>NC_091796.1:9437500-10062500 GCF_041296235.1 Equus asinus
GAAGAACGTTATTTGACACGCATGATTTACAAAATAGTGAATGTAGGAAGGTAACAATTCCGTAGGGCAGACAATGACAGCCAGGTAACAATCAAAATGAACAGAATTTAAGCTTTTCTATTCCACTTTTAAACTTTGCAGGATGACTGTCTTACAGGCGAAGGCATCATCTAAAATAAGAAAAAGAAAAATGACCATTAACATACACAGGAAGCCAAAACATTAGTAATAGACAAAAATATCATTTCTTTCCTTTATTGCCTTCATGAGTCAAGGAAAAACTGAATTTCACTGTAGCTTTAGCATATAAGTGGTCACAGGAACAATGGTTATCTCCATCTGGAAAATATTCTCTGACAGCGAATCTCACACAAATAACCTGAAAGACATTACTGAATATATTAATTCATAATTGTATATTTTGTGGATAAATGTACCTAACTTTGGATTTTAGCTGTGTCTAAAATCATGTGTCAGAACGAAGCATAATCTTATGCATACAGCCAGATTACTTGAATTTATGAATGCATCATAAAGACAGGAGTAAAGGAGGAGTGAGAAGTTGGGCCAGGGCACTCTGTCAGAGCTGCAGTGGCTTCTTGCTGCTTTGCTAGAAGAAATGCAGAGCTGCTGAGGCAGTAGTGTCAGAACATAGCAGGAGTCTGCTCAGCTACAATTCTGGCATCTCAACCTCTATCAAATGCTACTTACATCTAACCAAACCCTTAAATGCCTTAAACAGCACTGGGCAGCCTTGTGATACTACTCTGCTGGATGCTGGTGCTGCCAGGAGAGACAGCAGGAGAGCAAAGAGGCAGGGATCTAGGGAGGATACTGCTATGGTCTAAGTGCTTGTGTCTCCCCAAAATCACAGGTTGGAATCCTAAGGCCCAATGTGATAGTGTTAGAAGGCGGGGCCTTCGGGAGCTCATTAGGTCATGAGGGCAGAGTCCTTGTGAGTAGGATCAGTGCTCTCATAAGATACCCCAGCCAGAGAGCTCCCTAGCCCCTTCCACCACCGTGAGATACAAAGACAAAACTCTGCCATGGTAAGAGGGCCCTTTCCACATGGTGCTGGCATTCTGATCTCAGACTTCCAGCCTCCAAAACTGTAACAAAGATTTTTTTGTTTATAAGCCACCTAGTCTGTGGTAATTTGTTATAAGAGCCTGAACAGACGAAGACAGATCTAGAGGGGTGACTAAATGTATTTTCAGGAATAAAAGCAGATGGAAAATGGGATGCAATATAATTCGTGTTAGCTGGTGCCCCCCATCACCCCAGGATAGAAACAAACAAAAACAAGGGAAAAATGTACATTTTTAATGATACTAACTTTTTAAAATTAGTTTTCATCTTCACTTTAGATTGAAGAAAAACCTATTCATCTTGTTACTAGGATTTTTTTTAATACTCTAAGTAAGTAGTATCTGTTGATTCGAGAAATGTTAAGATCTTTAAACATTTCTGGTGTTAAGCCTATATGTTTTAGACAAAGACAATATAACTAGGAAAAAGCTGAGTAATAATATGGCTGATTCTGGACGATTGAGTAAATGAGTTTATAAACATTAACAGTGAGATCCTGTGTCCTAGTGGGACACCCACGAGGCACTCTTTCCTTTGGTTTGATTCAGACGGCTTGGATTCTTTTTGTAGTTCTGTGGTTCTCTCTCTCTCCCTCCCTCTCTCTCTCTTTTTCTCTGCCTCCCTGAAAAATAATTTCTTTATGCTCAGTCATGACACAATGTAATTTCCTTACAGATGGGAGCTTGTCTTCTGAAGAAATTAAAATATGTTGAGCAGATTCTCACCCATAATCAAAAGCTATCAGAATGTCAAACTGCAATAGTATACTTAAGGAAATAGATAAAGCACATATATCCTTTTCCAGCTTAGTATGGAAGTATCGAGAATAGTTTCTTGCTTCATAATTCTGAACATAAACACCATTTCCCTTTACAGAAGAAGCAGCATATTAAAAAAATTAAACATCACTTTTCGAAGAATTTTTGTGGTGGGCATTTTACTAGCCCCACAATGAATGTTTTACTCCCCTTGAATTATGTAACCACTTTCAGGGGATTTGAAAATAATTATTTCAGTAAAAGGGTGTAGAGCTCCTGAACTTGCATAATTTCCCTAAGAAAAATTAAATCAGAATTATGTAAGTACATCTCTACAAATCCAGCTGGCCCTGAGGCTCTGCCTGGAAGAAATAAGAATGCAGTAAGCTACAAAGGTCGGGTTAGCCTCTGGTCCTTCTTGTCCTCAGCAAACCTACCGCAATGATCATTTGGAGTAAGACCACAAGATACATAAACTATCCGCGGTGTGGAAAAGATTTAAAAATGAAAAGCAGTAGAATATTTTAGCAAGAACCCAAGCACAGGGGAAGAAAGTGAAGGGGAAGAAAATAAAAGCAAGAGAGGTTGAATAGTATCTAATGAGTTTAGGCTTGTCCTTCGGTGAAACTGAATGATTGATGGAAGAACAAAATTCGCAGTGAAACTAGGACGATCTCAGTGGGCAGTCTACATTTATCAAATTATTGGTAGGAGAGGAAATTTCTCCTATCCAAACAAAGATCCTTGGAAGGGCTTTATAGAAGCCCTTTACAATATTTAGAAGCACTTTAGATTTTCTGGTCAAACTATAGCTCTCAGCTATGATACTCTTTATATTATGACAAGTCGTAGAGGCCATAAAGTAGCCTCAATCATCCCACTACAGTCGATACAGTATCCTGACGTTTCCTATTGAGAGCTCAAAATAGTAGATAATTTTGTTCAATTTGCATCCCTTTTTTGCTGCCCTGCCCCCTATACACACACTCACAGTTATACTCAAATGTCCGTGACCTCGTTAGAGTACAATGTCTGCCACAGAGAAGGTGCCAATTACGTATTTGTTTATTTGAGAATGCCATATGATAGACCAAAGGCTAATGCCCTAATCTCAGTGGAAATTAAGACACTTTTTCTTGAGAGACTATTGATAATATGTGCCATAATTTATTAGCTGTTTCATCCTTCCAAGCAGAATTTTCATTTTTCCAGGAGTGTCTCTTAAGTTAATAATGAGAAATTAGAACACAAGTGTATACACACAGATGTTTATTGCAATAGTACTAATAATATTTAAAGATTTTAAAGCAGAAAAAATGTTTAACAATAGGAGAATAACTTCAAATAATAGTATATGTATACCTTAGAATATTATGAACCATTAAAATGGTGTTTAAAAATATTTTTAAATAGCAAAACATAATTTTAGTGAAAAAAGGGTGGCTCAAATCTGCACAGACATCATAATTGTGATTATAATATATTCATCATCATGTATTTAGCATATAGGTATATATTTAGCATATGTACGAGACTATGAGAGAGAGAGGGAGAGAGAGACAGAGAGAGAGTGTGTGTGTGTCTGTCTGTCCAGAGAGAGGTGATAGAGAATAGACATCAAGACATTATGAGTATGGACTCCAGAGTCAGGCGACCTGAAGGTGAATCCCAATTTTGCCACTTAATGAACAAATTAGTAATAAAATATAATATTTTTACAAGAAGCAAAGTATCTACACGTACTTTGCATTGAATCCTATCTAAATAAGTTTCTCCAATATATGACTAATTAGTAACGAATTTCAGAAATTAAATAGAAACATCAACTGGCCATCCATAACTTTTAATATCCTAATGTGATAAAGTCTCTTAGTATCCTAACCAGTGTTAATCAGATCTTCAAATATAGTGCTAATAAAATCCACCTGACACTCACTGGCCCTTCATTGAAAATATTTGTAGGAATTCTTGGATCTGTGAAATTACGTCTGCAAATTTTATTAATGCTGAGTCAACATTTCAAATATTTCTTTATTTAATATTTTTAAATTAATAAAGTATACACTAGATTTTAGATTCTATAGAAAAACCCTAAATTTTACATTCTGTGACTGCATTTAATCTTTGACTATATGATTTAAATGGATGAAAGCATTTATTTTTATGCACCCAGAAGTAATAGACTCAACTTTAATAAATCTGATAAATAAAGCCAACATTGCTAAAAAGTGTCTTTAAAAGAATAGAGTTCGGGTACATTTAATGGAATGAGGTATAATATAGCAGAAGATTTAATAGTATTAGTGGATTTTAATTTTTTATTTTACTATTTTAAAGAGGTTAAATAAAAGGAGCTTAGCTAATTTTTCCTCCCTTCCCTCTTTTTCTCACCCACCCATCATCACATTCCTTTCTTTGTTTCTGCACCACCAATTCTATAATACACAGATGAGGCACAAATATTGTAATATAGCTGACATTTTCCATAAAGAGATAAAAAGTGATAAGCTGAATAAAATACAATTTTGTGGGAGTTATATGACAAATCACTTCCATTTATGAGCTTATCATTATTTTCCACGAAAGGGGAAATTCAGGTTTTGTACACATCGCTGAGATCTTTCTTTTTTACTTAGTGTTAAAAATGCAAACTCTGTCATCAACTTCCTGTTCATAAATGTGCAAATTTACTACATAAGTAGGTCCACTATTTATTTATAAATGTATTTATAAATTTGCAAATTTATAGTACTTTCCTTTTACTTACTATCAACACTTTTCAAAGTGACAATTTCTAAAAATGGAAGACATGTTCTTAAAATTTGAATGCCATGTCACATTAATTTTTGCTATTTGAGGTTGTCAATTAGATATGTCATAGAAATGAGTAATTGCCGAAATTTAATAACCAGAAGTAAACATGGAACATCAACTGTGCTACTAGAAAATCATCTGTGATTGAATCAATATTTTTGTCCTCACATCTGACTACGTAAGTAAGTTTTACAGCTTGAGTTCTACAATGTTCTTGACAGATGTGGCAATAATAATGTTAAGATAATATTGCAAATTTTTAAGTAAAGAGCTGTATGACTATTGTACTCGAACTTTCCTTAAGCACCAACTCCGATGTGCCTATTGTTGATGTAAAAGTTAGAAATATGAATCTGTGTAGTATAAATGCCAAAGTTAAATATTAAACCATGAAAATATGCCAACAATGGAGATCACTTAAAATGGAAAAATCATCAACAGAAATATTTTAGTTCATTGACATGATCTGTATTTACTCCTACTCAGGGGAACTTTAATAGAAATACCTAAATTATAATTGAAGTTATTGAACAGTCATAGATATGGTAGGGAGAATATATCTTATAAAAAATATTTAAATAAGGTAAGAAAAAATGGAAACCTACACATAAAGGGCATTATCAAAGTACAGAGAATATGTGGAATTTATTGGGAAAATAAAAATTTATAGAGTTTCATTTTAAGAAGAAAACCAAATGTAATGAAAATATTGTCACAAATGTTATACAATATAATAGATTACAATTTAATAATCTACATTCTAAATTCCTTAAAGAAGGATAGATGCTGGGAAAAAAAGAAGGATAGAATATAGTTGAGTGAAAATAGTTTCTTTTTTTTTGATATTAGAATTGAAAAGCTATATAGAATCTAAATGTTTTATTACCCTGCATAATTTTCAGTTAGCTTAATCTGGTTATTGTGAAGGGCCAGACACTTATCCTTGAATTCAAGGCCCTGTCTCTCATCTTTAGAAATTGCTATCGGTACAACAATGGGGAGATACTTTTTCAAAAGATCAAATGCACATTCTGAAGCACATTTCTATGTAAAAATATAGTAATGAGCTAAGATATTATGAAAAACAATGAGAATAACATAGAGAGCA
The DNA here is from genome assembly GCF_041296235.1 of Equus asinus. Taxonomy (NCBI): domain Eukaryota; kingdom Metazoa; phylum Chordata; class Mammalia; order Perissodactyla; family Equidae; genus Equus; species Equus asinus. Next base: position 9,443,270 of record NC_091796.1, read on the forward strand.
GTATTTAGAAGATATAACTAAATACCATATAACATATGACAACAATCTGACTGATAAATTAATTCTTCTATAGAAATATAAATTATATAGTAATTACATATATAAAGATTTTTTACCTGCCTCCTATCTCTCACTTCGCAACAAATTATACTTAACTTTTACGTGTTAAAAGAATAGAAGTAGTGACTACATGTGTGTGTACATTTCTGTAGTCTGAAAATAGAACATTTAAAAATACTCCTGGTAGCTGTGTTTTTGTTTTTTTCTGAAGATTGGCATCTGAGCTAACGATTGTTGCTAATCTTTTTTTTTTTTTCCTGCTTTGTTCTCTCCAAATCCCCCCAGTACATAGTTGTGTATATATATATATTTTTTAGTTGTGGATCCTTCTAGTTGTGGCATGTGGGACGCCACCTCAACATGGCCTAATGAGCGGTGCCATGTCTGTGCCCAGGATGCGAACTTAACCACTCAGCCATGGGGCTGGGCAATGGTAGCTGTGTTAAGAATGCTATGAAAAGTGTAGCTCCATCGTAGCTGTGATTATTAATTATTTGGCTATACTATAAAATAGCAATTAGATAAGATTTAACACACAATGTGGGTGTTCATTCGTGAGATTGATAAAATTTGGTTTTAATTTCCTTTTCCCCTGTACCATGAAGAATTAAACAATCATAGAGTGTTTGTATATTTTATAATCTTCTCATTCATGGAAATAAGAAAAGATTCAGAAATGTATAGACAACATGAAAAAGCAGATTTGCTCATTCACATTGAAATTTGTCTTCTCTAAATCAAAATAAGAAAAAGACTGAGAAAGTCTATGGAGAAACATTATAAATCAAAATATTAAATGCAAATAAATATATGAGGTGACCATCAGCTTATTTTTTAATACATAATGCAAACACACCCACACATCAAAAAAAATTAGAATGTTTGTTGTCTTTGAATTCCATCTTTTAAAATGTCAAGACTTTCCCATTACAATATTACCCTTGCCTCTAAAACTTAAATATATGGCTATGGTAACATTAATATTTTGATTCTTGACTCAGAAACAAAAGAACGAAGATCATACATTTATTTCTGTAGACCTTGCAGATACTATATTTTCAATCTGAATGGTGTATTTTTCAAAGATTCATTAATTTACAAGTCTAGAAAAATTGGCAAGCTGACTCATAGAATAATATTGCCTTGTTTCTACTCTATAAAAAGTCTTATTCAGTCCTCCTTCAAAGAAGTTATGTTTAAAAAATGGGAAATATGCCAAATGACTTCTTTTACATGTTTTCAATACAAAATTTTTTAATCCAGCTGCCATGACAAAGTGTTTTTAAATAAATGGAATGAAATTAAGGGAATCTACCTTATTGTTTTAATGGAAAGCTAGTAGTTTTCATTCAAGAAAATGTTTCTGATATGTGGAGTATGTTCCGGATATTGTTCTAGGTGTTGGTCACAAAGCAATGAGCAAGACAAACAATATCCTTGACATCATGGGGGTTACAGTCTGGAAATAGGTAGAAATATAGGCATATATATATGTACCATATGTGTACGTATAATTATTATTTTATCAAAACAGTGAAAACATTTCATCCACAATAAATTTGAAAAGACCATTGGTATTTTGGTAGTTGGTTATGCTTACTGTTATTAGGTCATTTATAAGGTAATATAAACTGGCAGAAGACATAAAACTCATTGCCTGACCTTGTTTCCAAATGTGAATTTTAAAATAGCTAAGAGAAAAGTTCCTAGAAAAATGTCACAGGAATTCTTATGATGTATTCAGTTTTATTTAATAGAAAATACTATTAAAAGGATGTTTCTCTATGAATTAACTTAAACACATTCTACTTGATATAAAATTTTCCACAATATCAGTAAACATGGCATAATATCCATGAAACCGATAGGCATTCTTAATCATCGTGGTGTTAAATGACTGTCTGTATCTAACGATGATTGAAGTAACCTCTTTTTTAAAAATATGCTTTCAAAAATAGCATAACTATTCTTGAAACTTTACTTTCTTTCCTCTCCTCAATGTGAATTTTAGTACAATATGACAAGTTTCATGCGTATTTCTGTGGCTATGCTGATTGGAAATACACAAATTTAAAGATTAGTTTGGAATTAAGTAACATCGTTATTATAACATATTATCCATGAATAATATAGCCCCTTATTTATTCAAGGGTCCTTCAGGACCTACAAAAAATTGTGTAAACTTCGCAAAAGGAATTTTGCATACATTTGATTTATTCAAAGACATCTTTTAAAATTTTTATTAATAGATATGGAATTATTTGAATTTTTCCATGTGTTTATAAGTTAGTTTGTTAAACTTCTACAGAGAAAATTTATTTAACTTTTCTTTTTATATAAATGTTCTGTACATTGTCTTGGATATGCATTTTGCCTATGTATAACAGCAAAATTGTCTCCTTTTTCCAGTATTTACATCTTTTTTTTCTTGCTTATCATATAATCTTGTTTTACCGAGGTACGACACTGCAGAGCAAATTTGCTGGTCACCTTTGATGTTTTTTGTTTGTTTCTGAACTCGATGAGGGGTTTGGTGTTTCACCAGAAGGATATTTGTATAATTTTCAGATAGAAATGCTAAGTAGTGAAGGACATTCTTTTATGTCTCCAGTTTTGATCATGAATAAGAATTAATAATTTTAAATTGTTTTATTATTGTTATGTAATAATGATACCATTTTTCTCAGTTGAAGTGTTGAAATAAATTAATACATTTCTGATAGAGGACCTTCGTTGAATTCTGAGAATAAACACCATATGGTCCTGATGAATATTTTATAACACTTCTAGATTCCACTTGCCAAGATTATCACAAGATTTTTGTGCCCATAATCATAGATCAATCTATAATTCTCCTTTCTTAGACTAGTTTCATCAAATTTGTTTCAATACTTTACTCTCTCATAAAATGTGTTGGGAAATGTGCTCTTTTGAACTTCTCTATAACATTTTTTTATCTGTTTCTCCAGATTTTGATAAAATAGCTATAAAACTCAGCTATAACACTTGGTTTATTTGTTTCAAGGAGGAATAGGGAATTTAATGCATAAGTGAAGTATTTAATAATAATTATTCTATCCGGTTCCCTTTTTATTTTTTATGGAGTACTGGAAATTATTTTCTAGAGAATTTCAAATATCTAAATTTATAATTTTTATGGATTAAAAATTTTCAGAATCTTCACTTGTATTTTATAAACGTCAACTATAACTCTGGTTATATTCTATTTCTAAATGCTTTTTAAGTTACTTGGGGGTGTTCCCTCTTTTTTTCTTGGTCAATTTTAGCTTTTGATTTGATGGGGAATTTGGGGGCGTCTGTGGTTGTTGTGAATGTCTTTCCCCCTTCCCTCACTCTGCTTTATAAGAAGCGACTTGGGTCCATGTCACACTGCCAAGCCCCATGGCCCACATTTGGATCCAGAGACAGGCGAACCCCTGGCCGCAGTGACACTGTCGTTTTGTGTTTCTGGCCCATGAAGAGTTCTGTTTGTGCCACTGAACATGCCCCTGTTTCTTAATGACTTTTTAAAAATAGGTCTGATTTCTTAGCTCAATGTTTAGAGCAAAGAAAAGATGATCAATGCATAATCTTACAGTATCCTTTTGACAAGGATTGCTTACATATTCTTCTGGCAGCAGTCATTTCATATATGAATGTAAAAATGAGTTGTCCTATTAGATTGTAGTGTAATGTGTAAACCGTTTTATCACATTTGGTTTCTATTTTTATTCAGCCAGAATTTTAAAAGGATCAAATATGTAATGAGACCACCAAACACTTCCATTTTCCTAGATTAATGATGGCCCATAGGCAGCAATTCGGAAACTGTAATTTACTGTGCTGAAACAATAACCCATGGAGTGATATCCGAGCGACCCATAAAAGTTAATGCAATTTTAGAGGTGTCGAATATAGTCCCAAAGAAGAGCTAGGAGAAAGTGGGTCACTCTGCAAGCAAACCTCTACATCTCAAAGAATAGTGGTAATAAAAATGATTCAGAAACAGGGACCAAAGGACCACAATAAAATAATTCAATTTTGCAAATTTCTTTATGCATATAAAAGTAACTGTGCCTGTGAGTGGTGTTTCATTTTATTTATATTCTTTAAATAATACCAGTTCTTTAAAATTATTTATGGCTACGATGTGCAGTATTAGGACAATTCACTTAAAATTTCTTTTAAATGCTTTCAAATATATTTTCTCATTTGATCGTCCTTACCATTCTGTGGCATATACGTGCATACACACATGCTGAGCTAAAGCGAGTAAGCGAATTTTCCACATTACATATGTCCTCTCATTCAAAACAGGTACTCTATTTACTCTAGTGTATACATTCACACAGGAAGATTTTCATTTCTTTTATGATAATAATATAAATGGGCAAATGTGAACACTATAACGACTTAAAACATTTGACATATCTTTCTTAATGTTAGCTAAAAGAAAAGAAGACTGCCTTCTTTCCATAAACTTGGTTTTTTAAAATCTATATTACTTTCATTTTGGCTGAAATTCAAAATTTTCTTTATTTGTAGTTCATGCAAATATGTGTCATTAACTGCACACAAGGATGATGATACAGATCTAATTCACAGCTTGAATAATTCCAATGATGATAAAGCATCCAAAATGGAATGTCATTCTTTAACATTCAACGAAATGTAAAAGTAATTTTTATTTTGATCTGTACCTTTGAATTTCAGAAGAAATCACAAGAGGAAAGAAAATGTATGTATCATGGTTTTCAGAAGTCTTCGGAAAAATGAGAGAACTATTTCTATAAGATTATAAGTAAAACAGTTCAATATCAGGCTTAAAATATTTTAAATGTAATGATAAAGACATTTTTTTAAATAACAGGAATTCTTTGAAAATAGACTATAATTCCTTGTGAAATAGTGAGTTCCCTCCCCCTGGAATGATTTAAGTGCTGGCGATGCTATCAGAGGGGCGATTCCGTCATCATGATGGGATAGGTAATCTGGATGGTTTCTTCAGTTCCAATGCTCTAAGATTCTTTGAAAATTTTGACTCTTTTTTGAATCCCCAAATGTTAATTTTGAAAACTTTTTCTCTGAAGTTAAATATGATATATTTCTTCATTAATTCAAGGAATATTTAACACCTATTATATGCCACATCCCATGTAGATGCACTGGGCATAGAGTGGTAAATTAAACAGAGCATGATGTCTGTCCTCGTGATGCTTACTTCTGGGAGAAAAAACAGGTGTGAAACAGAAGCCTATACCTGTCTAAACGGGGAAATCCTATTTTGGTATGTGACATGAATTAAAAGATCAGGTTGATGTGAGATTAAGGGTAAAGTTCTATGCCATCAGGGAATGCCTCACCAAGGAAGTGACATTTGAGTTGTCACCTAAAACAAGTGAAAGAAGTCAGGGGAAGAATGATGAACATAATGTCATGGTCATAAAAAACAGACTCTTCAAAGGATAGCTCTGGGTAGAGCTTTGCAGGTTCAGGAAATTAAAAAAAAAAATCGATGTTGCTGAAGCATAAACGAGGAACAGGGAAGAGAAGAGAAAACCACTTAGAAAGCTGACATCATCCCACGTTTTATAGGTCATTGCGAGGAGTTCAAATATTTATTCTACGTTTAATGAGAAGCTATTGAAAAGTTTTCACCTGGAGAGTGACATAATATAAATTGTGCTTGTAGAATACCGCTGTTCAATGGAGAGGATGTCGTGGAGCTGGAGCTAGGATTTGAAAGCCAGTGTAGGAATCCACGGAAGAGATCATGGTAATCTAGACGGCAGCAGTAACAGAAAGGTGGAGGCAGCTGTTTAGCCAAAAAGAGATTTAATTGAATTTTCTGATTTACTAGGGAGTGGCTGAAGCAGATGTCAAGAACTTAGTAGTTTCTGAACAAGAAAAAGAGCTGGTATCAGGCATACCCAACTGCTGTAAACAGTTATAAAAACAGGGCAAAATGTATGAAAAGTGTATGAAAACATATTTGAAAGCAACTGGCTATGATATGAATTTTAAGGGAAGGGGAGCGTATGGAGCAAGGTCCACATTCACCCAGAATTTCTCACTAGGATATTTTTCAAAATGCTGTGGGGAGGTAGAGGCAGGCAGGGAGCACTGGTTTCCCTGAGCGTAGAAGTGGGGTTCAGAGTCTGGGGCTGTGAAGGTGGCTGCGGTCTGGATGGCACAATATTAGAGGAGAAAAATAGAGAGAAGGGCTCCAAACAGCTGCGTGGAATGTGGCCTAGGTCCTGTGGCTGTTCCTGAGCTGACCGTGAGCAGGGCGAGATGCTCGAAGGGCAAGCAGCAAACATGAGGAGAACTGAAGCGTTTTCAGAGGTCTCCCGGGACTGGGGAAATGTTGCAGTTCCTTCCTAGTCATTCTGCAGGGACCTTGGTGCACACAGTAGGCTTTCAGTCGAGACACCAGAAACACTATTCCCCACAAGTAAAATCATGCCTTAGGAATAAGGGCTCTGCTCTAATGGGGGGATAATTAAAATACACCTGTGCTAACGTGGATTACAACCAGGCATCCACAGTGTCTTAGTCTGTTCGGGCTGTTAGAACAAAATGCCACAGACTGGGTAGCTTATAAACAGCAGAACTTACTGAAGTGGCTTATACTGCACCAACGTTATGAAATTTGAGAGGGGCACAAAACATGAAATGGAAAATATACTTAAATTTGAGTAACATAATTTAAATGATAATTCTGCATTTAAATAAGTATTTGTAAGTAATGCACTGCAAAATGCTATTGACATGCAAAATTTCCTTTTCCACACAGTATGTTTGTTTTACTCAGAAAACAGACATTCCAGAAAGTCACTGGTAACACTAAAACAATTAGAGTGGTGTTATGACTGATAATATTTCTCAATAGAAATAAAAGTAATTGCAAAATTTAGTTCTGTGTTTAAATTTTAGAGGGGGGCCACTGGATACAAAGTTTGGGAAAACAATGGCGGCTATTTTTAACTTGTGGCTTGGGATGAAAGACGACTATTTAAGTAGTCCAGATGGAAGCCAAAATAATAATAATAAAGGAACATAAAATTTAAAAGGTAGTCATAGCCAACAGACTTCCCAAACAGGAATGATCAAACTGTCAGAACGTAGGCCTCCGTCTCTCACTCTGTCAGTGCTAAAATAAGGCAAAGGTCACTTGAATCATAGAAGAGTTTAACAGGGAAAATATATTTCCACTTTATATCTTGACAATCTCTATTTAATATTGGTGAAAATACATATTCAACAGGAAATAATTAAGGGAAAACCATATAATAATGTGATATCCAAGGATATATTACAATTATGTTCAATAATTATTGACCCATAGACTTCCATTTCACATAAGTAATACATAAAATGAAGGAAGCATAGACAATATCTTTCATAAATTTATTTGTTAAACAGAGACAATTAGTTTTTAAGTTATTGTGAAGATTATTAAAGTTAATATACGTGAAGGCATTGGTGCACTGGCTCAGTACATAGTCAACAATACGTGGCTGCTGTTACTTCCTTCATTATATTTTCCCAGAGGCTCCACCATGTCAACAAACCATTTGTCAAGTTTCATCTTGATGTTGCCTTTCTTAATTTATTAGAGCTTTTGTGATGTAACAGGAGCTTTCTACTGTGTTAATTATCAAGTAAGTGCCCAAGACTGTGCCAGTTGGTATAGATATATTATTTCCAATCTCCATAACAACCCACAAAATCAGTAGCATTGCATTTTTAAAAAGATGTTAAGTAATTTGTCTAAGATCAAAGAATAGTAGCTGCTAGAATTGAAATGGCGATTAACTGAGATCCTTTTCATTACAGCCTGCCGTATACAAAGGAAGGTAAAATAAAGCTATTTGAAAGGGTCACAATTAATCACAGCTATATATGAGATTTTAAAATATGTGTGTGCGTTTTCCTATTACAAACGCCTAGAAGTACTGTAATATGCCATAAAATTATTTAACTTAGTTTATCTAAAATAGACATTGATGTATTTTTTGCTTTCTCTTTTATTAATTATAATCTGCTTAAATAGATAACTTTAGATGGAATATACAGAATTAGTATCAAAATAAATGATGCCAGGGCTGGCCCGGTGGTGTAGTGGTTAAATTTGCACACTCAGGTTCGGCTGCCCGGGGTTCATGGGTTTGGATCCTGGCTGTGGACCTCCACATTGCTCATCAAGCCATGCTGTGGCGGCATGCCACAGACAAAATAGAGGAAGATTGGCACAGATGTTAGCTCAGGGACAATTTTCCTCAAGCAAAAAGAGGAAGATTGGCAACAGATGTTAGCTCAGGACCAGTCTCCTTCACACACACACACACACACACACACACACACAAATAATAAATAAATAAATCAATCTTGCTTTTCCTCAAATGTTTATTACTATTTGTAGAAGGAAATAATTTAAATATTCTGTATCTCACATCTTATTTCTGCACTTTCCAATATGGTAGATGCTACCCGCATACGGCTACTGAGCAAGAGTAACGTGGGTAGTACAAATAGAGATGTGCTGCTCTAAGTGTAAAAGAAATACAAAAAACATGCTCAATTTTTTTGTTGTTGAGGTATGATTGACATATAACATATTAGTTTCAGGTGTACAATGTAATAATTCTATATTTGTACATACTGCAAAATGATCACCATAATAAATATAGTTAACAACTATCACCATACATAAGTTACAAAATTTTTTTCTTGAGATGAGAAATTTTAAGATCTATTTTCTTACAACTTTCAAATATGCAACACAGTATTGTTAACTATGGTCACCATGCTGGTCATTACATGCTCATGGTTTATTTACTTTTTAACTGGAAGTTTATACCTTTTGAATCATTTCATCCATTTTGCCCACCCCTCCCCCTTGCCTCTGGCAACCATTAATTTGTTCTCTGTATTTACCAGCTTGCTTGTTTGGATTCCACATGTAAGTGAGATTATATAGTAATTGTCTTTATCTTTCTGACTTATTTTACTTAGCATCATGCCCTTTAGGTCCATCCATGTTGTCACACATAGCAAGATTTCATTCTTTTCATGGCTAAATAATATTCCACTGTATATGTATACCGTATTTCCTTCATTCATTCATCTATCTGTCAATGGACACTAAGGTTGCTTATATGTCTTGGCTACTGTAAATAATGCTGCAACAAACATAGGGGTACCAGTATCTCTCTCTTTTTTTTTTTTGATGAGGAAGATTCTCCCTGAGCTAACATCTATTGTCAGTCTTGCTCTTTATTTTGCTAGAGAAAGATTAGCCCTGAGCTAACATCTGTTCCAGTCTTCCTTTATTTTGTATATAGGTGGCCAGCACAGCATGGATGATGAGTAGTTTGGGTTCACACCCAGGATCCAAATTCAGGAACCTGGGCTGCCAAAGCAGAGTGCATGAACTTAACCACTACTTTGGTTGCCTTCACTTTTGGTATCAGATCCAATAAATCATCACCAAGGCCAATGTCAAGGAGCTTACTGCCTATGTTTCCTTCTAGGAGTTTTATGGGTTCAGGTCTTACATTCAAGTCTTTAATCTATTTTGAGTTAATGTTTGTGTATAGTGTGAGACAGTGGTCCAATTTCCTTCTTTTGCCTGTGGCTGTCCAGTTTTCCCAACATTATTTATTGAAGAGACTGTCCTTTCCCCACCGTATATTCTTGGCTCCTCTGTCATAAAATAATTGACCATATATGTGTACTTATTCTGGGTTCTCTATTCTGTTTTATTGATCTGTATCTGTTTTAATGCCAGTACCACACTGTTTTGGTCACTATAGCTCTGTAATGTAATTTGAAATCAGGGATTGTGATTTGTGATCCAGCTTTGTTCTTCTTTCTCAAGATTACTTTGGCTATTTAGGGTCTTTTGTGGTTCCATGCAAATTTTAGGGTTTATTTCTATTTCTGTGAAACATGCCATTGGAATTTTGATAAGGATTGCATTGAATCTGCAGATTGCTTTGGGTAGTGTGAACATTTTAACAGTATTAATTCTTCCAATCCGTGAGCACAGAATATCTTTCCATTTATTTGTTTATATCATTTTTTATATTTATTGCATGTTAACAATGGTAATATGTTGGATATGTTAGGCTAAATAAGATATATTAATACATTAATTTCATCAACTTCTTTTTCCTTTGAAACATGGCTCACATGTGGCTCACATTTTATTTCTGTTGCACAGTGCTATTTGAAACTTTAATTTTCAATGCTGGAAACTGAGTAGAAGAGAGAATGGATATTATTCTGGTTAGCTCCTTTTCAGAGAACTCTTAATATTCTTTAGTAATGTAAATCTTCTGATCTAATCTACCGTAGAAGCCACAGGAAAAGTCCTCTTACAAAGAGATTATTATGTACATTGAACAATTTTTCTCTATTTGCTTTTAAGATAACTTATTACACTGTTTTATTAGCAATTATTCTGAATTGGCAATGCATTGTGTTAAATCCCAAGTAACATTTTATTGACCTATATCAACCACAGCACAATTCTAGACCGTAAACCAGTGAAAAAACACGTCTTTGCATAATATTTACACATTTATGGCCATAAAAGATTCAAAGGACAGAACTCAGATTATTATACGATTGTATAGAAATTGTGGTACAAAGCCTACCACAATCAGAGCCAAGTAGAAAACTTTTAACACAGAGAATCTGAAGTCAACTATTTACGCTATGTGTCCTGTGGTAGTTCATGTTCTTTTTCTTCCCTGCCAAGAGTTCCTGTCAGAACAGGAGGAGAGAATTACTTTGGCAGCAAAGGATAGAGAGCAAAGGTGGGAAGTGGAAACCATTCATTTGGTGATAGAAGAACTGCCAAACACAATGAGGTACGCTCTTCTGAAATAAAGGGTGAGGAGAAATTAAAAGTAGGACAGAGAATAGGGACGTATGTAGGACGGAACTAGAGAGAAGGAAACCAAGGATCCAGGTCATGCTTGAGTTGGACACTCAGGTCTGCCACTTCCTGACAGAAACCTTGTGCTTTCTCCATATCAAAACATTACAGCACACTACTTTCCAGTGCTGCTGAAGTGGGTTAAGCGTTTGCAGTGTTTAATAGGCATTTTAATAGGAAGGTGTCAGAGCATTTCAAATATGACTACCGTAGGGCTGCCAAATTGCTATATAGATCCCGGTGCTTGAAAATCAACAGCTGGAACAAATTTTATTCTTATCCCTAGTCCCTGTGACTCACTGTCTAAATTGTCAAGGTAACTGTCATTTTGTTATAAGTTTGAGCAAGTCATGTTTTCTCTATTCCATTAGGATCACATATTATGAATGCTACAAAATTTGTAAAAAAGGATTTTATAATGTAGGTAATTTGACCTGAATAAATATCTCCTCATATAAGAAAAATGAAATTGACAAAACAGTTAACAGAAAAAAATGAACAACAAGGACATTTGATAAAAGAAAAATGTAGTATCAGAAAAGGAAATGGAATAGTATTGTGAGAAGTCAGAATAAAGTAAACATTTGAAGAAAACTTAAATTTTGAAATCGTGTGTGTCTAATTCTGTTAGGCATCTCCTACAAGATGTAGCATGAAACGGCTTTGTGGCGGAGGCATGAGCCATGCCTGTGTAAGGAGAGGCTATGTTTACTTAATGACTAAAATGAAACAAGAGCTGTCTCATATAAGAGAAAGATAAAAAGAAACCCGTAAAACAGATTTTAAAATTGTCTTGAATGCAGAGTACTAGCAACAGTGAAAATTTAACAAACTTGAAAAGCTCTCCCAGAATTCAGAGGAAAAAAAACTCTAAGAACTTAAAATGCTTAGAGAGAATAGAATTGAGATAGCAAAAAAAAAAATGTCAAGGTAAACATATATTGCCGTTGCTGAAGAAATAATTGATGATTATGTGGTGGAAAGAAACAGAAAAATGAAAACATGTAAGAAATAACATTGTATCTGAAATCTCCCTCAGCTGAAATGTCAAGACTTTAGCACACAGATTGAATGTACTACTCACAATTAAAGTTATTAACTACAAATTTACATTAGGACATTGCTGTTCACATTCAAAGTTAAAGAATAAGACTAATTTTAGTACTTTTGTACAGAAAAAAAGCATATTTCAAGGGGCAAAAATTAAACTGATGACAGATATCTCTTCTGTAACACCAAGAGAGTAGAATGCACTAGAATTCTATGCGATCCAAGTTGTTGTTCACATGTAAAAGAAATTGCACCTGCTTATCATTCTTGGAAAAAATTACTGAAATATGTACATCAGATCACTGAGTGAGGAGCCAAAATAAAGAGGTCAATATAGCAAAAGCTAGATCAAAATGTCAATAAAGCTTTAAAACTAATTAAGAGTTCAAATTAGAATATTTAAATATGTTTTTATTTTTAAAATGCAAATACCAAAACCATCTTAAAAATATGTATGGTTACAAAAGAAAATACTAATCTGGGTTTAATCCCCACTAAATAAGTTAATAAATATGAATTGGGGGTAGAATCCTTATTAGAAGTGCAAATGTATAAGAAGTTATGACTTATTTTAACTGGAGAGAAAGGATAAAAAATTACTCAGGGAACTGTCCCCCACACACATACATGCACACAAAAATAGACTAACCACTTGAAAAGTGACAGAAATTTAGGGATTCAAGAATATGGAAATTGTGGTGCACGTTGACTATTTATGAACATAAAAAATGATTAATCATTGATTTAAATCTAAAGCATAACAGGTACTAACTGAAAGTCAGGATCAAACAAAATTTATTTAATAAAACTATGAATTTATATCTCCAGTTTATATATTTTTACTCACATAATTTCTAGAAGGGCAGGAAGAACAAAGGCAAATATTAAGATAAACATTCTTTATATAGAGGGATATTTAAAATGTAACTTTATTCTTAACCTTAATTACAGAGATGTAATTAAGAGATTCAAGATATTAAAAATAACTTAAATGACTCCTAGTAGAAACAAAACCAAGATACAGAGCTCCCAAACCAAGTGCAGAGGATAAAACACAAAAGCAGCCCTGCCCAGCGTAGTCCCTACAGGAAAAGGCAGCGTCATAGACAACATCAAGCATGCAAAGCAATGAAGAAAAGAAAGCATACTAATTTTTTATTTATGACACTTTTGTTAATATTTTATAAGAGATAAAACTCTTAGATTGACTTAAAGTAACATCCATTTCTATTCTGTATAAAAGAGGCACAGAAGTGAATTGGAGCAGTGGAAGGTGGTAATTGGAGCACAGAGCCTGTGCTGCTCCTCGTACCTGCCCCACATCTGCTCCCCCAGAACCCTCCCCTCTCTCTGTAATGGTACAACATTGTGGGCACAAATGTGGCACTCCTAGAGGGTGCTTCTTATGTTTTGATTTCCACCATAATCATGTGCGTGAAAACCAGTGTGGGACCACGTGGCTGATGGAACTGGGTGGATGCAGAAGGGAAAAGACGCAGACTGGCCTCCCTTCTGGGATTTTGGTTCCCTGCAGCAGGTCTCAGCTCAGCCACCTATGAATCCTTTAGTAGAAACTGTGTGTACCTCACTGTGGCTTTTGTTCATGAAAGGCCCTTCTAATCCTGAGGGTCTAGCGAATTGAAGGGGGATGTCGATGTTGTTGCCTGTCTCAAAGTGTCCATGGTTGGGAGGGGGACACAACGTGAGTGTATAGGCGCCTGAGAGCAAAGAGCTTTCTCCCTACGATTCACTCGTGTAAGAGTTTTCCTGTATCTCCACCATAACACACTGTTGGGCATTTCACGACCATCTGGTTTGCTACAGCTAAGAAACTCTGATATCCTCAAATAAACAGCTACTGAGGGGACAAAAAACTCGTATCCAAATGATGATCCAAATGAGTACTTTGATCAGTAGACAGAATAATCCTATGAGGATGAAATCAGAGTATAAAAATGAAATTTTGTAACAAAAAAATAGTCAAATCACATTATAATTTAAAATTTAATTGACGGGAACTGCTAAGAGACAATGGTCTCCCCAGGTCAACACTACATATCATTGTTCATTTGGAATTAATTCATAGAGTAATAAAAGTAGTCTGAAGGAAAAAAAATCAAAGATGGATACATAGAAAATTATACAAGGAAATAAAAATAGGCGATGATAAAGTTTTTTAAAAAAGAAACAGGTGCCGGACAGAACATTTAATTATAGCGCTAGGCTTTGCCATAAATAATCTTAATATTCTCATGAAAATTTACCTTTATTTGACCCCAAATTTGGCATCAACTGACTATGCTGGCACGATGAGATAGAAGAGTGGCGGAGCTTGCAGTGTTGTAAGAGTTAAATCTCCATTTACTATAAAGCGTTCTTAAAGGATAATATAAAAAGAATAGTAGGAAAAGTATATAATACAGAAACTTGAGCATATATGGCAGGAAAGCATTTAACATATTTAAAAGCAGTTCCCTTGGGGAATGAGTCTTTGATTAAAATGAAATATACTTTACCCTTTCATAAAATTAAGGATGTTGTAATTTATAGCTCCTGAGATTTGTGTTTGCTTAAAAAGGCCATCCCCAAAATGACAAGAATCTCATATTATATTATTGGCACAGTTTACTTTTGTTTGTTTGTTTGTTTTTTGCTTTTGAGGACGATTAGCCCTGAGCTAACATCTGTGCCCATCTTCCTCTGCTTTGTATGTGGGATGCCTGCCACAGCATGGCTTGACAAGCCATGTGTAGGTCTGCAACTGGGATCCGAACCAGCGAATTCTGGGCCACTGAAGTGGAACATGCGAACTTAACTGCTACACCACCAGGCCAGCCCGTACTTTTGTTTTTTAATGTTATCTCATTAATTTACTTGTAGTTTAATTTTGTATGATTTAATATTGATGGTTTAAAAAAATTTTTATCTAACTCTATACTTTTACAGATTTGCTTTTTAACATTACTAATTTAAATAAACCTAGGTAGAAGTCTAATGGACTCATGCACTGTGTTCAAAATCTTAACTCCATTATGTTGTAATGAGGGAAAATTATAAAAATTTATTTTTTAATGTTTTAGACACCATTTTCTAGATGTCTTAGATATCACAAAAGCCATTGTCATCCCCAGATAGAATTTAGTCAAATTAACAGATATTATATACTTCCTTTTCTACTTTTCGTAGTTATCATAAAAGCTTGAATTTTTAAAACTTAAAGGGAATTTCATACAAGAGGAATTAGTAGTTCTTCCTTAAATTAAAGGCTTTATTATAGTTCTTAATGCACTACTATAAAAGTTCCTCATATTGATTAAGTGTTGGTAGAATAATAAAATCTTACTGAAATGAGTATTATTCATACTTTCTCTCTAGACCTCATCCAATCTCTGAGACTGGGGCATTTGACAGCATTGCTAAATTGTCATGTCATAGTCATTGATATCCAAGCATGAGTTGTGCTAAGAACAATCCTATGCTCTGTGAATTCTGACAACAGGAAATGCATACTAGTAGGAAAGCATTGGTGCTTTTCAATTCTGAAATTCCTGTTGTTAAAGGATACTTTACACTTCATTTTTTAATGCTCTGATGAATTTCTGAAATAAAAAATACCAAGTTACCTTGGCATTAGTCAAGACATTTACCAAGTTACCTAGGAATTAGTCAAGACCTTTGTTAACCTCTCTCCTAGTTTTCAAATATTGGTAATAACTACTGAGCTTTTGATGATATAACTGAGATAAAGCACCAGCTTATAATTAGAATTACTAAGTTATTGGAGTCCCCTGAAATGATTCTCATTCCTACCCTTGATTTGAAATAAGTATTGTCTGCTCACATTTTCAGAAATTATCTCATCTTTCGTTAGTAATATCTGTGTAATATCTAGGCTCAAAAGAGGGGGGTTGTGATGTGTGTACGTGAGTATTTTGTAGCCTCCAAGTAAACATTATTTTTTCCCTTTTCTAAATAATGAGTCAGATTCTGGAAACATTAGCTTCATCATACCACCTCCGGAATCACTATTAAAATATGGCGTCAAAGTACTAAGTTCTCAACAGTGCGACTAACTCACCAGTTCAACTAAAGAAATCATTTCTTGAATATCACATTTAACATGAAAGAATTTGGCCCAAAATATATTTCATACCTAGGGAAATTAAGTCAATTCAGGATTTATGTAAAAAACCTGTATCTCCATTGAGCCATAATATTCTCTGAGCTATTACCCAATCATTCACAGAGAGTAAACATGTAATAGACCTAAAGGCAAGTTAAAGAGAACTGATCAAATCTGATTTCATGTAACTGAACGAATAAAAGGTCTAAGAGTATAGTAATATATTCATTCACAAAATTACAATTTATAAATATGAATATTATTTTCTCACTCTTTATCCCAAGTTATAGCTTAAAGTTAAAATGAAATATTTTACTTTTTCAGTTTTAAGTTCACATTCTTCTACTTCGTCATCTCTTGCTACAGACGTCTACCCAGGGTCTTTCTCTGAACGAAATTTGATTTGTTTGATGATAGTCAAATTGGAGCAACTGTTAAAGTTGTTCCTTTTAGCAGAACCTTAATTCTTTCTAATATCCCTTTATGGAAAATATTCTCAAACCTATTTATCATTGTCATTCTTCTTGAGATCCTGTTTTCATTTTTGGTGGCCAGAAGTGAAAAGTGTGGTCAATTTTAAGTAGTAAAGAAATACGTATTAAATGAATAAATAAAAAAATTATTAGTGAAATCCTGGCCAATGAAAAACATTTTATTGGTGTATTTCTCATCTTTATTTAATCTACCCTTAATTCAAGCCTCATAAAATAATCATTAAACACGTTGGCCTTCTTCAAAATGGCCCAGTTAGCATACAGTTAATTATGGCTGCAAGCTCATGATTAAACAGGTATTGTTATCTCCATTTTACATGTCAGAAAACAGAGACTTCAAAAGATCAAGTGATTTGCTCAATGACTTATGCATGACTGATGGTTTCCCAACCCTCTCCTCTACAATGCTGACAGGTCAAGGAAGCAGAGGTTCTTTCCAATCCACACACATGCATACAACTTGTGAGCAAATCATGTACTCATCAAAGCCACTGTTTCTCACTTGTAAGACGGAGATGCCAATTTCTACCTCATAACGCAGGTAGAATAGTGCCTGTCACATGGGGAGAAAAATGAGATCCACTGTTAATATCACATTTGTGCTTCAGCAGCCCTTTCTTATTTCACTATGTTTTATTATGTGAGTTATTCCGTAAAATTTTTCCTAATAAATTACATTCTCTTCCATTAGGACCATTTTTTGTTTCTGCTTCTCTTCTAACACAAAATAATATAGAATTATATAAGTGCTATTTCTTTATCCAAGTCATCAATGTGGCTATTGAATAGCTTATTTAGGACAAATCTCTTTCACATTACTTGTTGCCATAGATGGTACCTGACCCCCAGAATTTGGTTCAAGATGAACTCAGGAGCATTTTTTCCCAACAGAATACATTCAAATAAGAGATGTGTTCCTCTTGTGAATTGTACTTTGGAGGTCCAAATAAGAGCATTATTACATTCAATATAGAAACTGTTTTCCTAGTTAAACTTGCCAAGCTGTTATTGAAGAAAATAATTATGTTGGTCTGGTAGAGTTTGCTTTTGAATATGTCTCTTTATTGTTTATTAGATTTTTTTGGTGAATATAGTGGATAAAGATGTACTGAACACATTTCTAAAGACTACTCTCTTCTAATCAGCAGAATCATCTTCAATGAGAGTAGAAAATTTCAAATGTTCCTTCATTAGTTATGCCCCACAACGAATATAAAATTTAGCCTTCATTTGAAGATATAGAAACCAGATTTTTGGAGGTGATTTCAGAAAATATTACTATATTCACAACAATATCTAATGGGAAGAAAAATATCATGTGTTCTTTAGAAGTGGATCGTGTCAATAAGATTAAAATTAGAAATAACTGTTCTCATGCTTCCCACTCGTCTGGTGTGACGCACCCAAAGTTCGGCCACAGTGAGGAGAGCCGCGTGCTACCGAGGCAAGAATGCTTGGGGGTTAGTTCATTTCCCAGACTGCTCACAGCCTACATTTTTCTTCCTAAGAATAAGCTAGGGCCAGACCAGCTCAGGACACAAAAGGCCTTTGCATTTTGGAGGAAAACGTGCACAATATATGTGTTAGCTCTACACTAATCTTTAAAGTCTGTGTAACAGCTCCACTTGGGTTATGGAGAGAATACTGTATTTCAAAAGTCTGTTTCAAAATCAACTGTCTTTCAATCAGCTCTTTTCTTTCACATATTTTTATTAAACTCTATAAAAGCAATGTCATAAGATAGGCATTTTTGGAAATATGAGGATAAATAAAGGCAAATTATTTTCCGTATGCATTGCTTCACATTTTACATAAATCTCTGACACTTTGCAATAAAATATTAAATTTTCTCTATTGTGACATCTTTTTCTTTAGGTTGTTCAATATAAACTATGCTTAAGTTACTACTGTTGTATTTTAAAATGTTTATATTTCAAGTTGGTTGATCTACCAAAAATAATGCAAAGTGGTATATTTAAAACAATATTGGGATTTCTTCTTTAATATGGTTATGAATATTAATTCTAATTTAAGTAAAATATTTAGATTTCAATTTCCTTTTATTCTGAGAGTTCTCTAGTATTTATAATTCTAAACATTTTCCTTAAAATGATAGCTAATAACATTTAAAGAGAAAAATTCAGACATTTACTTTACTGGTTAATGCATATATTTTTATATCACAATATTCTGTCTCTGACTTTTTTTTAGTCTAATAAACAAGAGTTTCAGGTGTGTGATATCAGGATTATTATTATAAAATGCTTTTTAGTAGAAGTGTGAATAACTTTATAAAGAGATTTCAAAAGAGGTAAGAATGCATACCCAATAAAAGGATACAGGTTTAAGTAATTGAAGTCAAGGGCAAGCATCATTACAATTTTAAAATTTTCTGTAAGGCATTTCCAAGATTTCTTAAAAAGCACATTTTCCTTTTTGCATAGAAAATTTACTTTCTAAATCTATTTGCTCTGAAGGAAATTCTCTCTTAAAAAGTAGAGGGAGATAGTGTTTGTTGACTATTTATTAATGTCAGGTGCTGTGGCAGGTGTTTCTCATACATTATTTCACTCAGTCTTTGAGGGAGTATTACATAGTTCTTTTGTAAGTAACATGCTCAAGGTCAGAGAGATAACAAAGAGCAAAGCCTATCTTCTGATTTAACTGGAGGCATAGGGCATGCATAAAGGCTAATCAAAAGATATTGTATTTGTGGTGAATTGTCTGCAAAGACAGATGGCAGCAATATCTAGGATGTCCCTATAGAGCATATGGCTCTTTCCATAAAGCCATGGGTCAATTTTTTCTCCTCTTGAATGAATCCACATCCTCTGGGATGGCCTTGTGACCTACTATGACCAGTAGAATCTGGAGGAAGGGGAAATGTGTGACTCCCCAGAAATCCTCTTGGAAGCCAACATCCACGTGAAGAAACTCAAGCTTGACTACTGAGTATTGAGTGAATACTTGGAACAAGGGAGTGGCCCAGCCAATAACTGTCATTCCTCACTCCAGCTGAGGTGTCAGATATGTGGGTGGGCTCATCTTGCACATTCTGGCCCCAGTGAGAGCTCTCTGTGGAACACAGCTGCAGGAGTAACTGCAGCCACCTCCATTTAAAGCAGAAAAACCAGCCCAGTGAACCCAGAAAACCCACAGAACTGTGATACACAATTTACAAGTGTTCTAGGCAGTTAGATATTTGGGTAATTCATTTTTCAGCAACAGATATCTTGAACATATCTTGGTACCTGGAAGTGAGGTGTCGCTATAACAAAAACCTAAAATAAGTGGCATCAGTTTAAAGGCTGCGGACAAGTAGATGCTGGAAGGGCAGTGAAGAGATGGTTCGTGTTGGCTGCAGGGACAGTGACAAGATAGTATTGGAGGCTGGAAAAAGGGAAACTCGTGTTATGAACTGGGTCAACAATCAGCAGTGTGTCACCTGTGAGCCATGTGTGATAAGCGATTGTAAGAGAAAAATAAGTGTAATAAGTGAAAAAGTTAACTATTCAATTTTCAAGTAGATTTTACAGGAAATAGAGAAGGCAGTCTTGAAGTGAGAAATTGTGCCCAGGCAAAGATAAAATCAAATTGGCCATAAAACCTTTTTTTAACAACTAAGAAAGACTTAAGACAGGGTTTAATGGAAGTTTAAAAGTGGACCAAGAATGTAAAAATCCTGAGTATTGTGCATGACAACCTGACAAGCACAAAGGAGAGCTCCATCTCAAAAGGAATATAGATGTGGTTTGTGGGACATGGATGTAGTAAGTTCTGATAAGATTCATACAACTGTGAAAGGTTTAAAGAAAGTTCTACCAGGAAATTCACCACCAGGTTGAACTAAAATAAGCAGAGTTGAAAATGAAAGAGACCTCTGCCTCCCCATCATTCTATGTCTAGGATATGGGAGAAGAAAGCTCATTGACAGCCAACACGACCATGACCATTTCTTTTGAAGAAAGGATGACCAAGAGGGCAAGTAGGCATCAAGAGGGTAAAGCTGAAATCCATTTTACCCTCTTGGGAACCAGCTGGCCTTTAAGAAGCCTAGGCTGTACTACAGATTGAGGAGAAAGGAAGTTCATGGAGCGGAAGGCCCAGGATGCCGTCATTCTGGCCCATTCAGACATCAGAATGAAACCATCTTACACATTCCAGCCCCAGGTGAATTCCCAGCTGAATGCAACCTCAAGAGTGACACCAGCCAATATCACAGAACGGAAGGACCACCCTTTCAACATAGCCAACTCACTGAATCTCGAAGGGTAAGAAATCATTGTTTCAGCCGCTAAGTTTTGGCATAATTTGCTACACAGCAAGATATAACTGAAACAACATTTTTGTTCCCAATATTTAGTAGGGAAATCAGTGAGGCAGTTAAGTCTTAACCCATTACCTGTACAAACCAAATCCTACAACCCTGTCCACTTAACCTACTGCACCTCAATTTCCTCATTTGGTTTATGAAGATAACAATAGGTCCTATCACATAAGTCTTATGAAGGTTATTTGAGTTAACATATGTGAAGAACCTAGAATAATGCAAATCTTACAAATCTCACCTTGCCCCTTCAGTCTCTTTATAATACAGATCATATTGTTTGACGCCTCTGCCCAATTTTTGCCTTGTATCAAGAATTACGCCAAGTTTATTGTTACCACTCTCGGATGAAAACATTTTTCACACAACATACCACCGCTACCACATAGACAAAAAACACACGGGCACAGGTCTATCAATTACTTAAACAAATAGTTACTTTTACTCGAATACAATGGTTCTCTTAGCAACCACCCAGCACATTGTGTGGCTTACAACTGATTTTATTTTGCATTTATTCTCATTCAGCTTTACATGAAATGTATTCTGAAAATTCCGTTTGCCTTTCAGAAATTTAACACATTTCAGAATTAAAGTTTTAAATAATATTTAAATTGTCTTTACCATAACATGCAACATCCATTAGGCAAAAAAAAAAAAATAAGTTAAGAAATCCAACAATTCAAGTATTGAGTGTCTATAAGTTTCTTTCATTAATATTTCTAGTTAATGAAAATAATCTTACTGATATTTAAGAAAACGTGAAAAAAATTGGATATCAAGATTTTCTTATCTAAGGTCTTAATGTTGAATTCAATGTATTTTGTAAAATAATTACCGGTCTTGTAAGTGCCTGAGTTTAATCTCCAAGTTTTCATTTGCTTCTTTCTGCTCATCCAGAGATCTCTGGAGCTTACGGATCTGATTCAGGAAATTATCAAGCTGCAAAAAAACAAAATGCTTGAGTTAAAATGATTGAAATGAGGGACTGTTTTTAGAAACAAGCTTTCTTTTTTGCATGACATTCTTATCAGTAGTTCAAGCATGGGTTTCTTCCGTATATACGCATGAGTATACGGGACTTTTCAATAGTAGAATCAATGCATATATTCAATAATAAAACAAACATCTACGTGGACTCTACAACATTTGACAAAATCTTTTCTAGCTTGGCATTCTTCTCCCATTCCTACCCTTGCCTCCTCTTCCTATGTAAGTGACTGTACTGGAACTTGTGTTTATTATTCCCATGATTGGAAAATACATAATTTTAGCATATATATATGTATATATTTATATATTTAAACATAGCCTATGTGTATATATACATATATGCATGTACATATGCTAAGTGTATATATATTGATATAAATATAAATATTCTTTAAAATGTGGGGTTTCTTTTTAGTTGTTTTTAACTCAAACTTTAAAAAAAAATGGGTATTGTGCTGTATATAATCTTCTGATGCTTGCTTTTCTATTTGAATTGCTAAGATTCATCCATAACAGTGTCTCACTCTAGCCTATGTGTTCTGCGTTTTGTTATAGCATTGCATGAATATGCCGTGAATTACATCACCCTCCTGTCCATGAGTATTAGATTGTTTGCAGCCTTGTGCTGCTCTGAACATTCTTATATGTGCTTTCCGATGCATATGTGCAAAGTTTTCTCTTGAGATATACCTAGGAGGAGAATTGCCATACTTTTCTAATGTTTTATTTTACAAAATAATGCCAAAATGTCTCCCAAAATCGTTTACTAATTTACTTCCCAAAGGTGATTAGAAGGGATCTTGTTTGAGCGCATCTCCGCTGACACTTGATGCTGTGAGATAGTAAAACACGCCAATCCCTGATTAATAATGTTCAGTGTCTGTTTATATTTTTATTAGCTTAATGTTTTTGTTCTTTTGTGCATTTTCAGATCTCATTATTTTATTTGGAGCCTTTCCTTTTCTTTTCATCTGTACATTTATGTTATAAACTTGATATTAATCATTTGCCAATTATGTGTTCCCAGTATCTTTGGTAAATATGTATTAAGTTGATAACTTATTTTTCTATTTTATTTAAGATATCTTTAGATGAATAACAGTCATTTTATTAAGTAAAATTTATCAATATTTTCTCTTACAGTTGGGGTGTATTAATAATGCTGAAAAAATACATCCTTAATCAAAGTTTAGGGAAATATTAATCTATATTTTCAACTAAAATTTGTTAAAGTTTTGCATCGTTCATTTAAGTCTTTGATCAAGCTGGAGTTAATTTTTATAAATAATGTGAGGTAGATATCCAATTTTATTTTTTCTCTATAGAAATACCTTTTAATAGGTGTAAATATTGAATAAACTTTTCCCTATTGATCTGACATATCAAATCTGTCATATATCAACATTCTATATATTCTATGCATAAAGTTTCTTTTATAAAGTCTGATCGTAGGTCCTATTTTGGGGTGTAATTTATTTGGTCCTCCACAGTGTGAACTACTACAGCCTTCTTCATGAATCCTGATATGCAACAGGGCAAGCTCCCTTCCCCCAGCTCGTTTTCCTCAGAAGCATCAAGGATATTCTAGACTTTTCGTAATTTAGAAACAGCATAGTAAATTTCATGAAGAACTCTATTTGTATTTAGCCTGGAATTTCATTATTAATTCCATAGAATAATTTAAGTATATTTGACATCGTTTCAATATTTAATGTTTTGTCCATGAACATGATGTATTTTAAATTTTTTAGGTCATCCTTAAAGTCTCTCAATCATTATAATTTATTCACTAGAAGTTTTGTATTACATTTTATTAGATTTATTTCTAGTAATTTTATATTTATGATATTAAAAGGGATATTTAAATTTTCTAAATTTTGTTGTTTATGTATAGTAGTTAAATTGTCTTGTTAATTGAACTATTATTTCACAAAACTTATATCTCACTGAACACTCTTTGCATTCCTAAAAATTAATCTGTATTTTCCTTTTTGTTCCTGACCGACATAATTATTTTAAAATAAATTCTATTTTATTTTGAAATGTGACTTTAAGCTTTGAAATCAAACAATTAGAGTTCGTATTACAGTTTTCTGATTCGTGTCTTACAGCAAGTTTCTTATCCACAGTGAGTCTCAAATTCCTAATCTTTAAAATGGGTGTAATGCTAGCACTTATTTTACAGGCTAGTTGAGAACATGAAGTAAGATAACACATAGAGAGCACATTGTGCGGTACTGGGTATGTAGTAAGTATCCAATATATTGGAACTAATTTAAACTTGTTTTATTAGAAAGCTAATTAGGATTGAAGTCTAGGGTAATTCTGAGGACTGCAATTGTGAGCGATGCTTGGCTACACAGTGATGGCATCGTCACGATTCGGAATGTTAATGCAGTAAAATGAGCACATGCACCTAAAATGTGGAAGTCAATTTAAAGGCAGACTATTCAGCAAAGCAAAAGTCGAGAAAACAACATTTAACTTAACCTGAGGTGACGACTGGAATGTAACAGAAACGGTAGAAGCAGAAGTTACACGTTTTCAAAAAGTGCAGCGCACATGAGGATCTAAGCTTGTTGAAATGATATTTTCTCTCTATATTAGCAAGTTGGACTGTGCAAGCCTTGTGAGTTGGAGTAGCACGAACCGGTCTGCAGGACACTCCCTCCACTGCTGGTTATAGACCTATCAAGTTTCTGGAAATGCAAGTTGAAACAATGGACCCCAGCACAGTGTGAACAAGCTGAGGTCTTGGTTTTGAACGGCCCTTCTTGGGAAAAAATATCTTCCTCAAATATTGTTAATTGTGTTCCTCCAATTTGACCAGTAAATATTTCTAAAGTGTTTTATTTAAGTTGCCAAACTGTCTTCTTCTTAGCCTGAGTGGAAGTTCCGTGGGGAAGGTTTACATAGTTTTACTGTCCTCTCGTCCTCACAATAATTTCTAGCAACTATATCCCTCCAAGTGAATATTTTAAAATCTTACGGAAATCTCCATGCATATGCAGCTTCAAGACAGAAATTTTGCTTCTCCAAGAAGATTGCTGCCCTATGGCACCACAGTAAAATAAAATTAATAATTTTAGTTTTTAATAAAACTGTAAGGATAATCAAATCTTCCTTATTATGTAGAAAGGCAAACTACTACTCAGGATGAAACCTGGTCCCAATTCTCTCATCCCTAGGCCAGTGTGATTCAAGTTAAATAACTTTAAATATGGCAAAGAATTATAGTGAGTTAAGTTGGTGACATTATTTTCCAGGGAGAAAAAAAGATATTTTTCTTCATGCCGTCATGGAGGAATACCATTCTATAAACCCTTTTCACCAATTATTTGTGCCCATGTAATGAACATTTTATTAAAGTATATTAAATGAACACCCCAATATCATTAATTTTATTTCTGAGTTTCAAGTATTCAGATGTTTTGGTAATACCCACATTTTGTAGACATCCACAATTCTCAGGTTCACATACATCTAATAGAATTACTGTTGTATATATAATCCAAGTTTACTTTCTTACCATAAAAGCTCTCCCTTATCAAACTTGTACAGGTCTTTTTTAGAGCCTACTTTTCTTAGTTTCCACTTTATAAAGATAAATGTTGAATTAGAAATATACAAATCTTCTACACTTCTCCAGTTCACATTTTTTCTGCATTTTTTACTACAGTATAACATGTATTTATTAATATTAGGCTTATGTTGCATTTAATCATTATATATGACCTGAAGTTAATTCTTCAAGTTAATGGACAAAGACTGTTGTCTACTTTTGGATAACTATTATAAAAGTATTTATTAGAATACAATCATATCCTATCCATTGTTTAAAAGGTCTTATAAAATTCCAGGAGGCTAAATATACAGATTACTTTTTGCTTCTTTGGATATAGTCTTGCATATTTTCATTATTCGAGGAGGAATCAGAATGTTTAGCATTCATGCCTCATTAAAGATTAATTTTCAGAAAGATTTAAATTCTATTCTATATGATCAAAATAAAAATTACATCAAGAAAGCTAATAATAATGTTTAACTAATATTATTCTGGAACCTCAGATAATTTCACATTTTCATCTTTTTCCCTAAATATCTACTTGGAAAAAACTCACTTATTTGGCATTACAGTGCCAGTTCCAAGGACAGCTCCTAAATGATTTAATTTTGAATGAGAAATGTCATCTTTCAAATTTTTCTCTTCAATTTACAAATTTCCAGCTTCTACTCTAACATATTGGATTTTAATATATGAATACCAATATGAGATACATGATAACTACTTGGGAAGCTTAATCAAGCACAGACAGGTATTACTAGATATTTAAGGAATATTTTGGTCCAACTATATGAAAAAACAGTAGAGTTTGAATAGATTACGATACTTAAAATAAGTAAAAGATATTTACTATATTCAAAATTGGAGTAATTGGAATAAATTTTGTAATGTGTTTTGGAAGCATACCAAAAGTCTTAACATTCAGGTTTTTTCATTCATCATGTATTGAAGTATCTTTAAAATGATAGCAGAAACACATAAAAACTCTTTTTGTACAAATATTTTTCATTACAATCATGAAAAAGTCAAACTGACCTGAATGGTTACTAAAAGTACTAAGTTTAATTATAACCCATCACTCTAATAGAACGTTCTGTAGACATTAAAATGCTTATTTAGAGTTCATAACACTATTTTGTTACTTGGGTTGAGAAAAAAATTCTCACAAAATTCTAAGTAATGCATGACATTTCTTATATAAAATTACATATAAAGAAAAAACAAAAATAGTACCAAAATACTGGTGGACGTGTTTAGACCTTTTGATATTTTCTAAATCTGTGCCAAGCTTTCATAAAACTTACAATAAAAAATAAATGAACTTTCAAATGAACTTGAAGGATATTTTAAGCACAATGGAAAGTGCCCTAGGTGTGGTCTAGGCCTTCACAATCTCTCATCTGATTGCCTCCAAGACCTGGCTCAAATGCGATTCTGACCACATCATCGACTTGACAAAACCCTCAATAGCTCCCAGTGCCTACAGATTGAATCTCAGGGGCCAGATTAGCGTGTAAGCTCTTCTCTAACTTCCTCCCTTGTAGTACCTCTACCAGGGCAATCCTGATCTTGTATTCTCCAGCAACGCTGAGCTTTTTGTAATTCTCAGCATACAACAGAGTGGGTTTGGTGGTGGTGATATTCATTTTACTTTTTTCTTCCCGCATACCTTTGCTCACATTCTATCTTCTCTCTTAAATGGATGGTCGCTCTACTCCTCAAATCCTTTAAAATAGGCTTCTTAAAATTTAACATTCTTATGAATCATTTTAGGATATTAGTGCAAATAACGATTCAGTTGGTCTCAAGGGGTCTCAAGATTTTTGCGTTTTCTCAAGTTCCCAGGTGATGATTCGGAGCTGCTGGTCCTTGGAACACGCTGAGTAGAAGTCAGTCCAATGACCCTGGCCTGAATGACGTAGCTTTCCTCAGATACTCTGTTATACTGATTGCACACCTTTATCCTCAAACTTATTGCACTAAATTATTTATAACAGTTGTTTTCATTCTCTGTCTCATAGACTGTTAGCCTCTAGATAGTGCTGTAGCCATATATTCTATTCACACATGTATGTATATGTATATATGTGTGTGTAAATATATAAACTTTAATTTTCCCTGTCCTCACTAGTGCACCAGATCCTCTCCTCTTTCACCTGCTCAAGGACATCCATAGTTTCATCAATAGGCAATGCTCTCTCATATATCATCTGGTTTCTTTCTCTATTTGATCATCATTTTATCAAGGACTTTATATTGACCTCCCACTGCCTGGAACTCTCATTCAACAAATATCTGAATGATTAACTTTCTATAAAATCTTTCATATATTTACTCAAATCTGAAGCCAGACACCATATTTAATATTACAACCTGTCCCCAAAGCAAGAGCACTGATTTTTTTTCCCCTAACAATTACATGGTTTATATGTTACTTGCCTCAGTCTCTTTCCACTGGAATGCAAATTCCATGCAGAAAGGATATTCATTTTATTCATGCATGTATTTCAAGTGCTTGGAATAACGTTTGCATGTTAAAAAAGGGAAAGATTAAATGGATGTTGGATAGGCTAAAGCAACAGATGCCCTTCCACTTTCGTTAAAAATCTTTGCCAAGAATGTAGGCTATAATTTGAAAATTTTTATATCAATAGTATCCTAAAACTCTTACATGCCAGATAAATCCAATTCACTATTTACTGTGAGCACAGAGTAATTGCTTTGTTCCTGTTATTACTCTGGTAAGGCCCCAGGCGGCCTGGCTGAAATCTGGGTAGATTCCCCAAAATTTATGGTTCAAGAAAAATATATTCAAATATACTCAAACCATATCTTATAATCTGATCAAACTGGCAGTAAAACAAGGTCCTAGTTATCATCTGAGCCTTAGTGATATGGAGACAATGATTTTCACTAAAAAGGAGTTGCAATTCCTGAAAATATTAATTTCTATCATTGAAAAGAAAGGAAAATAAAATCAAACAGAAAAGATTAGAAATGGAGGCCTGTTAGATGCTGCTGATAACAGCACATAAATCCCCTTTTTTGTATTATAAATCTTTATCTAACTCTAAATGGAGACTGTTGATAATCAGTTTTGAACATCTTTCCATTAGCAATTGAACAGGACCCATTCCTGTCACAGAAATTGAAGCGACATGTTGAGCGTCGGGTATCCTGGCAAGTCCTTCTGGCCAATCTGCTCCAACTCTGCTCCAGGCATCTACAGTGGGGTGTCATTATAATCTCTCCAGCTTGGAATTTGATTAAGGTAATGAGCAATTATGGCACAAACTCAGATAAGTGTCCTGTTCACAAATTCCCTAAGCCCAACGCATGTGATGCAGAGCCTTTGTAAGGAATGAGTGGGCGTGACAACTTGCTGACTTCAAATAATTCACAGACTAAATTTTGCACAGATACTTATAATTGGAACTGAAATATTATGAACCATTTTATTAAGGATTATACTCTTGTAAGCTCTTCACCCAAAAAAACAGTCAGCAAATTCAATAGGAACATTTTACTAAAACGTCTTGGTGATCTCTGATGGAAAGTGGTTGCCTTTTGAGAAATTTGCTAAGTATATGGCTTTTGTTACATGAGTCTACTTATTTTTCAATGTCAGAATCAATTTCAAGTCTTTAAATATGATATCTTATTATTACCTATATGGAAATTATTGGATGAGTTAAATTCAGTGATTCCAAGTAATTATTACTAAGGTTTTCAAAAATAAGACATGATCTCATTTTAACAGAATATAAAATGTTCTGTGGTCTTGTGACCCATGATGATTTACCAGAATTATTTATTAGTTTCATTACTGGCTTTCTTTTTTTATACATACGTCATTGAATTTCATAAGACTCTCAAGCTTTCATGAAACTGGCTACAAAATTTCTACCAAGTACCTTCCATTTAAAGTAAGTAGCCTCCTTGTCTACTGGACAATTGTTAAAATGTTTAAGAAATGTTAAACAGCTAGCATTGGATAAATGTATTGCTGAAATAATTTATTGACCTTTGAGGTCTATAAACTAACTTTCCTAATAAACTAAGGTAACAATGCAGTTGTTGTACATATAGGGTTAATGAAACTAATATGAGTATATCTCAGCTGAATAATTCAATCTGTGAATTAAATTCTATACAGCAAAATGTATAATGTTTGCTTATAAGTGAATTGGTTTGAGTAATTTTATATAGAATGACACAAGGTTCAGATTTGAGAGATTCTCATTTTAAGGAACTATATTTTTGGAAACCTGGAGACAGTATTCTCTAAATGGACCTTACAGTGAATGGAATGATGAAAATTACATTCCCAATGATTTTAATCAATTATTTTCCCAAAGGTTTTATTGTCATCTTAGTGACAAAAAGCCAGAATAACTTTCCAAGTGGCTGTGCTTTACTGACGGTGTTTCTTTCTCTTTGAGAACACATGTAGGTAAATCTGTGGTAAAGCTCAACATTCTTAACCAAAATAAATTAAGTATGAAAACAAGAATTAGAAAAGAAAAACAAATTTGGAAAACTAACACTTCCTGATTTTAATACTTACTAAAAAGCTATAATAATCAAGAGAATATTTTTTTGGCAGAGAATAGACATTTAGGTTAATGGAATAAAATTCTGTCCAGACTCCAGAAAGAAACTCCTACATTTGTGGTCAACTGGATATTGACATGGGTGCCAAGATATTTCAATGGGGAAAGAATAATTTTTTCAACAATTAGTTGTGGGACAACTATATATCCATAAGCAAGAGATTGAAGTTGAACCCCTAGCTCACCTCATTTATAAAAATTAACTCAAAATGGATCATAGACCTAAATATAAGAGCTAAAACTATAAAACTTTTAGAATAAAACATGGAGGTAAATCTTCATGGCAATCAGTTAGGTAACGTATTTTATATACAACACCAAAAGCACAAGCAGCAAAAGAAAAAAACATAAATTGGCTTGCATCAGAATTATTTTAAAAAGTTTTAAGCCTCAAATAAAACTATCAAGAAGTTGAAATGACAATCTACGTAATGAGAAAAAACATTTGCAAACCATGTATCTTAGAAGTGTTGTGTATCCAGAATATATTAAAAAAAACACAACTCAATAACAAAACAACAAATAACCCAATTTAAAAAATGGGCAAAGGATCAGAATAAATATTTTACCCCAAGAAAGTATACTATTGGCCAATTAGTACATAAAAACATGATCGGTATCAGTAGTCACTAGGGTATTTCAAATCAAAACCACAATGAGACATCACTTCACCTCCCTGAGGATGGATATTATCTAGTGTTGGTGAAAATGTGGAGAAATTGGAACCCTTGAACATGGCTTATAATAATGTAAAATAGTGCAGCCACTTTAGGAAATAGTTTGGTGGCCCTTAAAGTGTAAACATAGAGTTACCATATGATCCAGGAATTCCAAGGGAAATAAAAACACAATCTACAGGAAAACTTGTACATGAATGTTCATAATAGCATGATTCATAATAGACAAAAAGTGGAAACAACCCAAATACCCATCAACTGAAGAGTGAAGAAAAATGTGGTTACATACAATGGAATGTTATTTGGCCATGAAAAGAATGAAAAATTGATCCGTGCTACAATGTAGATGAACCTTGAAAACAGTATACTAAGTGAAAGAACCCAGTCACAAAAAGTCATACATTCTATGATTGCATTTATATGAAATGTCCAAAATAGGTAAATCTATAGGGACAGAGAGTAGATTAGTGATTGCCAAGGGCCTGGGAGTAAAGGGAGAATGGGGAACGACTGCTCATGGATATGTGCTTTCTTTGGAGGATGATGAAAATGCTTTAAAATCAGACTGTAGTTGTTGCACAACACTAAGATTTTACTAAAAACTGTTGAATTGAACAGTTTAAATGGGTGAATTTTAAGGTAGGTGAATTATATCTCAAAGCTGTTAAAATAAACAAATAATAAAAACAAATATGACATGCATTTCAGTTGTTATAATACTTATATATTAAGCCAAATCAAAATTAATTCAAGGGTATCTACAAAAGAATTAAGTCAATTGAATATATGCAGTAATTTCAAAGTTCTTAAGATTATCTTAAGTAATTCCATCACTTGAATCTAGACTACTTCACTGCTTTATATCTATATAAAGAATTTTTAAAGTATTCTTTAAGAATTGGATGGATAAATGGATATTGATGTCTTAATAAGTCTAAAAAGTATTGATATTGCTTTAAAATGTATTAACCTAGATAATCTTCTGATTATTGATATTTATATACAAAGCATTCTATTAAACAGTTTATTCCAGTTCAGAGGTATTTTTCTTTTTCTTTCTTTTATTTTCAATAAATTAAAACAGCATCATGGCCAGTGGGAACTAAGCACTTGACATCCAACAATGCTGATGATTCTTAATTTATACCCTGAAGGACTAATACTGAGAATTCGTTCAGGGTACCATAGCAACTGCAGAATCAAAGCAATGATATCATGTGGCAAATTTGTAGCTGAGAACACTTCAGGATTCCATT
This sequence comes from Equus asinus, assembly GCF_041296235.1. Taxonomy (NCBI): domain Eukaryota; kingdom Metazoa; phylum Chordata; class Mammalia; order Perissodactyla; family Equidae; genus Equus; species Equus asinus. The sequence continues at coordinate 9,475,376 of NC_091796.1, forward strand.
GGATCACCTGGGGCAGCAATATTACAAGTGTTTATGGTGTGGCATCTTGATAAGGGACACTTAATTGGTGTTAATTTTATCCAAATTAAAGACAACTATAGAGCCCCTCTTTCTATGATGAGTAGAATATTCTCATCAAGATGTGTGACAAAATGTTAAGGGTGTTTAATTTGTAACCAGTATCTCACAATGGTTTTAATATGGATCTTTATTAAAACTGACTTCAAGTTGCATTAACCTGAGTAACATGCTAAAGAGTTTGCACAGAGAATAACAATATTGTCTAACATCAAAGGAAGACAAAACATTGTCAAATAATATTAATATTAATTTTCATGACAACAGCCCTAGTATTTGATCATCTCATGATATACATATTTCCCACTAGTCTCTTTGAGAATCTAAAGAGAAGAGAATGCTAATAAAGTACCCAGGGAACGAACATTCCTTCCTTCCTTATTTTATTTTACTCAATTAACATACAACAGATGTCTGCTTTCAGTAGGAAGCTTTTTAAGAGCACTGGGCTATGTGCCTCTTTGCCTTTGGATATTGGAATGAATTCCAGCATCATGAAACTCAATGAAAGAAATGAAATTGCTATTTTTGTCCCAACTTTCAATCTGTTATCACATGTTATGAACCACTGGGATTAATCTTCATCTAATGTTGAATATAGGTATAAAAATCCAGTTATTCCTCCTTATTATTTTAACCAAAAGAAAAGGAAATTGCAGAAATATCAGTTATAGAAATGCAAGGATGGAATGTGATTAAAATTATAAAACTCTTTAAAAGAATTGAAAAAGTAAGAACAAAAGATTCAGTACAAAACTACTCAGTTTTACTTATTATAACATGATTTGGAAACTCTTCCTCATGGCTCTGTACTCTAGCAATTGAGCCCAGTTATTATGACAGTGCCTGCCAGCCCACAGGCCCTCTACACAGGTGACAATCTGCTACTGAGTCAGAGAAGTCAGTTTCCACAAAGATGTGCTGAAACTTTCATAAAACACAGGAGATGGCAGTTTTATTAAGAGCCTCATGACCTGCATCCAGAAAAAAAAAATGAAAGGAAAACAAATTAGGACCTAATGAAATATTTAAAAACCAGTAAGTACTCTTGGTAATTGATTACAACTAAGACTCAAGCTATTATTAAAACAAAAAATTAGATATCCAAACTAGAAAGAAAAGCAATGTTATTTCAAAATAAAATTCATGAAAAAAATAAGCAGAAAAGAAAAAAAGTCTTCAAAAGGTGTTTTATAAATACACAGACTATGAGAATTAATACAGTAAGAAATACAAATTGTGTGACAGAGAAATAAGTGATATTGTGATTGGCTTAAAACTCAAAGGATTAATGCTTAATTTCCCACAGATAAAAGGGAAAACATTATAATCTAATATTTGACTTTTTTTTAATTTAGAAGAGAACCCCTAGCTCTCTAAAGAGTACTACAATGATAAGAAGGTTAATATATGATAAACAAGAAGAATTGTTTTCCTCTACAATGTAAATATTTGTCTAGATTACAATTTACAAAAATGACAAAAACATATGCAGGGGAAATTACTTATCCTGCAACTTCTTCATAAATGAAGACCTTTGGTTCATAGGCACCTAAAACCATTTATATGGGTTTCTGTCCTCCGATAGAAAATAAGACAAAAAAACCCTAAATCCTTGACTAAGATTCAAACAGAAAACCTTTCAACAAAACATATACTCTTCCATTTAAAGAGAAGATACGTACTGAGTTAGGTATAAACTTTTGTATATATTACATATAAGCATGGTTATTGGAATTTTCTTATGGAACTTTCAAAGAACCAGATTTCTAAAAATGTTTCTGAAACAGAAATGGGCACCTTATTATTTGTTGAATTATAGTTGAGCTTCTGATTTCCAAACTTCCTGCATATGTCTACTGTAATTTTAGTTATTTTGTAACTGGACCGACAGCCATATCTTTCCAGGTATCTCTGCACCAAGGAACTTCGGTTAATTTCCTCTGAATAATAATTTTGATGACTATTATCTGAAATAATCAGCAATTAAAGCAATAGCTGAATTGCTTAATATGAGAAAAAAGGAGTTAACTAGTACATTAGGATAAGTGTTTAAAATATAGTAAAAATATTTAAATATTTTATTTTACATACTTCCTATTGAAAATAAGTTTATGATCAAATTAGATTTTTCCCTATCATCACTATTAAGCTCTTTTAAATAACAGCAAGGAATAGTAAATGGAAATGTACTCATGATTTATACAATTTATGTAGTATCGAAATATAAAGAGAAAATTTCTTGCACTAAATAGTAAGTGAAATAACGTTGGCACACTCTTAGTTTAATTTAATTGCAGCATATCACTTCCAGTCATAGCATTAGTAATATTACAAAAGTCAAACGGGACTCATTAGTGCTGATGGGATGAAGATGGGTAACTAGTATTTAAAGCACATTCCTTAAAATGAAATCCCAATTCTGTACATATGAAAACTAATGAGAAATAGTAAGCATTCTTTCACTTGAGTAAAATTCAGATTCTAATATTTCAAAATATTTCTTTGCAACTTTCTTTAAATTTAGTTGTTGCCTACCATCTGAGTCACTGGAACCAGCTGTAAACAGCTTTATCTGCCATTTATTTTGCATGATCAATACAAAATCAATATAGTGAAAAAGGCAAAACAATCTTAAAATTATTATGAATGTAGTTTTGACCACACAGACCATACCTGGAAGCTGTGTAACCCAGAAACTCTCCAGCCAATGGGCAGGCGAGCAGAATGGATTATCCCCAGAACAAATCCAATGGCCCTGTTCTGACAGGGAACTTGGAGTATGGGCCAGCTTGAGTCAAGATCACAAACAAAAAGCATTAGTGGCCCTGGAGTTGTGTCTCCCACTGTACCCAGGAAAAGAAACTAATTCATAGCCCCACTTATTGCTGAATTCAGCTTTCAGCCTGACTGACCAGGGAACCTTATCAGAGTACTCAGGAAGCTGCATAGTCCATCCAACAGCCCTGCTTACCGCAACAGGGGAACAGACAGCACAGTCCATGGCTTCCCCCATCTGCAGAGCAAAACCAGTGGCCTCACCTGACCAGGATATTCAGTGCACTCTATTCTGATTTAGGTCTCCAAACAACAAGCTGTGCAGGCCCTGGGTCCTGTCCTGCTGCCATTCCAGGGCAGGCAAGCTCATTCATAGCCCCACCTACTGCTGAATAGGGTAGCTAGTCTTGACCATCTAGAAAGCCTAACCAGAGAATGCAGGCAACCATGAAGACCATCCTACCATCTCACTTGGTCAGGGAACCAAGCCAGCAGCCCTATCCAGCTGTTCTCAGCCAGTGGACACCCCACACCGCTGACCTTAGAGCTTGAACAGTTGCCTTGCCCAAAAACAGACCCTAACAGCAAGCCACAGTGACCCAAAGATGTTATAAGCAGACGTATCCAGAAACTCAAACTGAGCTGACTGGTGAAGAACTGTCTTTGCCAGAGTGAACCTAGAAAGTCTGGAAAAGGAGACCACTTACTCACCACAGATACCAATGTAAGAATCAAAGATTACGAAAAACCAGGTAAATAAGGCATGAGCAAAGAAAACTGATAAAGCTCTACTAACTGATCCTAAAGAAATGGAGATCTGTAAACTGTTAGACAAAGAATTCAGAATAATCCTCCTAAAGGACCCTAGTGAACTATAAGAACGCATGGACAACTAAACAAAATTAGGAAAAAAATACATGAACAAAATGAGTTCAAATAAGCAATTGAAACCATCAAAAGAAGAAAAACCCAGAAATACTAGAGCTGAAAAAAACAATAACTGAACTGGACAATTCAATAAAGAGTTTCAAAATAAACTTAACCATGCAGCAGAAAGAATCTGCAACCTGGAAGACAGGGCATTTGAAATTATCCAGTAAGAGGAACAAAAAGAAAAAAGAATGAAAAACAGTGAAGAAAGCCTATGGGAATTACAGAACACAATGAAAAGAAACAATATTCACATTATGAAAATTTCAGAAGAAGAGAAAGAGAAAGGGACAGAAAGTATATTTAAAGCAGTAATGGCTGAAAACTTCCCAAACATGGGGAAATAAATAGACATGCAGATCCAAGAAGCCCAAAGAATCCCAAATAGGTTGAAAACAAATACAGCCACACAGAGACACATTACAAGCGTCAAAAGTCAAAGACAATGTCAGGATTTTAAAAGCAAGAGAAGGGAGAAGTTACAAACAAGGGAACACCCATAAGACTGTCAGCGGATTTCTCAACAGAAACTTTTCAGGACAGAAGAGAATAGGATGACATATATAAACTCTAGTTTATGGTTAAACATAGCAAAAATAACCATAACTACTATAATCTGTTATTAGTTACACAATATAAAAGATATGTAAATTGTAAGATCAATAACCTAAAAAGTGAGGGGAGAGGAGAAGTAAAAGTGTAAAGCTTAGGAATTATATTGAAGTTAAGTTATTATCGTTAAAACAGAATGTTATAATTTTAAGATGTTTTATATAAGACTCATGGTAACTACAAGGGGAAAACCTGTGGATATTACACAAAAGAACATGACAAAGAAATCAAAGCATGCTGATATCAAAAGACATCAAAACACAAAAAAAAGACAGCAGGATAAGAAACAAGGTACAGTGGATCTACAAAGCAACCAGCAAACAATTAAGGAAATGGTAATAGTAAGTCTTTCCATACCAATAATTACTTTAAATGTAAACAGATTATATTCACCAATCAAGAGACACAGAAGGGATGAACAAGATCAAACAATATGCTGCCTGCCAAAGACTCGCTTTAGCCTTCCACACGTATGCTGAGAGTGAAAGGACAGAAAGATATTTCAAGCAAATCATAACCATAACGAAACTCAAAAGAGGAAGCTAGACTTATATCAGACAAAATAGACATTAAACTAAAAATAGTAAAAGAGACAAAGAAGGTCATTATATACTGATAAAGGAGTCAATACATCAAAAAAGACATAATAATTGAAATATTTATGCACCCAACATTGGAGCACCTAAATACATGAAGCAAAAACTAACACAGCTAAAAGAGAAGTAAACAATACAATTAATAGTTGGGGACTCTAATATCCCACTCTCAACAGTGAATAGATCATCCAGACAGAGAATTAATAAGGAAACAGCAGTTTTGAAAAACACTATAGACCATATGGACTTAACAGACATATGTAGAACATTCTACCCAACAACAGCAGAATACTCATTCTTCTCAAGCGCACATGAAACATTTTCTAGGATAGGCTATGTGTTAGGCCACAAAAGAAGTCTTAGAAAATTCAAGAAAACTGAAATCATACCAAGTATCTTCTCTGACCATGATGGTATGAAACTAGAAATCAATAACAAGAGAAAAACTGGAAAATCCATGAATATGTGGAAATTAGATAAACAAAACTGACAAACTTTTAGCTAGACTAAGGAAAAAAGAGAGGACTCAACTCAACAAAATTATAAATGAAAAGGAGACATTACAATTGATACCACAGAAATACAAAGGAGCATAAGAGGCTACTGCAAACAACTATACACCCAGAGAATGGCAACACAGAAGAAAAGGAAAAATTCTTAGAAACATTCAAATTACCAAGACTGAATTAGGAACAAATAAAAAAGTTTGAATAAAGCAATTACTAGTAAGGAGATTGAATCAGTAATCAAAAATCTCCCAATGAAGCAAAGCTCAATACCAGATGGCTTCACTGGTGAATTTTACCAAACATTTAAAGAAGAACAAACACCAATCCTCCTCAAACTCTTTCAAAAATTGAAGAGAAGGGAACACTCCCAAACTCATTTTACAAGGTCAGCATATCTTGATACCAAATCAAGAAAAGAACACTACCAGTAAAGAAAACTATAGACCAACATCTCTGATGAATATAGATGCAAAAATTCTCAATAAAATTCTAGCAAACTGAATTTAGCAGCACTTTAAAAGGATCATTCATTATGGTCAAATGGGATTTATACCTGGGATGCAAGGATGGTTCAACATCCACAAATCAACCAACATGATACATCACATTAATAGAGTGAAAGAAAAAATCATATGACCTCAATAGATGCAGAAAAAGCATCTGACAAAATTCAACATCTATTTATGATAAAAACTTGACAAATTAGGTATAGAAGGAATGGACCTCAACATAATAGAGGCCATATACGATAAGCCCACAGCTAACAACATACTCAATGGTAAAATGTTGAAAAATTTTCCTCTAAAATTAGGTAAAAGACAAGGGTGCCCACTCTCACCATTCCTATTCATCACAGTACTGGAAATCCTTGTCAGAGCAATCAGGCAAGAAAAAGAAATAACGGGCATCAGAATTGGAAAGGAAGAAGTAAAACTGTCTCTATTTGCAGATAACGTAATTTTATATATGGAAAATCCTAAAGACTCCACCAAAAATCTTTTCAATCTAATCCACAAATTCAGTAAAACTACAGGGCCTATCTTCCTCAGCAAAAAGGCGAGGATTGGTGGCAGATGTTAGCTCAGGGCTAATCTTCCTCAAAAAAAAAAAAAAAATGGACAAAAGACCTAATAGACATTTCTCTAAAAGACATACATTGAAAGACCAACAGGTACATGAAAAGATGTTTAGCATCACCAGTCATTAGAGAAATGCAAAACCACAATGAGGTATGACCTCACGCCTGTTAGAATGACTAGCATCAAAAAGACAAGAGATAACTGTTGGAAATGAAGTGGAGAAAAGGAAACACTTGCACCTTGTTGGTGGGAATGTAAACTGGTCCAGCCACTATGGAAAATAGTACAGAGGATCCTCAAAATATTAAAAATAGAACTACTGGGGCTGGCCCCGTGGCTGAGTGGTTAAGTTCTCATGCTTTGCTTCAGTGGCCCAGGGTTTCGACGGTTCGAATCCTGGGCGCGGACATGGCACTGCTCATCAAGCCATGCTGAGGCAGCATCCCATATGCCACAACTGGAAGGACCCACAACTGAAAAAAAATACACAACTATGTACCAGGGGGCTTTAGGGGAAAAAAGTAAAAATAAAATCTTTAAAAAAAAAATTCTCAAAAAAAAGAAAAAAAAATAGAACTACTATGATCCAGCAATTCCACTTCTGGAAATATATCCAAAGGAAATAAAAACACTAACTCAGAATCTTATCTGCACCCCCATGTTCATCACAACATTATTTACAATAGCTAAGACATAGAAACAACCTAAATGTCCATCAATGGATAAATGGATAAAGAAGTTGTGATATACACAGACACACACAGAGGAATATTATTCAGCCATAAAAAATGAGGAAATCCTGCCATTTCTCACATCGTGGATGAATCTTGAGGGCATTATGCTAAATGAGATAAGTCAGACAGAGAGAGAGAAATACTGTATCATCTCACTTACATGTGGAATAAAAAAACAAACAAAAAACCAAACTTGTGGAAAAGGGGTTAGACTTGTGGTTACAAGAGGCAGGGGGTGAGGGGAGGGGGAATAGGAGAAAAGGTGATCAGAAGGTACAAACTTCCAGCTACGAGATAAATAAATACTAAGGATGTAATGTACAGCATGATGACTTAGTTAACACCGCTGTATGATATATTTGAAAATTAAGAGAATAAATCCTACAAGTTATCGTCGCAAGGAAAAAATAAATTTTTTTCCTTTTCTATTTTTGCTTTCTCTTTTTATTGTATCTGTATAAGACAATGGATGCTAACTAAGCTTATAGCAATAATCATTTCACAATATATGTAAGTCAAACCATTATGCTCTACACCCTAAACTTATACAGCGATGTACGTCAATTATATCTTCATAAAACTAGGGGAACAAAAGAATAAATTAGGGCTAAAATCTCAGAGTGCTGGAGACTGACAATAGCTGTGTAAATAACAATAACGAGGAAGGGTGGTGAGTGCCATATCTATCTATTGTCTATCTACCTATTATCTATCTATCTATATCTATGCAGAGAAAAGGACAGAAGTCTGGAGGTAGACATGAATAGATAGATAGCAACGAGGTCACCTACCTCCCCTCCAGATCCAGGGCACAAGGGACTTGGGAAAGAACACAGTCATCACTGAGAGGTGGTAAACAGCCATATCTCAGACCTGCCCAAAATACTTCTGTGGTTTCCCTCCAGACAAGACTTACAATTCCCCTCACTTAGTTGTCAAGGCCTTGTGCTGGCTGTCCTAGGTTCCTCTTCCAAATTCTCTCCCCACCACCCCATTCCATTGCACTGAATTTCATGCACTTCTTCACATTGCCCACCACTCTTTCATCTTTTAGCCTTCACAGATGCTGCTCTTTCTCCCCATTCCCGTCATTCCCTCTTGCCCTGGCTAAATGCTCACTCCTATTTATTCTTTTTTTTTTTTAATTTTTTTTATTTTTTTTATTTTTTTTATTTTTTTTTAAAGATTTTATTTTTTCCTTTTTCTCCCCAAAGCCCCCAAGTACATAGTTGTATATTCTTCGTTGTGGGTCCTTCTAGTTGTAGCATGTGGGACGCTGCCTCAGCGTGGTTTGATGAGCAGTGCCATGTCCGTGCCCAGGATTCGAACCAACGAAACACTGGGCCGCCTGCAGCGGAGCGCACAGACTTAACCACTCGGCCACGGGGCCAGCCCCTGACTCCTATTTATTCTTAAAGTTTCAGTTTCTTCCTCAGTTTCTCATGTTTCTTCCAAGAAGCTTTCTGACTAGACTAAGCTAGCTGCCCCCAGTTTCCTCAATATGGTATTGATTCAACATATATTTGAGTGTCTTCTAAGTGCCAGTAACCAATGTTGCATTTTTATATAATCATTGTATTACTGCTACCTAATTAAAGACCTGGCACTTGTTAGGAACTCAGTACATGATATCCTTTCATTCAAAAATGTGTGTATAGGATGAATGATACAATTCCCTTCTTGGTATTTTACGTAGTAGTCACTGGTTAACTGGCAATCAAAGCAATATTGCACATACACATTCCTTAAGGAAAAAGAAATTCTATTTTTCTGACTATAGAATAGTTTTACTACAAAGTAGTTTCAGTTTGCCTAAAACTTAAAAAAAGATTACCTTCTCCATCAACATGTCAATAATCTAAAATTTTACTGATGTCATAATACATAAAACCAAACATTAAACAAGATTTTAAACTGTCGGAGCTTTAAACTGAATGTGTTAACGTTCCAAATGATTTGCACCTGGACAGAGCAAGCTAATCCATCAAAATTAACCTTTCCTGTTGCATCTGGAAAATTCCATTTCTAAAAGTACATACATTGACATCACACAAATTGGATGAGTGAAAAAAGATAACTATGTGCTTGTCTAATGCCCATCAAGAAAATGTGAAAATGCATTTTACATTGTTTTATGATTTATTAGATTTGGAAAACCATTTTGATAACGTCAAGAAGCAAAACTGTTTCCATAGAGTCATGGATATGAACATCACCTGCTGAGGTCGTCTAAAGCATCATATGGCCTCAAGGAATGGGTCCCCTAGTCCACCTCTAATGAAGGAACACTTGTCTTAAAGATCTTCCAAGCCCTATTTAAAATACACTACGGGACGTTACAAAAGGGACATCTGTGAAAACTTGATGATTTTTGAAGTTTGACTAGTATGTGTTTAAATTATATTATGCCTGAATAATAGACTTAAAGAATAGTGCTGGAGGTGAAAATTGAGCCTCATCTAATCCTACTCTGTCCGTTTCTGACTAAGGAAGATGAGGAACAGAAAGACCGAGTCATTTCTCCATCATAACCCAGCAAGCTGGGTGGGACTCTCCCAGACGACTTTCCTGATACCTTCCTATCTATGCTTGTTTATATTACTTATTTGGATGCTTACTACTTCTAGGCATCTATTGTCCTTTCATAGAACATAAGTTCTTAGAGAACTGGGACTTCAGATATGTTTCTCTGCTCAATACAAAGGAGATAAAATAGCAGATAAATACGCAGCAGAAAAAAATAAATGACATTATTTCTGGCATTTACAGCTGTCACGTTGGAGACCCTAACAGATTCTCAGTCTCTGTTTCCTTCTTCTCCCACCTCCAGGGTTATTACATCTCTAAATCTATTTCCTAGACCTTTTCCTGAGTTTAGTGAGGAGGATTTTAAGGAGACCAAGTTCAGCACTCTGGGACTTTTGCTGATCATCTGTCTTTAGGCTGAGCCTCAGAATACAGTGTTTTGCTTCATTCTGAGAGCAAGACATCACCTGTCTCCCAGCTTGGAGACCAGATTCCTCTCTTGATACACGGTAAGTATCTCAGTTCCTCTCACTGAGACCCTGAGGGAATCACAAAAGTCTTCTTAGAACCCCATCTGAATGACTGTATGAGGGTTCTATGATGGATGGTGATGATTGTACGCCAACTCAAAGGACTGCCTCCTCCTGGATTCTTCAGAATCATTCCGACAACACCCATTTTGGAGCTCTCTTTTGTAGACCGCCCTTCCAAATGTCTTCAATCTCGATTTGACATCCTGGCTCTGGCTTACCTCCATCCTAGCCTGTACATCAAGTTCTGGACCCCAACTCTCTCACTCAACTCTATTCTTCCATTGTTAATAGAGTCACACCTCATTGCGTTCTGAAACATGATTATCGCCTCAGGAACATACAAGTCAGACATTCAAGGCACTAATTTAACTCTTAAAAAGTGGTTCCTTCCAATCAAATGTGCTATTACCAAGTAGTGACAGAACTATCTTTCTCCCTTTCCTAAGCTAATCAGTTTCTTTAAACAAAAAAATCTCTGTCTGTGCGTTATTATTTATAGCTTTCACCAAAAATAAAATATTTCCTGCTTGCTAAAGCAATAAAATGTGTAGCTATAGTAAGAACATAGATTTTATATCATTAGGAGATGACTATAAAAGCAAATGTCGTATACACTCACATAGAAGCTCACCTGCTGTCAACACTGCCAAGCCTTAATAGCATTGAACAGTCATAGCCACAGCAATAGTCTTCCTTGGCCTTAAGGTAGGTGCCAGAGTCTCTCATGGCATCTTGCCTCTGAGCTCTGGATCCAGTTTCTTTAACTCTATTTCCTAATGAACGACATGGTCCCTTTGCTCTCCAAAGTAGTCTTTTGTTGTGGTTTTAAGGTTTCTGCCAATGTCTTTGTCTAATTCTATTCTGTTTCTTTAAAACAAATGAGTGTACATAGGTTCCTTGGCTATTATATTAATCTACTCTAAACTGCTGGATCTTTTTTCACACTATTAGAATTTATCTTTATGTATTAATACTTCCTTTCTATTACAAGCCAGATTACCTATTTACAACACCTCTAATAAGATTTCTCTTCTCTCTTTTCCTTTCCCTTTGGTGTCCATTCGTGGGAAATTGGCTTCTACTCCATGAATAATACTCCATCTTACCGCCTGTAAGAGGTAAGAGCCTCAAGCTCATAAGTGTGTCACAAATTCTACATGCTTGAGGTTTCTTCCACCCTGCCCTGACTACCTCACACACCTGTTTTCTGTTGCCTGGCTTCTGGCTCTAGGACATTTGACTGCTGACTTCAGATAGTTATGCTCAGCTCTGGCCTTTGGCAACCTCAGAACCAGTTGTACCTTGACTCTTGCAATCCAAAAATGACTCTCCTCACCCTTGCTGGTCTGCCTCCATTTTCTAGGAAATCTACTCTGAGGATCTGGAATTCCCTTAATTACAAGACCCACAGAAGATAGAGGACATCACAAAAGAGATATCCAAATGTTTCCTAATGATGACAACTGCACTTATTTTCCATGTTTTTTAACTTTGTTCCTCCACACCTGATATGGTGACAGACAAAAACCTAACTACTTTCAGTCTATATGAAGTAACATAGGTTAATTTAACAGACTGTTATGTTTTCTAAGCAATTACCATTTATGCGGACAATTGTTTGTAATAGAAATTGTGGAAGAATGTATGTGCATACACATATATACATATTTATTCACACACATATAAAATATGTAGTTATACTTTTAACACAAATTTATAATTCCATATTTTTAATATAAAGCCTGATTCCTGAAGACTTATTTGCAAATACACGACTCAATACAAATTAATAGAATAAATACCTATTCTCTTTCCCCTCGGTGTATTTTTCAAGTTGATTTATGTTTCCACTTCAGACCATGGAAGATAGTTCTTTAGATTGCAATTAGGGTGCATGTTATCTATAATTCTTTACTATTTCCAATGTGTTCTTTGGTAGTAGATGTACAGAAGAATTAAATAGCATTTTAAGCCTAAAGTGTCATTTTTTTGTATTTCCATGGCAACTGACATCAACACAACAAAACCACTTTTTCCATGACAATTTTGTCTGCCTGTGTAAGTGGTTTAAAATAATATTTATCTTATCAATACATATTGTTTAAAAATATTGCTATAAACCTTTATAATAACTATATAATGTTTATTCAATACTTCAAAAATATTTGAGCTTTTCTTAAAATTCTCAGTGTTACTGACTGATACAGGGGAAACCAAATACAGTCACCCCTCGGAATCCATGTGGGATTGGTTCCAGGGACATTCTCCCTCCCTGCCACCCCAGTGCCAAAATCCCCGGATGCTTGTGTCTTAGCTCTCCATACCGCAAATCCCTGGGTTGGCGGAATCCTCGGATGTGGAACCTGAGGATACAGGAGGGGTGCAGGCGATTGTACTTATAAATGTCTACTGTAGAAAACATGTATCATATGCTTGTAACTATTATTCTGATACCTTTATTCAAATATAATTAGCCCAATTTCTACATAATTCAAAAGCATAAAATTAGTTATGTTTATTCATCTTGAATCAAAAAACCTACTCACTCATTTTCCCTCCACAGAAAAGTTGATCTGTTTGTTGCGCCAACTGATAATTTTTGCCAACATAAATTTTAGTCTTGTATCTGTAGTTATTAAGTCAAAATGCATCAAATTACAAATGAAATTTTAAATATATCTAATTGTGCGGTTTATATTTATCATCTGATTTTTCTTTTCTTTTTTTTTGGTTTGAGGAAGATTAGCCCTGAGCTAACATCTGCTGCCAATCCTCCTCTTTTTGCTGAGGAAGACTGGCCCTGAGCTAACATCCGTGCCCATCTTCCTCTACTTTATATGTGGGACGCCTACCACAGCATGGCGTGCCAAGCAGTGCCACATCTGCACCTGAGATCCAAATTGGCAAACCCCAGGCCACCAAAGCAGAATGTGCGCACTTAACCACTGTGCCACCGGGCTGGCCCGTATCATCTGATTTTTCAACTATAGTAGAGCCACACAAATGAATAGTTATGGATCTGGCATATATATATATATTTTTTAAATTTCAAAAGTTTTCAATTTTATTGTAGCGGAATGCAGAAATGACTCATCTAAGAGTTTCATAGCCTTAGAGCTCTGAGGGTTTAAATATAGTCATTGCTTTCTTAATAGTTTCAGTTTGAGGAACCCTAAAAAAAATTTAACTTTCCACATTACAGTAGTTCCCCCTTATTTGGGGGATAGGTTCCAAGACTCCCAGTGGAGGCCTGAAACTGCAGATAGTACCGAAACTTACATTTACTATGCTTTTTCCTATACATACCCGCCTATGGGAAAGTTTAATTTATAATTTAGGCACAGTAAGAGATTAATAATAACTAATAATAAAACACAACAATTACAACAAGATACTATGATAAAAGTTACCATAGATCTTAGCAACCTCAGCATATGGTTTTTTCTTTCCTTATTAAGTAGAGAACTTTCACCGTTTCACTTAAAGGAAGCACTTTATGGCTTCTCTTTGGCATATCTTAATTGCCAGCATCGCTATTGAGCTTTGGGGCCACTATTAAATAAAATAAGGGTGACTTGAACACAAGGACTGCCTGTCGTCATGATGGTTGGATAACTGAGATGGCTACTAAGTGACTAATGGGCAGGTAGTATCTGGATACATTGGACAAGGGGATGATTCATGTCCCGGGCGGGATGGAGTGGGATGGCGTGAGATTTCATCATGCTACTCTGAACAGCACATAATTTAAAACTTATGAGTTGTTTATTTCTGGAATTTTCCATTTAATATTTTCAGATTGCAGGTAAGTGAAACCATGGAGAATTAAACCACAAATAAGGAGGGACTACTGTAGTCAGGTAGCCAAATTATCCTGTAATAAATGACGTGTCTGACAAATCTTCAAAAAAGACAGAATTTCAAATATTACTGGTGAAAACTAGTAATATGATTCTTATTTTAGAAAGTTAGAAAACATAGAAATCTAAAAATATAAGTCCACCTGACATTGGTTTTCTTCTCAACATAATTTTAATAACTTAAAAAGTCACTCTTTCCCATTATCATATATTGCATATAAAAAAAAATTGAGAAAGAATTTTACTTCCTTAAACAAAATAAAATGTCCCTTGTTTTATCTTCTTGGGACAGCGTTTGAAATATTTTACTATTGAACTCAATTCTTATTTTTGCATGAAGAGTACGTTCTAATTAGAGCAAAAAAAAATATTGTCCCTGAGTGTTCCCTTTGATATGGCTCACCAGGAAGTTGAAACACCAATCATTTATCAAGATGTTTAGTAATCCAACATGGAAGCCAAGATTCTAAATAAAATTTTCTCTTTAAATTTTCATTTGCAGGGAAAAATAGTTCTATGCACATAAGTATTGTCCTCATTGTGTAAAGAATATGATAATGTATAAAAACAGGATATGTTTTTAACATATATTTCAGTGCTTGAGCTGGTATCTTAGCTCTTTTCCCATCTGCGACTATGGTCATGTCATTTACTTAAGTCTCAAATTTCTATAATTACTGTAATTACGATACCTAATTTCAGGGTTATAGTAAGACTTACATGAGATAATAATATAATTATATTAATATTTATATTAATAAATCACTATAATAGCCAACATTTATACTTTATAATAAAGATTAGATAAAATATAACATTATATGTTAAATACTGGAACATTCAATTAAGCATTGTTATATACTGTGAGATTGAATTAAATGCTGAACATTCAACTCGAGACCTAGTTAGATAAATTATGCATAAATTTTCATATTTAAACACAGAGTGTTTCTTTACTTCCCTCAAAGGTTTCATTAAATCCACTACACACATTTTAATGGTTGAATGTATGGAATCCCGCTCATTCTTCTTCATTTCATAGGTGAGCAAAGTGTCTCCCAGAGTGGTGAAATGATTAGCCGAGATCACACCAGTGAATGCACAAGCCAGAGGTTACTTCCTGATCAGACTCCTTTCCTTTATCTTGCCCACTACACCAAACATTGTGTCAAAACTTCAGAAGCTAGGTTGAAATTACATTTTTCACCTGCCTCTTCTAACATTACTCAGTCATAGTCACAGATCAGAAAGATATTACTTTTTAAAAAGTCTCCAGCTTCTCTGTTTTCACTAACCACGGTTTTTAAGATCCCTCGGCATTATGATGTCTTCGCGGAATCTGCTGTAAAGTAGAGCACGCCATGGTGCATGTCCACAGAGTTGATCCCTCCGCTCTCCCAGTGACCAAAGGCCCGGATGCATCCATCTGTCAGCCTCAGACCCAATCCTGCAGCAAATATCCTGTACCCACCCTCTCATGGACCTATATGAGAAGTTCCCTGGGCTACAGACCAGGAACAGGGTGAACATTAATTAAAAGACATACACACAAAACGAAGGACATAGTGGGTGAAAACACATTTGAACAAAAAGATACACAAAATCTCATTGAAATGGCTGCACGTGGAAGAAGGGCATGGGACTGAGATGTGAATATAAAAGGGAATATATAAATAAAGAGAATGGATTGGCACGGAAGAATGAATGCGCCCAGGAATAAGTGAGATTAACTCAACTCTCAGCACCAGAGCGCCGAAGAGAGAAAAAGAAAGAAAACAAAAAAAGAAAGATATTTTTCTTTACTGAGTTTTCTATTGGCTTTTTTCCCCTAATATAATGAGGTCTATGTCTCTTCCATCATTTTTCAGAGCATAAAGGAGTGGACAACGACAAAGCTGGATGAAGAGAGGGAATAAAATATCAGATACTGTTAAATACACATATAAAAAGGCTAAAGGGCGGTGGTCTAATAAATGCTGCCTAGAGTTAAGAGGAAAAGCTAACAAACGATCACGGGCTAAACCTTTCCACATAACCTGTCCCTGAAACATCTTGATTTTACTCAGCCCCTATCTGAGGCTACATTTTCAACTCACACTCAATGCATAAAAGTTTTAGCTGAGAATACAGCACACACGTTGGGTGTGGTTTGTCATCAAATTCTGAGGCGGAGCAGAAGTGCTAGACAAGGGAGGCGGTTGGTGAAGTGAAGAGAAAGCAAAGACGTGATAAATGACTGCAGGAAATGATAACCTTCCAATTAGCCACAGAAGCGGGAATGAAATTATTAGAATGATTTAGATTAGAAATATAGAGAGACCAGGTTGCTGGACTTCTGTTTACATTGTTGTTGTGTCCCTGATGTCTTCATCATGGAGACATCTGAGACAGCTCTACTGAATGCTGGCACTGTTAGAGGCACAGACTGCGCCAGTCCTTGCCCATAGACTCCAGTTGGGGTGTCAGACAATAAATAATTAAAACAAACACATAATTACAAATAGCCATTAAGCCTTGGAAGGAAAAGAAACATGGCAAATTGTTTCTGGACATCCTCGGAATACCAGTCTTGACATTTATTTTGTTATGTTTAACTTCGTATATTTATGTTTGAATATCCCCTGCTCCACTAAAAATCTCTTCTTGGGAGTAACTCAAGTACATCCTAACATCTAACATAGATGTTAGGAAGCAATAAATATTAAATGAACTGGGCTGGTTTTTACAGTTCAGTTTGAATCCTGGGTCTGTGGTCACAGCTGTGTCCCCATGTGAACCAGCAGCTGGCCTCTTTCTTTGTTATTTCTTTTTAATATTACCTGAAACACTTACCACATCTTTTTCATAGATAAATGTGAATTTCAGTCTACCACTATTCTCACAATCTTAAAATTACCAGGGTGTAAACTAATGAAATTTTAAGAAAATATATTTAGGGCTAGGAAAGGATTTCTGAGTCCTTCTAAATAAAGACTTGCTTAAAAATCAGCAGTTAATTTAGATAATTAATGTTCTGTAGGTTTAACCAAAGTGTCTCTCACATTCATCATTGCTGATGACATCAGACTTGAAAAGATTCACCTTTGTGACACCAGAGGCATTAACATGTGAGGCCAGAATTAGCTAAGCTGTAATAATAAAGTGATAATTGCAAAGTGTAAAGCCACACCGACAATGCATTTAGCAAAACACTAACACTTTTGGTGTGAACTTACAGTGTTCACTAGTATCTTACTCTTTCCATTTGCTTAAGTGATTTTTCACCTTTTGAATTTCAAAACTAGAAGACGTTATATTAATTTTGCATTGTACCATACTAACAGGTACCAATTACAATGGAATACGAGCCTCTTTTTGGCAGCGTCATTTTGTTTATCCTCTACCTATACTGTTATCACAAATATATGTGTTCAATGGAGACCAAAGCTATGAATCTGAGACTCAATGGTGGCAGCCTTTTCTTATTAGATCAGTGGTTCTGACCTTTGGCTAGGCATTAGAATCATTTAGGAGCTTTAAAAAAATGCTAATGGACAGGGTCCACCCATAACAATTGACTCAGATTCTGGAGGTGAGACTTGAATATTAACATTTTTTTAAATCTTCCAAAGTGTTTCTATTGTGTAGCCAGGTTACAAAATCATTGCATTAGACTTTACCCCTCATGGTGGAAATATATTTTATGTATGTCTTTAATCTTGTACCTCGAGTTCTACTGAGGACCTAGATCAATAAATGTCAGCTCAATGAAGAAATCGATGAATTACTTAAAGCAAGAATGTCATCTTAAAGTTAGGCAATTCTTCCTCCCTTGACTATCGAGCCTTTACTTTTTAGTTACTATACGGTAACTCTCATCCTCTGTAGTTTGCTTTGTGAATTATAGGCATCTCTAGGCTAGGCTTACTTTACCTCTGATTTACTTCTCTTTTAAATGTTCACTGAATATTTCGAAAGTCCTCTTATTTACAGAAGCTATTACTAAACATAAACACAGAGAACAAGTCCTGAGTAAGTATTGAATTACGCTCAGGGAAAAGAGTTCAACATAAGGAAGAAACTGAAATGACAAGTAAACCTAATGAACAACTCAGCAAACTGAGTGATTAAACACTTGTTAATTTTATAAATAAATCATTTGAGGTTTAACTCACTTTCACATTTCACATCAGTTAAGGTGCAGTTAAGATTTTGTATTAGATGACTATCAATATTTCCACAATTTGACCTATCATTGAGAAGCATAGAAAATTGGTAATACTCTATATGTAAAGAGCCATATTATATTCATATCCTTTAACCAATCATTCCACTTAGAAAACTTCTTTCCAGTGGGAAAAAAAAGGTCTGTACATCAAAGCATTCACAGTAGAGGTATGTTGGGAGAGCAAAATCCAAGTGATCTTTAATAAGGGACGATTGGTTGATTAAATAAATTTATATCCAAGGAAATAAATATTACACCTCTCTTGAAAGACCAACTATGAAAACTACATAGCAACATGAAAATTGGTTATGGTAATTGATAAATTTGTAAATAATGACTGCAATTATGCATAAAAGTGCCTAGGTGTTTGAAGTCCATATACCAAAGTAATATGATACCACAGTGGGGTGATAGTTGAATTTTTCCCTCGATTTTTCCTTTTTTATGTGATATGGTGTTGCGTTACCAAATTTAAAATATCCTTTGGCAAACCTTTTCTCATTCTGTCCTTTATCCTTCCTGACACTAGTTCTACAGTGCAGAGCAGCCACAGGTCTTAGTAATCATTTATATTCTACTCCATGCTTCCTAAGTACTAGGGAGGCAGAAACTCTGGAGTTCAGTTTACACATGTTCTGTCTCGACCAACTTTGCTTATTGCATTATTATATTATTTATTAGACTTTTCCCACCATATTTATTAAAGCGGCCAATTATTTTGGTATTTTAATGTGGATACACTATATGTAATTGGTCCTGCATTATGGTAATGAAGTCTTAATTAAATTTTGCCATTATATAATGTAATACATATTCACAGAAAGACTTCAATGAAATGATGAGAAAAGAACGTTTAACTTCTAACAAATATACATCAAATTAGATTTTTTGGTGTGTCAATTGCTTGAAGAAAAGCATCTCATCCAAAAAAGAAATTTTTTAATTTGCTCATTTCTTTAATTAGACTCTGGGTTTTCTCTTATGGGCTCCAAATATCTATTCTCTCTACAGTATAGAGGATTAATATCTCATTTTCATTTATTTAAAATCTGTTGGCTTGTAGGAGTTAGAAAATTCGTATTTGACAGTTACAATTAAACATTAATTTTAACTAATTGCAATTTGAGCAATTTGCTACTATGAAATTAAAAAGTTGAGCAGTGAAACTGACAGAATTTTCTTTGCTTCTCAGTGATAAGTCAAATTGTGGAAATGTTGACTACTATCTAATGCAAAATCTTATTTCTGTCAGGAATATTTTCATTTGCAGCCATCAAAATCAGTGATGACCTTTAATCAGAGAAAACTGAAGATGTGACAACTGCAATCAAATAATCCAGATTACAATCCCATATAAATTGATAGTGCTTTGGGTGAGTCCTCTCTGTTGATCAACTGATTGGATGTAGAGGTGCAGAACATTGAAATATTTTGTGTGTTGAATGTATATTTCAAAGCATCTATTTATAGACTTCGAATATAAAACATACCCAAATACTTCTGCACATGGAGCTATGGTTCCAAAAGATTCTGTTTTAAAGCCACACAAATTCCATTTGTGAAGCAAGTCACAGGACTGTGCCCATCATTCATGCTTGGAAACTATATTCTTCCCACAGAAAATGGCAGCAAATATTAAAAGACACGCATGCTCACACACTCACTCATTCACACTCTCACCTACAGTATAACACAGCCCATCCTCTTGGTTACAAACTATTTGTCTTCCTCCTTTCTTTGTTCAAAAATTTTCACCCTTTCCCCAAGAGAAGTTCCCCAAGTGACTTTCCAATCACAGCATAGGTCTCAAAGTCAAAGATCTCGTGATAATATTTACATCAGATCTCAATATGTCTTCTCTTGCTCCAGAAATCTATGTGCTCAAAAGACAAGTAATTTACAACCCCCTGCACACCCAATATTCTGTAGTGAAACTAGGAGAATAAAATTGCAATAAAACTTCCATATAGAAAAAGAAATAGAAAATATTTACGAAATCTTAACCTGGCAGATGTTGCAAGGAACTTCTGTTCTGCCCAAGGGGGATGTTCCTTTCTTTACCTCAGGTTCTGCTCCTTGAAAATAGTTGCCTATCTGTAGTTTTCTATGGTCCTTGGCTTTGCTCTCTAGGAAGCCCTTCTTTTTTTGCCCATATTTGAATATGGCAATGGGCGTTATTCCCTCTCAGGGTGTAGACAGCATATTCAGCCAGCTCCCTGTCCATGGAAGTTGGGAGGAATGAAGGATCCTTTCAAATCTTAAGAAACCAGTCTCTTTCGTCCCAAGCTGGAAACTCATTTGCCAGTATAACTTTCACAAAAACTTAATAGTCTTTATTCTATTTGATTCCGGTAAATTACACAGGTCAACTATCACATCTGCAATTCTTTTGGAGACATTCCATTGTCACTGAGCTACCTGCAGTTACCCAGAATTCGTGAGATGTTCTGGTAGAGCCATAATCATGCTCCTTTCCCTGTGCCACGTTGTTTAAAGAATTTACAGGGAACAACCATAGTAGATTAGGAAGTTTTAACAACAGGCTTAATGGCCACATCATTGATTTGGTCCTTGCCAGAAAGCTCAACTTTAATTTATATCTATGTTTCAAAGGCATCCTCCACTTTATATTTTACTATTTGAAAATGAAAGTCAGACCCTGGAAGTCACAGAACTACTTACATTTCTATGTTTCCTTACATATCTCTTTGAAAATTGGCAGTTCTTTTCGGAGTTCATCTTCCTTCCAGGCACTTGTCAAATGGACCAATAGCAAACAAGAAATACCAGTCACATACCTATTCACCTAAAAACCACAAGCTCATGGTCTACACATTTGCTTTCCAAAGTACTATAGGAAATATGTACCAAACTTTTCAAGACTCCGTACAGTGGGTTGCCATCATTCTAGCCCCCAGTAAGTTTTCTCACCACCTACTTTGGGCACGGGAACCGATGTCATACAATTTCAAATTTTGTTGTCATTTAATGACCACATCAGTCAGCTTTAACTGAGTTTTCCTGTAGTAACAAACAAATCCAAAATTTCAGTGGCTTACCACAATAAATCTTGACGTTTTCCCCGTGTGGATCCATTTGTGTCAGCAAAGGCTCTGCTCTATGTCCTCTTCATCAGGATTCATGCTGACCGAATGTCTATTTTGGACATGCTGGCCTCACAACATGAGACACGGCAGAAAAGATATGTGGGGAAAGAGGCACAGCAGAGCCATTTTGGCTCTCAAAGCCCTGATGGTAAGTGGCACACATGGCTTCTGCTCATAAGGCATTGGCAGAGGAAATGTCACATGGCCAAGCCTGATGTTGATGATGTGGGAAGAATAAATCTCCTACACAGGAGGGCAAACAATATGACCATCCTGAAGACCACAGCCATTTAAATTACACGATTGGAGAGCTGAATCAGATCTTTGGAACTACTACTTCATTATCCCTTGAATCTTGCATGGTTTCACCATTTCCCTGCTGATGATTCAGTCACAAGCAATTTCTTAAAGCCTAGAGCAACAAACAGTGATTTATTTACCACCATCTCCAACAAATACTCACATATTAAAACTATTCACAGGAATAATGGCTATGATAAAATAAAAACCTAAAGCCATTCTCTTGAGCCTTTCTACTCAATTCCTCCCTGACTTACTCTTCCACAGTCCAGCCTCCCTACACAGGTACATTACTAAAAAGTGCATACATATCTTCATAAAAAGAGACACATCAAGAATGCAATGCCGACAGACAAGTCCACATTACTGGGATCAGGGGACTATGTATAAGCCTAGTTGGTCAAATGATTCTGTATTTACTTGATGCTATTGGAGAAAAGAATCAAGTTTGTTTGACCAGACTAGTTTTAATTAAAAATTAAATCTTAAAATATGGAATGTGTTCTGTTATTGAACCACCTCTTGGAAACACAATGCAGTTTTCTTCTTCAGTTTCCAACTGTTTGGCGTTATCTGGAAACAGTCTTTCTACCAAGGGAACTAATGATTTTTGCCTCAAAGTTGTCCAACAGGAACAGATGCAGTGATGGGAACGCCATCTGAGGTAACTGCCGCCATGTGGTGACAGTCGCACAATCTCACTGACATTTGAGATGGTTTTTTAAAAAAATGAAGCTCTTTGTTGCTTGTAATTGCAGCTGAAATCACTTCCCTATTGCAGGTGTGCTGTCAGGACATCACAGTGAGGCCTCTGCCTTCCAGAAACCTCTTAAATACTCCATACTCCATTAACAAGTGGACCTTACACAACCAAACAAGAGGCCTACATTCTTTTAAAGACCAGAGAGCACTGGGGAGAATATATATTGTAATATACAATTGTGATATATATCATACTTCTCTAATATACAGGCCCAAAACAGCAAGCTTTAATGATACCATCCCCATATATAAACACATACACACACACAGGCCCATGATGAAACATGTTTGAAGCTATAGAGTACACGTAAAAAATATACTATTAGCACCATAAGGATGAGCGTGTTGTCTATGAAATAGTTTTCTCTTTCCTTACACTTACAATTCTTTTATTTCCTTTTTTTTCCTGCTTTCTTTTGTCCCCAAGTGCCCCCAGTACATAGTTGTATATTTTAGTTGTGGGTACTCTAGTTGTGGTGTGTGGGACACTGCCTCAGCATGGCCTGAGTAGCAGTGCCATGTCCTTGTCCTGGATCCGAACTGGCGAAACCCCGGGCTGCTGAAGCAGAGCGTGCAAACCCCACCACTCAGCCACGGGGTCAGCCCCTTATAATTCTTTATTAATTTTAGGGTTTAAAGTGTGAAGTTTTTATCTCAATTAATGTGATATGTTAATAAAGGAGAAAATGCTTCATATATGCTATGACATGCTATTCTGAATCTATCCAGCGTCTGTTCGTTCATGAGATACCTCGTCTTCTTTTTGGATGAGTCCCTGTTTTAGGTCTTCCACTCGCAACCTCAGTTTCTTTACTTCGGCCTCGCTTTGATCCAGGAGGTTGTTTGCATGAGTCAGTTCTGCTGTTTTTGCTTGGTATTGTCTGCTTAGTTTCTGGTAGGCATGTTGAAGGTCCACCAGTTCCTTTCAAAAGAAAACAGGGATTCCATTATTGATAACTTACTCTGATACAGTCAGAACAACAGTAATTTCTTTTGACAAAGGAGAAAAGCATTTTAGGAAGAATTCCAATGAGGCATCTCTTCATCTGGAGCTCTACATTTCTGCAATTAAATATTATGATTAGCATATAACTGTAGATGGAAGATGTATTTGTATGTGGCTAAAATGGCTAAAACACAATGCAACTCTTTACGTTCTTGAGTGAATGATCCATTTTCCAAGTTATGAAAATTTAGTTTTTATGTATGCTTTCCAAAATGAGAAATAACATATCCACAAATGAAGAATAAAATATAATAAAAATAAGTGCAAGAAGAGCTATTCATCTGCTAAATCAGCGTGTGCTAAAAGTTAGCAAACTATCTGCTTTTAATAAATAAGTAAATAAATTATTCTTATTGTTTCGGTGAGGAGGATTGGCCCTGAGCTAACATCTGTTGCAATGCTTCTCTTTTTGTTTGAGGAAGATTGTCACTGAGCTAACATCTGTGCCAATCTTCCTCTATTTTATATGTGAGATGCTGCTGCAGCATGGCTTGATGAGCAGTGTGCAGGTCTGTGCCGGGATCTGAACCTGTGAACCTGAGCCACCAAAGCAAAATGGGGGAACTTAACCACTATACCACTGAGTTAGCTCTTTAATCGTTTGTTTAAGAGAAAAGGTTTTGTGCTGCTGGAATCTTGCTGGGAATGGCATCCTTCTGAAAACACTTGCATCTAGCTCAGAGACCTGGGGTAAGGGGTCCATCCTGCGAAGAAACAAAGTGAATCTATCACAAAATGACTGGATCTCCAGTCAATCTTGTTATACTCAATACCATTCAAGAGATGAATTAACAGGTTATATTAATTGGCCTCAGATTATTAATAATGTAGCTTCTTATTTTTAGTTAAAATTTGCTGTGCAAAATTAAAAGTACTGTCATTGTAGAAAACATCTTTATTAAAACCATAATAAAAGAATAAGCTCTAGTTCCTCCTAATGTTATAATACTTTAAGAAAATCCAAGGATATTTCTTTAATTTTCTGAAAGATATTGTCATAATACCTTATATATGAAAAATCACACGGAATGGCAGTAGTTAAAAATGTGTAGTTAACTACTTTTAGGACTAGTTAGACAATTGGAAATGAAATATGTCCTCACATCTTATACCAATAACAACAACAATAATAGTAAAAATGAATCAGAGATTCAAAAGTAAAAACTAAAAGCCATAAAATATAGGAAAACACTGGAAGAAAATTTTGGATACTGTTTTTTTAAATTACCAAGTAGGGAAAATTTTTCTACGTATGATCAAAAATCATGAGATCATAAAATGAAAAATTTAATCACAATGAGAATACGTTTTGTGTATAGCAAATAAAGTAGAACGTCCTACATGGAAGATGAAGAAGGACAAGTCTCACTATCGCAAGAGTGATATCAAGTCTGTACAAATTGACTTGTTAGAAAATGTGAAAGGACAGTGTTTACAGGAAAGATAATAGAATCTCTCAAACATTGAAGGTTATTCAGCTTCACTCAAAATAAGAGAAAAATCTTTCCAATTTACGTAATGTTTTTGACATGAGAAAATGTATAGAAGTGGAGAACAGGTTCGTGGCTGCAGGGGGTTAAGGATGTGGGCTGAGAGGAGTCTCAAGAAGGAAGTGGGCATGGTTAATCGCAAATGGGGATCCTTGTCCTGATGAAACATTCTGTGTTTTGACTGTATCAGTGTCAATATCCTGTTAATCATATCCTACACTACCGTGCTCTAGTTTTGTAAGATAAGATTATTGGAGAAACTGGAGAAAGGATGCACAGATCTCTCTGTGTTATTTCTTACAACTGCCTATGAATCTGCAATTATCAAAAATAAAAGTTTAATTAAAAGAAACACACCAAGATACCATTTCTCATATCTTCAGACTGGCTAGATTAAGTGTGATAACACAATCTGTTGGTAAAATGTGAAGAAACAGAGATTCATTTATGGAGGAATATTAGCCAAATTCTTTGAAATTAAAATGCACATAAACTCTGACCCAGCCATTCTGCTTCCAGGAATGTATCCTACAGGTATGCACAAGATTGTGTGAAATGCTGCATGTGTACGGTTATTTAGTGCAGCATTAGTTCCGTTTATTAATAGTGAATGATTGGAAACTAATATCCATCATAAGAAGCTGATTAAATAAAAATCATTAAGTAGAATATGGTAGCCTTTTGTATATTAATATAATGATATCTCCAAATATTCTATTAAGTAAATCAAAATGCAAAACAGTGTGAAGAGCAGGTTATTATAGGAAAAAAGCTGACGTAAAGTGAATTTTGATATAATGTCTTTGGTAACTGGCAGGCTCCTGGCATCTGTGAAAATCAGAACTCTAATCAGAGCGGTAGAAATCCTGCCGAGGTGGGAAGAAGATGTGGACAGGAGGGCAGGACCTGGTGAGAAAGTGCTGGCCACCACTCCCAGGAAGCCAGGAGGAGGACAATGCAGAGGAAGGCTCCCATTCGGACCAGCCACCACCACCCCTAACATCCAAAGATGCGCCTCCCAGTGTCTCCTGACAATGTGAGTGTCAAATAACTGAGGGATTCCTGGAATCTCACTGCTGTCCTGCAAACCTCAGCCCCTCATAGGAGTCAGATTCACACCCATTGATACTTAAACCTGAGTAGTGCCCATGGGCAGCTAGGAACAGACAGATTTGGACAGGCAGCTAGACCCCAGTGGGCTGGGCCATAGTCCTTTCACTTGCCTCCCAGTAACACTGCACCTCATAGCAGTGTTTTACCAAATTACATCACAAACCACATCTAAAATGTAAACAGATTTCTCCTTCTCTGCAGAATACAATTTTCTTTTTTTTCTTTTTTTTTTTTTTTATTAATGTTATGATGGATTACAAGCTTGTGAAATTTCAGTTGTACATTTTTGTTAGTCATGTTGTGGGTACACCACTTCCCCCTCCGTGCCCTCCCCCCACCCCCCCTTTTCCCTGGTAACCACCGATCAGATCTCCTTCTCAATATACTAATTTCCACCTATGAGTGGAGTCATATAGAGTTCGTCTTTCTCTGACTGACTTATTTCGCTTAACATAATGCCCTCGAGGTCCATCCACATTGTTGTGAATGGGCCAATTTCGTCTTTTTTTATGGCTGAGTAGTCGGAATACAATTTTCAAATGCCAAATTATAGGTCTTATTCTTTTACAGAGAGATATGTAATAGGGAACACAATTCTGTTATTTAGAATGACAATAGAGCATTTAATGAAAGATTTTCTTGATCTGTCAAACATAAAGAATTTGCCGCAAAAATAATGCAGAGCTTAATGGAAAAGTTATGACAAATTTGCAAAGTGATGGCTTTTTCTCAGGAGTTATGCACTTAGTTACAACTACTTAAATACCCTTGTGACTTAGCAAAGTTATTTCTCAGATACGTAATGCTGTGTCACTAGGCTTGTACAATTCACTTGGATTGGTTTAGATGTAGTTACCTAAACAAAACAACCTTTGAAAGTACAGGTAGGAAGGAAGACAGGGGGGAGGGAAGAAGAGGGGGAAGGAAAGAAGAAAAGAAGGAAGGAAGCAAAAACACTGTTGTTTGACAACATGAATTCCACCCCAACCATGTGTCATCCTTGCAGGCAGAGCCCTCGCATTCATGTTCTATTGCTTGGCCATTTGCTCAGGGAAGGTCACTTTATTCTCACGCCCAGGAGACAGATCTGTATTAGTCAAAGTCTATTCTCCATGAATGGTCCCCACGCCTGTAGCATCCACATCACATGGGACCTCCATCCGAGATCTACTGAATCAGAAACTCAGGGTTTCACTTCCAGGAACCTTGGCTTGAACAAGGCCTCCAGATGCTTCTGACTCAGTGTAAAGTTTGAGGACCACTAGTATATGCCACTTGTAGTAAGCTTTACCCTTGCCAGGAACTGTTTTAGGAAGATAGATGTAACCTAACTAAGCAATGAAATATAAGAAGTCTCCTTTGGTGGAAGGAGATGACCTAGAAGTTTTTTAGCACTTAAAAAGATGCAAGGAACAATTGGGCCAATAGGAAAATTCTGCTTACACTTGAAGTTGGCAGGCCTGGCCTGGCCATGTTTTGTTACTTGAGAAAATATATCAAATTTTATCTATACCCAAATATATTTTACTTATGTTCATGGGATACCTTTTACTTTCTATTCTAATAAAGACAAAAATTGGATTTCACTTTGGTGAAAATATTATTTCATTAATACAAAGATATTTTAATAAAATCAGTATAGGGTGGAAGGGATTAATATTAGTCACATACCAACTATACACTAAATTCCTCATATACCTTCTCTCTCTGCTGTATTTTCTATTTTCCCTGTTCAGTCTCGGAGCGGCTATGCAAATTGCTTACAGCCAACCTAGCTGTAAATTACCCCTGCACTTTTCATTTTATCAAAACTATATCCCACAGCTGGCTTTAATCTTGTTATGAGGCCTTATCTCCCAAAACTTCACAAGTTCTTTGACATTTTAATCCATTAATTCACCACCGCCTCCGTTTTACTTTCTGGAGAGAGATAGATTTCTTCTTTAATTCTCAAAGATATGACCTTTGCTACTATACACTCATTTTTTGTTATTCTTGTAATGAGATTTCCCCCCAACCAGTTCTTTCTTTAATACATGTTACAGGAAAGGATGAAGGCACTTAGGATCACAAACCATAGTCCTATGCATATGTTTGATGCTTTTACCTGAAATCTCAATTTGCACTGTAACTTGCTTATAGACATCCAATTGGGAGGCATCCAAAAGGATGTTCATTTGAGTTAATGACTTCTATTTGAAAAGAAAATTACATGGGTAATAAAGATCCACATGGACTTCTAGAGCAACTTATTCTACTATATTTTTAATGGTAGAAATACATAAAACCATGATGTGATATATTTGAATTTTATTTGGGCAGAGAAAAATCCAAATAGAAATTAAAAATACATAAAAAAATACACAGTACTACAGATTATACGTCAATGTGTAATCCTCCGCAAATCCAAAGCCATAAAACTGAAAAGTAAATATAACTCATAATCCTTTTATAAGTGGATATAAATAATGGTATTGGGCTTTGATATAGAAAATAAACATAGACAATGTGTTTATATACAGATATTTTTGGCAGGATATTAGTTTCTCAAATAGATTGACTCTCTGTTTCTAGTGATGTAAGGGATTTAATCGCAGGGTTTAAATTTTGTATATGGCTTATCAACTCAGCATTAGTTTATACGCTTATAAGTAAAGATAGTGTTTCTACCTAGAATTAATTTTGTAGCTGATAATCAAGTATTGAGGCTTAAATGATTTTGATCGTGCCAAGCTGACAGAACTAAAATACATCTTCTTACAACTTAAAATGACATAATGAGAGGCTAGTACAAATGAATCAAATATATTTATATGCATCTATTTAAAGGAAAAATAAGATTACATACAGGAAATTTAAAAGTATTATTGTATATGTTATTTCTGTTTGTTCACTTTTTTTTTTTTTTTTTGGAGGAAGATTAGCCCTCAGCCAACTACTGCCAGTCCTCCTCTCTTTGCCGAGGAAGCCTGGCTCTGAGCTAACATCCGTGCCCATCCCCCTCTAGTTTATACGTGGGACGCCTACCACAGCATGGCTGCCAAGCAGTGCCATGTCCGCACCCGGGATCCGAACCAGCGAACCCCAGGCCGCCGAGAAGCGGAACGTGCGAACCTAACCGCTGCGCCACCGGGCCGGCCCGTTTGTTCACTTTTTTAAAACATCTAGAGAAAATTAGAAGTTTCTACATCTGTAATTTCAAATGTGCATAACAATAGGGTATTGATATGTAGACAACCTGACATTCACAATATAACATATGGTCCAACTATGTTTAATAGAGAGAAGCACATAGAAAATTGGAAATAACTTGCTCAAGGTCTGTTGATGGCTTTGTTAGACTCCAGCTGTGCGTAATAATGCTATCAACAAGGGCATATTTTCTCTTCTCAAAAGTTGACTCAGATACATTGGATTGTGATCACAAAATCATTTTCTACTTAAATATGTTAAAGAACTCACAATCTCATCCAAATTAAGCATGTTATAAAAATATCTTGTACCACCTGCCTATTTCTTAGGATAAATGTTAATATCTATCTATCTATCTATATATATATAATAATTCTGACCTTAAGAAATACAGAAATTCAAAGGAAAGTATATTTCAACAGGAATAAATTCAACGTTATTTGTAAACATATTTATAATACTTGGCAACAGATAATAGCTTTAAAATGAGAGCATTTTGGTGGTTTTAAGTAGCATCTTTAGAGTGTTCATTTAATATCTTATATGTTAAAAACAAATTCAGTGATTTTAGTGCTAGCTATAGCTAGCTATAGTTGAGACATCTTCAGTCATGCATTCAACAAGCATTCACTGAGTGTCTGCCATGTGCCAATGACTGGGCTCTGCATGCTATACATAAAAGTAAACAAGGCAGATGTGACCTCTAACCTTATAGAACTTATCAAATTCAGTAGAGGTAATAGATTAAAGACAATAAGCAAATTTTTCAGTTGTGACAAGTACTAAGAAATAATCAAATGAATTGGTAAGATAAAGGATTGGGAATAAATCATGAGGGGTGGACAAGAAACAAGGATGATCTGGTGCTGAAAGATGTTGTCCTGTGTCTTCCAGATCTGCCTTCAGGATGGGAGGATACGTTCCACCAGCTGCTGGAAATGTTGAGTGATGACAGCCCTTTCCCTTTGGTTGCAAAGAGGCTCCTCCCTAACTCCACATCCCCTTTTTGGAGCAGCGAGTGCATTTTAGAAGTATAAAGAACTGCTCTTCTCACTAATTTGGGACAGCTCCACAGGTCTGGCTCAGCTTCAGAGATTTTCCGAGGATCAGCTGAAGTATTGTTATTATTTCACCCCAGCCCTACTTCTCCCGCTGCCCCGTGCTGCCTGTCCCTTTCCCCATAGATGTTGTACTCCCTAATAAACTTCCTGCATGTTGATATCTGTCTCAGAATCTGCTTCCCAGGCAACACAAACTTCAACATCCAGTGCCCCATGGCTATCATTTGGGGAGATCTACCCTACAGAATTAAATATCGTAGCAAAAAGCAATGGATGAAAAATAGACGATGGAAACTTTATAGAGAAAGAAATGTAAAAAGGGCGCGAAGCCACAATATTGTGTTCACAAATGGTATATATATGTAAATAACCCTAAGTGATTGAAGAATATACTTGAGTTTATTTGGAAAGGAATATTGGAACACAAATTATAAGTTCATCAAATATCATGCTAAGCCACTTGAGACTTAGTCCATAAGCAGAGAATCAGGTTTTTGAGGAAGAACAAAAATATTCCCACCAGAGATTCAAAGATAAATCTGATAAAGAGTGGAGGAAATGAGGCCAGTTAAAAATATATTGCAATGGTCAAGGTGAGAAATTAAGAAACAGTGAACTGGGGTAGGGAAATGTAGATAAATAGCAGTGGAAAATGTTAGAGATGTTTTTGAGGAAGGTTTTACAAATATGTGGTTAGTTCAGGGTAAAGAATAAGTCAAAATTAAATTTGTTTCCTATAAGATTGCAAAGATGTTGCTTAAATTATCTCAGGCAAGAATATTGGCAAAGAGACATGTTTGAGAAACGAGAAAAGCTAAGGAGTTCAACTTTGCCATGTGGTTTCAAGGTATTAGTAGGCCACCTACATGCATATTTATGTCAAGAGATAGGACTTCCCATCAATAAGTCTGAAGATGGCGTTAGTTTCTGGAACCTTCTAGGTAGAGATAATGCTTGACTATGTGTAAAGTGAGTCACATGTGCTAAAGCCTACAGATTGAAAATCAAACTTTAGAGTATGAATTTGTGTTTATTCAAGGCCATAGATAACCAAGCAGTTGACCAAAAAATGTTTGTCAACAATCCACTAATGTCTTATCTAGTCAGTTATGTCTCTATTACCAATAATATTCGTTTTGAGAAAATATAGAAAAGCTTCACTAATTTTAATTTCTTTCAAGTCATAGTTTCCTCATGTGTAAAAATGCATATAATAATAGCAACTTTACAGAATTGTAACTTTTAAGTGATACAATATGCGTCAGTCATCTGTGATACATTAATTACACATAATAGATTAATTAGACTGACTGGCTAGAATAGATAGGTTAGTTAGTTAGCTTGCTTTTATCAAATGCAATATTAAGGCTGGGCGTCAGTAACCCAGAGTAGACAGAGCATCTCAGCAAATGCCACCAGGAATGGGGCTCTCTTCATCTTTCTGATTTTCCATTCTTAGCTATACATGGCTTTGCCCTTCAACTTGTTGTATTATAATCACAAAATACCTCCTGAATCTTGCTGAGTCGAAAGTAGGAGGGAAAGGAATTAGGATAAAAGTGGTTTTCTCCTGGTGAGATTTTGCATTTTTGTTGATAAGATAACCTCCCAATGCTATGTTATTCAGGGAAAGAAGAAGGATAGAAAGAAAAACATCGTGCAAAATGTTGAGCAGAATATGTAAAAATATATTCAAAACCAGATATGTTATAAACAAACTGAGAAACAACAAAGACTAAGAGATTATTAAAGCACAAACAGATTGGGAGAAATGAAAACATATAAAGAAATGAACTAACAGTAAATTTATAATCTGCAACAGCAAGAAACCTTATTAAATAAAATAATGTCTTCAGTTGCTGAGTAACCTAGAATTCTAAACCCAGCTAAACTAATATGTAAGAGCCAGGGCAAAATCAATTTCAGTTTTAGGCAGAGGCAAGATTTTTCATTCCCATATTATTGATGAAAGAACTCAGATAGGATATTCTCCATGAATTCACCTTTTTACAGTTTGAATTCATCAAATCCTTCCCTGCCTCAGAGTGTTCAGACATGCTTTTCCTTTTGCCTACAAAGACCTTTTGCAACTCCACACTCATGTCACTCTTAATTATCATCCAGGTCGTAGTTTAAATATGATTTCTTCTGAGATGCTTTCTTGATTATCCATATGTGAATAATAATCCATTGTACTATTTTGAAATTATCTTTCATATAACCTGTTCATTTCCTTCATAGACTTTATCCCATGTTGAAATTTATACCCATTTATGCATTTATTTAAGATTCTTTTTCCTAATCAGTAAATATTTAATGCATCTATATATGCAAAGCAGAAATCATTTACAGTCATGTGGAAAAATGAAAATTAACCAAACTAGCTGTCAGATCAACAGAAAATTACAGCTCCTCTTGTAGAATTTTGGAAATAATAATGAAAATACTATAAAAACCTTAGAGAAAGAGAGTCAAAGCTGTTGCTAGCAGAAAAGATATGACCTCAATTTAACTACAATAAAAAATGGAGATAGATAGATACAGATATAGATATGTATGTGTGATATATATATCACAAGCATTCAACTCAAATCGTTGGATAAATATACCAACATTATCTGAAGAAAAGAGAAGGAAAGAATTATAAAAGATAAAAATAATTTATTAAAAACAAATACAGAAAATTGAACTGATGAAGAATTGGTCTGTTGGAAAACAAGCAGAACAATATAAAACAGAAAACCTATCAGTTAGTCTAATGAAGAAAGAAATACCTTGAAAATATACAAAATTGAACACTAACAGACATTTACATGACGTTAATAAAACAGAAGCAGTTCCGGTAAGCCTTGCTTGAGTAGGACACTGTGGCTAGAGTTCCTCCAGCTGATGGAATGTGAAAGGAAGTGGCTTCCATCTCCCCTGGATCTCGCAAGTAAACATCCGTTGGGAACTTCTATGCTGTCCCTCTTCCTAACCTGTGTGCCTGGAACTGAAGGACTATAAAATGATGAAGCTGAAAGCTGACAAGTATAGATCCCATGAGTCACCACATGGAGAAGAAACACCAAGGAGAGCTTCCAAATGAGCGAAAAAGTAAACTTGTGTGGCTGCAGCGACTGGAGTTTGTTAAAGAAGTCTATCCTTACTAATAGGCTAGTACAAGACTAGGTTAAACCTTTCGACATGCCTAAAAAACACCGTGATTGACTAATCCATTGGCAATTTTAGTGCACGTCAAAGGTTACTGGTTCTTAGTTTGTGTGTTAATCATTTTTAAATTGACTGTACTCTACAAAAAACACAAAATGATCTGTCTTTGTTTCTCCAATACACCATAAGGACAGGGCTTCTTTTTCTTCTAACTGTATAGTTCACCGATTATCCAAAGTATGTAAAATAATGCCTGGAATATGGAAGGTGCTTAATAAATGATATATGGATCTATGAATAAATACATATACTTACAATATTTCTTATTGAGTGCTTAAGCAAACAATAAAATGTTTGTGCTTTATACAGCATGCAGGCTAGATTGTACAGTATGTGGGCAAAAGGAAGAAGAGATTTCTTTAGAGGGAATGAGGCAAGTCAGCACGGAACTCGTTATTTGAAAGAAAGAAATTAAGAATGGGTACTTGGTAAATGATAGTAGAATGACAAACATTATGTTGGTTTTATTTTCCAGCACCAAATACATCGAACCATTTTTCTCAGGATGATCACTTTTCCAACTTGCCAGTACATAATTTAATATTATTTTCTAAAACATTGATTATTTTTAGGTTTTTAAACTAACCTTACTCTTCTTAAATTTTAATTCTCTTATCAATTCTCAATTATCTTAATTTTATCATTACCTAAAAAGATATTTTTAAGTCCATGACTGTTTATGAATACCTGAAATAATTATTCTTCTCCAGAGTCCAAAATATAAATAAGGTTTTTAAAATATCTTTTTTAGGTAGAAAACTAAATTAGGATTTTTCAAGTAATAAATAAAAAGAACAATTATGTTGCTTAAAATATATGCTTTCTGTACATATTTAAATAATCATAAATTGTTGAATTACTACTAAATTATGAGACCATAATAATATTTACTTATAGTTATATATCAACTGCTAATTATTTTTGTCATGTTCTGGAGTTAATTGAAAGACTTAAACTACTATCTTTGTGGAAAAATATATTGAGACAGATGCTTGGGGGAGTCTATTCTTTCTTACACACATTTTTTTATGGACAGGCTTCCATTAGAAAGCGAAAGGCTGAAGAAAGCACTGAATACAAGAGGACGTGAAGCTGACATATAGGAGGGAGGAGGGTATTACAGCATGTGGGGAGCTTTTAATAGAGTGAAAAAACAGCAGTAAGAATTGAGGAAAAGTGGGGAGAAGACAAGGTTATGGAGTTGTGGGCAGACGGGTAAAAATCTTAAAATCCTGGTATAAAGAGATTGAAATTCTAATTTGAGTTTTAATGCTGTGAGAGGGGCACATGGAAAGAGAAGGAAAATATTGATCAAGAGAATGAAATAGATACAGTTTCCAAAAGGAAAAATATCTTGTCTCACTTGAATATGTCATGACAGAAATAAAGAATCCAGTGAGGAGAAAATTACAATACATTTCAACCAGTTAACATATTTCAGTCTGAAACTAACAGGAAAAAACAAAACAAAAAAACAAGAACATGTTTTATCTTACATAATAAATCCAAGAGTAGAATGACTTGACGGTTGATTAATGTGACAGCTCAATAACCTCGTCAAGGACTGGGTTCTCTTCATACTTCTGTGTTGCTAACTTTGGTAACCTGTATTACTTTTCACAAAGGTTTGACATTCCTTTCTAAGAGGGTGATTGTCCATCCACTTCCTGTTGAACTCAGGTGTGGCCCTGGGACTTTCTTCGGGCCATGAACTTAAGTAGAAGGAGTGTGGTCACTTCCGGGTATCTGAAGCACGCTGGTTACCATGGCTCCTGTCTTCTGCCTTTGCATTTGTGCTGAAATGAACCCTTTGTTCTCCTGGTCCTCCGTCACTTTGTGTCATTGGAAGGACATGTGAGATGAACAAGAAACAGACTGTGCACTCTGAAGCCATTGTGCTTTTCAGGCTTCTTGTTGTTGTAGCACATCCCAACCTGTTCTAACCGATAGACTCTTCTTGCTGTGTGGGCTTTTCTTCAGCTGGAAATCACGTGTAGTTATGACAACATCCAGAGGGAAAAGGGAATTCTCTTCCTGTAGGAGCTTCTCAAACGTGAAAAAACCAATTTTTTTTAGTATCTCCCCAGGATTTCACTTCATGTTTAAATGGCTAAAATTGTGTCACATATTAATTCTTATACCTATGACTGATCAAGAATGCAAGTCTACGTGACCAGATTAGACTAAGTACACTCAGGTCTTGAGGCTGAGGATAGGCTGCTAAATGAAAGTCAGCAAAGCAAGGTGGAGGGAGAGCACATGAAAAATTAGGATTCCATCAAGAAACAGACAGTGGATAAGGGGCTAGATATTGAGCAACCAAGAACGCCTGCTCTCTGAGGTACCATTTCTCCATGTTTCCTCCTTCTCTCCTTCCTTCTCTCCTTCCCTCTATACCTCTCTGCTTCCCTTGTTCCCTCTTTTCCTCCTTCCCTCTCTCCATTAATTCAACAAATATTTATTGACAATGAGCTATGTACTTGGTAATATGATAAGCACCAATGATAGAAACATAAAACAACCTATAGGCTAGTTTACAGAGAAAATAAAAACCCAGAAAAATTAGATACTCACCTTAGAAAGGACTATGTTAGAGTTTAGCCAATGAAGAGATATACAAAGCAGCAAAAACAGCATGGGGAAATAAGGCAATATTTCCCAGAGAAAGGAACATGGAGTCTGACATTTGAGAGTTCAGTAAAAACACTACACGAGGAGGAAAGATTGGAAAAGTTTCACCAGACAGAAGTATCGGCACATGCCAAGACCGGAAGTGAGGAAGAGCATGGTGGCAAGGTGCATTGTGGAGATGACTGGATGTGTTGAGTGAATAGAACTTCATTCCATGTATTTCTTTTTTCAATTCCCAGAGGACATGTACTATATCCATAGGGAAAAACACATATTCTTGTCACCAATCTCAGACAAGTCTACCTACTAAAGTGATTTAAAAAACACATTTGAGCTTATTCTGTGTTGATGCACTGCTAGATGCTGGTGGTGTGAACCAAAGAGTCACTGTTTCTACCCTCATGGACAAGGTTTTAAATGCAGGCAACTGAACAAGCAACAGAAACAGAGTTCAGTGAATACAAGGATATCTGTAACACGGGCACATTTGAAGGTAATATAGGACAAACACAAAAGATTTGAGAAGCCTTAGATGTTCACTAATCACAACACTTACCTAAGAACCTTGCCTCAAAAAACAAAACAAAAACAAAAACCCAGAAAATTCATTTGATTTCATGGCCAATTCAAGATAGAGCTCATATTGCTATTTTCCTTCAAAGTAAAACTTTCTAAAAGAATTTTCTGTAGTTGTTTTGTCTACTTCATCACTAATTATTTCTTTAACTCCTTCCATTATTACTTTTTTACAGGATTCCAGAAAAACTGCTTTTGTCAAGGTCACGAATGGCTTCCAGATAGTCAAACACATTGCTCACCTCCGTGCCTTTATCTAACTTGAACTCTCAACGATGTTCTCTATTTTTTGAGCATCATAATACTATATATATCTATCTCCAATTCAATTGAATACTGAGCCCTAGACTTGTATACTCAACTATCTACTTGATAGCTACATTTGGATGTCTAATAGACATTTTAAATGTAACAAGATTTATTGTACTAATAATTCCCATGAAATGGGAAACTTAACCAACACCTTTTTTGCTACAAACACATGGAAATGTCATTATAACCCAAGAAAGTAAGGAACGGGACCAAGATATAAGCTCTAACATTTAGTGGTTGGATTTTAATGCTCATGTTAGTACAAGAGATGTGCTATTAAGCCAAAGTGAAAGAGCAAGCTCACTTCTCCTCATGACAGAGTATAAACAAATTACCCTCATAAAAAAAAAAATCAAAAATCAAAGTCTAGGGCAGGCACTGATATGAAGGAGCCAGTCGTCACCAAGCTGGAAAATCAACCTAATTGTTGAGTGAAAGCTTTGGAATACATGGAAGAAACAAACCCCAAATGACTCAAGAGCCCAAGGTTTATGGGCCCACAGAAACATCAACCTGATATGAAACCTAGCTCAAAAACAGTTTCAAATCTTAACATGTAATGATTCAATGTGAAGAGGAGTCAAAAAACACAACAGGAACATTAGCATCTCAAGAACTTGAGCTACAGCAATCTGAAAATGCTACAAAACAATCACAATATCTTTAAAATATAAAAAGGACTATAAATTATAATAAAATAACAGTAACCAGTGAAAACAGAAAGGGCAGGTTTGAAAAATAGCCAAGTAGAACTTCTTGAAAAGCCAAATAAAGTTCTGGAAATTAAAAAGTCAATGGATGAATTTAAAAGAAGTTTAGATACTACTGAGAAAGAAATTGATTAAGAATCCAGCAGATCAGAATTAAATTAAACAGAATACAGCAAATAATTATGAAGAAATTGTAACTATGATAGAAGGGTTAAAAGACAGATACGGAGGTCCAGCCTTGCCTAGCCGACTGTCTACTTGCTATATGCATTATAATAGTGTTTTACAAGCCCACGATGACCAGCCCTGAAGTGCAGCCATCACTTTCACCTACATCCGTTTGGCTACAACTCAGGAACATGATCACCTATAAGTGAAAAGTGACTGGGAAATTCATTCTACCTATGTGCCCAGGAAGAGGAGGAAATAGCTTCTATATCCACCTGCCAGTCTCTGCCAAGAGAACAACCACAATAAAATAGTAAATGTATGGAAAATTCAAATGACAAATTGTAAAGTTTGATCTACTATAAAACATATGTGTGGATGTGAGGATGTGTTTATAGATCCCCAAGAAAGAACCAATAAAGAGGGAGCATATTCTTTTTTAAATATAACATATTTTAGTTAATTGACTATTTACAAAATTGGCGATATACTTGCTCACAAAGGAAGTCTCAACAAATTCCAACAAACTTCTATCTGAACAAATTTCAACAAATTCTAGATGACGGTTTGTACTCACAAAGCAATTAAAGTAGAATTCAATTTTTAAAAAACAGTTTAAAAATTATTTGAAAATTTATGTGAGTTGAAGGAAATCACAATGAAAATTACAAATACAAGTTCTATATATATATATATATACACTGTGCAGGATTCAGCTAGATTAGCATGTAGAGGCCAATTTATAGCATTGGATAGATTTAGTAAATGAAATCAAGATTGAAAATAAATAGCTAAATGAGAAATCATGAAACTTGGGACAGTTGAACAGAATAGATTTTTAAAAATTGAAAGCACAAAATAAAGAATTAACAAAAATAAAGAGAATGAAGAATAAAAAATGTTCCTCTAAAAATTAAATATAAATTGAGCAAAATATGAACAAAATTGATTTGAAAAAGTGACAGAAGAAAAAAATACAAAATATCAGAAACAGATGCAGATAAATATTTATAAGTGATTTGAGAACACTATGAAGTATATTATGCCAACATATATGAAGATCTAAAACAAATGAATCATTTTTGGAAAAATACACATTTATCAAAAGTTGAACTGAGAAAAATCAGGAAATTAGAGTGAACGAACTGCTATTAAAAAGTTGAAAAAATAAGGCTCAGAAAATGTTTTAGGTAGGTTTTACGAAACCTTAGAGGATAGATAATCTGCTCCTATGTAAATTATTTCAGAGAATATCCAAAGATCTACCAAAATTGTATTTAAAAATATATGTAAAATATTTTAAATATCTATAAATATATATTTACATTTATATAGATATAAAATATCTACAAAATTATTTTTAAAATATAATAACTAATGTGGATGCCCAAAGCAGGAATATCAATTGTCATAAACACTTGCGAGAGCAGAGTGGTGATGTCCATCAAATCTGAAGGGGAGCATACACAACAGTTCCCAGGACCAAGTGAAAAGAAATGGAAGAAGCTGAAATTGACATGTGAGTCCAGTCAGAAGGCTTCTGAGCTCATCTAAGAGGTGACTCTGACCTTCTCCCTAAACTCATTGCCAGTATATTTCTGATTTGGCTTTCGCAAGGATAGTGGTTGATAACCATTCATTATCTGATGAATGACACAATGAATGAGCATAAGGGAAGTATTTGGGGCTCTATTCTATAGGATGGAGTCCAAATTTCTTTCCCAAGCAATTGTATAGATTATTTAGATGTTGGTACATAGTGACTGCTGGTTATTTCCTTTTAGTCAGAGAACCAAATCAAGGAGAAAGTAACAAGAAAAAGAAACAATCAAGTTATTCTAATTGGCAAAACAAGGCCTGTAGATTGGTGTTCATATGCACCTGGAAACATTGCAGAAAAAAATTATAGGGCCTAATCAGCAAGATTATATTTATTTTGACATCACATTTATGTATGTG
Organism: Equus asinus; assembly: GCF_041296235.1. Lineage (NCBI taxonomy): Eukaryota > Metazoa > Chordata > Mammalia > Perissodactyla > Equidae > Equus > Equus asinus. The sequence goes on from NC_091796.1 coordinate 9,515,418, forward strand.
TTTATATATCTGAGTGTATCTCATATGTATCTCATACACAGATATAAACTAGTTCTTATGATGTAAGCTAAATCAAAATAATGTCTCTTTAGACTCATTTTCTTTTCATAGCATGCATTAATCATCAATTAAATCTACAAATAATAAAGTTCTATAACAGTAGGCAATACAGTTCATCTGTTATAATACTTATTCTGACTATGATATTTAAAGATTTCTAGAGAATTGCAAATATGGCTATTAACCTTACAGTTAAACCATAACTATAAGTTACAAATACAATTTAGAGTTCATATAGCATTCTGTGTCTCAAGAGAGCATACAAACATTAAGTTAAACCCTTAGTGGTTAGTCACCAAATTGTAGATGGAATCACAAGCTCTTTTTCTATCTTACAGGTCCCCATGGGGAACAGAGAGAGAGATCACTGACTCATTCTCAGTGGGGAACGCGTAGTTTTACTCCTACACAGTTCTTTCTTAAAGCCATGCACACTTAGCTAAGTAATGCTTCATAACTAAAGTTTCCAACCTTTTCCCTACCCACACTCACAGCCCTGTAATTGCGCAAAGATACAAATGTTCAGAGAAAATACATTTTTTGTTGGAAATGCTTAATTTCCTTTGATAAATCAGGCTTTTCCAAGTCCTCCATGCAGCCTTTTTGTCTGAAAGTGGTTCTTCACAGAGCCAACTCTTCTGATAGATAAGGCTATTGCTTTTGCTCATAATTCTAGAGAAATAAATAATTTAAATAAAATAGACTCGTGTATCGAGTTTTACAGACCCAATATCCAAATAGTTCCTACTTCCATCTACATAAGAGAAAGAGCAGAAGGACCAATAAAGGAGAGAATAAGGAAGTGATCAGAGAGGCAAATAGAAATAAAACTGTATTAAGTGTTCATAAAAATTAACAAGAAATAATCCAGAGGTTAAGATAAACAAAGGAAAGAAAACTCACAGAAGAAGGAATATAGTAATCCAAAACATGAAAAAACTGCTAATAAGAATATTGATACGGAAATTGTAAGCAAGATGCTCTTCTACATTGCTGAAGGAAAATATACATTTTCATGACATTTTTGAGAGAGAGGATAATTTACCAAAATGTATCAACAATTCTTAAATCTTTCCTATGTCTCATAACAAGAAAATTATTCTAGAAAAATGTCAAGATATATTGAAAGTTTTATGTTCAAAAATATTCATTCCATGTTACTTCTAAGAATAACAAACATAATAAATATTGGGAATAATCTATATGATTTGGCCCTTATTGAATAAATTATAATTAATCCTTAAAGTGTAATATTATAAACTCCCAAATTATATGGGAAGAATTTTGACAACACAAAAATAATGAGGCTAATATAATGTGGAATAACAAAGCACAATGCACAATTTTACGTACATAATGATTCCAATTATGTATGTATACACCATGCAAACACATGGCAACAAGATATTTAAGGAATAGAGTTTTTCGTTTGGTCCGGTTTGACCTGGGCACTGAGAACAAAGGATTCTTAGGCTCCTTTCCTCCTAAAACAAGCAGATAACATGATGAACAGAAAGAAAAACAAAAGGATGGGAAGACAGAGAAATCTGGTCCTGTGCCCGTTATGTCCTCCCCACCTGGAAGTATGCAATGGATGGAGTAGACATTGATAAGGAGCTACTGGAAAGTCTTGTTATCTGAGCCCTGAGGCAGTTTCTCTCCTCTTTCCTGGAAACAGAGTAGGGTCACCTGCCCCAAGTGAAGCCAAATCAAGGTGGCTTCAGAGAACCATCTTAACATGTGTCACCTGGCATTTGGGGGACAGATGGGTGCCTCACTCATGCAAGAAAAAGTAAAAGCATCCTGTTGCCACAGAGCAGGGAGATGGCGCTGCATGGGTAACAGCCTGCACTTTCAGAATTTTGGGGAATAAGAAGGCTTGAGTGTTTGGGATGAGTCATGACTGGACCCTGCAGAGAGCAGCTAAACCTGGATCATTAAAAAACAAAACAAAACAAAACAAACCCTGCCGTGGATGGCCAAGATGATGCCAACAGAATGCTATACGGAAGGGATTATGGGAGAGCTCAGGCTGATGGTGGAGTGGTTAGTGGCTAACTGGAAGATGAGCGCTGTGGCAGACAGAGCCAGCACATGAGCATCTAATGACCAGTGGAGCACTCATGGCCGAAACAACTGTACCAGTCCATAGGACTTTCCCCTCCTCTTTCCTCTCCTCCAGCCAAATACTCCAGCCTTGAAAAATGTGAGGCAGCCTAGTGAGTGGGGGAGACGGGGTGGTAGAGCAACGTGGGAAAGAGTGAAGAAGCAGACACAGCTTATTCTCACTGCAAGCTTTCCAGGCTGAGGCCAAACTGAAGAAACGCAGAAGCTTTGACACAGATGAGAGATTGAAACTTTGATAATTTGTAGGATCGGATTTCTTAACAATTAATACAATAGACATTTATTGACATCCAATAATAATGCAAAACAGCTCTACTATTCCCAGATTTTAATCAGGAATGAAGAATAGAACTTGTCCCAGGCAGTACTACAAAAAAAAAAAAAAAAATTGCTTCCCTTCCCATTTGCAACTCGTTCAATTAACCAAACATTCCAACATGTAGACAGTTTTTTTCTATAGGTTTTAGAATTATGGTGATTTTTGTTTTACTTGATATGTTAATTTTCATTTTCAAAGGATTATAGGAGAACAAAAAAATCCAACATAGTTTTGTCCAAGGATGTCAGTCTTTCAAAGGGAGTCAATAATTTCAAATGATCCAGAAACGTAGAGAAATATAAAAACTGAAAAATGTGGGTTGCCTATGACACATAGGCATTCATTAGTGAACTGTGAGAGAAGCCTTTCAGAGGGATGGAATAAGACAAAACATGGATTTCCAAGGATTAAATAGTGCCAAGTAGTAAAGAATATTCAGTAAGTACAGTGTGTAAGAGTCAAGAATGGCCGTGAGAGGAAGCAATAGGAACAGTAGCCTGCCCTGGGAGAGAAAAACATTCAGGGAAAAAAACATTCTTAATATTATATGCATTACCCATCAAATGTAGCACCTAATAAAGTATTAGTTATCTTTTGATACAAATCCATGTGGATATCCTGCTACCATTTCTCACTCAACAGGTCCAAAACCAACCTGATTTTAATCTTTCCTAAACTATAAATTCATATTTCCAAGACAGAATGGTACAATTATTCTTCTGCATAAATTATGCTGAAACATGTTTGCAGGTATTGGTACCTAATCCCAAAATATCTTCAATGATGTAGTCATGTAGATTTTACTCTCAACTATATCATTGACTCCAGCTTTGTCTTTCTCAGGTATTACATTTTTGAATTTGTACCTATTGTCTTGGAGTAATTATTAAAAGTGCCAGCCTATATTCTTTAAACTTTTTTGGTTTAGATCGTAAATAATATGTTCACTTTAATCTTGATCCACGTCAAATGCTATCTACTCTATCAGTTTAAGTCTTATTTTTCATTTTATCACCTGAGTAATTGTTTTATTCTTCTCTCACAGCCTTTTCCATGCTCCGCTATCCTAGTGATTTGATCATTTGGGCTGACCCTTGCTGTTTGTACACTTGCTTATCTGCCCTCAGATCTCTTTCTCCCCCTTCCTGTTCTCTTTTGTTTTTCAGGGAAGTCTATTTCCCAGGCCCCTTGCCAGTGGGCTTCCAGGTAGCTTCCACCAATGGGAGATCCTGGCAGATCTTTTGAGGGCAAGTGGAGGGGTGGATCCAGAGCTCTTCTCTTGTTCTATCTAGAGTTGCATCTTTCGTGCAGTTGCTTATCCGCTGTGGCTCAAACTTCCATCTGAGAGCCCCACCTTCTGAGAAGGGAAGTATCAACAGTAGTTTTAGTTCTTATCAGAAAGCTCCAGCTGCAGGGCCTGGCAACACTGCTTCATCTCTTGTCTCTCTCCACCCTAGCAGCCTCTCACTGCTGTTGCTAATCTATGGGTGACCCTGCAGCAGTCTACCCAGCTTCTCAGCTCCTCAATTCCTGTGGAACCAATTCCCTATATTAAGTCCTCTCTGTTGGTAGACCTAGAGTATTTTCTATTTACCAGACTGGGCCCTCACTGGTAAAAAGTGTATGTTTCATCTTATTCGTTTTCATATCTTTTTCAGTACCTACAATGTATTACATGTGGATGATATCTCAAAAGGAGTATATCAAATTGACATATGAATTCCTGATGTAGAAAAGATTGAAAGAGTTGCTATTACAGTGAATCCAAGTGTTCCTAAGAATATTATGTAATTTGTTATTAAATAAATACCATCCTCTGAAATTTTACTCTTCCATGGAATACCAAAATGCACCATCATTTCTAACAGAGCATTTGCTTTGGGAACAAGATGAGAGATCACAGATATACAAATTGAGGGGGCCTCTCAGCCTTTTACTTTCTGTTGAAATAAACAAACAGATATAGAACCACACAGCTAACTCAATCTGATTTTTTCAATCTGATCCGAGAAAGACAGTACACATTTTGTTCACAAATTCAGATTCTCTCAGAACATGGGCATCAGATGCTCACTCATAGTATTTATTAACACTTAATTCTCCAGATAGTCTCCATATCCAGGAACCAATATCTATTAGTTAATGAAATTATCAAAACTATCCTGTAAGTCAACATGAATTGATATATTAAAGTGCTTTCATAGGGAATCTGAAATGTAAAATGGTTTAATGTGGTGATAAATTAAGGCACATTAGTAAGTTCTTCAATGTGGAACATTTGAGTTTCCTCTCTCCTCTCACTCTGTGCTGGTGTTTCTAAAAGAGAAGCACTGGAGGGCAAAGTTAGGCAAAACATAAAAACAAAATTAGGAAAACAAGTAAGTTTATCTAAAACTAAACATATCCCCACACTTCAGTTCCAAGGGTTGCCTGTTGTGCAAAGTGGGTCCCTTTGTGGTGCCATCTTCAGCTTTGCCCCAGGGCTAGTGGAGCAACAGTGAATGCAACAGTGTGGTATTGCATGGGGTGAGGAATAGAGTTTCTTGGGAAAAGAGCAAAGTTAGAAAGCCTGAGTTAGCAAGTGGAGAAAAGAAATCGGTCCCACATGTTTCAAGAAAAACTGCCAGAGCTTGATGCTCTGCTGGAAACACTGTCAGCCTGTCCTCCAGCAAAGCTCCGGACTCCTTCTTATTGCTCTACTCCAGCAGTGCCTGGTGATGAGAATCTGTGTGCTAGTTGTCCACACAAATATTAAAAGCCAGTTGCTCAGAACCTGGGACGCTTAGGGCCTGAAAGGACAAGGTTGTGTTGGAGCCAGCCTGGAGTGGCTCACAAAGAGCCGATGGTTGACTTTTCTGAATTTTGTGAGCCCTTGCATTACAAAACTAACACAGTCCTGGCCTTAGGGAGCTCACATTCTACCAGAAAGATAAAATGAGTTAAGCTACATTAGAATAGAACATGATGAATGCTATGTCAGGGCTGGGAATTGTTGCTATAGATAAACAAAGAGAGAAAAATCTTAACTTTCCTACAGAGGGAATTTAATCCAGCTCCTATTAATCATGTTAATTTTATCTGTGTAACTGGTAGCTATAATCCCTTTTGTCCTATTTATTTTTGACAGTAAAAACACAAATTTAAGAGATGTTACTATCCTCTATCACTACCTGCTTAATGCCCTTTATTTGGACATGTTCTCATCATCTTTGCCATATGAAAAGGGCTAAGTCTCTGGAGGGAAAAAGTCAATCTACAAATATATTCTTGATTTTTCTTGGCACCTCTAAGTATCCTCCCCAGTCCATGATTGACAATAAGGCCGAAGATATGGGTTTTGTATTCTTTTTTGTATTTCGATGCTGTGGCTTGTAAATACAGATCATTCATGCAAAGTTTATGTAGCAAACAAAACCCTTTACTTACAAAACTGAATAAGCCTAAAGAGTCATACACTAAACATTATAAGCATTCTGAGCTCTAAGTATTGCTTTATCTGCACTGTTTATATGGCATGTCATAAATATACATTCCCTTAAAATATTTGATAAATTTAGATAAACTGTCAGTAGATTCAATATTTATAATTTGTGTATTGAGTCTTGAGTAAACATATTTATTCCATAGTTTTAATGGAATTCTGCCCATGATTTTTAAATAAGTGAAATAAATTGGTGGTTATTTCAGTCTGCGTAAGCCCAAGTGTTACGCACACACACGCTGCCTAACATAGACTAATACAATAGCAAGAAGAAGTTCCTTTCATTGTGAAAACAGCACATTTCTGCACAAATGCACCTACAGATGCAAGAGTAAGGCAATGATAAACACAATTCTGTTACCCAAGAAGGAAATTTCCTTCTAAATTCTTTTATATGGAACTTTTTCTTGAAAAAGCTATAAAATTAATATCATTGGAATTTATTTTCTTATTTTGGTGTTATTCTCCAGAATAATTTTTTCACTCGTTAAAACATATAGCCATATCAAGAAATTTCCCATTTATTTCTCATTTGTTAAGGGCTTTTTATATGATTACACTTATATGTGGAGTCTGAGAAGGCTGAACTCATGGAAACAGAGGACTGGTTGGTGGTTGGCAGAGGTGGGATGTGGGAGCGTTGTGAAAATGGGTGAAGGTGGTCAAGGGGCACAGACACCCAGTTTAAAAAGAATAAAACTTTTGTCATGAATGAATATTGAAACTTCATCAAGTGATTTTTCTTCATCTATTTAGATAATCATATGCTTATTCTTCTTTATTCTGATCATGGTGAATCACATTAATTTGCTAATGTTACATCAATCTTGCAATTATTAAATAAACCTAAGTTAGTATGATATATTTTCCTTTTTTGAAAATATTTTCAGACTTTTTGCAGCTATGTTTATGAGTAAAATTGGCTTGTAATTTTCCTTTTTTTTTTTTTTTTTTTTGCTGAGGAAGCTTAGCCCTGAGCTAACATCTGTGCCAATCTTCCTCTACTTTATACATGGGTCACTGCCACAGCATGGCTGATGAGTGGTGTAGGTCCACACCTGGGATCTGAAGCTGTGTACCCAGGCTGCCAAAGCAGAACATGCCAAACTTAACCACTATGCCACAGGGCCAGCCCAAGTAATTTTCCTTTCTTTAAAAGTCCTTGTCAGGGGGCCAGCCCCGTGGCCGAGTGATTAAGTTTGTGTGTCTGCTGCAGCAGCACAGTGTTTCGTCGGTTCGAATCCTGGGCGTGGACATGGCACCACTCATCAAGTCATGCTGAGGCAGCATCCCACATGCCACAACTGGAAGGACCCACAACTAAAAATACAGAACTATGTACTGGCGGGCTTTGGGAGAAAAAGGAAAAGTAAAGTCTTTAAAAATGAAAAATTTACTTATCACAAAAAAAAAAAGTCCTTGTCAGATACTGATATGGTGTTCCTTCTAAGCTCTAAGATACTAGTTGAGAATATTCACACTTTTTCTATTCTCCAGAAGAGTTTGTGTAATATTTGTCTAACTTCTTCTTAAAATGTTCTGAAGAATTCATCAGATAAGCTATCTGAACCTGAGCATTTTTTATGAAAAAAGTTTCAAGTAAAGATTTGATTTTTAAATAAATATAAGAAAATACATTTTAAAAAACATACACTTATAATCATTCCCCAGTCAATAGTTGTACAAGATCAGTTTCACACCATCCAAAATTCAGATCACTAATTATCTAATATTTTGCTAAATTTACTTCAACCTGTAAATCGGAGGTAAAGTTCATCTTAAGCCTAAAATAAAATTCAGTCAAGAAATTTTCTGTTTATTCATCAAGAATAAATGTTAGCTCCTAGTAAACACCTTATAATGAGTATTTTAGCTGATACCTTCATAAATAATTTTTTTCAGACTTTTCAGTTCAAATCATGAAAGTAGAGATCTCTGTTATTATATTGTTACACATGCACTTGAGAAAAAATATGCATATCGTCACATGTGTAGTTGAGATGGATCCAATCTATCTGATGAAAGGCCTGTAAAATAATAAAGTTGAAAACATTTGCTTGATTTCATATGTCCAACTCCTCCCCTTTTCTGTGAGTTTCACAGGGTAAGTTCATACAAGGTAACTATCCCTCGGTTGCATCCAACCATTTGGTCCATTGACTTTACTTAAGCTGCCAAGTGACATTTTCTTCTGCATAATTTTTTTGGCATCTGCATTGATCAAATTAACTGGTAACTTGCCAAATGTCCACTTCACTCTGGCACATAGATAAAGATTATGGGAGGGAAAGAATGATTTACTAAATGTCTGAAAATTACTAAATGTCTGAAAGAGTCCATATATTCACCCAACTTACATAAATTCTACTCAAAAAATAACTTAATCACCCCTTAGGATTCCTCTCAAATTAATGAATACTTCCAATGATTGGGAAAAAAGCTGCTAAAAATGGAAATTGAATAATATTAACACAAATAATCAGATGAAAAAGCACTTATTTTAAAAACCATATTTTATTTATAGTGAAAATCTTTCTGTTTGTTATGCTAACTAGAAAAATTATGAATACATTTTAGAATTTCTATCTACAGAATAGTTACGTACAATTTTGGAAGAACACAAACATACATGAGACACATTATAAGATTAAGAAATAGGTTATTAAAATGTTCCTGTGATATTTCACTAGGTTATTAGTCATTCAACAAATATTTTTCATTAGCTATTACTCTGAAGACACTGTTTATTTCTTATGGAAGGAGATTATAGTCTAGAAGGAAAGATAACCTATATTCCAATGACTAAAATACAAGGAAAGCAAATTGGCTTTGTAACAAAATTGGAACCTATTTGCCAGTTTTATCCATATAAAATTTAAATATAATTACCTACTTTTTTATAAAAAGAACAAAAATGTACTTGAAAATAAAAACTGCATTGACATGTGGTTGGATAAGAGAATTAGATACATTTGTTGTCACTCCAAATGAGTATGTCTGGTTATAGTTGGAGGAAGAAAATATCACAACTAATGCATTTAGATATATACAGTAATATGTGTGTGTAATCCTTAAAATTATATATATACACACATACATATATAGAGAGAGACATATATGTATATATTAATTCAAATACATCATAAATAAAAATATCCATACATTGGACTTCAGTTTTTCTTATACTTTTATGGATAAATGAAAACAACATTTTTGAGAGTATATTTTAAGTGTCATATACTTTAACTGGAGAAAATTCTGCGTGGATTTTTCTCTAGAATAGGCTATAATCTTGTCATGAACAGATAATATTGATATATCACACCACATTACCTCTAGCTCACTGATTTTCTCATTCTCAAAAGAATCTCCTTTCTGTCTGAGAAGTTCTCTGATCTCCCCTCCTTTTTTTCTAAATGATGCTAGATCCTACTTATTCTAGAGCTCCAGCTTAAATGTCACTTTCTCATCTCCTTAGCAGGAGGAATAGGTTGTGATATAATCTCAGAAATGTCTGCACTGGTTCCTTAATACATTAATGGAACACCAAGCTTCATGAGACCAAGGGCCTGGTGGGTTTTCACTACCATGTGCCTGGCACCCAACACAGAAATGGTTGGAATAGGCACTAAAAGATGCTTGTCTTCTTAATGAGTTAATGGCTTTGTCATAATACATTTTTATTTTAAATATCTCTGGTCAACAGGTCCTAACTATTGACTTCAACTATTCTAGTATTCCCATGTCAACAGTTCTCTGCTTACATCAAGGCCTCCAAACTGTCTACTCTGTCAGTAATCAATAGTGTTTCCTTTATCCCTTGGCCTTCACATCTCTTCTTAAACACCGTAAGTGCAAATTAGTCCAGTAAATCTTCTCCCCTGCAAACAAGATTTATTACCAAATCTCTGTCCCTTGGTTCGACAAAATGCTAAACCAGACACACTGCACACTGCACACTACTGGCAAATTCGCTTTCTCAATTTCTAAGATGCTTTCCCATCAAATCTCCACTTGACCTCAGTTCCACTCTCACTGTCACCTAACTGGATATGTCACAGGAACAGAAGCAAACAGACAAGTCCCTCGTCTTTCTGCCCCCAATTCCAACACGCCTCCTGCCCCCATGTCCTCACCTTCTGTCTTCGCCTCTGTGACAAAGGCAGAAGGGTGGCTCTTCCTATTTAAGACTAATGTCTCCTTATTCATGGGGTCTTCCCAAGGACTTCACTCCTCAGCACACCCCTCTTCTCACCTGCAACAACAATTTCTTCATATCTCAGTGGACCAATCCCTTTGACATAGAGAATATCTTTAATACCTTTAAATATTTTAAGGATATTCAAATATAATTGATATCTTTACATATAGTAAAATCTTTATCATTAAATATCTTAAAATATCAAAACACCCCTCTAAGTACCACCATTGGTTCCCTTCCAATTTACAAGAAAACTCCCAGAAAATATTTATATACTCACTGCTACCACTTTCTTACCTCCAACTATGTTCTCAATCAGTGTTAATCACAGTTTATTCTCTGTTCTTCACCAAAACAACTCTTACCCAGATCACTAAAGTGTCACAGATAGCCAAGATTCTGGACAGTTATCTGTCCTCATTATAATCTCTTTAGTGGCAGAACTTGGTGATGGCCATGGTCCTTCTTAAAGGATCTTTCTTCCTTGGTTTCTAGGGCAGCCTTTTTGTCTGCTTTTCCTCTATTTTCCTGTCTCCTTCTCATTTACTCTTTATTCTTTCTCTACTCAAACTTTAAAGGTTGCAATGTTCACTAAGTTTCCCAGCCTGCCTTGCGGTCAGTTTGGCCATGGTCCTGGCCTAACGTTGTGTTAGCATGTGCAGAGGCAGGCGCCTGCTGCAGTGAGCCCCAAGGGAGCTTCACAGGAAGAGATGGGGACCCTCTGGGAGAGGGTCCCCAAGTGAATAGGAGAAGCAGACAGACCTCCACATTAAGTTTGTGGAATGAGCAAGTAGTATTTCTTTGTTTTGGTAAATCTCTGAGATTCTAAGTCCATCATTATTATTTTATTTTTTACCAGCACAGAGACCAGCATTCCCATATAAATGGAGAAGTTTTGTAGGGGGTTGTACTTTACGGTTATGAAGACCTTTCTTCCTTTCACCTTCCCATTGCTTCCCTTTCTCCCTCTCCCAACCTCTTTCTTTCTTCCTCCAGATGCTTTTATTTTATTTATTTTTTTTTTGGAGGAAGATTAGCCCTCAGCTAACTACTGCCAGTCTTCCTCTTTTTGCTGAGGAAGCCTGGCTCTGAGCCAACATCCGTGCCCATCCTCCTCTAGTCTATACGTGGGACGCCTACCACAGCATGGCTGCCAAGCAGTGCCATGTCTGCACCCGGGATCCGAACCAGCGAACCCCGGGCTGCCGAGAAGCGGAACGTGCGAACTTAATCGCTGCGCCACCGGGCCGGCCCCCCCTCCAGATGCTTTTAAATTGGAACTAAGTATACCTGTCTCCATTAGCCATTTTTCCTCTATCTTTTATCAACTGTAAATTTTAATTCATAAAAGAACTTTTAGTATTAAGTAAAGCAGGGTGATTCTAGAAAATTTGAAAGCAAAGAAAAGTAACAACAGAAACAAAACAGCCACTGGGTAACAACCATGTTACCTCTACTGCTGTCACTCCCTCCTGGACCCCAGCTACCACTCTCTCCTGGATCACTGCAATAGCCTCCTTATTGGGATGCATAATCTTGCCCATCTAGAACCTATTCTCAGCAGCAACAGTGATCCTTGGTCCTTCTAAGACATTGGTCACATGGTGCACTCGTCTGCTCAAAATCACAATGTCCCCCTTTTCTCTCATAGTAAAACCCAGTGTCATGATGATGACCTACAAGTTCCCTAATGACAGACCGCCTGTCACCTCTTTGGCCTCATCTTTTTCCACACTCTGCCTTGCCGCTGATTCAACCACAGAGCCTGGAACACTTCAGTTCCAGGAGCAGCACAGGACTTGGCTGAGCCTCTCCTCTGTCTCCAGATATTCATGTGGCTTTCTCTCTGACCTCCTACTAATCTTTGCTCAAGTGTCACCCTCTCAGTGAAACCTAATCTCACCGCCCTATTTAATGCTGAAACTCCACCCACGTCTTCCTGGATCCGTTTTATTTCTTTTTACCAAACAAAAAAAGCAACCTTTCTCAGGTAGTATACAGTTATGTATCATGATGACAAGACTGGAGCTGTTAACTCCACATTCTGCTTCTGGAAATGGACTAATTCAGAGCTTCCTGCAGGTAAGAATGGACTGATAGTTCACCAGGCTTGGTTCTCAACAGCTCATATGTGTGTATGTCTGCACCTGCAATTTGATGGCGTTCACTGTTTCCATTTGGGGTGATCCAGACAAAATGAAGATTAACAGACCTAAAGACTGTGTGCTTTTGCTAGATAAACAAATGATAAGATCCCCTCAATGCCCATGTTGAGTTTTACATTATTTCAAAGCATTTAACTGTATCTGTATTTTCACCCAAATCAATGATAAGTTCCAAAGGCCTGTAGCTAATCACAATAGAGTCTAAAGAAAGCTATATTACATTAACTCACTAAGTTATAAAAATCAAACCACAACCTCCTTCGTAAAAAGTCATCAAGTACATTAAGGAGTTAGTATAAATAGTATCTATCATTCTCCCACATTCAGAGTAAATTTGGTTGTTAATGAAATGATGAAATGCATTTCTAAGCTATTCAACAAATATTTCAAATAAAAATAAGCTTTTTCAACTGAATATGAAAAAATTAAGTATAAATTGATAAATCCTAAACAAAATAGCAAACAGAATTTGACAGTAAATTACAGTGAACAATAAAACATGACAAAGAAGTGCTTATTCTAGGATGGCAGAAATGTTATTGCTATTAGGAGGTTATTTATATAATTCATCCCATTAATACTAAATGGAAGGAAAAAAGCCCTAAATCTTCTCAATATAAGTCCAAAGGGCATTAGATTAAAATTTAAAAATATATTCAAAAAAATAAAAATTCAGTAAATTAGAATGAGCAAGATATTCACAGACTCATACAGTCTCCATAGTCCATCATCATCATCTTCATCATGCTTAACATTAAAACATACACCTTGCCTGTGAGATCAGGAAAAAGCCTAGGATATCTGTTTTCAAACTTATTTTTTAGTGTTGCTATTTAAATTTTGGCCAAGTCAACGTTTTAGAATATTTAAAAGTTACAAATATTAAAAATATGAGGACAAAATCATCATTCTTTACATAAGAGTATAGACAAGCTAACCCCAAGATATAAGCTAAAAAATATGAAAACACATTATGGTCAATCGGATTATATGTTACAGAATAAATACATACAAACAGTAGCATTTCTTATAGTCCAAAATTGACCTAAGAGAAACTATAATACAAAAGGAGATCCAATTAATATCAGCCAAAACAGGCATGAAATATCTAAGAATAATAGGAATAGGAAATTTATAGGAAGTATATGAAGAAAATAAAAAAACTTTTCTAAAGAGAAAAAAGACGTAAATAGTATAAAGAGTTATGAATGATGTACAGAGCCAATCTGTAAATTAATCACAAATTTAATGTCATCCATATGAAGGGGCTCATAATGGGACTTTCTTTAGGAACATAGAACAATAATTTAGAAAGCTATCTGCCAATATGAGTGTGAGAAAACAGGCAGGGACATTTGAAAAGGAAATACACTGCAATCCTCACTCTATGAATTACAATGCAGTAAACTTACAATATTTAACACCAGGCGGTATATGACAGAAATAGACAAACAGATGAATTTAAAGAAGGCACAAACACAGGAATATGTCTAAATTGTCATAGGATTTAGAAGTTAGTTGTCCATTACTAATGAAAGTAAATTGATACTACGTTTTTAGAGACAGTGTTGGCAATGCGAATATAATAATTAAAATGTGTCCTACTGGACCCAATGATTGCAAAAGCAACAAACAGCTGTGTGCTAAAGATGACCTAAATATCACTTCCTAAGCTTTAGTTAAGTGCATTACTCCGTATATATTATAATGCATCATTGAAAATTATTTTGCAGATGAAAATTTAATGATTTTATATTCTTTTTAATGTTTGTTATATTTTCTGTATTTTCCGAAATTTCTACATGAGTTCAAATCATTTTTGTTATCAAAATAAGACCAATAGCAGCTGTTTTAAAATAATTAGTATTCTGAGCATGTATAACTAATTTTTTTTTTAAAGATTTTATTTTTTCCTTTTTCTCCCCAAAGCCCCCCGGTACATAGTTGTGTATTCTTCGTTGTGGGTTCTTCTAGTTGTGGCATGTGGGACGCCGCCTCAGTGTGGTCCGATGAGCAGTGCCATGTCCGCACCCAGGATTTGAAGTGACGAAACACTGGGCCGCCTGCAGTGGAGCACGCGAACCTAACCACTAGGCCACGGGGCCAGCCCCTCTGAGCATGTATAACTAATTTTTAAATATTGATACTTTTAAGAATTTTGAAAATGTAATAAGTTTTTAATGGAATATTGAATATCATTAGTCAAATGGTTGTTTTTGTAGAGTTTATGTAAAGAATAAATAGAAATATAAGTATCAATTGCTTGAAATCTAAACCAAACCTAAGAGAAAAAATTTTATACTTTTTAAACTGTGGTATAATTTTAGCAAGAAAGAAAATGTCATTTACTGAAAAAAGGGAGTTTTCTATGGGTAATGTCTCCTCAGGGGAAACTTCTCTGAAAAGCATCTGGATTGCTATTGAATCCTATGAACAAAAACCTTCAATTATTGCTATATGTACAAATAAAGCCTAAATTCCCAGAAGAGAGAGGAAAACAAAATTGATTGTGAGGAAGTCTGAAGAGCCTGAGGTCCCCGGGGCTGGTCTACACAGATGTCGTGGTCGCGTGGGGAAAATTTTCAAAAATGAAAGTGCCACTGTGGGAGGCGGGTGTGTTTTCTGTCTGCACATAACAGGGACAGCATTTGTTGAGAGAATTACCAAATGAAAGAAATCACTTGTAGAATGGCCCAAGACAAGAGAGTACAAAGTCTCTAGGCAACTGTTCGTGAAATCATATTATTGGGTAACGATGGTACACCGAAAAGCAGGTCAACCTCAGAAAAATATTCCCAAACCACATGCTTTGACTTGGAAATGGACCCGCAGTTCATAGCCTTAATTCCTCATTTATTAGTGTTCTTTCAACAGAACAAATATCTGAAATGATGCTCCTCTAATGACTCAGCAAAAGTTTGACTATATCTATGGAAACAACTGTTGGAGAGAAAATCAGAAAAATTAATTCACAGAGAATTCCCAAACATTATATACTGCATGAGAGGTGTCAGCTTCCTGCCTCCAATATTTGGTCAGAGTTTATATATATATAACAGATTGCTCTATAATCTCATTATTGTTTTCTTAAGACAAAACTCATGCGCTAAATATTTAATAGCTGCACGTCTGCTTTGCTTTGACCTACGGAATTCTCATGAGAAAATAAAAGATTAGAAACTTGTGCTGTAAGACAAAGGGCCATGCAGAGTTCCCAGAATAATCAATCCTGAAAAATTCATTTCATAGTAATAAGTGCAGCTAGAATTGGAGTTGGTGCCTAAGGGAGGTGCCTATGCTGCCCGTTTGACGGTGGGTGTTGCTCCTTGTAATCTTTCCATGTGGACATGTTTTACATTCTCAAATAATTTGCATGTCTCTTGAGGGATGTGATGTTTTATGATTCTTTAAATTTCTCATAGCATTTAACACAGTGTTTTTCAACATAGTATAGGGTTGAAGGAGATAATTTTGATAGACTATTTTTCTGTCTATTAAGAAAAGCCTATCTAAATGTTTCAAATGATTTTTTTGTAAATTTTACTGTTAATAATGATTGGAGAAGAGAGCCACATATGTAATGATGTCATGTGGTTTTCTTATAGATCATAGTTATAAGAGATAATTCTGGTATACCAAGGTGAAAAAGCTTTCAAGAAAGTCAGCTGTTGCATATTTAAGGGTTTTACTGCATGTAAAAACTATAGCCAACAAGAATCATTTTTTTCTTATGTCGATAAAAGAAACAGGAAAAAAGATGGCCTCGAACAGCTAGACTTTAACTTTTTTTAATAAGAGGTATTCGGTTGTTGAATATTATTTCAAAACTTAGAAATAAAATGGTTAAATATAAATCACATTTCCAACATAATTACTGATAAAAGTTTGTAAGATCACGAAGGACTCATAGTTGGTTCCCTTATCTCAGCCTGAATATTTTTCACGTGACTCATATAGAGAGTGGCTCAGCCCTTGCAAAGATTTGATGCTGCAGCAGGTAAGATGCAATGGATTCAATATGGATTTTGCAAAACAGTGAGAAGCAGACCTGTGACTATTTTGTATTAGAAAAAAATTAGTCAGCATTGAAAAATCTGGTTGCAAAACAATAAGCATCTTTGCCATAATTTTGGAATCTCTTTTTCTGAAAAAATATGCTATTTATGCAAAAACAAAGGGCTGAAAGAATTACAAACATGGTATATTTGTGAGCACTAGCAATTTAATGTCTTGCTAAATAATAGTAAATAAGTTTTTAACAATGCTGTATATTAAAAAGTATATCTACAATCAGTTTTAAGCATTCTAGACTGACATCAGGTACCATGCCTTTGGTTGCTAAGCTTTATGTTATTCACTTCTTCTATCTAAATCAGAGACATTGCTGAATAAACAAGTATGTCAGCTTTGGGAGTGGGTGGGTTAAGCCCAGTCAACTACATCCTACAACGTCATCATTATTGTGAAGAAAACAAAAGTGACTTACTATTTCGTGACCAAGTAACCATTTATATATTTCCCTGGATCATATTTGATCCTTATCTTCTAGTTTGCTTTGTGTCCAGAATTAGACATTATCTCAATAAATGATAGGTTTGCTTGTTTTCAATTACATTGCCATTATATGAAAAACACTGGAGAGCTCTGCCCATGAAACAGGGACCTAAACAAAATGCAATCCTTAAATTACGAAGACAATCCATTATGTCTGTGGCCAGGCCATTTAAAGATTAAGTACTACATGCACACAGCAGCAAAATGCAAATCGATAAGTAGACTCAATGATTTGAGTGTATCACTGTTAGACTTTCCTACTCAAGTATCGCTACAAGAACATTAGAAATCTACTGTCTGTATGTTTAATCTTTTCTAAATGAAAGCATTCCATGATTAAAGAATTTACGAATATCCTATATGAAATTGCAAATGTGTTCCTTTTTCTTTACTATTGTTGATCCTTAGAAGTTATCTGTAACTTTTAAACAAAGGGAAAACATTTCTGTTAAAAGAGCTAAGAAAACTACACAAAGTGGTAACAAAGTTTTAAAAAGGAGCAAAATTCACCATGTCAATAATTTTTTATTAAATTCAAATTGAATCATTAAAAGATTCCTACAATTTTCATCAGAGTTAAAGTAATATGTATTATGTCATTAATATCCCATACCTTTTCATGCCTGTTTCTGAAGCCAAAGGTCAATTTACTGAAATTTATTCCTTAGTTTGTTCAAAAAGATTTACTGAGTACCTATTATGTCACCGTTGGGATTTTTTTTTTAAATTTTTTATTAATGTTATGATAGATTACAATCTTGTGAGATTTCAGTTGTACATTATTGTTAGTCATGTTGTGGGTATACCACTTCCCCCTTTGTGCCCTCCCCCCACCCCCCCTTTTCCCTGGTAACCACCGATCAAATCTCCTTGTCAATATGTTAACTTCCACCTATGAGTGGAGTCATATAGAGTTTGTCTTTCTCTGACTGGCTTATTTCACTTAACATAATACCCTTGAGGTCCATCCACGTTGCTGCGAATGGGCCAATTTTGTCTTTTTTATGGCTGAGTAGTATTCCATTGTGTATATATACCATATCTTCTTTATCCAATCATCAGTTTCTGGGCATGTAGGTTGGTTTCACGTCTTGGCTATTGTAAATAATGCTGCGATGAACATAGGGGTGCAAGGGACTCTTGGGATTTCTGATTTCAGGTTCTTAGGATAGATACCCAGTAATGGGATGGCTGGGTCATAGGGTATTTCTATTTTTAACTTTTTGAGAAATCTCCATACTATTTTCCATAGTGGCTGTACCAGTTTGCATTCCCACCAACAGTGTATGAGGGTTCCTTTTTCTCCACAACCTCTCCAACATTTGTTGCTCTTGGTTTTGGATGTTTTTGCCAATCTAACGGGTGTAAGGTGATATCTTAGTGTAGTTTTGATTTGCATTTCCCTGATGATTAGCGATGATGAACATCTTTTCATGTGTCTATTGGCCATATTCATATCTTCTTTTGAGAAATGTCTGTTCATGTCCTCTGCCCATTTTTTGATCGGGTTGTTTGTTTTTTTGTTGTTAAGCCGTGTGAGTTCTTTGTATATTATGGAGATTAACCCTTTGTCAGATAAGTGGCTTGTAAATATTTTTTCCCAATTAGTGAGCTGTTTTTTTGTTTCAATCCTGTTTTCCCTTGCCTTGAAGAAGCTCTTTAGTCTGATGAAGTCCCATTTGTTTATTCTTTCTATTGTTTCCCTCAACTGAGGAGTTATAGTGTCCGAAAAGATTCTTTTGAAACTGATGTCAAAGAGTGTACTGCCTATATTCTCTTCTAGAAGACTTATTGTTTCAGGCCTAACCTTTAGGTCTTTGATCCATTTTGAGTTTATTTTGGTGTGTGGTGAAAAAGAATGGTCAATTTTCAATCTTTTGCATGTGGCTGTCCAGTTTTCCCAGCACCATTTGTTGAAGAGACTTTCTTTTCTCCATTGTAAGCCCCCTGCTCCTTTGTCGAAGATTAGCTGTCCATAGATGTGTGGTTTTATCTCTGGGCTTTCAATTCTGTTCCATTGATCTGTGCACCTGTTTTTGTACCAGTACCATGCTGTTTTGATCACTGTAGCTTTGTAGTATGTTTTGAAATCGGGGATTGTGATTCCTCTGGCTTTGTTTTGCTTGCTCAGGATTGCTTTAGCAATTCGTGGTCTTTTGTTGCCCCAAATGAATTTTAGGATTCTTTGTTCAATTTCTGTAAAGAATGTTCTTGGGATTCTGATTGGGATAGCATTGAATCTGTAGATTGCTTTAGGTAGTATGGACATTTTAACTGTGTTTATTCTTCCAATCCATGTGCATGGAATGTCTTTCCATCTCTTTATATCGTTGTCAATTTCTTTCAAGAAAGTCTTGTAGTTTTCATTGTATAGATCCTTCACTTCCTTGGTTAAGTTTATCACAAGGTATTTTATTCTTTTCTTTGCGATTGTGAATGGGATTGAGTTCTTGAGTTCTTTTCCTGTTAGTTCACTGTTAGTGTATAGAAATGCTACTGATTTATGTATGTTCATTTTATACCCTGCTACTTTGCTGTAGTTGTTGATTATTTCTAATAGTTTTTCTATGGATTCTTTGGGGTTTTCTATATATAAGATCATGTCATCTGCAAACAGCGAGAGTTTTACTTCTTCATTACCTATTTGGATTCCTTTTATTTCTTTTTCCTGCCAAATTGCTCTGGCCAACACCTCCAGTACTGTGTTGAATAGGAGTGGTGAAAGTGGGCACCCTTGTCTTGTTCCTGTCCTCAGAGGGATGGCTTTCAGTTTTTGTCCATTGAGTATGATGTTGGCTGTGGGTCTGTCATATATGGCCTTTATTATGTTGAGGTACTTTCCTTCTATACCCATTTTATTGAGGGTTTTTATCATAAATGGGTGTTGGATCTTGTCGAATGCTTTCTCTGCATCTATTGAGATGATCATGTGGTTTTTGTTTTTCATTTTGTTGATGTAGTGTATCACGTTGATTGACTTGCGGATGTTGAACCATCCCTGTGTCCCTGGTATAAATCCCACTTGATCACGGTGTATAATCTTTTTGATGTATTGCTGTATTTGGTTTGCCAGAATTTTGTTGAGGATTTTTGCATCTATGTTCATTAGTGATATCGGCCTGTAGTTCTTCTTTGTGTTGTCCTTGTCAGGTTTGGGGATCAGAGTGATGTTGGCTTCATAGAATGTGTTAGGGAGTACTCCATCTTCCTCAATTTTCTGGAATAATTTGAGAAGAATAGGTATTAAGTCTTCTTTGACTGTTTGGTAGAATTCTCCAGAGAAGCTGTCTGGTCCTGGACTCTTATTTTTGGGGAGGTTTTTGATTACCGTTTCTATTTCCTTACTTGTGATTGGCCTATTCAGATTCTCCATTTCTTCCTGATTCAGTTTGGGGAGGTTGTAGGAGTCTAGGAAGTTGTCCATTTCTTCCAGGTTGTTCAATTTGTTGGCATATAGTTTTTCATAGTATTCTTTTATGATCCCTTGTATTTGCATTGGTATCTGTTGTGATTTCTCCTCTCTCATTCCTAATTTTATTTATTTGAGATTTCTCTCTTCTTTTCTTGGTGAGTCTGGCTAAAGGTTTGTCAATTTTGTTAATTTTTTCAAAGAACCAACTCTTTGTTTCATTGATCCTTTCTACTGTCTTTTTTGTTTCAATATCGTTTATTTCTGCTCTTATTTTTATTATTTCCCCCCTTCTACTGACTCTGGGCTTTGTTTGTTCTTCTTTTTCTAGTTCTGTTAGGTGTCGTTTGAGGTTGTTTATGTGAGCTTTTTCTTGTTTAGTGAGGTGAGCCTGTATTGCGATGAATTTCCCTCTTAGGACTGCTTTTGCTGCATCCCAAATGATTTGGTATGTCATGTTCTCATTTTCATTTATCTCCAGATAATATTTGATTTCTTCTTTAATTTCTTCAATAATCCATCATTTGTTCAGAAGCGTGTTGTTTAGTCTCCACATTTTTGCACCTTTCTCTGCTTTTTTCTTGTAGTTGATTTCTAGTTTCATAGCATTATGATCAGAAAAGATGCTTGATATTATTTCAACTCTCTTGTATTTATTGATGCTTGCTTTGTTTCCCAAAATATGGTCAGTCCTTGAGAATGTTCCATGTGCACTTGAGAAGAATGTGTAACCTGCTGTTTTTGGATGAAGTGTTCTATGTATATCTATTAAGTCCATCTGGTCTAATTTTTCATTTAATTCTATTATTTCCTTGTTGATTTTCTGTTTGGATGTTCTGTCCATTGGTGTTAATGGTGTGTTGAGGTCCCCTACTATTATTGTGTTGTTGTTGATGTCTTCTTTTAGTTCTGTTAAGAGTTACTTTACAAATTTTGGTGCTCCTGTGTTGGGTGCGTATATATTTATAAGTGTTATGTCTTCTTGGTGGAGAGTCCCTTTTATCATTATATACTGTCCCTCTTTGTCTTTCTTTATCTGTTTTGCTTTGAAGTCTACCTTGTCTGATATTAGTATAGCAACACCTGCTTTCTTTTGTTCATTATTAGCTTGGAGTATTGTTCTCCATCCCTTCACTCTGAGTCTGTATTTGTCTTTGGGGCTGAGGTGTGTTTCCTGGAGGCAGCATATTGTTGGGTCTTGTTCTTTGATCCATCCTGCCACTCTGTGTCTTTTGATTGCGGAGTTCAATCCATTTACATTTAGAGTGATTATTGAGATGTGGGGGCCTACCACTGCCATTTTATGTCTTGTTTTCCGGTTTTCTGCAATTTCCTTTGTTTCTCGTCCCATGGTATAATCTGTTCTGATGAAGAGCTGCTACTCTCTGTTGTTGTCCTTGTACTTATCTCCTCTGCTCTTGGTTTTGTAGCCCCTTTCCTTTTTTTGATTTTTCAGGAATGAGGGTTTTCCTGAGGATTTCCTGAAGAGGAGGTTTTGTGGCAATGAACTCCCTTAATTTTTGTTTATCTTGGAAAGTTTTTATTTCTCCATCGTATTTGAAGGATATTTTCACTGGGTAGAGGATTCTCGGCTGTAGGTTTTTGTCCTTCAGATTTTTGAATATATCATTCCATCTCTTCTAGCCTGTAAAGTTTCTGCTGAGAAATCTGCTGATAGCCTGATGGGGGTTCCTTTGTAGGTTAGTTTCTTCTGCCTGGCTGTCCTTAGTATTTTCTCCTTGTCGTTGACTTTTGCTAGCTTCACTACTATATGCTGTGGGGTTGGTCTTCTTGCATTGAAAAAGTTTGGAGATCTATTGGCTTCTGTCACCTGAAGATCCATCTCTCTCACCAGATTTGGGAAGTTCTCAGCCATTATTTCTTTGAATAGGCTTTCTGCCCCTTTCTCCTTCTCTTCTCCCTCTGGTATACCTATAATCCTTATGTTGCATCTCCTAATTGTGTCTGATAATTCTCGGAAAGTTCTTCATTTCTTTTTAGTCTTACTTCTCTCTCCTCCTCTGCCTGCAGCATTTCTATATTCCCATCTTCCAAATTGCTAATTCTTTCCTCCATATTATCTGCCCTACTGTTCAGTGCATCTAGATTTTTCTTAATCTCCTCTATTGTGTTCTTCATTTCCAGTATTTCTGTTCGGTTCTTCTTTATACTATCAAACTCCTTTGTGACATAGCTCCTGAACTCGTTGAGTTGTCTATCTGAATTCTCTCTTAACTCATTGAGTATTTTAATGATGTCTGTTTTGAAGTCACCGTCATTTAGGTTATATATTTCATTTTCTTTGGGATTGTTTTCTGTGTATTTGTTATTTTCCTTCTGTTCTGGAGATTTAATGTATTTTTTCATATTGCTTGATGTTGTAGATTTGTGCCTCCGCATAGAGATAGAGTTTAGTTGCTCCTTCCACTTGTTTCTGCTGGTGTGGTGGGGGAGCAGCTGTTTATACTGCACCAACCAGGAACCCTATCCGCAGTTGCTAACTGGGCCTGGGCCCCTCCTTGTAGTCACAGTGGTCCTGTGGATTCCCTCTTCTGCCGTGGGGGCCGTCACGGGGGGGCTTCAGGCTGCTGGTGCCTACTGTTGCAGCCTACCTAGACGTGCTCCCTCCTTGGGGTCTGCAACAGTGTTATGGGCTTTTCCAACAGCCAGGGATAGGATCACTTATATTTGCCACTCCATCTCTGTCGGCACCCACAAAATCTCACTTGTCCACTATGGGTCGCAGCAGAGCTATTGGCATCTTCTACAGTCTGTGGTTAGCTCACCTAGCTATGCCACTTTTGTCCCGGGGTCTTCCAGCCTTGTGGCTGCCAGATGGGTGCTCTCTACTAGTGCTGTGCAGAGGCTTTCACTGAGGCTGCTGTGAGCCTTAGGGTTTCCCCCTAGGCTACAGAGCCGGGTTTCTGGAACTCCACCCAGCCCCAGTCCTGTTCCCCAGGAACTCGGGGAGCCCTTTGCCCTGTCTGGGGGATAGCCTGAGATCCTGATTTCAGTGGTAGCTGGTCGGCTGCTGCCCTGCCTGATATTCTCCTCTCCGGGACCCTCCTGGTGTTGTGGATGCTGGGAGGAGCCCCTCCGCTAATGGCAGACAGAGAGTTTTGTCTGCTGCCCTGGCGGAACTCAGGAGCTTCCCCCCCAGGCCGCGGAGCCAGCCGCTGGAGCTCCACCCAGCCCTAGTCCTCTGCGAGATCTCCAGCAATCCCTTGCCCCTTGCCCTGCCAGGCAGGCAGCGGGAGTTGGGGCTCACCGTGCCCTCTTGGCTTCTCTCTGGGCAGGCAGCGGGAGTTGAGGGTCACCGCGCCCTCTGGGATTCTCTCCGGGACTTTCCCGGCATTGTGAATGCTGGGAATGGCCCCTCCGCTAATAGCAGACAGAGAGTTTTGTCTGCTGCCTGGGCGGAACTCTGGAGCTTCCCCCCCGGGCTGCGGAGCTGGCCTCTGGAGCTCCACCCAGCCCCAGTCCTCTCCGAGATCTCCAGGCAATCCCTTGCCCCACCGTGCAGGCAGTGGCAACCAGGGGGCCGCTGCTACCTCTGTGATTCTCTCTGGAACCCTCCGGGCGCCGTGGACACCAGACGGGATCTCCCCACCAATGGCAGGGTGAGACTCTCCCCGCGGGCTCAGGTGTGTAACTCTGGAGTTTCCCTCTGCATTTAGGAGTAATTGCGGGGGGTTTAGGTGGGGCTCTGGTCACCTGTTTCCACTGTCGCTCCTCTGGTGTGCGCTCGCTCCTGCCCTATGTGTGTGTTGATCTTCTGGGGGCATCCGTTGGACGAAAGCCACTTGCAGGTACTAGGCCGTTTGGTCGGGGTCGGAGAATTTTCATCTATCTCCACCTCCTCCCAGAGGGAAGTCTGTCCGCCTTCCGATGTATAGTTGCGTGGGTCTCTCAGACATCCTGAGATGCTATCTGGATATCCTTTGTTAAGCGATGAGTGTCCAAATGATTATAGACTCGAAGGGGGGAGAGACAAAGAGGACTACTCATGGTGCCATCTTGGATCTTCTACCGTTGGGATTTTAAGTGGCCTAATAGGTAACAAACCTTTTCCCAATGGTTCAGAGCCAGTTGAGAGAGCAAACTTGAACAGCTAGAAATTAAAATGTTAGAGAACGCTGTTAGGGAACCTGGTTTCGTTGCAGGGCAAGACTGGAATTCCTAGCATTTGCAGAAAGACAGCAGCACAGGGGGGCCATGCCTTCGGAAAAGTGTGTAGGCACGCCCCTTCAGCACCACACCAGAGCTCTGGAGACCCCCGCGCTCTGCAAGCAGATCAGAGGGGAGAGGCAGGCAAGACTGTAAATGTCTGCTTCCTGCTGCCAAAAATAGCATCATGTACCTTTTTCCTCTTCTTCTAAGGTCCAGGAAACTTACATGGAAACACGAAGTAATGAGAAAAAGTAATCCAGACCCCAAATTCCAACCTTGTCTTTGAAGGAAAGAATTCAGTATGCAATTCGAAAATCTAGTGTTTGTTTTTGCTTTTGTTTTTGTTTTTTTAAAGAATATATCTACCTTTCTAACTACTATTCTAATATTTCTAGTGATTTCTTGTGACTAAAGATATGCATGTTGTCTTGCTTTGGCCTTAGGGTGTGGGCATTAATTTTATCAGGTATACTTGCAGGAGACAACATATAGTCATCAAGGCAGATAGAAGTAAGGGGAGCGAGGGGGGAAAACACTATGTTTCACAGCAGGTGATCATAAATTTTAATAATTGGAGCAAATTTCAAAATATTGACTTTTTCCTTTAGAAGTATTTGTATATATGTAGATGTGAATGTAGCTTCATTAGACAATGGCTGGGGGAGGGGAACAAAATGGATGAATGTGAGGAAGGGAAAGTGGAAGGAAGTGGAACTGAGCATGCGCCTGCACAGTCACAGTGATAACCAGCTCCATAAAGCCATGGGGAGATGGAGGCAGGATCCTAATTACGTATCATAATTTTGCCAGCACACTTTTATGTCTACATCCAGTAACAAAAAGAAACATGGAAAAATTGGAATTACACAAAATGAATTTGATTAAAAAGATCATTAAGAATAATTTTTTTTTTTTGAGGAAGATTAGCCCTGAGCTAACTACTGCCAATCTTCTTCTTTTTGCTGAGGAAGACTGGCCCTGAGCTAACATCCATGTCTGTCTTCCTCTACTTTATATGTGGGACACCTACCACAGCATGGCTTTTGCCAAGTGGTGCCATGTCCGCACCCGGGATCCAAACCAGGGAACCCTGGGCCACTGAGAAGCAGAATGTGTGAACTTAATTGCTGCACCACCAGACTGGCCCAAGAATAAATTTTGATGAAAGATATTTTTTAATATGATTTATTACTATTCCTAAGGACAGTGTTCTCTGTGAAAGTAATCTTTTTCTATTTGGGATATTTATTTCACATTGGTTTTCTTGAATATTACTACCTTGACTATGACCAAATATTTGTTTTCAGATTTGTACATATATACATATATATGTGCATATATACATATATCCACACAAACACCCACATATATATATTGCTGCATAATGAAATCACATTTAGTTTATTTATCCCTTGAGTCAAACTATGAGTCTTATGTTCATAGCAAGACATTTTTAAATATAGCACCTATAATCTAGGATGCAAGCATTACCCTAGTTCCTGACTGCCAAAATTATTGCAGATTCCATGTGTTATATTTAACTTATTGTAATATTTTAGGTTAAATAATGTTATTCGAAAGAGAATGATAAAGCATATTGCATTCAGAAAATAATAATATCAATATAGTATTAATGACCCATGGGCTAAAGGCTGTTCTGTGTTATTAATAAATGTGAAATCACAGAAGTCTCCAAACAATATTGGTACTACTATATTACCCTTTTACAGATGAAGAAACTGAGGGGAAAACAAGTTAAATGTTCCCAAGGGCACACTGTGAATATGTGAGAAAAATGGGATTAGTAACTAGGCAGAAAAAAGAAAAGTAGCTAATAATTGGAATGATGACGTCCTCACCTACATATTTTTAAAGAATCACATAAGAACAAGTAATTCTCAAAGCATATCACTTCCCCAAGTTTGGCATGACACAGAAGCATCAGTTGTTTTTCTAACAAATATTTTTAAAAGAAGAATTATGTAAGAGAAAAAAATCATGAATATTTATGCTACTTCTAATTTATAGTAGAAGTTCTTGTTCTTTATATTTTGATTTATTTCATCTAAAAATAAAGTCCTAGCTACATTCTTCCTGTAGGCAATAAAGTAATATCCAAATAACTTGAAAGATAAAGAAATAAATGCTCTTTAAAGATTTACTACTAATTTTGTATCTCTGTTTACTACTGAAATACAGTCAGTCTATGATTACCATAGCAATAAATATACCATTTCTCATTCGCTAGTATATTTAATGAAACTCTCTCATTCTGACAGCTTAAAAGGAACCTAAATTTCTCATTCTCAAATTCAATAAGGAAAATAGCCATGGCTGATGGATTTACATGATGTAAGATTTGCTGAAATGTAATGAAATTATATTTCAAAGGTATGTAATTTGCTCTTACCAGAATAAATATCTATATGTACATTACAAAATATTTTTACTCTTGGTCAATTAAATAATTTTATAACTATTGATAATGGGGGCTCTAATATTTTTGATTGTTGTATAATTTTCACAGTGGTAGATAAAAAATGGAAAGATAATTCATCGAAAAATGTCTTGTAATACAAATTGATAATGCAGAAGTAAAAGATTATAGTTTACTAAGAATAGTTTTGTTATCCTATAATATGGAAGAATAAATATGACCCTGAAAAAAAACACCAAAAAAAGTGAACTTCGTGGCACATATTTTATGACTGTATATATTATGGTAATGAAGATACACTATTTACCGAGTCAACAAATATCTGGGCAACTACTGTGTCCTAGGCCCTGTACAGTCACAAACAAAATACAAGAGTTGACCTTATTGCACTAATGGTTGCCAATAGGGGATCAGGAAAGAAAAAAAAACAACAAAACACAAAACTCTACTCCTGTGGGAGAGGCAGGAATACACGCCACATCCAGCATTATGTTTGGATAAAGCGCAAGGACACTTGAGCAGGCCACTTCCCTGATACCCAGTCCACACTACCTGCCTAACACTGAGGCTCAGTGAGAACATCCCAGAATATTTCCCTCTCTCATCCCCTCGACAAATTAACAAAATAACAGTCAAACACTGCAGGGATGGCTGCAAGACACAGGCTCTCACTGGGGAGCAGGGATGAACCAAAGTCAAAGGGTGACCAGATATTGACATGAACCCTCTGACATTAACCAGCACCCGAAACACCCAAAATCTGATTAGATCAACACGAACTCACACTCTAAAGGCTTAATAAAAAGAAATGCTTTCTTATCTCCAGACATTAAAAGAAAATTACTTATGTATTTTATTGTGCTATACAACTTGTCCAGCTTTCAATGAAAGATTATGAGGTCTATAAAATGGCAAGAGAACACAGTCTGGAAAGGTAAAACAATCATCAGAACCTGACTCAGCCATGACACAGCTGTTGGAACTATCAGACAGAGATCACCAGTAGACTGAGCAGAGTCCTGGGAAGAAGCATAGCATTGAAGACAGGTCATTGGAAATTTACCAAACTGAAACAGAAGGATAAAATAAAGTGGAAAAACAGAACAGAGTATTCAAGAGCTGTGGGAAAGTATCAGACAGTGTAAAACCATACCAAAGTGTCAGTGGAGACCACGCGGTAGGCAGTAACAAGGAACCCCTTCACCTCTCTGTGAGATAATACCAGAAGGGGCCCAGTGGGGAGCCTGAACTAGTACCTCTGCCCACAGTCACGAGGAGCCTCTTACCCGTGAGTGATAACAGAGGCTGAGTGGAGAAACTGGACTCTCACCAAAACCTGGAAGTACCAAGGTGGTATAGCCCTTCACCTACTGGGGTAGGTGATAAAACAAAAGCTTTAAACGAGATCCAGAGTCTCATAACATAAGACCCCAAACGTTCAGATTTCAATGAAAAATTACTCATCATACCAGGAACCTGGAAAATCTCAATTTGAATGAGAAAAGATAATCAACAGACATCAGTACTGGGATGACTTAGAAGTTGAAATTATCTGACAGGGAGTTTAAAGATGCCGTAAAAAAATACTCAACAAGCAATTACAAATGCTTGAAACAAATAAAAATAGAGAAATTCTCAGTAAGAAATAGAAAGTCTCAATAAA
The DNA here is from genome assembly GCF_041296235.1 of Equus asinus. Taxonomy (NCBI): domain Eukaryota; kingdom Metazoa; phylum Chordata; class Mammalia; order Perissodactyla; family Equidae; genus Equus; species Equus asinus. The sequence goes on from NC_091796.1 coordinate 9,544,004, forward strand.
GAAATAAAAGATAGGGCTGGCCTAGTGGCACAGCGGCTAAGCACACACGTTCCACTTTGGTGGCCCAGGGTTCGCTGGTTCAGATAGCAGGTGCAGATGTGGCACTGCTTGGCACACCATGCTGTGGTAGGCATCCCACACATAAAGTAGAGGAAGATGGGCATGGATGTTAGCTCAGGGCCAGTCTTCCACAGAAAAAAGAGGAGGATTGACATATGTTAGCTCAGGGCTAATCTTCCTTGGAAAAAAAAATATACAGAAGAATCAAATAGAAATTTTAGAAAAGTACAATGACCAAAATTTTTAAAAAGTCACTGGATGGGCTCAACAGCAGAACAGAGGGGACAGAGGGGAGAAAAGCATTGCCCTTTAAGATAGAACAATAGAAGTTACACATTGAACAGAAGAGAGAAAAGACACTGGGAAGAAATGAACGGAGCCTCTGAGACTTGTCGAACTGGTATTAAAAGTCTAACATTCATGTCATTGGAGTCTCGGAAGAAGAGGAGAAAGAGATTGGGGCTGAAAAAGCACTAGTAGGAATATAACGGCAATACAGTAATTCCCCCTTTTCCAGGGTTTCGCTTTTTGAGGTTTCAGATACCCTCAGTCAACCGAGGTCCAGGAGCAGGTGATCCTCTTTCTAACATATCGTCAGAAGGTCAACAGTAGTCAAACGCTGTGTCACAATGCCTACATCATTCACCTCACTTTCTCGTCACATAGGCATTGCATCATCTCATATCATTAGAAGTGTGAGTACAGAAGAGAGAGAGAGAGAGGCCACATTCACATAGCTTTTATTAAAGTCTGTCATTACAATTGTTCTATTTTATTAGTTGTTGTTGTTAATCTCTCACTATGCCTAATTTATAAATTAAAATTTATCACAGGGATGCATGTAAATTGGAAAGTGTAGTATATATAGGGTTCAGTACTATTCGTGGTTTCAGGCATTGAGTGGGAGTCAACTATAGTCATAAACTTATGGATTCAAGAAGGTGAGCAAACACCAAACAAGATAAACTCAAAGCGATGCATGCCAGGACACGTCACAGTGAAACTGCTGAAAATTAAAGACACAGAGAAAACCTTAAAAGCGGCCACAGTAAAGAACTCCTCACCTATAGGGGAAAAACAATTCAAATGGCAGCAGATTTCTCATAAGAAACCTTTAAAGCTGATAAGATATGGCTCAACATTTTTCAAGTGCTGGGGAAAGAAAAGAATTGTCAGTCTAAAACTCTATTTCAAGCAAACTTATTCTTCAGGAATGAAGTTGGAAATGAAGACATTTTCAGATGAAAGAAAACTAAGAGAATTTGTCAGCAATAAACCTATGCTAAAAGAATGGTTAAAAGAAGTTCTTTAAAAAGAATGAAAGAAGTAATCTTGGAGCATCAAGAAAAAATAAAGAAAGGGTAAAAGTATGGGTAAATGTCATGGACTTTCCTTTTCCTCTTGAGTTTTTCCAATTATGTTTGATAGTTAAAGAAAAAATTATAACACTATCTGATGAGGTTCTCAAGGTTTACAGAGGAAATATTTAAGATGGTTCTATTATAAACGGGGGAGAGTACAGAGATGCAAAGAGTGGTTTCCATACCACTTGAACTGGTTAAATGGTGACACCAGTAGAGCATGTCATATATTTACAACGTGATTTTACTATATGATGCCAAATTGTTCTCCAAAATGAGTTAGTTCGCATTTCTCTACATCTTGTCATACTTGCACTGTTAGACTTTTAATTTTTGCTAATCTAATAAGCAGGGAAAGCTATTGAATAATCATTGGAATATGCATGTTCCAGATGACCATTAAAGTTATGTTTTTCTCACATGTTGATTAGTTTTCTTTTATGCAGAATCCTTATTCAAGCATTCCACTTTCCAAAACAGACTGAAGGGGTATTTATTGCCTGGGTGATATGAATGTACTGGGAGCTCTAGAATCTGAAAATACGAGTTTGGGATTATTAAGAATTTGAATAAAGTTTTTGTATCCCTGAATACCCGATTTCTGCCTCAAGCTATAGTTCACAGCAGCATCAGAATTTTCCAGATGAAATAATTCTTGTTTTAGGTTAAATGCTCCTGTTGGTTAATAGATTATTTTTAATACTGTGCAAATTATATAACAACCTATGATTCATGATCTTGAAGAAAATGGAGGAGCTTGAGCCCCAAATTGATGCTACCATTAATAAAAGAACAGGATTGGCCTATCTCAGACTAGATTAGGAATATGGGTTTACAAATCCTTTCCTCTGCTGGGCTTCAAGCTCCCTGAGGATAAGACTGAGTCTCCTTCATTGCCAATCCCCACGATGCTAAAGTGTACTGCCTGAGATTCGTTTGTATATAATCACAGATATAACAAATGAATATATGGACGCATGAAGAAAGGAGTGAATCAATGCAGCAATGCCTTAAAAAATAGGAAGAATAGTTTAGATTCTTCTCTTTAATAGAAAAGAGGGAGTCATAGAATATCTTTGATTAGGGGAAAACAATCAGAACTGTAGGAATCATTGAAAGCAAGCCTAGAGATTGCCAGCATATATGGGCTTGAATTATTGATGGGAAAATAATGGAAATTTAGGAGATGGATATCAGACATATTCATATGGAAAACATCCACAGGATTTGAATTGCATTTTCCTATTTACTTGATGCTAAGGTCCATGAAGGCAATGACTTTGTTGGATTTACGACTATTTATACAGTGCCTAACCTGCCCTTTTGGTCTAGTGGTTAAGATTCAGTGCTGTCACCACTACAGCCCGGGTTCATTTTCCCATCAGGGAACCACACCATCTGCCTGTCGGTTGTCATACTGTGGTGGCTGCTTGTTGTTGTGATGCTGAAAGCTATACCACCAGGACTTCAAACAACAGCAGGGTCACCCGTGGTGGACAGGTTTCAGCAGAGCTTCCAGACTAAGACAGACCAGGAAGAAGGACCTGGCCACTCACTTCCAAAAAAATTGGCCGTGAAAACCAAATGAATCTCAGCAGTGCATTGTCTAATACTGCACTGGAAGGTGAGACGATGGCACAAAAAGACCAGGTAGGGTTCCGCTCTGCTGTGCACAGAGTCTGTAAGAGTGGGAATTGACTCAATGGCACTAACAACAGCAATACGATGCCCAGTTCAGGACCTAAATATAAGTGGTCAATACATAATTATTGAATGTTCACTGGAAGAATGGATAGACTGGAAAATGCATAAAATAATAGTCAACCAATAAACCAATCAAAAATTCAATCAATTTCTGAACACAGGCAATGATATAAAAATGGTGGTACAATAATAACTAAATGTTTTGAGTGTGGAATGAAGGAGAATATTATTACTACTGAAAAGCACGATTTGTCTGGAACTAGAAATAAAGAGTGGATGCTGTGTGGAGGTGTTAGTGAGTCACCCAAGGGCGTTCACTTCTTGGATATTTGGAGGCAGAGGGCTGAACATAAGGGAACCAGACCAAAGACACAGATTTATAAGCTGCCATGTAGAGTTAAGAGCGAAATCCAAAGAGACTCCTCAAAAGGTAAATGGAGGAAAACTTTATTTACTTTTCAAAACTACATCATAAAACTAAAGAAACATATTGCCTCAACATAATTAAAAAAAACTGAAAACAAATCAAAGGATGGAATATATTCCAGAATATATTAGAAAATATTGCAATTCTTAGGATGATATTTCCAAATACTAATTTGGCTGCTCTTTGGGAAAGCAGGAGCTAACTCTCCAGGATACCTTAGCAAAAATATCTAGTGGAAAAATTTTTATTTTATAATACATATACTCAGTATATGAAAATAATACCTGCAGTAAAATGTTCAGAAGTCCTACATCTTAATGAAATTTAAAAATAAATGTATAGATTCCCAGAGAAGATGAATATGTAAAAGCACTTACAATTCTATTAAAACTCACAAAGTGGCATGTTAGTTAGTGTCAAGTTATACCCTTTTAGAGCACTTAAATTACCATAATATGTCTATAAAAATGCTATTTTTATATGTGCATACATATAACACCAGAGGCACAGAACATTCAAAGTGAAAAAAACTTACAATTTGTAGAATGAGAAAGTTTAAGAAGAATTTCAAAGCCTCGTTATTAATTTCCCAATACCAATTTTGTTAGGAAAATAGCTTGATTATTTTATAGGTATATTCTAACTTTTACAACAAATAATATCCTAAAAATGCCCGTAAATTTAGTCATATACTAAGTATTACATAAAAGACTATTATTGTAAATTCATTTTAAAGAAATGCAATGGTTTTTCTTATTAACAAAAAAAGCATGAACATTTTATACTATCTAAAATAGAAAATTTTCTCATAATCCCATAATCTCATCATATCTAATTTTGTTTGAAAATATAAGATTGAATGATATAAATGCCTTCTATCACCACTGTTTCCATGTTAATGTGAATGATTTTGTATATAAAACAATTTTGTATGTAAAGTACTCTCTTCTTTAAAAGTTCTGAGAAAATACAAATTTGCATTAATCATGCATGTCTATGTGTGGCAATTTATTTAACACATCCCTTTAATTTAACATTAAAATACATTTGTTTTATAACATTGATAAAGTTTTAATACATTTGTTTGTTTTCTAATATTTCAAACCCAGATAAAGACTTTCACATCTTAAAAGGCAATGGAATATGTGTGTTACTGGGCTTAGTTCAGAGAGGTGAAGTCTGCAAGAGGAAAACAGTGTGTCATCATGTTTTCCTCCACTAATGGAAAACGTGGCCTGTGCTCCTGTGAGGAGAAGCAAATGACAGTCACTGTCAAGGAACAAATCCAAAGGCGGATGATTCTGCCAAGATCCAGGGCAGTCACCATATTCATTACTAAAGGACCCAGCAACTTAGTTAATATTTCACTCTCAAGATGTTTCAGGAATTCAATGAAACCCACGAGAATATTTCCCATTTAAATAAAAACTTAAAAGTTACCTGAAACTCCTAAAGAATTAAATGGAATTTCTATTACTTAATATTCTCAATATAGAATGTTGAGAGTAGAGACATGGAAGGAGGAATTAATTTCCTACATAAGTAGCCAACTGGAATCTATCCTCCACGGGAAGCATACATACAGCCTACTGCACAAAATGAATTGGTAATTGATAACACATAATACAAACATACACATAGATTTTTTTATTTTAGTCTATAAAAGGCTGACTATATTGAATCCAAACTTTGAAAATATTTCTCGTTGACTTTAGATATACTTCCCTCCATTATTCTTGACATGCACACACCTTCTCAAGTAGTTATGAAAGCATTACAAGTATGGATTCACGTTTCCTCTGGAATACTATACAGTCAGGAAAATGTCAAATGAATTTAATGCCACTACAAAATAACTCAAATTTACTGAGGATTATTTTGCAAAGAAATAAATTTCTTGTTTTCAAATAATAGAAAATAATTCTAATCTGCCAATAGGAGAGTGTAAGGTGGTAGAATGCAATGTGTTGAGAGGAAGCAGGATTTCTCAGAGACTAAGAATTCCAAACATATTAAGAAATTCTGCAGCAGGGAAAATTGTCCTTCCTCTGCATGGAAGCTAGTGGTTTATCTTCAGCACAGACAAAGTCACTGAGAGGCCATGGATCAGCCTTCTTAGTCAGATACATCATAAAAGAATGAAAATTAATACTGCTGCTTCCCTTCTGGAAGAAGTAGAGGGGAACAGGATAAATGGAGAGAACCAGCAACGTGAAGAGGCAAAAACAGAAGGAAATACTCTTGAATACTAGAAAAATAATGAATATGTTTTAAGTACTCTAATTTAATGAATTCCACTCCATTTATGTTCCTACATGTGCTTTAATATGGAAAGTAATCTCTTCTCCATGACCCTATGCTGTCTTCTGAATAAACGCAGATTTTCACACACTATGTTTTCCTAAAGGGAGGTCTCCCTCTGTGTGGCTGTCTGTCTATAGCACCCCTATTAGGTAAACTCACTTTAAAATAATGTTGATTTTAAACAATTAATAAAGGACCAACATGTGCTTTAAGAATACATCTCTAAGTCAACATTTGCTGGAAAGACAAGAGACTTTTCAAATTCCAAATTCAAGGCCCTATACTATAGGCACTGCTTTTCTGATGGAAAAGAAGAGAGTGATAATATTAGATGTGTTTAAGTTTGTCTTTGCAGGAGGAGTCTTGTCTTATATATAAACATCAACTGATCTCAAGTAGAGATTCTGGAAAATATTCCATGCGGCAACAAAGTTCTTCACCAAGTTCAAAAAGAAGATTTAAAAATTCGGTCACTAATATTAAAATCTCCATAGATAAATTATAAAGGCTTTCTTTCATCAGCAACATTTGGCAGTGCTGAGCTTTAACAAATGGTTACCATGGTAGGGCAGATGGTAACTAAAGCATTAAAAAACGCTGAAGAAATTTAAATTTCTGAATTCCTTAATCAGAAGTGAATTCCAACAACTTACAGATCATGCTCATGGAAATGGCCCAGATTGTCATGTGTGCTGGATCTCCTGTCACAGTGGCATGGCGACGCAGAATCCTAACTGGCTTTAGTAGGAAAAGTTTCATTCAAATTATTATTTTTCCGCTGTGTGAGTGCTGTTGGCACAGGTCATTTAATGTCTCCAAATCTCAAGTCTTCCCTTTGTAAATCAGACTGTGAATAACAGTTCTACAGGGTTACTGCAGCTTCATAAATATTAACTCATATAACATATGCAAAACGCCTAACAAAATATAGAAAATAATAGATGTCTGAGAGTGTGATTTTCCTATTCTTTTTTCCTTCTTCCGTGTAATTATTACTTTTGTATTACCAAAATGTAAATTTAGCTTTGTCATAGTCCTCATGCCTACGAAAGGAATAAATTGAGATATATTTTTATAATTTCTTAAACTAAATATAAATATAATGCTCACACTGCTTGAAAGTAATGATGTTTGATCATGTTTAGTGATGTAGAAATTGTCTAGTGCATTGTCATCCGACAGTTTTCAGACAAGTGGAAAAAGTGAAGTAAAGCTGTGAGAGCAGTTCTAATCTTTGTGTGAACAGCTGGCAAGATATTCCCATGGATCAGCATTTCCTGTGGATGTCGTGTCATCGCTGGAAAGCAGCGCGTCATGCAGACTTGGTGTTGCTGATGTGATTGTGCTCAAGGGTTACCATGTTTTCATACTGAAAAGGTACATAAGTGACCCTGCAAATATTCAAGAATGCCAAAGATGAAGCAATGGTATAAGTCAGACATTGAAGAGAGAAGCAATTCAATGAGAATCACTTGAGCATTTTAATGCCATGTAAATAGACTCAAATAACGCTCCAGAAGTTATGAAATTATCCTAAAAGTCCAGTTGCTTGTTAAAGCTTCATGAAATCTCTAGTGATAATGGCAGCAAATATTCATAGGAAAGTCAGATTTCTTCAGGTGTCATCTGGTCCTCTTACCTCCCATGTATAAGCACTAGTCCTTCTGGGGAATCATTTTTATGTTCATTTAAATAATACCACAATATAAAATAAAGGAATATAAAACAAGATTTTTTAGACAAAAATAATGAACCCAATTGGTTTAAGCAGAGAATAAAATAGATCCCCAAAAAGCTTTTTAATTACTTATTTCATTCTATTTTTTTCTTAAGACAGGGAAATCGGTCATTGAAACAAAAATCAATTCCTAAAGTTAAACATGACTTCCTTTTAATAAAGACTGTTACCCAGTAAATAAAAATTCCCCTTCTCCCATATAAAATGATACATAGATAAATATAACATAGTCTCTCCTGTGACATTTATTCTGGCCACTAAAAAGACATTCACTTTAAACTCATGACTTTTCATCTAATTTTTTAATGTAATGTCAGATTCATTCAAAACATATAAAAGATATGAAGCATATAATGAAATGAATACCCATGAACCCAACAACAGATTTAAGAATGAGAACACTACCAACACTGTTATGTCTACCTGTGTGTTTGTCCCATTTCCCATCTGTCTGCCTTCTCTCCAAAGTCAACACGATGCTGAATTTTATATTTATCTTCCTTAAGATTTTTAAGCACCAATTTATCTGATGTGTATATTACACATTACTAACAATATATACTATTTTGATTTTTGTCTTTGATACTTGTAAAAATAGAATTATCCTCAATGTAGTAATCTGAGAATTGCTTTTCACTCAATGTTATGTTTCTAAGATTCACTGACATTGGCGCACACAGCTGTAGTTTATTCATTTTCATCCCTCTAAAATAGGCCATTTAGTAACTGTATCACTATTTTCCCATTGCATTTTTGATAGGCCCTTGGGTTGTTTCTGTGTTTTGCTACTTCATATAGTACTTCCAGGTCTTTGGTCTACATGTACAAGAGTGTTAGTAAGTCTTGATGTCTAATGCTAGAATTGATGATACATGAGCAACGCAAATTCAAACAAGATAATGAAAAATTTTTTCCAAAGTAGTTGCATCAATTTAGCTCCCCAACAACAATATCTAGCAGTTTTTGCTGATACAAATCCTTAATTACACTGGCATTATTAAGCTTTATAATTTTTGCCAAGTGGTGATAATACTTGTATCTCATTGGGGTTCACTAAGGGCTTACAATTGCCCGTTACTTTTCCACTGAACTTTGCCCTGAGTAAACTTTAGTTCAGCTTCTCTCCTTCATCATAGGCTTCTAACCGTTGGCTTGTCAGCAAGTTGGATCAAGCACCAAAGGTCTAAGGCAGCAAATCATCCCCCCTCAAGAGCCCACTCTGAGAACTACTTCTTCCTTCCTGATTCATTTATTCCAGACAGAAACCTACTCTATAGTTTCTGCTCATTCTTGCCACTGTTTTAACTGATAAGTAATATATTGATAAGTGCTTAGAAGTAGATTAAACATATAAAATCGTAAACTCCATCAGTAGAGTTAAATGGAAAGAGAGAGAAAAACACCGGAAAAACCACTAAGAAATTGCTTGGAAAAAACAAACCTTTTTAGTCTATATGGTTATGGTTGACATTTCTTAACAATGGAGTCAAGTTGTTGAGAAGATTGATAATCAGTATTTTATGTATTGATGTACTTAATGCTAAGATGAATTTGAGTGAAGCAAATTCCCATTAAATAGGATGACACTGATTTCTTCTTTTTCTTATCAGACTTGGTGAATTTCCACAGTTAGGGAAAAAATTGCACATTTAATATCATCTCTGTAAGAAATGTTCAGGTCAAGACCAATTTTTCAAAGGATGTGCTAAAACTACAATCCAAGCTTATACAAACACACAAAATTGTTGGAGAGAAGAGGGTTTACAAAGCGACATTTTTTCCTTAATATTCTTGCAGTTTAAAATTAAAATCTGGAGATTTTAAGCTGCTTCAAAATGATAAAGTATTTTCTTTCCATCCCTATTGAATGACCTCATCACTACATCATTAGATTTCAGACTTAGAGATGAAAATTGGTCCAAGATTCTTAATATACACTATTACAAATTATTGGGTAAAAGGGATCCAATATCTCTCTAAACCTAAACTACAAAATATTTTATATTTGTAAAACAACTTATGATTTTCAACGTTTTAATTATTTGATTGTCAAAACTTTGAAGAGTCGAAGTTAGTTGTAATTAACCCTATTGTAAAGAGGGGTATACAATTTGCCGTCTTTAAAGTTACGCAATTTGCCCAAAAATCACTTCATGGTCAGTGGAGGATGAGAACTGAGAGCCAAGTCGTCTGCTTCCTAATCTAATTGATGTATTATAGAGTAGTGGAACACAGAAGAATTTGTTTTTAAAGTTCACATATATCTGTGGATACAGATGGAAAGGAAATTAAATGATAAGAATTAGTATCTTCCTCTGACCAAAACTCAGAATTGAAGTAAATTTTTAAAGAAATTCATGTGCATGCATCCAATTTTGTTTTTCATGAGTAGAAAAATACCTGTCAATTTTATGAGGTAAAAAGAGAAAACATTAAATATTTTGTATGAGAAGTATTTAATCTTTTCAAAATAGGTGAGTAAGGAGACGTACAATCATCCTTGTTTTAAAATACTTTACCCTTTGCAAGTGAAATATGTGTTTTGAGTGACGCATTCATTAATCAGAAAATGAAAATCTGAGGTATACTTACCACTCAAATTTTATTTCTCAAGATGGACTCTGAATCCTCAGCTAGTATCAAAAAGGCCACTGCTTCCCAAACACTTTCTGTGAATTCTCATTTCTGCTTCTTTCTTCATATTGTCAATTTCTTTCTGGGCCCCTCTTCCTACCATCTGTGTTTATTTAAATTCTATGCATTCCCCCACACAGCTAAAATTGCCTCCTCAACAAAATCTTGCCGCTGACTCTCTGAAACTCTGTTCCTTCTCTACGATGTCTGAATTCTACATAATCAATCTCTCTCTATCCAATTAATAATTCCTTGAAAATTCTAACTCTGTCCCACATATATTTACATTTCCAGTTCTAAGAGTCCCTTCATTTGGTTGGTGATGTTTTTCCATAACACATTTTATTTTGTGAAAGTACATATGACTTGAATTAACGTTACGTCTTATGTTTATAATTTATCATTAGCATGTTTAATTTTCACATAAAAACATACTACTGAAAAAGCAAGTCTGTTCTCTTAGGTGATCAACACATCACTTCCACAATAAATTAACCAATTTAGAATTTGTTGTGTATTTATAAACATATGAGGTTTATGCACAATGTTTTTTCAGAAAGTGAACAGGCTGCAAGTTGGGTGTACTTCTTCCTTCACTTCCAACATGTGTTTAAAAAAGTATATGTCTACACAAAACTTTGTACACATATATACACATAAGTTATCATGAACGTCTCCATAATCTAGTGAGCCAAGTGGGAGTCAGATTTAGAATATACTAAAAATGCTATTACATAGAAATAGAAATTCCAGACAAGACAAAATTACAGAGCACACATTTAAAAAATGTTATATATCTCAAATACATTTTTTACAAATTCTGAGCTTTATCAATCAATGTATATATCATATACTTTCTTTTAGCCTATTTTCATTTTACCACTTACATAAGCTATACTATAGAAACAAAGTTTCCTGGGCATAATGGAGAAGGGTTGCAGCTTTTCAAATGCTGCAGAGGCCCAAGTATAAAGTCTTGTAGACTGCAGCTTTTAGCACTTGATATTTTGAAATTTGCTACTGCTCACATATTAACATTTCCACAGATGCAGATGTATACATTTTGAAGTATTTCTAGAGTTTGTGAAACTTTCTCATGTCATGTCTACATCAGATAACAGTATTTCAAAATAAAAACACGCCAAGAGCTTCCAGCAAGTACCCATCATACTCAACTCCTAAAACTAAAGATTGCAAGGCTTTATCTCATATCTCTTGTGTAGAAATCACAGACTTTAATTAACTTAAATATGTGGAAGCTTTGGGCTTCTTAGGTACATTCATGTAATTATAAATTGACAGAAAAATCCAAATATTACTTTTTTCTCTATTTTGTGTGTGTGTGTGTGTGTGTGTGAGGAAGATTGTCCCTGAGCTAACATCTATGCCCGTCTTCCTCTACTTTACATGGGATGCCGCCACAGCATGGCTTGAGGAGCAGTGCTAGGTCCACACCCTGGATCTGAACCCGTGAACCCCGGGCCCCCGAAGCAGAGTGTATGAACTTAACCACTAAGCCACTGGGCCAGCCCCAACAAATATTTTAGCAATGACAAAACCAGCCATCTGGTTAGTGGTATTTCTTAGATTTGGTAACTAGAAATGCTTCCTCTCCTTAAACTAGGACTTGGAGCTAGCATTTAATGCAAAACATATATGTTTATTCAAGTAATTTATTATTTATTAGCCACAATTTTATAATGAATGCTTTCTTAGAAGTGCAACAGGTAGGAGATATAAGCTTGGTGTAAACTTCTTAACATTTTGTCCTATCTTACTTTTAGGACAAGAGCATGTTAATGGGAAATATACAGTAGAAGATTGGATAAAATACATAGGACAGAGAGAGAATGACATGGGGGCAAGAATTCTTAGTACATGGAGATAGTATTCCTGTTGGGGGAGTAGGCTTCTAATAGGAGAAGGGTTCTTCTGTCATCATGGCAGGAACCAAGGAGGAGAGACTGGATGGACTATTATAAACTTGGGAAATGAAAAGATGATTAAATACTAACCCAAGGGATTGTGCTTCCTCTATGAAATATAACATCTTGTGCTTGTTATTCAAATAAACCAAGCATACTCTCACCTCATAGTATTAGTACTTGCTGCTTCTTCCACACCAAAACTCCCTTACCTGGGTATCTGTGTGGGTCACTCCTTCCCTTCTTGCCATCTGTACTCAAGTGCCAGATGCTTTCCCTAACCATCTTATCCAAAGGACCTAATAGTCATTTTCTCTTCTCTCATAACTTGCGTTAGTCTTTTCTAATTTATCACCACCTAGCATATTGAATACTTCTTTATTTAGTGACTACAATCTCTACAAGAAAATGAGCTCTGCATGCTTTGTTCACAGTTATACCTAGCACCCAGAACCACCAGGGCCTGGTCCATAGGTGCTCAATAAATATTTGGGGGAAAACATATGTTGATTCTGCTAGAGATAGTGGGGATTCAGAAAGGAGGGAAGAGAGAGTAGGTATATCGGAGGTTTCAGAAGAGTTGAAAAGCTTTGAAATGGAAAGATGTGGAGAGAGTGCAGAAGCAGTGTGGCCAGAGGCCAGCGGCAATTAGAGGACCTATTTGTGAACTCCTGGTGATGTAGTGATCATGAATTTATGGTACTACCATATTCTGTTTCATTAACTTCTTCAGATATATTTCAATTATTTGGCCCAGCTTAGAAAAAGCCGTAAATTGAATAAAATAACTTAAAAATATAATACAAGACAGCATATGTTAGATAGCAAATAAGAGAAATATGCGATATTGAACACTAAGCCTTCAATAAAGCTTGTAGAGTGGGTACAACTTCACTAGTGCCTTAAAGGAAGTTATCCATTTTAATTACACTAGAGGAAGGAGATTGGTATTCTAGGTTTAAGGGGAAAAATAAATTAAGCAAACAGGTGCAAAGCAATTACCCTGTACATCAACAATGTGTTTGAATTGTAATTCCAATTTATTTCCATTATTGTTACCATGAAAACAAATGTGCTAACTTCTTTCATATTGTCATGTGACATTTAGAAACCATAAATTTCTAATTAGCTTAAACATACACAGACAGGCTCTAATTAATCAAAAATAAGTTAAAACATGTCAAGCTTCTCTTCTTGCAGAATGAGAAAAAGAAATATGTGTGGGGTTGGGGGGGACTTGCAGAGGAAAGGCTGAAAAATGGAATTTACCTATTAGTTAAAAGGAACCCACTTCAGCAAAGATATCACAATTAATTTCCTGAATTTTATATGAACAATCAGTAACTGTTGGCCAAACACAGAACACAAAAACTACTGGATCCACTACAAAATAAAGAGACATGACCATCTTATTTCTCCATTTCCTTAAGACAAAAGTTTGAACTAGAAGCTCCCTAAGGTAACTGCAATGTATGTGCAGCCACTATATTTTGGGCTCTCTATGCAAGTACTGGGCATATTGCAAATATGAGCTTCAAATTCCATTCAAAGTCTCTAACTTTAAATCTCTTTACTTTGATTATTCTCTCTCTGACTTGATCACCTATATGAAGAAGTGTATGTAAATGACAGGTAACTAACTTGATGAAACAGTTGTTCCAGAAATTGTAAGCCACCGACGCTCCTTTTTCTCTAGGGGGATGCAAAAACGGATTACTGCAAGTTCTTGGAGAAATAAATGCTTTACTCCACATAAAAATGTCATAGCCACACTCACTGCTTATCTCAAATTGTTTTGAAAATTCATGTTAAGGCATTTTCCTCTTATGTTTACATAATACTGTGATTTTTGTCCTGGGACATACATTATATATCTAACTCTCCATTTCTCGTAAAAATACTGCATCTTATATATCCTAAGAGCTTTGCTGTGCCATGATGCATTCATTGGGAATTATTATTGTAATAATTATATATATGGAAACAAAATTACTAAAGCATGATTCCAGTCACAGAATAATACAATTTCCATGTAAATGGTGTACAATTAGGTGGTCCAAGAAATATTTATCCTAGTAGTTAAATTAGTTTTAAGAAATCATACTGAAATACAATTGAACAACTATTTTACTTTTAGAGCTCTTAGATTTGGCTAAATAATAACTCATTGGATGGGAACCGAAAATATAATTTTGCGCTGCTTCAGGTAATTGGCACTATCTGACTTTGATCAATTATATGAAAAATTGAGAAAATCTTAGCTATATACTGTCTGTAATTTGTAGATTGAGACGATAGAAAATTATTTCAAATGATATTAAAATAAAGATGCAAGATCAATTTATATTTATATATATTTGAGTGTGTGTGTATATATGTGTGAATGTATATAAAGCAAGTATGATGATGTGGATGCACGTTGGTTAACATGAATACCTATTGCTAAGTAGAAAACAGAGGCTAAACTCTACAGGTCTTTTTGAGTATGTGCATATGTACGCGTGAGAGAATTTGTATGCGTAAACACAGAAAAAGGCCCAAAAAACATGTATAAGAAGATTAACAGTGGCTTGGCCTAGATGGGGAACTGTAGATGAGCTTCAGTTTCACTTCAATAAATTCTGGTTTTCTTTTGCTATAATCTTGGGATATGAAAAATAAAGCTACAGAAAAGCTACAGAGTGCACAGCAGCAAAAGATATTTAAGCACAACTAAGCCAATAAACCAGAAACTCAATGAAATGTATTAGAAAAGAACAAATAGGAAAATGAATACACACAATGTATGTTAGAAAAGCAGATAATAAAGTGATCATTTTAGGGAAGGCTGTAATTAAAAATGCCTTTCTCCCAAGCCAATAGTGTGCAAGGTCCATTGGTTTAATATCTATGAATTAGATCAGAAAGTGGAGTGGCATCAACAATAACAGGCCGCGATTACAATATCAACATTAAAAAGACAATTCTTAGAGGATCCTATCAGAAGAGCAAAGTCTGTGAATACCCTCTCCCGGGAATAAACAAGGACAAATTGCTTCACTGTTGTTCTGCAAGAGATTTTCCACCACATTTATGAGGGATACCTTGAGGTTACATTGTAACAGCATGCTTCAGTAACCAGCACTATTAAAAACAGTTTCGATCCATTATCTACTGGAAATCAACAAACTATAAAATACTCTGCCAACCAGCAAAACAAAGTCAGGTCAAATAAACCAGGTGGCTAACTTTTATATGAATCTTCCTTAATTGGGGAATTCAAATTGTCAGGACATTATTGGTTCTATATCATAGATGTGGGTGGTTGAGCGAAGATAGCTTTTAAAATTTTGATTTGTTCATGATAAGCAATTCATATCTTTTATATGACCTTGAAAATATTAACTTTGTAATTTGTGATTGGTTATTTAAATTGGTTATTAGATTTATTTAAACAAACTAGTGCTTACAATGAAGACTATTCACTGAGCAACTTTTTATCAAAAAGAAAGTAATTTTATCACATTTTTCCCATGGTAAGTAAAAGAAAAAAGTAATTATCATTTATTCGTCTTTTTATCAAAATCATATAAGTAAATGAACAAACAAGTAAACTGCATGAGGGGGAGCTGGGTGAGTGTGGGACTATGTGCGGGTGGGTGTGAAAGACAGAGGGAGGGGATGGGAGGGAGCGGGGAGTGGAAAAGAGAGAAAGGAAAGGGCAAAGGAAGGGGAGAGGGAGAAAAGGAGAGCAGGAAGCGGTAAGAGGGAGAGGGAGGGACAGCATTAACACCTGTGGCATGTGTGTCACTATGAATGACACCAAGGCCGTCTGCAGCCAAGCAAGTGTCTCTGGTGGTGTGGTGTCAGTGAAACTGAACTCACCAGGGATTACTGGTCACAACTTTTATAAGCAGGATGGAGGTAAAAGGGTGAATTTTGTTCTATTTGAGAGCAGTATCTTGGAGAACTGGCCAGGCTTTGGAGTCAGACATGGGTATAAACCTCAGTCTGGAACTTGCCAGCTCTATGACTATAACCTAACTATAACCTTGCTAAAACTCGCATTTCACATCTATGAAATGCGATACTAATACTGATCTCATGGTTATTATGAGTATAATTATATTAGATGATTAAATCTCTGCAATGTACTAATTCAATGGCTGGTGCTCAGTAAACTGTTGGATGAATGGCAGCTTTCATTAATGCGCATGACTCAAAATGTCTGTTTTGTTCAAATTTTTGGGTGAATCCATGTCATGATGTTACAGAAGAAACATTTTCCACCCAAATTTTAACTGTTTATTTACAATAGCTATAAATTAAACAGAAAAAGGTGCTCTGAGAGTGTAGAAACAGTCTAGAACCTAGAAAAGTGCCATAATAAGCATTCGATAAAAGATTGAGAAGTGACAACAAAATTGTTTGCACAAAGATATGGATAATATTGGCCCAGAAATATAACAGGTAGGACACTCAATTAAAAATCAACCTAATAATATGTGTTTTGATTCTATCAAAAACTTTGTAAGTCATTTATGTAGTTTATGAACACTAAAAGTTGAAACACTAGTGAGTTTTAAATTATTTGGTGTGAAAAAATTGTCCCTACAAAATCAAGACATCTCCAAAGAAAATTTAAATTGCTCCTGGTTTTTAAATGTGATGTCTACAAAATCATTTCATGCCTACATAGTTCACTCCACTATGACTGCAGTTATTTTAACAAATAGTAAGTGACCATATTCAGTATGAACTGGCAAGTTTAGGAGACATCTTCTTTTCTGTTTTTTGTTTTTTGTTTTTTTTTTTTTTTTGATGAGGAAGATTGGCCCTGAGCTAACATCTGTGCCAATCTTCCTCTATTTTTTGTATGTGGGATGCTGCCACACCATGGCTTGACAAGTGGCATGTAGGTTTGTGCCGGGGATCCAAACCCACGAACCCCAGGCTGCAGAAGTGGAGCCCATGAACTTAACCACTATGCCACTGGGCCTGCCCCAGGAGTCTTCTTTTACGGAAAGAGGGAGAAGAATTAATAAGACATCATCCTTACCTACAGTAGCCCCCACACCAGTGGGAGAGAAGAAAATATACAAACTGTTTAATGTCTTATATGGTTAAAATCAAGACATATTAAGGAAATATGAAATATTTCCTTCCACAAATCATCCTATTGAATATAAAATACTGTTATGCTTGTTATACTAGATTCGGAGAAAATGGGACAGTTCCTCAGTATTTTTCACTTACCTTATAACAATGTTACATTGCATTTTGACATTTCTGCATCAAATCCTTGATCTCTCAGAAATATTTATGCTTTCTACTGAGTAGTCAACAAGTAGGTATGTCAATACTGAGCATCTATCTGAATTAAAACTAACTTAAAACGGTGACTTCTTAAATATAAAATAGGTCTCCATTCACGGTCAACTAGTTTCCAACAAGTTTTGCCGCCTTGTGAATCAACACAAGAGACAAATAGCATGGGCAGGAACTATCTACATTAGGGCTAACAGATACATTTTATAGCTATTTTTCTCATACTTTCATTATTATACAGAAATATGTTTGGAAACAATTAAAATTTAGCTTTCACTGTGTACTCTCTTGGTCCACATCTTCAACAAAGAAAACAAATCTAATATAATTAATATACTAAATATTATATTATGATTTACCTGTCAAATGAATTTTTAATTATCTGACTAAAAATAGTGTTTTAAATTTCTGCATTCTTGGACTCTTCGGCTCACCATAGTTGTAAGTGAATTTCTTCATTTTCCTCACCTCTCTACCACCTACTTTAAAAGTTATGCTTTCCTAAATAGAGGTTAGCTAATAGGCCCACGTCTCTGGATTTTTTTTTCTATTAAAAAAAATATATACATATCTATATAACCAATGCTAAGTGAAAGGCCCCATGACTACTGTTATGATTTGATGCAGAAGAGGACAGCAGATATTTCTTCTCTCTACTTCTCTATTTCAGAATCTACTTGTTAAATATAATATGATTATAGCACTCTGTGGTCAGGAAAGTTGGCTGTCTTGACGGTTGATCTAACCTAGATGAATCACCAAGCCCTTGAACATAAGGTTCATCCTGAGGAAACACACGAGCTCCGAGGTAGGTTTGCTTCTGTTGAATTCAGTCACCCGTGCTTTCCGTTTTCTGTGAAGGTACTTTGTTAATTACTACATGCCAAAGGAATTACCTGATTTGTAATAAACGTAATAAAATGGCATTGTGTACCTCAATTCCAGCCCTCTAGTTGTTTTTCTTCTTTTTAGGTGCCTTACATAAATTCGTTACTATAAAGTTCAGCGTATATCCTGCTTTCAATACTGGCTTACCTACAAAGATCTTTTTCAAATGTCTACATGAAATCATGTTTAAGCTCTTCTCCAAGTTTATGAAAACAAAGAATATTCTTATGTAGTGAGAAATGTGATCATTCCTAATAAGAATTCATTAACTTGTATATCACAACCTTTTTTTGAGATTTTTCCAGAGGAAATTCATATATAATCAAAGGGTTGGTAAGCATTTCATGTAATGGACCATGAAATAATGTTAGCTTTCATAAGATGATTTTCCCTATGTGCAATGTAATTCATTAATGTAAAGAAATAGCCTGTGCAGAAAGACAGAGGCATCTGTGGGATACTTGTGGCTGCTGGGAAAAAAAAAAAAGGAAACAAAAAACCAAACAAATATGAGAGGTATGTTTTCTGCTTTTACTTGCAATACATTTGAAAATTCAAGCATTTCACAAATATATATTTCCAAGTGACAAATATTTATAATAAGAAAAGCTTACTATCTGGAACTTTATTTCCTATGGCAAGCAAATATTCACTAAATCATGATTAAATATACTCAAGAAGAAAACATTATGCCTCTTTGTAGTAGAATTATCTCACTATTTTTTCAAATATTTCTAAATTCCCTTACTTAGTATAATCTAATGCTTCTTGTTTTTCCTCTGTTCTCCAGGAATATCATATCTAAAAGATGGAAAACTGAAAAAATGGTGCTGGAATTTTGATCTGGAAAAATGGAAACCAACATTAGACTTTGTTAGAAATAATGTTGTCAATATGATCACTGAATGTATAGATATACTGTGGTAGGCAAAAAAATACATCAGAATTGGCAAGCCCACATGTTCAAATGATTCATTATTACTCATGGGTTTATGTACCTTAATGGAGTAAATTATCTAATACTGCCACTTAATCATAGACTATTAAGAGTATGCATGTTTAGTGTATTGGGTTAACTTCATTAGAGTTTTAATCTGCTGAAAAGAAAACAACAAAAAATGATTGACAGGATGAGGAGACACATCACTTAAATGCAAAAGAAATAAAATGAAAGAAATCATTATTTGTCATATATAGCATATATCTGTGACATATGCTAACCTTCTATAATTTATTTTAATCTAGCAGTACCTTATAACATATGATATGTGACTTCTATAGTAAAAACAGCTTTCCTTTCCACGAAAAAACTAATACCCTTGATGTCAGGCACCAAATGGAAACTATAAGAAAAGATGGAATGTTCTGGATTATAGATAAAATTTTACTTTTAGATATGTCTGGATCAACAGGACATCTTCATCAAGAATAGTGTTTAGAGGAATAGAAACGTTGTTTTCCCCTAAATTTATGACAAGCTATATGTAAAAAAGTACCCTTGAAATGGTAGTAAAAAATATAAATTGCATTTGAAAAATACATAGAGAGATATGTAATACTATGTGATTTTTCGCTTTTTAAAAAAGAGTTTCATCAACAGAAATAAAGCCCCTGAAATGAGAATAACCAAAGGCAACATCTGGTAGGCAGAAATATTTATTTGCTGTCTCACAACTATAACCTCAGGAGTGTTAATTACTTACTGGGATGGCTATGTTGGTTAATATCCGCATATAATGAGCTGACTCAAGTCACTTGAGGAAAAAGTGAGGTATAAATGCAAAAATATCATTAATAGATTACTTCTTCTTTTTCCTATTTCCCACGTATCACAATATCATGAGGGAGGTTTAACTCTAAAAAACTAAAATAATACCATTGTTTTTAAACTGAAAATATAATATAGTTATTTATGTCATAATATTTTCTGTAAAATAATACAGAACTTGATCTATAATAAGGAATTCAGGAGAAGGAAAGAGTATATATAATCCTTAATTACTACCTTATTGGATCCAATAGCCTTTTTTAGAGTAAGCCTTGATTATTGTGATGTGCATTGAGTATATGTTTTATATATATGCAATATATACATTTTATTATATACATAAATATATATATATATATGTTTTTGGCAGTGAAAGTAGTATAAAGTGACTGGATTCTAAGTATTTTTTTAATGTAAAGTCGACCAGATATGATATTGGATTGGAAGTGGGGTGTGAAAGAAAGCATGGGGTCAAGAACAACTCCAAGAACAAGAGGAAAGGTGGACTTGCCATTAACTGAGATAGGGAATATATATATTTTTGTCTATTTTTTTTCTATTCAATTGCATCCACATCTTAAAACAGTGTATAGCATAAATAGGTGCTAAATAAATATTGGTTTAATGAATGAACAAAAATCTAAGAGACATTTAAAACTGTACACAAAGATCATAATTATATTATAAAATGTATTTGGATATAGTATTTGCTGAAAACAAAAGCATACCGTCATGTTCCTATTAACTGCCATCTGACTTCTAATTACTGAATATTCTATATATTTTTCATACATGTATAAAAATTATTTCCTTGTAGTACAGATATAGAATAAGATTTTCCTTCAATTAAATGCCTAGGTCAAACTTAGATCTATTTTCTTAAAAAGTTGAAAACATTGAAGGTCCTCAGAAACTATCATGAGTAGGATTAGTTATTCCAGCTTAAATATAGCTTCCAGCTTTAAAGTGATCCTATCCATGCTACAGTTGAAGATTATTTCTGAAAACAAGGTTCAGAAGAACTTATTGAAGATTTGTGTTCCTTACTTAAGAGAGATATCCAGTCGGTTCAACATACAAATCAAGAAAGCTGAATTTATCAGACAATTTCCTAAAATCAAAAAACAAAAATAAAACTCTCAGCCTCTTAAAGCTTGCCAACAACTATCTTAGTAGGTAGCTCATCTTAATTTAAAATGTACAACTTAAAGTATCTCCCAAATTATTTCCTATTACACTAAAACATTTAGTTAAATTTCTTCTCTGCTCTAAGGATAGAGCCCACAATGCTGATGAAGAATGTGGGCACAGCAGAAACCAGCTGCTTCAGTGACATAATTTTTCATCAGTAATAACTAATCATAGGTGAAAGGATATTTATCTAGTGGCAAGTGAAAAAAATTACTGCCTCATTTAAAAAGAAGCCTAATTTTACTTATTATAATACATAAATAGCTATCTCTGGCTGTCAATATTCCTTTAAATACATAGGTAGTAGGTAGAAACCACATTCTTATGGATTTTTGTTGGTTTGTCTTGTTTCCGCTTTTGTTCTTTAGAAATTTTTTTAATTCAAATTTGAGGGGATTATAAGCATTTCAGCTAATGGCAAACATCCTAATTACGTTTACGTTGTCATATTGTGGGACTCACAACACCTCAGCTCCTTCTACAATTTGAAACTAATGCGACTGCATAGCGTCTGATGCTGTGCAAAACAACAAGTTCCAAACTGACGCTCAGCTCCGCTAATTCATCACAGAATAGTCTTAAACAATCTAAGGAAATTAGAGCTCCAGAATTAACAACTATATACACACACATCAAGTATTTCCAAACTTCTTCAAATTCATGAATGACTGCCCCAGTAGCAAGGCCCTACGGATTTGACTACAGTCTCCGTCAAGATAATCTACTTTTCCCAGGAAAGTCAAATGTTGCCAGTTAAAATGATGTTAAAATGTCTAGAAATGTTTTATGGGGAAAATGAAAATTATACATCATTATGTTTAAAATTAAGAATATGTGGTCTCCAAAATCTTTGAGAAAAAGTATAAATGATAGGTAAAAATAAATTTATCTCCTTAAAATTCAACTTCAAACTGGGAACAAATTAGCAAGAAGACACATGAGACTTTCCTTTGTTACGTGTTTATGACCAGGTTATGAAGTAACAATTCAGAGGTGAGTCGGGGTGGGACTTTGGAGTCAGCCAGCCCTGGATCCAAAACTAATTCTCCACTGACAAGCTTTGAGCACGCCTTCCACCTCAATTTCCTCCTTTGTAAAACAGGAACAGTAAGAGAACAGCCTCTTCATAAGATTTTTGAGAGGTGGAACTAAAATAATACTTTTAAAGTACTTAACATAGAGTTGAAAAAATCATAATTATTCAACATATACTGGGCAGGAATACAAAATAAAAAATGAATGTTTACTATACCTTCAGCTGGAAAAACTGAAATGAAAAAACTGAAATGAATACCCAGTTTAATAAAACCCAGTGTCTGCTCTCAAGATGCCTAGTGGACATTAGACGTACCTGTGTTATCATCCAGGAGCAGAAAGGAGATTTAGAAAGAGAAGAGCCTTTCTGCATCATTTGTCAATGAAGTGGAAGGGATTATAAAGGTCACCCAAGGAAGGCCTTGCCTTTACTTATGAAGAAATTAAGACACAGAGTGGTTTAACGATCTGTATGTTTCATGGTGAGGGAAAGTCTAGAAACAAGGTTTCTTGCTTCTCTTATTTTTTCTCCTCCCCAAACCCTATTACCTCATATCTAATCCTGAACTGAGCAATTTTTCAAATGGATAGAATTAGTCTCTAGGAATTTTTTCAGAAGATTGTATTACGTAAAAGAGAATAAAGGAAAAAGAAATACTAATCCAAAGAATACACTAAAATTGATTGTATGCACCAAGTTTGCATCTTAAGGTAGTCCATGTGTCTTTACCTACGATCCTCTCCAACAAAAGCAACCCAAAACTACATTGTGGTATAGAAAATTTTGTCATTTGGTTATTGTAAAGGAAAGTACTACTTCTCCATTCAAAATGATTTATCATATGTCTATACATATAATCGTTCGAAAGGTGATTTTTTAAATAATTCAAGATGTTTAAAGATTAGTAATAAGAGCCACTTCATATAATAAGAGAAATTAATATTTAAATTTCAAGATAACATTGTACAAAAAAAGAAACACAGCAAAAACCTAGCTTACTCACAGAAATACTGGTAGATTACATAGTGTCTACACTGAATAAGGAAGGATCCCATAAAAGTGAAACAGACTCACAATTCTCCCTAATGGTCAAAAATAAACTGACAAGATCTACTGAGTTGGGATCTGAGTTATCTTAGGAGTTGACACAGAGATCCATACATTAGCTCAGCAAACAGTTCAGGAAACATTGACTAAACATCCACTCTGTCATATGTACACACTCATGAATTAGAATTTCAAGACCACTAGCTAGCTATTCACCAAAATATGTCTTTGTCTTATTCCTGGACACACAGCTAGACTACATTTCCCAGCTTCCCTTGCAGTTGGCTATAGTCATGTGACTCCATTTTAACCAATGTTTATGGGTGGGAGTGTTTTGGGTTACTTCCATGCATGGTGATAAAGCCCTTCTATACATACTCCTCTGCTTTCTATCATCTTCTGTCAGATGGAAGCAAAAGACAAGAGCAAGGCCCTAGGATAGTGTTTCTCAAATCCTCCTCTCCATTGCTACCTTCCCCAAAGAGCCTTTTTAGACATCCTTTTTTTCCTAATCCTCCCTCCCAATGAAATTGTAGTATCATGTATATACACTATATATCTGTCTACATACTGTGGCCCTTTGGAGGACCACAAACTATTGTAATATCCAAAATCATTTTCATCCCCATGCCCCCAAAAAACAACTTTTATCCCCTTGGATGATATGGCCCATGTTGAGAATTTATGCCCTAGGGAACCATGAAATGACAATGATGGAAGGTCTCAGGGTCCAAGTTAGATGGCTATATGAGCACAATATAAATTCCAATATGTCACGCCTTTTACATTTTGGTTCTAATATGCTACCGCAGTTTAGCTTATCCTAAGTGATACAGATGTCTTAAAATGTATTTGTACAAAATGTAGTAATATGCCTTGCCTGCTTAGCTGAAGAATCCAACAGCTGGCAAAAATCAATAATGAGCTAAAAAGCCCCTATTATACAAAACAATTTCTTTAGATATTACAATAGTGACTTACAGATCATATTTCCCTTTAAAAGATAAAATCTGAGCAGAATGTCATCAGGTTATTAGTTTATTCTATTCAATCATAGAACTCCCTCCAAAACAAACATAAGTGTGTGTGTGTGGCGGGGGGGCAATGAGGGGCTTAATTACCACGCAGTAACCTCCTTAATTTCACTGTCCTCAGGGCCATCTCTCTAGACCAGTGTTGATCAAGTGTTGATCATTTCATAGGATATCCAAAGACCAGATTATTTTTTACTTTAAAGACATAGTAAACATAGTAATAAAAACATTCTGCAGTCCAAATATTCTACTTCTGTGTACAGAAGCTTATCAAAATGAAATAAAGAATCCTTCAAGTTCATATTGACATTAATTAGTTTGGGAATATAAAATAAATGCAACATTTTATGTCGATCATAGAAAAGCAAAGTAACTTGTAATAATAATTATTTTAAAATTTTAAATTAAATTGTATAATGGAAATACAGTGAATACTGCCTGAATACAAATTGTCATCTGATATATTTAATTAGGTAATGAAACAGTATATAATTCTTATTACTTCCAACAATTAAATTTCTCTCCACTATTAATGTTTTCTTGCAATCATTTTAATTTTTCAAACGTATAGGCAACTGAAGATTCAGATGAGATTCTGTCAACTAATGATAATTTATGTCATTTTTTTCATTGGAAGACAGGCATGGCACATTTCCTAATTCATCTCTTACAGCTTCATGAGTGTAAAAAAACATATTCAGCTTAATAGTATGGGTCAATTAAGGGGATCAAATTTGTTGAATAAAAGTGATTTCTTTGATTTCTCAAGTGTACGAAAGTGGAGTCAGATTAAAATAAGCATAAGAAAAATCTATACCAAGAATTTGCATTATGACTGAGAAAACTGACACTCTCAAAAACAAATTATAAAACCTACCTTCAATTTTAAGGTGTCTGAATTATTGAAACATAAAGACCTAAATTTAGGGGCTGGCCCCATTGTCAAGTGGTTAAGTTCATGTACTCTGCTTCGGCGGCCCAGGGTTTCACCAGTTTGGATCCTGGGTGCAGACATGGCACCGCTCATCAAGCTATGCTGAGGTGGCGTCCAACATAGCACAACCACAGGGACCTACAACTAGAATATACAACTATGTACTGGGGGGCTTTTGGGAGAAGAAGAAGAAGAAAAAAAACAAGATTGGCAACAGATGTTAGCTCAGGGCGAATCTTTAAAAAAAAAAAGACATTTATTCTTAAAAAAAAAAAATCTAAATTTATTGACCATGTTTTTAAATGAGAGCTGTAATATAAAGTAAAATCAGAATAATTGGAGGGTTCTCTAGCACCTGAAATAAAATAGGATTTTCAAACAATTTCACTTCTTCATTTGAAATAAAAGTCTGTGTGTGTGTATGTGTGTATACAATTGCTGTTATGATCTTGTGTTTTCTATAGATTTCTTGATATTGCATCTTATTAATATTTACTTTTTAACCAAGCTTTACTGACATAATATCCATAAATTTGACAAAGGAGCCATTTGTGGGCTACAGAACATTAGGGTAACCATCCCAAATGCTGATTTCTGACAATTTTCAAAGGAAATCTCTCAGTCAGTTCTAAAATGTTTATAACTGTATACAATTTGCCAGTTACGGCAGGTAGCTCACATGCTGCCTTCTCCCAGATTTAAAAAGTCATTCCCCAGAAGACACACAGCGGAAGACCAGAGCCCATGCATGAGGAACTCAGCACATCCTTAATTTCCGCCCCACCGTTGCCCGGGTGAGGTGTCCTTCTGCAGAACCCACTCTGCACGACCACATGCAGTAGACCTGACTGCCTGTCATTCATTTGTGACTGTTCTACAGTGGTGCCATTTACGGAATTATTTTCCTTGTGATATTTACCGTTATTGTTAATGACATCGTATATTACTAGCATCCTGAGAACACTTGTAACAAAGAATAGCCTATAAAAGTCTATGGAGAGATCTTGCATACTTATATACCATATAATTGTTAATCAAAGTATCTGGATCCTTTACAGTTTGCATTGCCTTAGGTTTGCTTGTAGGTCTTCCAAGTGAGTTCGTGTGATTATCAAAATTCAGCCCTAGAAAACTTGTGATGTTAGAGGAGAGATGAAAGAGGAACAAAATGAAAAACATAAGCCAAACAAATAAAATAATAATGCTGGTATAGAAGGCAATTACTCTTTTGATTTTTAAGATTGCATGGTAATTAACTATTTCTTCCTTATAATAATAAATTATGTCATAAAAATATTAAAGATAGGGTAGATTTGGTAATTCTAGATGCATGATATACAAACACACATAATTTGTTCACTTTTAGTAACTAAATTACATTCCATGTACTCCAACTCTACTTGGTCTAACAAAGGTAGAACCCAAGAAAATTTTTTTGGATTATCAAAAACTTATTCTCTGAATTGGCCAGCCCCGTGGCATAGTGGTTAAGTTCAGCATGCTCCACTTAAGTGGTCTGGGTTTGTAGGTTCAAATCCTGGGGTGGACCTACACCACTCCTCAGCCATGCTGTGGCAGTGACCCACATATAAAATGGAGGCAGATTGACACAGATGTTCGCTCAGGACCAATCTTCCTCAGGAAAAAAAAAATTTCTGAAAGACAGAAGCTGTTGAGATGGTTGATATTCGAAATATTAAAATCAAACTAAATAAAAAAAACAGACCCATTAACTTCAGAAATTTTAAAGCAAGATGAAAAGGAGAATTTAAGTTGAAAAACCAACTTAAATTTTGCACTGCTTTTAATGCTTAACAGGCTCTGGTCTCCTGGTATTTCTGCCTTGCTGAGGGAAAACTGAAACTTCGGAGAGCCCACCAGCGGGAGCTTCCATAAAAGCCATTTTCTTTCCTCAGCAAAACCAATGCAAAGGCAGTCTGTTGGAAAACTGATGCTTTCGTAAAGTGGAAAACTCAGTAGAAGGATAAAATTGTTCCATTTCGGGTAGAAAACTCTTTATGCAGCCTTTCCAACCGTTTGGTCAAAATTGAAGTGTTTAGTCTTATGAGACACTGAAGGGTGAAATTAAGTCTGTACTACCTTTGACACCTCTGCTGTGTGGAATTTCTGAGAGAGAAAAGGCCTGTGTTAGACAACTATTTCTGCTCAAATTATTAAGACTTCTACTCTAACACAATGAAACTGACAGTTTTCAATGTCCGTTAAAGGTGTGAAAATATGTAACTTTATAACTACTGATCTTTAGTTGTGTTGATTTAAAATATGTTTGATTAAAATCCTAAATAACTCACTGAATACAAATTCCTAATCTTCTGGCGCAGCTGCTTCATTGCTCCCATCACCACGTCCTAAACACACACCTGTTCTGCTTCCATCACCACCTCCCACCCATCCCCCGTCACTTCTCCATCACTTCTCTCACTATTGACCTTAAATACCAAGATTCATCATTTCAACTACTTTCTTGCCTCACAACAATCCATTGATCCCCTCTATCCGAAATCCACCTGTCCATAAAAGCATCATTCTTACTCTTGACACAAAAAGATTCCTGCATCAGCACACATCTGCTCTTTCTCCTGACGTATTGCACTAGGAGAGGTGACACTGTCCTGTTGTAGCCAATACATCCATCTTTGTTCAGAAAACTTGAATTATGGCTACCTGCTTTCTGCCCCGTGATTTCAAACTCTACCTCTCTCCTCATCAGTATTAAAAAGGCTTGTGTCTCAGAAAAAAGAAAAAAAAAAAAAGACTCCACTACCCAATATATTATTCTATTTCTCACTTTCTTTTAAATTTTACAATCAAGTATCTTTCTTTGTAAGATTGGCACCTGAGCTAACATCTGTTGCCAATATTTTTCTTTTTTCCTTCTTCTTCTTCTCCCTGAAGCCCCCCAGTACATAGTTGTATATTCTAGTTATAGGTCTTTCTGGCTCAGCTATGTGGGGCGCCAACTCAGCGTGGCCTGATGAGCAGTGCTAGGTCTGCGCCTGGGATCCGAACCAGTGAAACTCTGAGCCACCAAAGCAGGGTGTGCAAACTAAACCATCTGGCCATGGGGCCAGCCCCTCAAGTATCTTAAAATAATAGTTTCTTCAATTTCTTCACCTTCCACTCTAATCTATTCCTTTTCCATGCCAGTCTGGTTTCTTCCTCTTCTTGGGTACCTCTCTGAAAAGCTCCCACCAAGATCACCATCAACTCCCATGTCACAAATCCACAGGCTATCTTTATTCCCCATGTTATTGCTCAGCAGTGCTTGGCAGAGGTGACCACTTCCTCTTCTTGGAATCAGGGTTTTGCAAGCAACATCACCTTCTTCTGTTTTTCTCCTACTTCTTTTGACGCTCCTTCTCGGCCTTCTTGGCCAGCTCTACGTTATCTAGCTACTTATCACATATTATTTCTATGGAATCAGTACCAGTCTCTTATTTTTTCTTCCTCCACTGACAATTATTAACCTTTTCACTTTCCCATAGAATCAATTATCACCTGTGGGTCTAAGATTCTGAAGTCCGTACTTATAATCCAGGCATCACTTCTGATGTCTAGGCCCATATAATACTCATAATCATAACTTAATAACTGAAATGTTCTGAGCCCTTACTATGTGCTAACCTTAAGGGCAAGCACTCTACCTCAATTACGTCATGCAATTCTCATGAATGCCCTATAAGGGAAAGGCTGTTACTATCACCACTTGACAAATGAAAAAACTGAGGCTTAGATCAAAGAGGAGCTCAAGGTCACAGCTGGCAGGAGGAGAAGTCAGAACTCAAACCCAGTCCCAGATCTGAGTTCTTAACTATTACCTAACTGCCCATATATTGGCTGCAAATGAGATATTTGGTGTATTCCAAACCAAACATAACTGACGGAGATGTGACGAATGCCTTAATTCACCCCTCCCCTCACTCCCTCTAAAAAGTCCATTGCATGCTCAGTTCTCTCCCTGACACACTTCTAATCCTTCAATTATCTGCGGTTACGTAAAACCTCTCTTCTCTAGCAGGCTTTAGAAACCATTAGAGTACTTTCTGTCTTGGACACTACTGTATCCCCAAAGGCAGGGGAAAAAATACTTGATATTACTTTATTTTCAAAAAAAATCTAGTTACGTAACTGTATTAACTATTAGTGTTCTATCGTGTGTAATTATTGAAATTTAGAACTACAAACCTCTTGTTGTCAATGTCATTTCTGAGAATTATTAGGTCACTTCTCAGGTACAGAAATTTCTACCCAATATGATATCATATACTGAATAAAATAGACCACTTATATGAGGACAGGAAATAAGGGAGGAAAAAACATTGAACATTAGCGTCTAAACTGTATTAGATAGAAACTGTTTACCTTATTAACACAAGATCTTTTGTGCCTGCAATTACAGGTGTTCATGAGATATTTGTTGAATAAATGAATACATGCTGAAATAATTAAATGAAACAAATTTAATGTGTCAAGCATTATCATGTGTTATAGATATGATCTTATTTAATGTTCATAATATTTTTACGAGAAATTTTAATCAGGAATCTGGAACTTGATGATGTTTACAAATCTATCCAGATTCTCAAATCAATATGTGTCTGACTCTGAAGTCCACACTCTTTTTCCTGCACAATACTACTTTCCACTACACACGTTGACTCTGCATATCTTACACTGAAATATTTTCAGGAAATATAAACAACTGAAGTGTCAAACAAACTCTAACATTTGACTCATTTATTGTATGAGCTTTATATAAGCCATTGGTAGGAGAATATTGACATATAAAAATCATAAAGAATGAGCTAAAATTTAGTATTTCCCTGATTCATTTACACTTGATTTTCTAAATATCGCTAAGGCAATAATTTTGAATTTTTAATTTAGAAACAAGTGTCCATAAGGTACTTTAATAAATAAATAGACACCTATAAAGAATGATGAACATAAATTAAACTTGAATGAACCTTGGAAGGAAAATCATTTCAAAAGAGAAATGCATCTTGAAACAGATATGTAAAAAAGGCAGAGCCATGAAGATATTCATTACATAATGAGGTTTAATAATATTACAAGTCGTCTCTGGAAATGATGACAAGCATAGTCATTGTGGAAATGTTTTCATCGTACCTTTGGTATCCATGACTTTTAATGTATGTGAAATAACAGTCAGACGTTTACTAACTCTAAATCAATGGAACAATTATGTCTATTGTAGTTATTCTAAAAGACAATTATATTCTATTTAGCTCCTATCTCCTTCAAAATCAGACTTTTTAAAAATTTATATTAGTAGATGTCAAGAGCAAGTCAAAGAAAAAATAATGTTTATAATCTATTTTGCCCTAATGCATATTTTATAAATAATTATAGGCATTTGATCTCATAATTTGATTCATCATTGCTGGTCCAAAGAAATAATAGACATTTTAAAGGCAGAAGCACTGGTTAACATAAAATTGTAAATATTGGAATCCTATTTGATTAAACAGTTTAAAAATTTAAAAAATAAATTTATATTTTCTGTGAGTTACTTTCCAGATTATATTTTGAAACTTTCTTAGCCCTTACATATGTAAAAGTAATGTTATAGTTATTGTCATATATTCAATATTTAAGAAAAGATCACAAAATATTGCTGTACGACCTTTCTCACCAAATTTTAGCAAAAGCCATTATACCCATCTTGGGTTTTTTAATTTTTCATCCTGATTTTTCACCCAATTTTAACAATATTTCACTAATTTATTATTCCTGTTAGAGGAAACTCAAATTAATTTATAAGTGTAGTATCAGTCAGAATATTTCTGTCTTGAATGAGTTGTTTTTAAAAAACACAGAAGGGGGCCAGCCCCAGGGGCTCAGCGGGTAAGTTCAGCATGCTCTGCTTTGGCCCAGCTTCAATTCAGGGGCAGACCTACACCACTCTTCTGTCAGCCGCCATGCTCTGGGAGCAGCTCACATACGAAAGGAGGAAGATTGGCAACAGATGTCAGCTCAGGGCGAATCTTCCTCAGGAAAAGCAAAATTATAATAATAATAATAATATTAGTAATAATAAAAAGCGAAGAAGTGTTTGAGGTTGGTGTTTTATTAATCCAGTCTTTAAAAATGTCTCAAGGCTTTTGTGTTGATAATATGCTACCAAAAATGACTGAATTATTGGAACTGACAAGTGCCCACCGTAAGGGTGCTCCCCGATTGAACCGTTCATAGGTGGGCTTTGTGGCAGGGGATGATAATTGGTAGGTATGTTTATGGACCTCTGTGATATCTTCTAGACATATACCAGCTCAGAGGGATATCTTCCTTCCACCTTGTAAAAGATCAGTCATGTTCATCTGAGTTAGTAACTAGACATAAATACAAGATGAAATAATTGATGCTATAGCCTGGAGAAATGCTGACAAATAGTAGATGCTTATGAAACAGGAACAGAGGTGTGATTAACATTATAAAAGAGAGGAGGCTTCATGGTCAAGAACATCATGAATAGAAGCTGAGATGAGAAAATGGCTTACCTGGTGCTCCATTTTCTGATTTGAGGAAGCTCCCAGCCCCCAGTGGAGGATGTGACTCTTCTGTGTCATCCAGAAGAGGGATAAACATCTAGAGGAAGCTCACCTCAGAAGAAGGGTGGAGGGAGGATGAAAATGGAGACCTGCTTCGTTAATTCCTTTCCACTCCCACCTGCACTTCACTGCCTATATGACTTGTGGGTATTCTGATGGGAGTGGCATTGTAAATGTTAAAATCAAAAACAAATGGAGACCGACCTTGAGAACTTCCTGAGCAGACAAAACCAATTTAGCCATTCAAAGCTTAATTTAGCTTATTTTGCAAGACTAACTTGACCTGGGTCATTTTTTTGCTTATGCCTCTGGAAATCATAAGCAAAACTTAAACTGTTTCCCAAAACTGGTCTGAGGTAACCACTAACCAATGCCCTATCATTTAAGAAAATTCTAGTATTATGATGAACCACTGTGCAGAATAATAGTCCCTGCCTCCTCATTCTATCAGCTGCCTTATGACAATATACCGGACAGCCTTGTTCCATGTTTGGTTTGAGTGTTCCCGGTTCATGAACTGTCTTCCTGGTGTGTGCACAATAACCTTTTTCTAATTACTATTTCAGTGATTCCTTGGCTTTTACTTCTGCTATTTCTGAACTTTTGACATAACACATGGTTCCATCTTCTCTGATTGGCTATGCACTGAGCAGGGGGCAGGGTCTCATTTTGAAGTCATTAATTGTGTCATGCTTTAGGGAAGAAGCACCACTAGGCAGCGAATGAAGAACAAGTGAAATGAACCTCAGCTTAGGGAAACCCTGCATCTTTGGGCCATTATGATGGGAGGGGACCATGAAAGTACATCCAGGACATAGGAATGAGAGGGTGGTTGCCAGGTGCCTGCCAACCTGGGCCCCCCCTCTTGGGCTTGCAGTGAGTGGTTCTACGCCCTGGCTGCACATTAGCATCACTTGTGTGTGGGGGGGCTTTAAAAAAAAATGATACTACCCCAGCAGGCCAGATTGGTTTAACCAGAATATCTGGAGAGTGGTATCTGCGTATTTCTTAATAATTTGTCCAGGTGATTTAATATGAAGTTAGGGTCAACAACCAATGGGGTATACTTAGCTCTCTCAGAGAGGCTGTGGACGGGTATAGAATGGAAGACTTTAATAGAATGCTTATCCACAGTGGAATCAGAGAGCTGCTATTTTTGGAAACATTTGTTCTTCCTGATTTTCCATGCTTCCTTTGTGAGTGCCTTAGCATATGGTAGCGGTTCCTAAGGTGTGGTCTCCAGACCAGCAGCCTCAGCGTCACCTGGGAACTTGTTAGAAATGCAAACACTCAGGCCCCACCACAGACCTACCCAATCTACAAGTCTGGGGGTGGGGACTAGTAATCTGTGTTTTAATAAGTCCTCTGGGTGCTTCTGGAAACTCGATAAAACTTGAGAACCATTTCAGCATAAGTACGGTGTTATCACCTCAGCTAAATTAAGGGGGTTATTTCTTCAGTGCTTGACAAGAGCCTTAAATCGAGGACTAGCATGTACATGCCGTGGGACTGAGAGCGAGAGAACGACGGTTAGGTGATCTACCTGCTTCCTCTCACCGGGAAATTTTCTTTCCAATTTGCAAAGCATGTTTTGATGTTGCACTTTTGTTGATATCTCCAACCAAATCTGGGTGTATAAGGAAAAAGTGAGGAACGAGTCAGTGGACATAGAGAAACCTGGTAAGTTTTGGAGGGAAGGAGAGAGAGGGCAGAGAGGCAGGCTGTACCAGAAGTTATAAAACTAATTTTAGTAAAACAGGCAATTTAACAATTTCAGTCCTGGGGGAGGTCCTTGGTTGGTAATGATGCCACCTACAGCAGCAAACATGGAGCAAAACAAGCATTCCTTGAAGGTAGCTCCGGGACAAAGCAAATTGTGTGCTGATAATAGCTAGTGATTCCTTGTCATAGTTAATAAATTAAAAGCATACCCCTAGGATCCACATATTCATTACCATGAATCCATCCACTGCAAACACAGGCAAATCATGTCCAAGGATGCCGTGTGCGCTGTGTTGGTGGCTACTCATGTGTGATGTTATTTTCTAGGTGACATAAAGACAACAAGCTTAATGCAATTATGTTACCAAGGTCGCATCTGTCTTTAATTTCTGGTTCACAGGAAGGCAACATGATTCAAATAATGCTTTTCTTCACTTTTCCTGCAAACCAGCATTTGAATGCAAGCTCCTTTACTTATTGGCTGTGTTCCTTAACCTCATAGGATTTCAGGTTTCTCAGTTATAAAATGCAAATGACAAAAATACCTAGCAGCAGATTTTATATGATGCCATATTTGTACCATACCCAGCACAAGGTGTGGTACATGCTGTGTGCTCAACTAGTGGGAGCTGCTTTCTGTAAATTATTCGAGTCTCACACACACTTTGCATAGTTTTACTATAGAGATATTAAACTGTATGTTTATTGTGCAATACAGAAATAAAAGATCTGGAAAAAAATCATTTTGAGAGTCCAATACATTGTTAAATGATTCCCTAAGTTTTTATTAAAACAGGACATAATGGGGAGAAAAAGAAAAACAAAATAGTGGGTGGTTTGTTTTTTTAATTTAACAGAGACTCTCCATTTTTCTTTCTTTGGATCAGAAGGTAGTGTGACATGAGGCATGGGACATGGGATTCTGCATCATATAGACATGCATTGGCCCCTGACGCAGTCAGTTTAATAGATCAAGTATTTCTCGATTGGGAGCCGTCTGCAGAGACACGAGAGTGCAAGCTTTAGGAGTGTCAGCCTCGAGCCTCTGACTTTCAGCTTTCGCCTTTGTAAAATACCAATAATAAAATCTGTATCTCAAGATTATGGTTAAGATAAACCTACACTGTCAATATAAGCACATAGTAGGTGCTCAGTAAATAACTCTTTCCCCCGTGGGAAGCTTATTTGTGCTCCAGCTCCCGTGACCTCTGACTCAGCTGGACAAAAGTTCTGGCCCAGGGGAGGGATAGGTGGCCTGAGGGAGCATTAGTAGCTACTGCTTGGATAAATGGACTATGTGGCCATGGAAGAGCAACTGAGAGAGCAGGGACCCCAGCACCTGGCAGGGAGGGGACACCTGAGACTTCAGGAGCCACAAGGAGGGAGGATTCATGCTCTCACTGCAGCTGGAAAGACAATCGCCTGGTCCACCTGAGTCAAGCAGCAGCTGCAGGTGGCCAGCTGACTCACTGGAGGATTTGTCTTCCCCATCCAGACTCGACAGGAGCAGAAAAGCTCAGATGGACACAGCTGGGGCTGCTGCGCCTGAGGCCCTCACTGGCTACTCATGAAGGCACATCGCCCTCCCACATGCACAACACACAGCCTGGGACACCTTTGTTTCATTTGGACTGAGACGAATGTAAACGCTTCTCCTGGCCCCCAAGTGGCCTTGAGTTTTGCTATGCCTGACTATTGAAGCTGCAAATATTTGGTGATACTGATCTTGCGGCTTAATCAACCCAAT
Source organism: Equus asinus (assembly GCF_041296235.1). Lineage (NCBI taxonomy): Eukaryota > Metazoa > Chordata > Mammalia > Perissodactyla > Equidae > Equus > Equus asinus. The sequence goes on from NC_091796.1 coordinate 9,579,424, forward strand.
ACAATACTGACCCAGAGCAAGTTCAACAGAGAATCCCAAACTGGAGTAACCTGTGTCCCCAGTGAGATAGCACGAGCCGTAGAAGAATGGTAACCCTTGTAGGGCTTGTAGTGAATAACCCGTAAGCTAAATCCTGGCTGAAGAAGGAGATGGAGGGTCACCAACACTTCCTCTTATGTCCAGATTCAGACCACTATTGGGGTCTAGTGACGCCTATATGCCTTAAGAAAAGAAAGTTAAATGGTTATCTTAAATAAGACTCAGTATTCCCCTCCAGGGCTTATTCAGTAGGCCAAGTGTCCATCCTGGGGTGCATGGCTGAGGTCAATATTTCTGGTTGACCTCATCCTGCTGATTAGAATTCTGTTGATAACAGCACTTATCAAGTGTTGTATGAGACAAATTGAATGGAATTGACCCCAGCCCCTATCAGAGCATCAAATCCAAGTTGCAGAGCAGTAGCATTGTGTTAGTTGCCTATTGTTGCTGTAACAAATTACAACAAATTTAGCGGTTTAAACAAGACAAATGTATTTAGAAGTTTGGAGAAGAATTTAGAAGTCTGACGTGGTCTCACTTGGCTAAAACCAAGATGTCATCAGAACTGCATTGGTTTTTTTGTAGGTTCTAGGGGAGATTTATTTCTTTGATCATTCATGTTGTTGGCGGAAGTTAGTCTCTTGCAGTTGTGGGACAGAGGTGCCCATTTTCTTGCTAGCTGTTAGCTAAGGGCCTTTCTTAGGCTCCAGACGCTGCCACAGTCCTTAGCTCATGGCCCTCTTCCTCCATCTTCAAGACAGCAACGGCTGGTCAAGTCCTTATTCTGCATCTCTCTGACCAACTCTCCTGCTCTACTTTTCCACATAAGTGCCCTTATGACTATGTTGGCCCCATGGAGATAATCCAGGATAATCTCCCTGTTTAATTTCGGCTAATTAGCCTTAATTCCAATGGCAAAATTTTTGTCATAAAAGGTAACACATTCACAAGTTCCAGGGCATAAAGTGTAGCTATTTTGGGGGCCATTATTCTACCTACCTCCAGCATACACTTGTAAAAATTTAAACTTGGTCAAGAATACGTAGGATCAAGGGGTTGATTGTTGGAAGAGGCAGTCTACATGGTCCTGAATGTCCCTGCACATCACTGCTGAGGGCATCTCTAAAGTAGCTAGTCATGTGAGTAACTAAGTTCATCAAGGTGACAACAACAAGACTCCTTTACCATTCAATCTCAATATAAGGGCAACTGGCTCAGCCGCCACACCACCGAGGGCATGTGGACCACCTGTGGTCCATACCTCACTCAGTGGGCCCTGGGGACAAGGGAACCCGCACTACCATGCTGCTAGTCCTGCTCTTTGCTGTGCTGTAATACTCTCGCTCTGACTCATTGACTTCTGTTGTCCACTTGCAGCACATGTGAAGTAACCTGTTCATTTGTGTAATCATTGGAGGGGATTGAATTGTATCCCAAAAAAGATATGTCCAAGTCCTAGCCCCAGTAACTATGAATGTGATTTGGAAATAGCGTCTTTAGAGATGTAATTTAGTTAAGGATCTCATGATGAGATCATCTCATGATGAGATTTAGGATGTGTCCTAAATGCAATGGCTGTTGCCTTTATAAGAGAATGGAGAGGAACATCTGAGAGACAGAAATACAGGGAATAAGACCATGCGAAGATGGAGGCAGAGATTGAATGATGCTGCCAAAAGTCAAGGAGTGACAAGAGACAACAGAGGCTGGATGAGGCCAGGAAGGATGCTCCCCAAGAGGCTTGGAGGGAGTATGGTTCTGTCAACGCCTTGATTTAGAACTTCTAGCCACAAGAACTGTGAGAGAATAAATTTCTGTTCCTTAGGCCCCCAGGTTTATGGCGATGTTTTCTGACAGCCCTAGAAAATAAACACAGCCTTCTCCTTTGGAATCTTGTTACTGCTCACTATCCTTCATGAGGTTGGGGTCCTTCCTCACAAAGAATATGTGCTCACTTATATATTGTATATTGTTATCTCTATTACTCTCTAAAATGCAACATCCATCAGGACAGGGATTTTTTAAATTATTTGTTTGCTTTTCCTTCCACAGTACCTAAAAGATGACCTGATGACTTTTTCATGTTTAATAATATGGCTTCTCAGGATACAGCATCATTCAGATTCTTGCCAAACTTCAAGTAAAATTTGAAATACCCATAGCGTCTTGGTAATTAAGCCCTTGTTATAAAATAAGACTGCAGGAATACATGCAAAATTCACAACAAATGTTAAAGTTATTCTCTAACAGACCGATCTTGGAACTAGAGATATGAATAAATTATCTTGCTTGACACTGTTTTTATTGAAGAAATTGTATAATGTCCTCACCTTCACATCCACCAACACTAAGAGAATTGTCATAACTACTCTGGGCTTAAATAAGAAGACAAAATTTTCCTTTGGCAGTAACTTTGCAGCAGAGTTCAACTTTATACTGTGCATCTCTAGAAGAATGAAAGAACTTTCAGGGGAACACAGTTGTGTATGTTGAATCTCCATAAATCCCAGGATAGTTGTACTGCAGCAAGACAAATACTTTTTCTAAACCTGAAATGCTGCTTCTGAATTTCCAAATTTTGTATAATTAATTAGTGAAACACACCTGGTAGAGTTTATGAGGAAGCTGATGTTTTTCAGCTCAGCATGGGTAAAAATAGACAAGAAAGCTTTCGTATCTGTCTTCGGTGTGCCATAGAGGAGCCTGGATTTCTACTCATATGACCATGGTCAATACAAGACACTTTTTACTCCCTCTTCTATCATGTGCATTCCTTCCAAATGTTTACATATATATTGAATAACCTAGTTTCATTATCACTAAATATATTAAGTGTTGGTGATTAATAGTTGGGGAAATTATTTAATATTATGACATTTATAAGTAATAAAAATGTAATATAGGGGCTGGCCTGGTGGTGTAGTGGTTAAGTTTACATGCTACACTTCGGTGGTCCAGCGTTTATGGATTTGGATCCCAGGTGCAGACCTATACACCGCTTATCAAGCCATGCTGTGGCAACATCCCAAACACAAAATAGAGGAAGACTGGAACAGATGTTAGCTCAGTGACAATCTTCCTCAAGCAAAAAGAGGAAGATGGGCAACAGATGTTAGCTCAGGCCCAATGTTCTTCACACACACACACACACACACAAAAATTACGTAATATACATCATGGAATACATCTCTCCAAATAGATAAGAGATAAAGCTATAAAATAATTAGGAGTATTTCTACAACACAGATGTGAAAAACATTTAGCACAGTCCACATGTGTAATTAACCACACCTGAGTATATAGATATGCTCCTATCTATATCTTTCCCTTTTCTGTTTTACATACAATACACACGATAACTAACAGCTAAACACGACTTGTCCATCCTAATAATGATTAACAAACTCAGAGATCCATGCTCTGTTTTCTCTTGAAATAAGTTCATTTTTTTATTTACTTAAACTATACTTTCCTTTAAAAACTGCTTATGGTAAAGAATATATTTGTTATTAATATTGCAACTCTTTGGATAACAGCTAGAAAGTAATTTATTGGAAAATAAATTTTAGTTTATTGGAATTTATTGGAAAATCAATTCAAATTTTCTTAAATGAAGAATAAAATTCCTTGACACAAATAATTTAAAACCCCAGAGGCATCTAAATCCAGGCCATGCTCAAGCCAGAGGCTCATTATGTCTCCCCGTCAGGTCCCCTCTATGCTTCAGCTCTCTCTTTCTCATGTAGCTCCAAGTGATGGTAAGATGCCTCTTACAGCTCTAAATCTATATTTTCTCAGGTTTAGTTTTAGCAGAGAAGAAAATGTGTCTCCTTAAAAAGTCTGAGCATCATTACACTTAATTGTCTCTGATGTAGTTACCTGCCCTTCTAGTGTGTGTGCCCAGAAAACTTAAATGTTTTGTTAGCGAAGCATGAATCACCTACCCACCCTGGAGGGAGAGGTGGTGTCAGCCCTAACCACAAGATATGGCCTGAAATTGGGGGATGGAGTTGATCCTAAAGGAAAATCACTGCATGTTAAGTAGAAGCCAGGTGAACAGAGGTTAGGGGCCCCCAAAACCATTCGCTAGGCTTTATAATGCAAATGGGTATTGAATCTCCAAAAGTATTTAATTTTATAAATTTTGCTTTGATAAAATAGAGATTTATGTGCAGATTTTATATTTCTAATCTCAGATGACCAGACTGTTATTCTAATAAAAAATTTAAAAACTTTCTAATTGCCTGCATCATCTTGGATTTCTCAATATTTAGCCTATCACATTGGCATATATATCTTGTATATATGTAGCTCTTCATATCTGTGTGTGTAAAGAGAGGAAAAAATGTTATATATATATGTATTTCTATAATATGAAAATGACAAGTAAAATAGTTGGGCACATTCTTATATAAAGTATCACCTTATCCATTTTTTACTTGAAGGTGAGATTTATTTTCAGGTTGTATCCCAATAAAAATAATTTTGTTTCTATGGTGAGGTAAACGTTATTATTGTATAGAATGTTTGGAATAAAAAGAGATAAAGCTACAAAGTAAAATGTAGCCATTCTAGGGTAAATTAGTAATCAACAAGTATTTTGCAGAGCATGCTAACAGAAAACTTCCAAAACAACAATTTGACACAGTCTTGATAATTAAAGAAACTAAGCTACGTCATTAGCACACACCAAGAATAATCTGAATTGATGGACAAAGTCCCTACAAACAACATAGAAAGGTACTTTAACTTCAGTGTAAATAAATTTGGACAGAGAAGAACAACAGGATCTAAGCATAAAGCCGCTAGAACAAGGATAAAGCCTTTGGGTCATGATATGACAATTCCTTTAGCTGCACCAGCTACATATAACCGCCATCCTGCCAGGAGAGTAGTTAGTAGTTAGTGATTTCAGAGATCCTGTGACTCCTTTCTTTGTGCTTGCCCTACCATTTCTACAGCACATGAACTTCCGCCGGGCATGTCTCCTCCTCAGGCTCACCAGCAGTCGTGAAATCCTTCCTTGAGATTCTAGCACCAACCCAGGGACTTATGGGGTAGTAGACACAGATTGTAGTCTCAGAACCTCAGCTTTCTTCCAAGTATCTCTCCCCTAAAGCCGCTGCTCTCCCCCAACCCCTGAGACACTTAAATAACCTCAGAAAAGAAAAGAAAATTAGTGGTTTTCAAGAAACTTGTTTTCCCCAAAGAGGAACAAACTTTACTGGAAGCAAATGAGCCCTTGCCCTTATCCACTGGGTATGGAAGCCTCTTATATCACTCTTTTCCAGGTGACTATTTCCTTTCATCTTTCTGATCTCAATCCGAATCATCATTTCCCAGGAGGAAGCAATGACAAGAATCTACTAATTTGCAGCATTTAGCAGAGTCATCATAATATACTTCTTTGTTGGTCATTTAATTTGACTGTAGGCTTCATGAGGACAGCTGTTACATAAAGTGTCTTGCCAGCCTTATATCCCCTATTACGTTGTGCATGTCTGAAACATACAGTAGATTGGCTATCTCAACATTTATTACAGATTCCTTCTAGTTTTCCCTCTTGTAATGCCAAACATCTACATTTTCCTGAATCTCTTGTAGCTAGAGATCCAGATAAGATTTGAATGCTGGAAAACAGATGCTCTTAAGCAAGGCCTGGATTTGGAGCTGATTTCAGTGGGAAGAGAGGTAACAAGGAGTTACAGAGCTAGCAGGCCTAGTCCTATGGGTGACTTCCTTATCCCCAGCTTGTAGCTAAGGTGGAGAGATCCTGGAGCCAGTGGATGGAACAGCGGCGTCTGGTCCCTGTATCTTCCAGATACCTTCCCCAGAGGGAACCCCTTCTTTAGCTGCCTGTTCTGTGGCAGTCTACCAGGAGTCATTCCTGTATATTCGATGTAGATCTGCTCCCCCAATCCTTCCAAATCATCTGACTCCTTGGACTATATACCTTTCTTTTATTTATCTGTTTTCTGACGCCTACAGCCAAACTCTGAGCGAGACAGCATTCACTAAATGTTTGTTGAATAAATCAATAGACAAATGAAAGAGTAGATACTATCTGACTTTAGATGAAATTTCTTATACCTATAATAGATAAGACGAGATAACTTGCACCTTTCATAAAATTATGTCTTAATATTCTTCTTCTGTTCTTTGTAAATTATGTTACAAACACATGTAAAATAAGTAATGAGATGGACTGCAACATTTGAAAACTCATACTGCCTACAGCACAGAAAAAATGGACAATCCTTCTACTTTGTTTTGAAAAAATTCTTCATTTATATTTCCTTTACAACTATTAACACAAAAAACTTAATGAAATTGATGTTTTTCTTAAAATGGATTACATGCTAATAAGCAAAAAGTGGATAAGACAAATCCAATGAGAAGAAAGAATGAAGAGGCATTCCTCATTCCATTCAAGTTAGGCTAAGAAGCAGTGACTCATCTAAATACAAAGACCAGAAAACATTAAAACTCAGATAATCATCTGGGGAGAAGGACACATTTGGCTTCCAAAAATTTGTAAATCCAAATTTTCTCTTTTTCCCTATACTCTATATAGAACCAAAAGACATGGTATGGATTATGAGATGCTCATTAATATGGATAAAAACCATTCCAGCTATATCCACCCAAATTGTGCCAAATAAACAGTTTCTTTCAGAGAAATTGAATTAACCCTATCTGGCTTAAGGTAGGATAATTAATTTTAACTGGCTTAAGGTAAAATTGTTCTTGTATTACAGACTCAGCCAGCTAATTATTTCTCCATATGCTGCTGCTCCCCCACACCTGCCTCACCTTGGCATGGCAGACCTCACACATTTCACTGCTCATTCCCCCTGCCATCAAGGACGTGCCACTAACACAGACATCAACCTGCCTCCAGTGCAAAGAGAAGCAGGTTTTCAAGCGTTAGTGCGGTAGATTGGAAAAGAAATTTCATTTGAAAAATTTATTTAAATTATCTATGAAGGGTGTAAAAATCCTTGAAAATAAATGATTTGAAATTACCATTAACAAAAGATATTTATCCTAATCACTGCCTTCCCTAAAGTTATACACACACACACACTTCAATAATGCCAAGTGAGAAATAACCTAAAGTCATTTACAGTTATCGCAAAGAGTGTTACATGTATTTTGGGAACCTCAAGGTTGACTTGTGGTTTTCCAAATTGTAGCACACATAAAAATCACCTAGCTACTTGTTTTAAAATAGGTACATTCCTGGTTCCCAAGTTACATGCCTACTAATTCAGAATTTTTATTTTCAGAAAGTACTCTATCTGGTACAGGCAGGACCATGATCCTCCTTTGAGAAACACTGCTCCAGGAGATGAAAACATCTAAACTATTTTTAAATTTCTTCTCTTCACCATGTAAATTCTATCAAACATACGTGAAGTAACATGATTTCAGAATAATAGGAAAGGAGCCGAATGTGAAATATAAACGTGATTTGCAATTACTCTTTCTTGACTTCCTATTCACTTTGTCCTAAAATAGAACCACCCTCACAAAAGAGAAAAAGGGAAAAGTGTAATGGAAAATTAAATCAAAGTCGGTTAAAAACAAAGAGATGATTCTTGTTCGTTACTGATGTATTGCTGCTTCCTCTCCGCTGTTTTCCTAGAATTTAGAGAGAATTAGCAAGACTGCCAAATGCTGTGGGGATTTAAAACCATTAAATTAAGCACAATAAAATGATAGGGAAACAGAAGGTGATGGCCAGCAGCAGAGAAATATGAGATGAAAAAGCTCTCAATTATGTCAACAACCATATTAAATTTAACTGTGTAAATTAAAAAGAAATAAATCCAGAAAGTGGAAAGAGTACACTAAGCTGTGTTGGAAGCCAACAGCTATTTTAGTGAAAATAAACTGAAAATCCAAAAAAAATTACATTGTCCTCATCATCCCCCAAGTTAGTGTCTTTATTTAAACCTAGTAGCTAAATTTTGGAAAACATAATAGGACCACGGAATTTGGGTGCTGGACGAATCTCAGTTATTTATTCCAAATTCTTCTCTTAAAAGTTATCAAACTAAAGCACAAAGAGGATTGCGTGGCCAAAGTCACTCAAATATTGAGCATGGACCTTGGATAAAGGTTTCATTCTTTCATTCTCTAGTCTCCAGTCCCATTTCCTGTTGTATACGGTTTGAACCACACATTTAGCAGTTACCATTTTCATGGCATAATAATATGGCATACTCTCTGGGGCCTATTTTATGAAGGCACTAATTCCATTCATGAGGCTCCGCACTCAGACCTAGTCACTTTCCAAAAGCCCCACCTCGAAATACCATCCTTTTAGGGATTGGGTCTCAATATATGAATTTTGGAGGGACACAAACATTCGGCAGATCTCAACACTTCCAAAAGTCATCTACAATTTCAACAGAGTCCCTATCAAAATCCCTATCACATTTTTTGAGGAAAACCTGATCCTTAAATTCATATGGAATTGCAACTGGCCCTGAATATCCAAAATCATATTGAAAAAGAAGAACAAAGTTGGAGGACTCACATTTACTAATTTCAAAACTTACTACAAAGGTCAGTAACCAAAACAATGTGGTACGGGAATATTTGTAAACATGTAAACCAATGGAGTAGAAATGAGAGTCTGGAAATAAACCCATACACCTATGAACAACTTATTTCAACAAAGGTGCCATGACCATTCAATAGGAGAAAAGTAGTCTCTTCAACAAATGATGCTGGGGCAACTGGATATCCATATGTAAAATAATGAAGTTGGACCCCTATCTTACACCACATACAAAAATTAACTCAAAATCGATCACTGATCTAAAATATAACAGTTAAAACTATAAAAGTCTTAGAAGAAAAAATAGGGGTAAATCTTCATAACTGTGAATTTAGCAATAGATTATTAGAAGTGACACCTTAAAAGCAGAAACAACAAAAGAAAAAATAAACTTTAATTCATCAAAATTAAAAATTACATGCATTAGAGACATTATTAAGAAAGTGAAAAGATAACCTAAAGAATGGTAGAAAATGTCTGCAAACCATGCATCTGATGAGGGTTTAGTATCCAGAATATATAAAGAACACTTAAAACTCAACAATAAAAAGGCAAACAACTCTATCAAAAAAATGGGCAATGGGCCTGAATAGAGATTTCTCTGAAGAAGATGTACAGTGGCCAACAAGCACATAGAAAGATTTTCAACATCATTAGTCACGATAGAAATGCAAATCAAAACCACAATAAAATACCACTTCACACCCACTAGGACAGGTATAATTTAAGAAAAGACAAAAACCAGAAAGAGTAAGTGTTGCTGAGAATATGGAGAAATAGAAACTCTCATACATTGTGTTGGGGTTGTAATGGTTCAGCTACTATGAAAAAAAAATCTGCTGGTCCCTCCAAAAGTTAAACACAGAATTACCACATGACCCAGAAATTCTACGACTAGACATACCCCTAAAATAATTGAAAGCAGGCACTCAAATAAATGCATGTACATGCATGCTCATAATAGCACTGCTCGAAAGAGCCAAAAGATGGAAACAACCCAAGTGTCCATCAGAGCACGGATGGATGAACAAATTGTGGTATATCCATGTAATCAAATACTATGCAACCCCAAAAGGAATGAAGTGCTGATGCTTCTACAATGTGCATGAACCTTGAAAACCTCATGTTAAGTTAAAGAAGCCAGACGCCAAAGGGTACATGTTGTATGATTCCGTTCACATGAAATATGCACAGTAGGTAAACCCATAAAGACAGAAAGCAGATTTGTGGTTGCTGGAGGCTCAGGGGAGAGAGAGGAGTGGGGAGCTACTGTATAAGGCTTACTGGGTTTTCTTTGGGGATGATGAAAATGTTTTGGAATCAGAGGTCATGGTTGTACAACATCATGAATGTACTAAATGCTACTAAGTTATTCACTTTAAAATGGCTAATACTAATACTATGTAACGTGCTTTCACTTTAAGAAAACAAAAAGAAAAAGAAAGAAAAGAATACTGAATGTCTCAGACCTATTAAAGTTATCTCAATTTTTTACTAATCTTATAGTTTTATTTTTAATTTGCATTTTCGTTTTAACTTTAAAGAAATGGCATAACCATATTGTTTTATGTCATTTTAAATAAGAAGCTAAATATTATTTTTTATCACTGCTTTAAATCAAGCTAATATAAATCAACTGATAGCAGCTATGTGAACTGCCAATCATTTTATAATAATATAGTGGATTATTAGTATGCTAGCCATATCAAACACGAAATGATCTAATTTCATATCTGAATGTTACAATTTATACTATAAATTTCATGAAGTTCTAATTCTGTAAAATATAAGTGACCTAAAGTATCAAAACATGTATCTTTGTTTTAATTGGCTATGGGATAAAATTCCATTTATCTGATACACAAGAAGGAGATGTTAAAAGATAATATAAACCTCCAATAACCTTACAGATCTTGCTGCTCTCTAACATTTGCCTTGTTAATAGAATAAAGAGAATATAAGAATTAAAGATAAATCAAAGATAAAAAGATATACAATGAAATTTAAATAATTAAAATGGAAGCACAAATACACAGATTTCTGTATCCATTTGACACACATCTATGTGGATGTACCAAACACTGTAGGAGAGACAGAGATTTAATATTAATAATTTTAATTTAACAGGACATGACAGAATTTGGTGTTTTAGTAAGAGAAAGTGAAACTCCACCCAATAATAATTTATTCCTAGAAATAATCCTTCATATATATAAAATCTTATTTTTGTAACTTTGCTTCAGTGGAGAATCACAAAACTGGAAGAAAAATAAAACTCTTACTTTATAATTAAATTTGTAAAAATCAATTCATTGTGTGTGTGCGCATGTATGTGTGTATTTGAGAGTGGGTGAGCACAGTCATAGGAGAGTAAACATCACCCTATTTTGTAGTATGTTGATTTATTTCAATCCAGTGGAGGAATTTCTAGTAGATAACTTCCGTACGTCATTAATAAATGGTACGTAAGAGTCTGTTTCTGGTAACTTAGGAAATTCTAGGACAAAAGAACATTGTTCTGCTCAACTCACAGTCTTATTAACTTTTGTTAAAATGTATACAAAATCATGGATGTTTTCTAAGTTTTTTGAAATAACTAAATTATCAATTCACAAAAGACATCTAGCCTAGTGTTTTGCTACAAAAAAAGATGGAATTCTTTAAAATAAATTCTTTTCATTTTTATAAACAAAATATAACATATTTCACATACAAAAGGGTTAAATTTTTCCACAGATCTAAAAGTCTCTGAAGACACACAAAATTTTACTAATAGCTATATTGAAAATTAAAATTTCTAGTGTGTCTCATATAGCAAAGATATATAAGAACAATTAAAGAAAAAACATGAAATGATCCTATTTACATCAAATTATACTATTCTATATTTAAATTATTACTATTTTACAGCAGTAAGAGCATAGACATAATTATTGTTTATTCTTAAGTTATTTAATAATGTTATGAGTAAGAGAAGAATTTGGAAGAAAGATAATGAATGAAGAAAACAAAACCGTCCGGTTGGCTGCTAAGCCACCAAATGGAAATAAAATGTATTTGAAGACAAAGTTCTAAACAAAATAAATATAATGTCATTCCTTGAATCTTTACTGTCAGTAAAGCAAATTCATTAGGAATTGACTTTGATGGCCTTTCCACTTTCAGATTAATTCATCATTTTCCTGAGACACATCAATTACCACCATGTCACATTAACTTTCTGAAAATGACCCATTACGTGACCTGAATGAAGGGACTCAGTTGCCAGAATGATTTAAGAAAACAAGCTTCCAAAGCGTGTCCCCAGAGGCATGTTGACCACTTCATGGTGCTTTACACGATCCAGTACTGACCAATTTCTCCAATAACTTTTCACTTCAAAGAAGTGTTATTTACAATGGGAAATGCATACGCTGCATATCAACAGACGAATTAAGGCTGAACAAATACAAGAATCTGTGCCATACACTGAATAAAGCAAATCGACATTTATGGGATAGGCATCACACTTAGAAAAATGCTTGGGAATGGCAATTCTTTTTTTTTTCTTTTTAAAGCTTGCACCTGAACTAACAACTGTTGCCAATTTTTCTTTTTTCTTTTTCTTCTTCTCCCCAAAGCCCCCAAGTACATAGTTGTATATTCTAGTTGTAGGTCCTTCTGGTTGTGCTATATGGGTCCTGCCCCAGCATGGCCTGATGAGCTGTGCCATGTTTGCACCCAGGATCCGAACCAACGAAACCTGGGGCCACGGAAGTGGAGCACGAGAATTTAATCACTTGGCCATAAGGCCAGCCCCCTAGGGAACAGCAATTCTCCTTTTCTCCACTACAGCAAACTCAGGATGTATTCTGATAAATATTAGGCTATATATGTTTGTTCCCTCTTTGGTTATTTTATGTCTTCTCGGTGGATAGTGGGCACAAACCCCACTTTTCATTTCCTTTTCTCTCATTTGTCTTTTCTTATCTTATTCTTCGTCTTCCTGAAAGTTCAAAGAAGTGAACAAAGAGGAACAGGAAGGGAAAGAGCTCAGGAAGGGTTTAGGATTAACAAAGTCCTTAGAGTTTGGTTGTTTTCTTTTCACCAAGCCCAGGGGAAGATGTTCTTTTCTTAACCCCAAAATTACCCTTTTTCTTGAAACTCCCTTTTCTCTCTGATTCTCTCTTAGGCATGGTCCGTCTTCTCATATGTTAATGTGAGATATCTGTTTATACTGATTTCAGGAGGCTGGCTTTCCCTCTCTCAATGCCTGTCCAGGGAGAATCATGCACCCTTAGCTCTCCAGTACTGTGGTTCATACGCACAACTGATTACTTATACTACAAAGACCTGCATTCCTTTTTTTTCTTTTAATTCATTCATTTCATGAATATTTTGAGGGCCTCATATGTGAAAGGAAGTGTGCTAGGTTGTGGGGATACATAGTTCAGCTATAGAAACACCATCTTTCCTGGATCTCCTAGTCACCTGCAGCAGAAATATGAATCAAACTATCTCATGACAAATAATTGCAAAAACGGCAAGGGCTATCTGACCCAGCCAGGTTGATCAGGAAAGGCTTTCCTGAGGAAGCAAAACCCTGGTTAATGTCTGAAGGATTATTAGTGAAGAAGGCCAAGGGCAGAAGGGAGGACAGTAGCAGTCTGCCCGAGAAGGGAGGCTGGAAACAGAACCCGGGGCAGGGCTTCAGACAGGGAAACAGGCTGTAGGAGAGCACTGGGCTCAGAATGTATCATATGCTGCTCTCTCAAACACGGTGCCGGCTGTACTCCAGATTAATATGTGCCTGTTGGATATAACTACCGGTTTGAATGTAGGAAAAGGGCCTGTATGTATAGGAGGTTGTCAAAGGGAGATAATGGCTCAAAACACTGGCCAATATAGCGTTTAGGACGGAAAGACCAAGAAGCCATGCTGCTCTTTGCATTTCCCATCTCTGCAGAGTTGTAGTGTTGTCTAAATGGACACATCCACCTAAGTTAATTGTTGGCTGAACTGACAGGTGCGTGAGCTTGATCATCTCAGAGAAATCTGGTGATAGAATAAATCGATACAGGAAATGAGACTGTTCTCCCTTGAAAGGGTGGTCTATGCAAAAGCCCTGGGGTAGGGGGTCAGAGAAAGCACAAAGAGGTTCAGGCACTAAGAGGCAAGAGTGGGTAGAGAAAAGTAAGCAAAGAAGAAAAATAACTCTGATAGCAGATTAGAAATGAATTCTAAGAGGGAAATTGCTGCAAAGGCACAGAGAAACCACTAATAATTGCCATCGTCTAGGCCCTTGCTAGGGTTCAAGTGCTCAGTGGACCACGAGCATCAGCATCACCTGGAAGCTTCATAGAAACGCAGAATCTCAGGTCTTACCCAAGATCTGCTGAGTCAGAAAGAATCAGGACAGGGTTGAGGGTGCAGTGTATTTGTATCTTTCGTTGATAACAGGAAGCTATCCGTGAACTTCCAGAAAATATGATCTGAGCTACTTCCTGGCCTGAGGGTGATTAAAGTGAAGTGTTTATGAGAAACGTGGTCTATTGAGTTCAGAGTCACGGCCATGGTGGCCAGACCCTCCGCGAGTTTCAGGAAAGAACTGCGAGTAACGCTCCAATAAATTAGAGGCAAGAAAAAAAAACAAAAGGGACTGAGAATAAGACATGAACACACCTAAATAATACGGAAGAAACACTGAGAATTTGGATAAAATTGGATTAAAAAATTTGGATAAAAATACAGAAACAGAGGATACAGGAGAACGTAGGGAATGTTGCAGTCCTAGCGGAGGGCAGGATTCTTCTCTGGACAACAAGTATTTCACCTGTCTTTTCTTCTGTTAACCCCCTGACAGTCACCACCTGGCCTCACCTCCTACTTGGTGTGCTTTTCTCCAGCATCTCCTACTCCGGATCGGGAGCTAAACCAACAGCACTGGAAGTACCAAGAACCTTGAGAAGTATTCAGAATCCCAGGTCCCACCCCAGACCTACTGAGCCAGAATCTGCATTTTAAGATATCTCGAGGTTATTCTTTTGTATATGACATTAGGGTTTGCAGATTAAAATATCTCAAATGCAATTGCTAATCCCTGAATTCCAGATAAATAAATATAAACTAATTCTCACATGAAAATTTGTGATCCCTTGTATGAATGATATAATGCTAACAACGCAATTGTTCAGAAATCTAATCATTCTTAATGAGCCAATCCCATGTAAATACCAATGTAGCTCATATTTCTTATGCTGCTGGTTATGATAGAAATATGCTACTAATGTATGTCAAGGAAACCCTAGGGGCTGGCCCCATGGCTGAGTGGTTAAATTCACGCGCTCCGCTTCGGAGGCCCACGGTTCGGACCTGGGCACGGACATGGCACCGCTCATTAGGCCGCAGTGAGGTGGTGTCCCACATGCCACAACTAGAAGGACCCACAACTAAAATATACAACTATGCACTGGGGGGATTTTGGGAGCAAAAAAAAAACAGCAGGAGGAAAAAAGAAAAGAAAAAAAGATTGGCAACAGTTGTTAGCTCAGGTGCCAATCAAAAAAAAAGGAAAGCCTAACTAATTTATACTTTTATAACTTCTCCAATGAATGAGTACTTTATGACTCATAACCTAAACCCTATACAGTATAAACTTCTTGGGAGTCCCCTGATGTTTCATAAATTTATTTTTGACAGTTTATCAACATTACAGTGGTAGACAAAGAACTAGTCACACTATAAGTATTATAATTTATAATATATGCAATCAAGTTAATTATTAGTAAATGAGATATAATTCCAGCTATAGCATGACTTCAGTGGTCTTTTCTAGTCCCTATCTTTAGAATTTTTCATTATGGATAAATTCCTTCCTCTGGATGTTAGGACTTTTCTGATTTTCAGCTTACCATTAAGCATCTATTTCTGGCCTGTTCCCACCTAACTCCAGAGAAAATCAGTGACCTCAGGTTGTAGATTCTAGGATCCATACTTTGAACAATGGAACATGAACCCCTGGAAGTTTGTGCCAAAGAATTTCCCCTCTTGTTTCCATGCCTACCTCAACAAGAATAGTGCCATGAAATAGTATCTTAGTTTTGAGCTTCATTAGTTTTGGGCTGTTTTCAGCAAATATTTTAAAAATAGTTTAGGATTGATCATTACTATTATTTTAATTCTCTTTGTAGTATAAACACCATAAATGGTTTTCTCCGTGTTGAATTCATTTGTTTTTATCTCTATCATACATGGTATACTGATTCTCCTCACTACTATAAATTCACTTATTTACGATTTTCATCTTTGTGCAAAACTCTCCTTGTTAGACTCAAGTGTTTAAAAGAAGACCCTGTTATATAAAATGACTAATAAAAAGTAGAAATCTTCCAAATAATATAAAAATTTAACACTATGACTGCTTCTAGATACTAAATCTTAGATATCTAACATGGTAGTAGTGCATATTTTTTTTAACTTTAAAAAAATCTAAAGGTTTTTTTCTTTTTCTAAATAGGCAATGATATAATACATAATTCCCCAATAGAACTACCATCTAACATCGGAATGTTTTAATCTCAATAAAATTCATAACTTTGATGTAGTTTCTGTTTATGATTAATACTTAACTTTCAAATGGTTATTTTAATCTGTATGTCTCTTTTTCAAAGCTAAGTACAAATATTAATATCAGCTAACCTTAATTATTTTTGTATCTAGCAGATTCGTTTCAAACAAAAACTTCTTAACACTATATCTAATTTCTGTACCGCTCTACAGTCTCAAACAATCATTTCCCTATTTTTTGAATTATAATGCCAGGAGATGGTCAGGTGTTTTTTTCAAAGAAACAAATAAGGCCATTTGGCAAATGTCTATTATCAGCTGCATTCAGAGAACTAATCAGTTATGTCCTCAAATTGTGCTGAAACCCTCAGCCGAAATGTAATGGACACACCTATAGATATACTGTTAAAAAACTTGAGGCTGACCCAATGGTGTAGTGGTTAAATTCTCCCAGTCCGCCTTTTTGTGGCCCAGGGTTCACGGGTTTGGATCCCAGGCATGGAACTAGTATTGCTCATCAAGCCATGCTGTGGTGGCACAGATATTAGCTCAGTGACAATCTTCCTCAAGCACATAGAGGAAGATTGGCACAGATGTTGGCTCAGTGACAATCTTCCTCAAGCAAAAAGAGGAGGATTGGCAACAGATGTTAGCTCAGGACCAATCTTCATCACACACACACACACAAATTATGTTTTGTGGTTCATCAACTTATTTTCATTCAAAAATTATTTACTCCATATGTGCCGTATACCAAGCAAAGGAGGTATCAATGAGGTCCCACAAGAAATGACAATTGTTTCCCTATAGGGAAATAGGACTAGTAAAGAGATACCTGTATAATAATCGACAGGGGGAATCTTACTGAGGAATCAAAACGATGATTTCCTAAGCATTTTAAAATGATCGCTGTTACTTAGAGTGGACTGTCTTGACCACATTAGAAACCCAAGCGGAAGATCCAGCCCAGAGGGTTTCGTGTGGCCAGAACGATGTTTTTAATACTTTGAATATATTTTCCCTCTGGACAGGCACTGGTCTCCAGCCAGGCCAAGGTCCTGCTGTCACCTCTGGCCCTGCACCTGGCTCCCTCACATTTTCATGCTCGGCTCCTGCCATGCCTTTAACCACATGGACCACTGGTCCGGAGCAGGGGTCAGCAAGCTATGACCCATGGGTGGAATCTGGCTCCAGATCTGTTTGTGTGCCCTCTGTGAACTAAAGATCTTTTCTACATTTCAAAAGGGTTATACATTTTTAAAAATACGTGACATAGACATATGTGGCCTAAATCCCTTAAGATGTTTACAATCTTGACCTTTGCAGAAAAAGTCTGTCCATCCCTAGTCTAGAGTAAAGCTGCCCAGGTGTTGATGCATGCATACATAGAGAGTTATTAAGCGTGCACATGAATTACTTTACGTTGTCATAAATTGTGACAGGGAAAATTGTGGAAGACATAGGAAGGGGCAACAAAGATTCCTGGTAGTTGTTTCTAACGCATTCCTCCAGGTAGGATTTTCTGATTCTATAGGCATTGCAACTTTCAGTGTCTTTAAGCTATTTTACAGACAACTCTGTGATTCTAATCCACAGCAATGAAAATGACTCTTGTCCATAGAGGTGCAGATTAATTTTGTCTGGCAGTGGCACAATTGTCTCTCCTCATTGTGGAAAAGCCAGTTTTGCATCTATTTAGCAAATTCTTTTCAGCATTCCAGGTTGCCCAGTTGTCTGATATGTAGCTCCTTCTTTCAGCTGCTGCAACATCTTATGGTTTCTTCAGTAATAAATGGGTTAAATAAAATCTTTGTCATAGGTTCATTTCATGTTTACCATTTTTAAAATTACCATTAATGATATATTAATTTAATTAGGTTATATAGATATGCTATTGTGCTAATATGACATATATAATAAACCATAATAAGGTGGAAAAAATGTAGTCTTTTCATACCACATTGGGAGATGTACATCCCACTTTACATATCACTATAATTTTTAATGCACTTCAATATTTTGGTTACTTTGATATTATAAAAGAAAACACAGAACATTTTTAACAAATATTTCAGGTAATTAAATTCAAATTCGTTGAATGCACTGAAGATTTTTTTAAAAATATTAAATCATATTAGTTATCCCAACGTGTGTATTTCTGCATATTCATAAGTGGATTTTTTTAAAATGTTGGATGGAAATGTACAGACTAATGATTAAGCATCATAAGTATAATGAACTATTGGCTACCGAGGGGGCTGGCCTGGTGACCCAGTGGTGTAGTAATTAAGTTCACACGCTCTGCTTCGGGGGCCCAGGGTTCACAGGTTCAAATCCTGGGTGTGGGATCCATACACCCCTCGTCAAGCCATGATGTGGTGGCATCCCACATACACAATAGAGGAATATTGCCCCAGATTTGCTCAGGGACGATCTTCCTCAAGCAAAGAGAGGGAGATTGGCAACAGATGCCAGCTCAGGGCCCATCTTCCTTACCAAAAAAAAACCCAAAAAACAAAAAACAGACCTACATTTTTGTTCATTTATGTTTTCATAAAGCTAGTTCTCAAGTATCTTTCCTATCATTTAAAATACAGCTTCCTTCTGAGAAGAGCACCCAGTACCTCCACAGAAGGTTATCATATGTCCGTTGTCTTGTCAATTACACTAATGCCATGGAACTTCGGAATGGTGCCACTATTACACAAAGCAATAACAAACCAAAAGATATACATGCAGAGGTTGTTCTAGAAAAGTCTATGGCAGTGCTTTATGCTTTAAAAATAAACTGCTACTATTGGAGTGGTAATTATATGATGTATCCATTAAAAGTTCAGGTGCACTGCTGTTTTTTTCCTAATTGTAAAAGGTTGATGCACACATATCCTTAAACATAGGCTATAAAAGCAACTACCAGATGGGGATTTATGTGACGAGGTCACTAGTGTAGAGAATAATCTGTCTTTCAATTAATAGGCAATTTAAGATTGAAAGGCATTTTCCTTATAAAGGTATTCCCTATAACACTAAAGCCAAAAAAAAAAAAAATACGCAATGCCATGTGAAAGCTCTCCCCTCCTGTGTAAGTGGGGATTTATAAAAATTTCATTGAACAATGAGATTGTTAAAACTCAAGAAATTAACAAAATTTATTGATATGAAGATTTCTATGAGTAACAGGTAGATTTGTGTCTGCCACAAACATTTGTTAAATGTCATGAGATGTATATATAAGGTGGTAAGACATCTTACATCTCTTACAGAGACTGATGATGAGTGGAGCTTACAGCTCTTTCTCTTACATGCCAGCACCTATTTCCACTGCCTCCCTCATATACAGTACTTATGTACATATAGATATATGGTACTTCTCTGCATTTATACACGTTACTCCTATGTGGCACTTATACAGGTAATTTATATACATATACATTAGTTTTTGTTGGGATAATATTACAACTACAGTTTGGCTTTGTGATAGAATAACATTAACATTAGTTCCTGGACTTTGGCATGTTCTATATGCAGCTTTGATTCCTCTGGCATTTGGATTTCTGAATCTTGAATTTGATCTTCTGCACAGATCACTCTGGTACTAAGGACTGATCTACAGCTTCTCCATCATAGGTAATTATTTTGGTTCAAGTGTGAGTCTGAATTCTTAATGAAGAGGGTAGAAATCACTAACGCCTCCTTCCTGCCATCAAAATGATATGCACTTAAGAAATAGTCTACTGACTTAGTCTGACCTTCCAGAATCTTCCCAGTTGTCAAGTTCTGTCTAGTTCTAGGCTGAAGAGCTACATTGGTCCCAAAGAGCCCAGGTCTGAACTCAGTGTGCCCTCTTGACAGGCCAAGCCAACTGGCATATATGTCAGCTCCAAACAGGCTCCAATCAGCCAACATATCCTAAGTTACACACTTTGTTATGACATTTTGATATAAATAGAAAGGCATCGAAATGAAATAGAATGAACTTCTTCTTCACTTGTATTCCAATTCCACTTTATTCTTAACAACCATCACAATGTATTTTGATAATAATTTATGCATATACCTCCCTATATAGACTCTAAGCCCATGCTGGGAAGGGATAATGATTCTCTAATCTTCACATCACCAACATCTAGAGCAGGGACTGACACAGGCCATGATACAAATAAATGTTTATTCTGTTCAAATGAATCAAATGAAAGAGGTATTTTGATGATCAAAACTTGTTCCATAATTGAAAGAATTCTGTGCTTTCACAAGTAGAAATCTGCAAAATATTCTCAATAGATTTACCTGTTGTATATGTGTCAGAACCAAATACACCATTACGGGTGGTTTAGGAATCCATATAATAGAAAATTATGATCACTGACTATAACATTTAACTTCAGATATTTGCATTGCTAGGTCATGAAACACCAATGCAATTTTATCTTGTATTTGCAACAAATCCCTAGAATCACAAAGAATAAAGAAAGGTGATCTGGAATTCAATTTTTAAGGCCATTTAGCTTTCAGAGCTCATATGAGTATGAACTACTTATATAACTCAAAAATATGAACTTATCAAATTCACTTTTAACTCACTGCTAAAGGAATTGAGTTAAAAAATGTATTGTACACTTAGGTGCTATAGGTACTTTAATGGAAGAAACAGAAATGAAATAGTTATATTTTGCAGCATGTTGACACTAAAACACATAAATTACAACTGCCATTAAGACAACAATACAAAACCTAAAAACTATGTACCAGAAAAATCCCATCTATAGCAGTAACTACATCTATCAGCTCTAAGATAAAACAATTCCGAAACAACCTAAATTTCCCAAAGTCAAATTTTGAATTCTAGTTTTAACTTTTATGTTGTAGCCTACAAAAGCTATTTGAAACATAATGCATTTAACTGACTCAAAAATAATTTTTCTGAGATCCACTAAAAAGTAACTAGAGCGGAGTAAACTTCAGCAAATGTAAGTGTTTACACAGATAGGTACCATAGCCACCAACAAATGCTTATTGTGTGGTTGCTCAGACTAGTGGAGAAACATGCGACTGAAAATAAGATCAATTGCTTGGAAAACACTGAGATACAGCTATAACAAGAAACCAAAACCCCAAAGATCCATCCCTTACTTCAGTTTTTTTCTTCCTTTTGGAAAAGCTTGAAACTGTCAGATTTGTGACATTCTAACATTTTCATACAAAATGTATCACCTTCCATTTCCACATACATGAAGAACATTCATTTATCTTATAATGGGAAAAAGAGCAACCCGTAAGATATTAGGTAGCACAAAAGGAAATATCTAGATTGGGAGGTGTGCAAAAGTGGAGGCAGCGTCCACCTAGGCATCAGAGAGGAAGCACAGTGAGTGAGAAGATTTGCTCCAAGGAGCACCCATACCTTGTTTGTTTCCTGCAGTCCAATTTGTGATGTCTTGAAAGCAGGACCTTGAGAGTTTGCACTTAATCTGTTTTTCCTATCCAGGAGCTCTTCCATGTCTTTCACCTGGACCTTTAGCCTTCTATTTTCTCTCTCCAGTCCGTGTTTTTCTGTTTCAAGTACTTCCCTCTTGTCCCACTCTGAGGTGTTTTCAGCCTGTAGTCTCTCTAGCTAAACACAGAAAACACAAAGAAGCAGCATGTAGCGTTTGTAATTGCCAAAAAGCAACGCCCCAACAAACAGGCCCCTGCTAAGAAAAGTTCACAGATATGTCCATTTATACAACTTTTAAAAAGAAAACTGTATTTATCTGAAAAGTTGAGAATAACATGAAGGTACTAAATACCAGGCCGTACCCTAGACGAATGCATCTTTCCTCTTGGTTCTTATGACTCTTTATAACCATACGAACGATATTTGTCAAATAAATATGTTAAATGAAAAACATGATATTTTGCCAACAATCTCCACTCATCTTATGAACCATTTATCACTTGAGAAGGCACAAAATCGTTTCTTGAGCAGCTTTAATTGGATGGATAGAGTTCACGTGTTCATTCAGTCATTCATTTATTTACTGTACCTTTCAACTTCCAGGCACTCTGCTACTTACTGAGAATAAAGAAAATGAATGAGATAAAATATTATAAACTGTGATTAGAGTTCTACAAAATACAAACTCACGTGAGTGAGTAGCCAGTTTGATTTATAGGGAATAGAGGTTTGCAAACCATGGCCAGTGAGCTGAACCTGGCCCACCTATTTTGGTACATTCCACAATAATGATTTTCTTTTTTTAATAGTTGAAAAAAGGCAAAAGAAGAATAGTGTTTCTGACACATTATCATTATATGAAATTCAAATATCAGTGCCACGGAACCGTACTGGAACAAACCACACTCATTTGTTTACATATCCTTGTGACTGTTTGACACCACAATGGCAGAGTTGAGCTGTTGGGACAGAGACCACATGGCCAGCAAAGCCTAAAATATTTACTGTCTGGCGCCTTATGGAAAAAGCTTGCTCACCTCTGCCTTCGTCCCATGGTGCCCAGCCAAGCCTGCACATCAGATTCTCTTGGGGAGGTAGCTATAATTACCAGCGACCAGAACCGACTTCTAGAGGTTCAGATTTAATTGATTATGAGTAATGTTAATGTCTCCCTTGGTCAGCTTTCATTACTTTAACTTTTTTATAGTTAGATTTTAAAGAGGCAATATCAAATGGGTTTATTTTCTCAAGTTTTATTATGTTTGAATGTTTGCTCATTATTATAGTGAGGTTGGTTTTTTTTTTTCTTGTTCTGGATTTTGTAAGTCGAAATGATTCGCAGCTTTTTAGCTATAAATTCTGATCTTGAGCCTGAATTCCAATCCTGATTTCATCATTTATTCTGTGGATAAATTCAGTCAGGTAACTTCATCTCCCCGATGTGGATGATTTATTTGCTAATCTGACAGGGTTTCTGAAAAGAAAAATTAAAGTTATTCGTGGCATAAATCTGTATAGTGAGGCAACTCTTCATAGTAGTAAAACTAGTCGACTCTAGCCCCAGTTCTGTCACTTACTCACTGGTTGATTCTAGACATTTATTCTTTCTGTTCTTCAGTTTTCATAGTAAAATTACGATGACAATAGCAGACCCATCAAATCTGTGGCATTGTAAGGATTGAATGAGATCAATTATTTGAAATGCTTTGTAAACTATGTAACATGATTAAAATAAAAGGCATTTTAAAACTATTTGTTAAGGATAAAAATTGGAAATTACTTGTTTTTGCATCATTAATTTTAAATGGCTTGATTACAAAATATTGAATATATCATATATTTTTCACATCATTTTAAATGCTAAAAGAAAAATCAACTTAGTCAACATTAGGAAAAGTGTTAGATTTCACTAATATCTTTGGAAATGAATTTTGATTAAAAAGAGTCTAAAATCTGCTTTTTCATATACATATAATTGCACCATTATTGTAGGAAATGTTCTGTTCTCAAATCAAAGAGAGGCTCTTGCTTTTAAAAAACAGGAAGCCGAAATTGTGTTCTTGGCACTAGACCTTGCTTATCAATTAAATCTAATAAACTAAGGGATCAAATTTTAGATGATGTGGTTTGACATTTGGAATGCCTATTTGGAGATAAAAGGTGAAAAATAGTATTTCACAACTCAATTTAGAACATGACATTACTTTAATTATTACGATTAACACAAACTTTCTCACTATCATCACATCACTTATCAGAATGAAAATAATAAATCTGTAACAAAAGTCATCAACCTAGGGATGAAAAATTAATTTTAGGAGAATAAATGTCTTTTTGGCCAAGGACAAATATGACATTATGTCAAGGCTTTATAAAATTGCAGGCATTAAAAAGAAATTGCTGAAGTCAATTTTATACCTAATAACAGATAACAGGTAGAAGTAAAGTTTTAAGTAAGTAATATATGGTCTGAACGAATATACTCTAAATCTTAAAAAAAAAAAAAGGGATGATTTTAACAGTAGTAACTACAAAGCTTAAATAATTATGTCAGATTATTTACTACTTGCAGTTTTTTAATTGAAATACCTATTGTCTGATAAATTTATATATTCAACACGTATCAAAAAAGGTAAAGGTTCTGTGAAATTGGAACATCATAAAACATTTAAGCAGTTATTTTTGTTTTCATTTTTCAAAATTCTTTCTTATCAGATTATTCTTTTCCAAGAATTATATGAAAATCCACCACCTTAAAAGCCATTCAACTGAATGCAACTTAAAATTATGAAAGAAAAATCAGGTACTATTTTAGCTTTTAGAGTTTATCATAAGAAATTCTAATAATTTTATCTAATTGAAATGGAATTCCTTTGATTTGCTTCCAACAATCAAGAGAAAAATCCTAAAATATTTTAATTCTAACTCTAATATACTATGAATTTTAACTAATAGTAGGTACTAGTGTGAAATGAATTTCAGGTAATACAGGAATTATTGAAAAATATTTTCCAAGATTTTTAATGTAAATGTATCTTCTAGTCAGAGTAATCACTAAAATACTTGATTAATTACTTCCAATTTTCCACATATTGGACATTAAAAAACATACAAATGTTCAAACATTTAACTATTTAACAGATATTTATTGAGTTCCATTTATATGTGAGGAACTAAAGAGCACTGAATGTACTATTATCAAAATACAAAGAAATACATAAGTACAAACTGGGCAGTGTTTCATGAAGGAGGAAAAGCCCTGGGTGCTACGAGAAAGACCTGTAATAAATTAGGTAACCAGAGAAGGTTATGCAAAGACACAACATTTAAGAGGAAACCTGAAGTCCAAGAATACAGAGAAGCAGAATCAAGGCAAGAGTGTTCCCATGAAAGAAGCAGGCAATAGGTTTGAACATTATGGGAACCAAGAGTCCAATAATGAAGTATTGGAATTTGGGGAGGAGATGGTATGAAAGGAAATTGGAAAAACAAGCAGTGGTTCTCAAAAGTAAATGTGACTATAAGAATCACTTGAGTTGCTTGTGAAAAATGTAATATAGGGATTATTACTCAGGATTGAATATTGGGTCATTTCTATACATATTCATCTATTAACTCAATCTTTGTCACTTGTCGTTGCCTGACACTGTTGAAAGGACGTCAAAGATTCTAATCAATACAATAACTAGAATGTAGGTTTTATAAAACCAGAACCATGTCATTTTGCTCATCAGCCTGGCACCTGACTCATGCCATGTAAGTGCCCCCTAAATACCTATTGAATGACAGAGGAAGTACATAATGTTAGTGTCTAGGAAGAAGCTTCTCTGTATTTCAATTACAGCAATTAGACGCAAAGTGAAATTAAGATCGAATCCTAGAAGAGCCAGTGATTTAACTTACCATTGCCTAACACCAATATGGTTTCTCACTACATTCACTCTGAATTCATATCACTCTTGTCATAGCTGCAGTGCATTTCATGGTTGGTGAATAAAGTGAGAGAAAGAGAGGATTTTCAGTAAAATGACCTAGAACTGAGTCCCAATTCTTATTATCCTGAGAGCCTCAATTTTTCATTTATAAAATATGAAAAGCATTTCCTATAGCCTAGTGTTGTGAGACAGAAATTATATTATTTAGGAGAAATATTTATTTAAGATTCTAAACTCAACACAAATATTTCTTTTTGTAAATTTGTTTTCTAAAGAACAAACATATCAACAGCCAATTCAAATAGTGACAGATGAAAACAGTTTATTAATTTTTCATCATTTTTTATCAAGGTGACAATCATTTTGTAAATGGACCTTGTCAACTGAGAAAATCCCCCAACAGAATGCACCATATGGCGTTGTGCAGGCCAGTGATGAGTCAGCTAAAACCAATGTAGATGTTGCAATAATAGCTTTGCAAATATTAACAATTTTCATTTCAGATAAGTCAGCCATAAAACGTCATTACAAACACTGATTTTGGAAGTACGGGGTAAAATGCAGGAAGCTTGTTATTTTCTAGCAGTAAGAGATTACTACCTTTTTACAGAGAACCTAATATACTCCCAGTAAAGAGCTATATGGGTTATTTCTTATCCTTATAATAATCCTGTAACTTTGGACTTGCCACACATAAAGAAATAGGGTTCTAAGCATAGAAGTAATTCTCAAAGAGGGTAAAGAATCCAAGCCATAGTTCACCTAAAGTTCCTCTCTGATTCTAATCCTGAGCTCAATCCACCCACAACCATGCTAATGAGGGCAATTAGTGTATGCGGATCCCCTTGCAATAGTAAGTAACCACCACATTCTGAATCCACAGTACTACACTATAGCAAAGGTTTTTTAAATGTTTTTGTTTTGTTTTGATATACTTTGGGGTTTTGATCCTTGTGTTGGCTCTCTCTAGCAGCAGATTAATTCAGAGGAGAGGCCATCCTGTAGACTCACATACAAAAGTCTGGAAACTCAAAACTAAATGCAGGCTGTATATTATTGATGTCACCCACTGGATCTTTTAGCATTCTTTCTCTAACCAAGTCTTAGAATCACAAATAAGAATTTGAGGAACTCCCTCCCAAATCAAAGTCTCCTCCCACCTGTTCAATACAGCTCAAGGACAGCTCACTCCCTCTTTTGCCAAAAGTCAGCAGAACAATGAATGATTTTAGTTATAGGTAATGACACATGTCTTTTAGTTACTTTGAATTTCATCTTAAATCCCTGGAGAATTTCTAAAATGAAAGAGCCCCAGAACTAATTTGAAACAAAATGTGTGCCAAAGTTAAATAAAAGAAGAGGGATACACATGCAAAAGAATTAATCTAGGCAGAGACATTACACCCTTAACAAAAATGAACTCAAAATGAATCATAGACCTGAATGTAAAGCACAAAACCATAAAACTCATAGAAGATAGATAGTATAGGAGAAAATCTGGATGATGTTAGGTTTGCAATGGCTTTTTAGATACATCACCAAAAACATGACCGATGAAAGAAATAATTGATAACCTAGACTTGATTAAAATTAAAAACTTCTGCTCTATGAAAGGCAATGTCAAGAGAATGACCCCTAGATAACAGACATCTCACCAAAGAAGACATGTAGATATCAAATAAGCACATAAAAAGATACCCCATATCATACGTCATCAGGAAAATGCAAATTAAAACAACAAGATATCACTACACAGCTATTAGAATGGCCCAAATCCAGAACACTGACAACACCAAACGCTGGTGAGGATGTAGAGAAACAGGAACTCTCATTCATTGCTGGTGGGAATGCAAAATGGTGCAGCTACGTTGGAGGAGAGTTCAGTAGTTTCTTAGAAAACAAAACATACTCTTTCCATCCTATCTAGGAATTTGCTCAGTGGTATTTACCCAAAGGAGGTGAAAATTTATGTCCACATAAAAACCTGCACATGGATGTTTATAGCAGCTTTTAATGTTGGAAGCAACCAAGATGTCCTTCAGTAGGTGAATGCATAAACTGTGGTATGTCCAGACAATAGAATATTATTCAGCACTAAAAAGAAATGAATTATCAAACTAGGAAAAGACATGAAGGAACCTTGAACGCATATTACTAAGTGAAAGGAGCCAATTTGAAAAGATTACATAGTGTGTGATTCCAACTATATGGCATTCTAGAAAAGGCAAAATTATCGCGACATTGAAAATTATTAGTGGTTGCAAGAAGTTGCAGGAGGCATAAGGGGAAATTAAAAGCAGGGAAGGAGAAATAGGAGGAGCACAGAGGATTTTTAGGGCAGTGAAAATATTCTGTCTGGCACTATAATGATGGATACATGTCATTATACATTTGTCTAAATCCATATGATACAACACCAATAGTGAATCTTAATGTATACTATGGACTTTGGGTGACAATCATGTATCAGTGTATCATCAGTTGTAACAAATGTACCGCTCTGTGAGAGATTTGATAGTGGGAGAGGCTATCCACATTGGGGGGTAGCAGATATATGGGAAATCTCTGAACCTTCCCCTCAATTTTATGTTGAACCTAAAACTTCTTTAAAAAATAAAGTCTAATAAAAAAGTTTTTTTAAACAGAGACCTTTTCATATTTTGGATATGCATCTTTTATCAGATATTTGTTTTGGAAATATTTACTCCTAGTCTTTGGCTTCTGTTTTCATGACCTTAACAGTGTCTTTCACATTGTAAAAGTTGTCAATTTTAATAAAGTTTAAATTAACATTTTTTCCCACAGAAAAAGAGGGAGGCCAACACACATAGATTATGAATCAAAAGCAATGCAACCAAATTAAAAACAGAAAATCTGTGTCTAAATAAGTCAGTATATATTAGAATGAGAAGAGAAAATGCACTTATTAAGACTTAAGTCCTGGTAGAGAAAACTTATAGATTTCACAAGTAAGAACTCTAAATAAGTATTTCGGACCCTTGATTTTGCAACAGTCAGCCAGTCTCAAAAATTCTTGATGGTGATAAAAAATTTCATATGAAAATACTATCTCCATTTCCCTGTGGAAGCTACTAATTATCTATACATATCCTAGTAACTATTAAGATAAAAATATGAATAGACATGTTGCTATTATCCCAAACAATAGGACTTATTTTATGAGTGTGTCCTAGACCACCAGAGAAAAGCATTAATCTGAAATGAAAACAGTGAAAAGCTTTTGCTCTGCAAGTCTCCTGCCCAGCTTGGCTACAGTGGATTTCTTATAAGCATAGTAAGGCATGAAACTTTACAGAATCAGCACTCACAGAATTTGAGAAGTGAAACACAGTAGAGCTTTTAAAATGCAGATTTTGTTCCAATGATAATAGGAACCAGAGTTTTATATAAGATATATGGAACAGGACTTAATTTTGCCAGGCACTAGCTACATCTTCACATGTGCTCTACTCCTAGGAAAAACTGTGTAAATACACAATGCTTAACAAGACCTGCATTAGGAAAATGAATACATTATAAGAAAGTTGTAATTAAGCAAGCCATGAAAGGTAGACCTTTTTTATTTCCAAAATCTCTCCTAAAAGTAGTATAAAAATTACACAAACTATTTTGTCCCCAGAGTTGCCAAACACATCTTCTCAGAGATTTTGGAATCCGAAGAACATGAAACTGGCTGATAAGCAAGGTTTTCCACTCAAGTGAGACTATGCCTTGTGTTAATCCATATATTTACTTTTCTAAAGGATTAACAGTCATTTTACTTAGAAGTTACATTGACTAATTGTATGTACTCTGATGGTTCAGATAAAGTAGAGCTTTGAAAAAGTTAACTTTTTTTATTTTGGTGAGGAAAATTGGCCCTGAGCTAACATCTGTGCCAACCTCCTCCACTTCATATGTGGGACTCCACCACGCATAGCCTGATGAGTGGTGTGTAGGTCCACACCCAGGATCTGAACCCATGAACCCCCGGGACACCAAAGCAGAGTGTGTGAACTTAACCACTAAGCCACTGGGCCAGCCCCTAAAAAAGTTAACTTTAATTAACACTGAGCGGTAAGGGGGAAAAAAGTGTAGACGTGATTTACAAGGGGCAACATAGCAGGCAAGATGATGGTGGAATGAATTAAATCTAGAGAATGATGTTAAAAATGAGATAGTGGCAAGATATTAACAAGCATCCCCTAAATCACCACTTTACATCAAGAATGACTTGGGGTAAACATTTTTATGTTTTAAATATATTGCTTTTTAATATTTGTTTTTTGGGGAAATTTTACAAAAGAGATATATTGATGAATTCTTAAAAAAAAAACAGCGAAGAACAAAAATTAGTTTCTCTTGTTGACCAAACTAGAACTACACAATCTTTTTATACATTAAAATTAGATTGTTCCAGGATCAGCTCAGTGGCATAGTGGTTAAGTTTACACATTCCACTTTGGCAGCCCAGGGTTTGTGGCTTCAAATCCCAGGCATGGACCCATGCACTGCTTGTCAAGCCATGCTGTGGGGGCACCCCACATACAAAAAGGAGGAGGATTGCCAGAGATGTTAGCTCAGGGCCAATCTTCCTTACCAAAAAAATAAAATTAGACTGTTCATTAAAAAGATTAATATTATAATGGGGCAAGTTAATTCCTTCCATTCACCTTTAACCTAAAGTCAGTACTTTCTACTGGCTCCTCTATTTACTACTGGCTGGCAGTGACAACTCTGCTGATAGACCAACTGTCCACATGTGTCTGGCTCTGATTCTGGGCTCTTGTTCTGTTGTTTCCTTGATCTACCAATCATTGCCCAAACACTCCTCTCTTTAGTGTATATACATATATATATACACATTTTGTGCTAGTGTATACATATGGAATTGATCTTATATTCAGCAATATCCCTAAATTCTCATGAATTATATTTTGTAGATTGCTTTGGGTTTTCTAGATAATCAATTATATCATCTGTGATAATTACACTTTTGTATCTTTCCAGTTCTTATAATTTTATTTATTTTTCTTCTTTTGTTGAACTGTCTGGCATCTGGAGTAGAATATTATGTAAAAAATGAGAGTATGCTTCTAATACATCATCATTAAATAAAATATTTGCTCCAAAGTTTTGCCACTCTATCAAGTTTAAAAAGCCCACTTGTATTCCTAGTGTGCTAAAATGTTTTTCCCTATGATCATGAATTGAGTGGTAGCAACTATTTTTTATGTAACCTTTGAGATAACCTCATAATTGATTTTTTTGTACTCTTCTGAGTGTGCTGACTTACATAATAGATGATCTAATGTTATAGTAGACCTGTGACAAATCCATTTTTGTATTCACTATGAGATTAAGATTACTTGAATTTGGTTCATATTTTTGCCGCTACATTGATATGTGAGATTGACTGTAATTTTCCCTTCTTATAGTATCGTCCAGATGTGGTATAAGAATTTAACACACTGGAAAGGGTTGGAAAGTGTTTTCTCTTTCTATTCTCTGGAATGTGTTCCATAAAACTGCAATTATCTACTCTGAATGGTAGAACTTAACCATAAAGCATTCTGATACTAGACTTTTACTGTAAGAAGAGTTTTAATTTGTTAATTTTTAATTTTCTGTATTTAATTTTATAAATCCATTCAGGCATTCTATTTCTACAAGAGTCATACAGGTTAAGTCATATTTTTCTGGTCAATGATTCATTTCCTGTCAGATTTTATTTTGAGTAGCATCATCTCTTCATAGGTTTCTTTATCTTGCAAATTTCTGCCCTATCTAAAGCTGTGTCTCTTTCTATTACTAGTATCTTCTAATTATAGCCCTCAATTAATTTTGCCTGAAGTTTTTTTTTCAAAGAATCACCTCTGGCTTTGCTGACTATCTCTATTGAACTTTGTTTTGTATTTTATTTAGTATCAATTCCTAATAGTGTTTTTCTTTCCCTCTTTCTACATTGTTTGCTTTCTGCTCAAATATTAGCTTGTTAACTTTTTTTGTCTTTGTTATTGTATTCTTCTGGTTACTCTAAGAAGCAACTTTATAATGGGATTAAAAATGCAATAAATTGGGGGCCAGGGCCAGCCTGGAGACATAGTGGTTAAATTTGTGTGCTCCACTTTGGTGGCCTGTGGTTTGCAAGTTTGAATCCTGGGCATGGACCTAGCATGGCTTGTCAAGCCACACTGTGGCAGCATCCCACATAAAATAGAGGAAGATTAGCACAGATGTTAGCTCAGGGCCAATCCTCCTCACACACAGAAAAAAAGGCAATAAATTTACTAGGGGGAATGCAATTGAGAGAAAATTAGCAGGGAGTCAGGAGAGGCTCAGAGCAGCATACTGTGATCAGAACTGACTTTGAGCAAGGGAGAGACAGGGAAGGAAGGAAAGTTGAGTAGAATCATCTTACAGGTCAGTGTCGTCCAAGGAAAGTCAGGAAAACCTTGGACGAGCTCTTGAGTCAAAGCCCCTAGTAAGGAAGGTCACATCTCCCAGTAGCAGAGAGGCCTGACTTTGGCTGGGGGTAGCCTATGGGAAGTGTGGTCTCATTGCCTAGATTTCCAAGTAGGGCAACTGGGGTTCTGGGTTAATGACATTCCCTGTAATTGAGATCTGAGAGGCACGATCCCATGGCCTACAACTGTTTTCTAATACAGACATTGATGTTATAAACATCCCTGAGTTTTGCAGATATCTCAAGATTTCAATGTTTTTATCTTTCAGTCTTAAGTTCTTTCTTTGACCTATGAGTTACTTAGATGTCTGTTTTCCAGTATCCAAATAAATGAGTTTCTTAAAGTTATTTTCTGTAATTAATATTACAATAAATGACCACTTATGGTCAAAAAATAGTATCCTTTGGGAATCATATAGTTTAGAACATGACCCCAGACTAAATCTGTCTCTCTCAACACAATCTTCAAAAATAAAAATTGAGAAGAAATAAAATCACCCACTTTGTAAACATCATTAAGAGACTTACTCTAACAGAAACCTTGATTCACGCGTAAGAGGAAAAATAAAATATCCAAGAGCAGCAAGCATTCACTGGAGACCACATGGGAGCAGAGGCAGATGGGAATTGAGCAGAAGAGGGGACACAAACGAGGGCGGACCTCCTCCAGGACACTCACTCGCTCTACAGAGGGAAATGCTGAGAACAGATTTGAGACCGAGAGGATCAGAACACTGGCTACATAAGAAATGTAATAAAGGAGCTTAGAAAGTACAAGGGACAATAGTTTTTGGTCCTGGGGTGCTACAACTTAATGGGGGAGGCGTACCTTGGAAAGCAGAGTGTCATTTGGATATTTGGAGGTAAAGGAAATTGGAAAGCAAGAACTTGATATTAAGCCCCTATCATTTATCAAAGAATCACAAGCCAGATTGGTCTACATTCTTCTCCCCAAAAGCTTTCACTAAAAACAAAAACAAAATAAAAAACAAAACAGTCCCTTCACTCTATCAACAAAAGGGGCCGCTCTGGAACTGAGAAATTAAGTAGACAATCCCCACTCTTGGTTATTCTACCCTCCCCCATAGAACCAGCTGCCATTGCTTTTCTTGCTTGTCTAGGAAAATCCTACCCACTTTGTCACCAACAGAAAAAGGAATGCAACACCCATACGAAGCTACTAAAAGTAGAAAATAAAATGAGAATCAAAACTTTTCAGCTGCTGAAAATACTCATGAAACTACCACATGACAAAGAAAAACTATAATGCCACACTCCAACATGAATTGCAGCAAATCAAAAAGAAAAAGAAACTAAAGCCTAACACTGGATATGCTGAACTAATTAACTGCATATCAAATTGATTACATAACCAGAATATAGTTTCTTCAGGTGACTTTTGAACACGGAACACTCATTTAACATCCAGTGGGATATGTTCTCAGCACACGGAGGATTCCACAGAAATCTTTAACTTCACTCAAGAGGATTGTTATGGGTAGTAATACTGAAGTTGTAAGTTTGCAACCATATTATGTATATTTTAAGATAAACCAGACAAATAATTATATATATTAACATTGTTAGGAAACAAAATTTAAAAAAGAAAAGAGATGCAAATTCCACTCCCAAGATTAATAAAAACATGATCACAAAACATAATTACATTAAAATATATTAAAAGCTGCATCCACTGTAGTTAAACTCTGGAAAGAAAAAACCAAATGTTTGGGGCTGGCCCGGTGGCACAGTAGTTAAGTGGGCACGTTCCGCTTCAGCGGCCCGGGGGTTCGCCGGTTTGGATCCTGGGTGCGGACACGGCACCGCTTGGCACGCCATGCTGTGGTAGGCATCCCACATACACAGTAGAGGAAGATGAGCATGGATGTTACCTCAGGGCCAGTCTTCCTCAGAAAAAAAGAGGAGGATTGGCAGCAGTTAACTCAGGGCTAATCTTCCTCAAAAAAATAAAACAAAACAAATGTTCATCAATAGGAGAATGAATAAACAACTTTCAATATATTTACACAGTGGAATACTATTATATCATTACTAAATAAAAAGGAACAAACTACGGATACGTAAAACACTGCATAGGAAACAGAACACAATATGATGAGAAAAGAAGCCTGGTACAATTGAGTATTTATGGTATGTTTCAATTTATATGAAGTTCTAGAAGGGTAAAAATTAATCTGTGGTACCTCTAAGGTAGGAAATTGACTGGAAGGGGGCATTAATAAACTTGAGAACGTTTCAGGGTGGTGGAAATGTACCACACCTTCATAAGAATGTGCATTATACAGATGCTCTCATAGTCCATGATGCATTGACCAGTATCACTCAATATCTGTGCATTAAATTCTGTGTAAATTATACCTCAGTAGAAAAGGTCAGCAATAAATACTTAATGCTAAATTTAAATAGGAAATTTGAAATATGAACGTGAATGCAGTTTTCTATCTCTGTCCACTGACAGGACGTGGGAGTAATTACACTGCAAGGCAAATGAACATCCCCAGCACCCAAATCTTTCCAATAAGATAAACCACTGCTCTTTGAGAAATGCTTGATCCCAGTGCTGGAGCTAGTTTAATTGTGTCTGAAAATGATGAAGCACTCAGTGATTAATGGAAAAATGTCAGAGGGACGCCAGTTCCAGGTTAAAAGGGATTCAAGTGGCTAAAGTTGGGACAAATTGAATATCAGAAATGAAAACAATATTAATTTATAATGTATTGAATGAAAACAAATTCATGAGTCTATAATATAACCCAAAGAGGGAAAGAGACAAAGAGAAAAGTTTTTAAAAACTGGGGTTTTTTTGGGCCAGCCCAGTGGTGCAGCAGTTAAGTCCACATGTTCTGCTTGGGTAGCCCTGGGTTCACTCGTTTGGATCCGGGGTGTGGACCTATGCACTGCTTGGCAAGCCATACTGTGACAGGTATATGACATATAAAGTAGAGGAAGATGGGTGCTGATGTTAGCTCAGGGCCAGCCTTCCTCAGCAAAAAAGAAGAGGATTGGTGGCAGATGTTAGCTCAGGGCTAACCTTCCTCAAAAAAACCCAGAAAAAAACAAAAGAAAAATCTGTTGGTGTTTTTGCAGAATAATAACAGCTAATAAATGGAAAAGGATAGTAGAATCAGAAATTTGCAACTATCAATTATAATAATTATAATCAGCTCACATAAATATTATCAGTGGGTGCCAAAATCATTAGATAAAAGGTGTTTGGAGAACAGGATATTTTCAGAATGTCAGAGAATTATCTCAAAGGTCGTTACAAATTACTAATTTCAAAGTGAGTATTATATTAGAGAAGGCGGTACACTTTAACCAAGCAATCACATTCAGCATCACTAAAAGAACAACATAGCATTGTGTTTCTCTTGGGGTAAAGCATAAGGAATCTATGTACAAAGTGCATGTTATTTTTGCTAAAAATGTTTAACCTGAGTGTAAACTAGCCTGCCAAAGAGTGATTCTCAACCAGGGTGACATGCCCCGAGGCAACATTTGGCAAAGTCTGGAAAGGTCTTTTGTTGTTGCATCTGAAGAGGTGCTACTGGCATATGGTGGGTAGAAGCCAGGGATACTGACAGACATCTTACAATACACGGACAGCACCCCACAACAACATGCCAATAGTGCCAAGCTTGAGAAATCCTGCTCCAAACCAACCTCCTTGTTTACGGCAAACACAGTACATGGAAGAATAAAGGATACCATTAGCAAGCAATTAGACAAATCCAGAATGTGGTATATTCTACTGCAGAACTGATCTGAATTTTTAAAACATCAGTTTTTGAGGAAATAATGGGAGAAGTTTTCTAGACTGAAAAGATGATTAATAAGATATCTATGCACCAATAAAACTAGATTAGATTAAAACAAATAGACATGAAAGATATTCTTAGAAAATAGAGGAAATTTGAAAATGGACCAGATAGTGATAATATTAATGATGTATTAATTTCTCAGGTTTGATCATTGTGGTCATGTAGGAAAATGTCCTTATTCTAGGAGATGCATCCTAAAGCATGTAAGAGAGAAATGTTACAATGAATACAACTTGTGTTCAAATATAGTCATATACTGCATAACAACGTTTCAGTCAAAAACGGACTGCATATACAATGGTGATCCCACAAGATCAGTAACATATAGCTTAGGTGTATAGTAGGCTATGTCATTGAAGCTTGTGTAAGTAAATTCCGTGACTTTCGCACAACAATGAAATTGCCTAACCATTTCTCAGAACATTTCTCTGTCATTAAGCAACTCATGACTGTAGTACACAAATGATAGAGATTAAGCTTGAAAGATAAAAGATAGTGCTGAATTTAAAAAGTAATAAACAGAATGAGATATACATCATCTGCAAAAGTTTAAAATGCCCATTTTCCAAGAGCATATATAAAAATAGGTACATCTTGCAATAGTTGCCTATGGATGGAATGAGTACAAGAAAGAGATATGCAGACAATAGAAAAATAAAAGAATGAATAAATCAATGAATGAATGCAAAGGAGAGAGGGGCTCTGCAGAGACCCATGGTGACAATGCACCATGAACGAAGGCAGCTTGCATAATAAACTTCTCTGCATCTGAGTATAAAAAAGAAGTAAATCATATATCAAAATTAAATATTAGTGTATGCATGAGTGCCGAGACATAATTTAAAGAGATAATTGTATTACAAAAAAGAAGCTGATAAATATGGTTGACCCTGGCAAAGAAATTAAAAGGGAGAGAAGATAAAAAGAAATTCCTTTTCTTAAAAGACTCAACTTAAGAGAATTATATTAATAGTTGCCCTGAAAAACAGAGCTTCTGGATGTGATTCTGGTACTTGAACACTTGCTGGTTGGAAGGTAGCAAAGACCTCATCACTGGTGGTAGCTGGATAGAAACTATGAATCTCACTTGTGGTGGAGTAGGATAAAGTTGAGGGGAAGCACAGAGTTGAAGGGGAAACATTTATGCAGTAGCTTTGCACTTAAATGATATAGAGGCAATGGACGTGGCTGGATTTCATTAAATGACTTGGAAGCCGTAAAGAAAGTGACGGACAAGCTCATGTCAGCCAACTTTGAAATCAGCGAATGTTATTAAAGCCAGAAGTTGTCTTTAATTGTTTTTAAAGAAACTCTTATCTCTTGAATACAGAGGGCAGACAGAGTGCCCCAGCCTAGGAATCGATTCTATGTGGAAGAGCTGCAAGAGAAATGGAATACTGTCTTGACAGCTCTCCTGAGCTAAGTCAGGGCTCCAAGAGGGCAGCAGTGGGACCCTCAAACCTGGTAAGAGCTTATTTTAGAGGATGCACTTGAACACCTGGAAGCAATATACCATCCCAGTGGGACTGCTAAAATGAGTGCCTCAAAGAACATATAGATACAATTGACCTGTATGGCACTTAGAAACATCTGATGAGTAGTGGATAATGACGGGCAATTGTAAATGTAACCTAGTGGCAGCCCAATCTCACCTTCCAGATGCAATATCTTTACTGGATCTCCAAAGACCTTGACATTCTTCAGAACATCCCATTGGTCCATTACATTGAAGACATCATGCTAATCAGACCTGATGAGTAAGAGTGGCAAGTACTCTGGATGCCCTAATTAGTCATGGATTCCTGCAAAACATCATCCAAAAGCTTCAGTGCACCTAACAACAAAGGAGATAAACAATGTGTGCACTGCCAAGGGATGCACCAGTCCTCCTAATACCAATCACACTTGTCAGCTACTTGCCTGATAGAACGAGAATCATTTGTTAAATCACATGTCAGGGAGTGGGAAATTCACCCCACACAGGTTAAGGATCCTACCACTCCAATAAAATGTTTAGGGACCCAATTTTCTGAAGCATGTACAATGATCACCTCTAATGTAAGGGACAAGTTATAGTACTAAGAAAGAGCCAGAGTGCTTGGCCAGTCTCTCTTTTTTTTTTTTTTTTTTGGAGACTGGATATACTGCACTTGTAAATAAGATTCTGACCCATTTGTGGGCTGATTTGAAAGCATGGCATTTTGGAGTGAGGTCTAGAGCAAGAGAGGGAACAGCGGTTCCAAGCTGTAGTGCAGGCTTCCCTGCCACTCAATCCACTTGACCCAGCAAGTCCAACAACGTCAGCACATCATAGATAAGAATGCACTGTGTAGACTTTGGTAAACCCCTATAGAAGAGTCACGGAATATACCCCTAGAGTTCTCGAACAAGGCAATGCCATCTGCAGAAGTAAACTATTCTCCATTTGAAAACCAGCTCCTTGTATGCTAAAACCAGTTCCTAGCAGAGAATGAGCTCCTGACCATGGAACATAAGTGACTATGTGTCTGGAGTTGCCCATCATGGTCTGGGTATTATCACATCTACCAAGCTATAAAATCAGGCAGACTTAACAGCTATTCTTCATATAGCAGAACTAATATATTCAAGATCAGGTCAAACAGGTCAAGAGGACAACAGTAAATTACACAGATAGATGGACAAAGCCCTCAAGTTACCTACCTATGTTATATGGATGCCTCTCTCTTAGCACACACCTATGACCTCATGGGCAGTATGTTTCAATGAGCTAATGCAGGAGGACAAAACTCAGGTGTGATCCATTGGGGTCATTTTGATATGTTAGCATGAAATGAAAATGGAAGCTGCTTTACTACATACCAGCTCAGTGGTGGCCCTGAAAGACAGTGGTGAGAAAAAAAAATCCTCCCAGTACTTGAGAAATATACTGGTCATCAACATTGAATGAAGGGACAAGTAACCTAAGGTAAGGATATATACAAATGACTAGAAACTGGTGAATCATTTCGCTTCTGACCATGGGCCTTGACAGAGCAAGACTGAAAGACTAAAGACAAAGAGGTCTGTGCAAGAGGCATAGGGATGGACATTATAGATGTGGGCATAAAAAGTGTGATCTTTGGCTCCTGTGTCATATCTGCTAGAGAGTTTCCAACACAAGAGGCATTTAGCAACCATATGGACAGGATGACGTATTCAGTCAACATTAGCCATTCTTGGTTCTCCACCAGGCCAAGGCTTGAATAAGGGGTGATAGATGGAGTTGTCATAGTGTCAGAGTTAGAGGCTATGACTGGGTCCAAGGTGTGGGCTTCCTCTCAGCAAACCTGATCTAGCTATTCCCCTCCTGAATGCCTGATCTGTGAGTATCAGAGAGCAGCCACTTGGTGACAAGTTGAGTACACCAGGCCCTTTCTGAAGAGGGCAGCAGTAGTCTTCTCTAGAATTGAAAAGTACTCTGTAAGTTTGTCTTCTCTTTCCTTGTCTCTGCCAGTGCCAAGATCTAAAGGATTATCGAGAAAGTGGTTTATCCACACGGATCCCTGCAAAACATCACCCAAAAGCTTGGGCATATTTAGTAACAAAGGAGATAAACATTGTGTGCATTGATAAGTCCTCCAAATACCAATCACACATATCAGCAAGTCACTGATAAAGTGGGAATGGTTTGTTAAATGACACCAACTTAACGAAGGCACTCTACAATAGTGAGACATTGTCCCCAATTTGTGGTTTATACATTAGACCAATGGCCAACGTAAGGAGCTGTGGCCCAGTACATTGAATATGTATGTCCAGGAGCCAATGGATGAAAGTAGGATTGACTCTTCTCACCACTATTCCCAATGCCTGCAGAATATTTCTACTCTGGCAGAAATAGATTCAATGCCAGGTAAAATATGCTTTTCCACTGTTCACAGTAAATAGTAATGATTTTGGGGTGTTTTGATGTTTTTAGTCACTTGGTAAGGTTAAAAGTTTAAAATACTTGATAAAAATATTGTTTTGAGTTTTGATAGCAACAACAGAGGTGCTCTTAACTGCTGCTA
The DNA here is from genome assembly GCF_041296235.1 of Equus asinus. Lineage (NCBI taxonomy): Eukaryota > Metazoa > Chordata > Mammalia > Perissodactyla > Equidae > Equus > Equus asinus. Next base: position 9,619,285 of record NC_091796.1, read on the forward strand.
TACATCTGTAGTCTAAGTTTTCTTTTCTCAAAGAGGAAAGATATTTCTCAAGTGTGAGTCAGTAAAGAGGATCGATTACTCAAATATGTCAGTGAGCCAAAGTCCAACACGAACATTTGTCCAAATTCAAAAACAAATGTCAATGCCTATGGATCGATACGTGAGAATCTTCAACTCACTTGACCTTTTTACTGAAAAATTCTTAGGCATTTATGGTAGAGGAAAGAATTTCCCAGAAGATTTGATAAAGGTCAAAGTATAGACTTGAGTATTGTTTGAAGTTTAGTTTCCAGTAATTGTTTATGACCAGAATTCAAAATCACTTGCAAGGAAAACTTTAGGCTCTCATCTGGAACCAGGCAAATTTCCTTTGAGTTTCATAATATGCTTGTTTTTACCTCAGCTCTCCACCTCGCACTTCCCCACCTCCTCACCTCCAGGAAATAAAACAGATGGGAAAAGGGGAGATCTCCTTCCTTTTCTGCTCAGGGGCAGTCAAAGCGTCAAATACGGAGGAGTTTCAAACAATGGTTTCTACTAAACTTGGATTAATAGATATGACTTTTATGAGGAAAACCCTTAGTAGAGGCCAGGACTTGACCTAGAAGAGAAAATGCAGAACAAGTACAGACAATTTTAAAGACCCAGAGGTTAAAAACACCAGTGGTCAGAACTGTGAGATAACCTTATAAAAGGCAGTGGAACCAAAAAAATAACAAAGGTTTGAAACCTAAACGTCAGGAAAATGACTAGCTTCCATGAGAAGATTATTAAAGGAGAATAAAACTAGTTTGCTGGGCTTTGTGTGAAATGGATGAACATCAAACTAGGTAAAAAAATAAATAAATAAATACCGTGTCAGTAAGCATGACAGTAGAAAATATATTGTGAAGAACTCTTCTGACTAGTTAGTATGATTACTGGATAGTCAGTGCCAGGATTTAAATGACATAAATGGCATCCCTTAGAGATATATTATCAGCTACCTGCAATCCTTTTTAAAACAAGAATTTCCATTGTCTTTGAGAAAATATGACTGCATTAACTTCATTTGAAGAACAAGCACTGAAAATGTAAAATGATTCAGTCACCTTACAAAATAAATCAAGGATATTTTTTAAGCCAATAAAAAATGTAGGTTTCCATTCAACAAAGTGGGCTTCTCTTGAAAATGTGTAAATCTCTTTGTTGTGTTTGTAAAGACAAGCAGTTTTATATACCAGATAGAAGGAAAAAGCCTAAAAAAAGTATGAGTTGGAAATAATGGTTATAATCTGGTCTATTTAGGAGCTAAATTACATAAATTGATTAAGTATCTTTCATTTGTCCAATTTACATCAAATGACTTCCACGGACCACTCTAGATTCTAGAAACATATCAATGGATAGCATAGGAAATAATCAATCCCCTAAAATCCAAAGCTTGATATGAAAGGAAAAATATTGAGATATTTCACCATCAGTTGTCTCTTGCTATGCTCCTTTCTTCTGCCAGTATTTGGGACTTGAAAATAAAGCAAATAAGAAAGATCAGAGACTTGCTTAGGAAGGGGAGCATGACACTAAAGTCGTGGCAAGGAAAGACATCAGATGTTCTGACGCCTATCATCTCCCATTTTATTTCTCTGTGCTATAGGGTATGAACTTGCCATGTGTGAGTGATAATAACTGTCTTCTTTATTTACATTCTTACTCAAGTGGCTCAGACTCAAACTTCCTAAAATGCAGCGATGCAAAATCTACCCTTGTAATGCAAATAATCGTTGCCTTTTTAAGGATGTTTGATGATTTCTTAAATTTTTAGAATGATAATTATGGTTACATTTTTTTTAATCTATTAAAAAATGAAGTGTTTCTAAAGTCATGTATTGATCATTATTTAGCCACATTACATAGCTAGTTTTGCTTGATTTGTATATTTTTACTTAGCATTCCAGCATAGGAGAGTTATGTTCCCAAAAATATGCAAAAAAATTAAGTTCAAAATAATAAGAGGAAGAAATGCTTAAAATATTTAGCTGATTTATGACGGCATAAGGCAGCATCACATAGTGGTCAAAGATGTGAGGTTGAATTCTAACTGTGCCATTTCCTGGCTGTGAACGCTGGGGCACCTTCCTTAAACTTTCTGAGCCTGCCTTCTGATCTGTAAAAAGAAAAATTATGATAATGCTTCTCTTATAGCGTTGACGTGCTGATTAAATGAAATCAAGTATGTTAAAGGCTTATAAGTCACAAGAACCCTACAAAGGATTTGTAAACATTAGCTGTAAATACCTAGTGATCCTCAATCTGAAAGAAAACAGAGGGATGTATTTTAATAGATACATGCACACCTTCCATTACTTTTCAGTATTTAACGCGAGGATGCATACATTAAATGACTTTTCTTCTTCCTTTCGCCTTTGGCCTATTTTTTTCCTTTGATCCTTGCTCATCTCCAAAGGTCACCCTCCCCTTTTTTTAACACACAATCTCGTTACTTGATAAAACACTTTGGAAGAACCGTTGTCTTGATTTATCACCTGTCTGATTTATCACTTTAGTAAAGCAATTATTGTTGTGGTGTTTACCAGAAAGCGTAAAGTCAGGGACTCAAATATGAACTAAAAATAACTGTTCTCTTTTCCAAGACATTTGAATCCTTCCTAAATATACAGGAAAAAAGCCCTCAGGCTATAAGACTCATAATTCCATAACAACTGTTTGGAACTTTAACAGATCAATACTGAAAATAAAAATCAATATGGTCTATCACTGTTAAAAATAATTGTTCCAATAACCACCCCCACTTACTAGGATTGAAAATAAACACAAGAAAGTTTTACTAACTCATAAATTTATAGAAGTTACCTAATTAACAGCATTTCCACTGCTTAAATATTTAAAATAGTGGAGAACTTCTAACAATTTTCAAGAGAAACATCTTACTCCATTAAAGAAATAACTGAATTCAGTGAGAAGTTCAGAGGGCACTAAATTTCTTCCATTAAGTCCTGAAAGTAGGGGGCCGGTCTGTGGCCAAATGGTTAAATTTGTGTGCTCAACTTTGGAGGCCCAGTGTTTGCTGCTTTGGATGCTGGGTGTGGACCTATGCACCACTTATCAGGCCATGCTGTGGTAGCATCCTATGTCTAGCAACTAGAATGACCTACAACTAGGATATACAACTATGTACTGGGGCTTTGGGGAAAAAAAAGAGGAAGATTGGCAACAGATGTTAGCTCAGGGCCAATCTCCTCAAAAAAACAAGTCCTAAAAGTAGAGCTATAATATGAAAATTGGGCTTATCTTATGACTTAGATGATCAGCCACTAGTTTCTTGGTAGTCTTGTCCTGTAAGACTTTACACTCACCAATCGGTATTAGCGGGCACATCTGAAACCAACGTTTTTGAAACACATCAAATATAGTAAAATATAGTACACATCAAATCATATTCCAAATGAGTATAGACAGTTACACCTTCTTTTGTCTTGGGAGGAAGATTGGCCCTGAGCTAACATCTGTGCCAATCTTTCTCTGCTTTATGTGGGACGCCACCACAGCGTGGCTGGATGAGTGGTGCTAGGTCCGTGGCCCTGATCTGAACCTGGGAACCCCGGCCACTGAAGCGGAGCGTGCAAACTTAACTACTACACCCCCAGCCGGCCCCCGGTTATACCCTTTTAGATTTTACTTTTTTCTTTCAATGTCATAGATGGTTGAAATAGAAACCTCTCTTCTTTTTGATCTGTACTTTGTCTTTCCCCTCATTCATTCAGTCAACACCCATTTCTTGGGCCCCTACTATGAGCAGAATGAAACTAAGATTGCCACCATCTAAACTGATTGACAGGCCTCTTTACTTTTTATGTCATGTTCATACTAACCTGGGATTTTGACAGAAGAAGATAAGTATGACTCCTCCTTCAGTTTAAGGCATATGTTTCCAGAAGGTCTCTGCTCATATGAAAACATGTTTCCTAAGCGAAACATTTTGAGGATGATAATAGGAAAATTCTAAGTCAAATACCTCTTAAGTAAAGCAGAATATTTCTCTTTCTCTGAGATCCTTGTTAAATGCAACTATACTCTGTTTTAGTAAAGCAGTTTTGAATTAGGAGCATTGAGAGCAATAATCGCTATGATGATGTGAGAATGTAAACAGCATATTAATATGAATCCGCTAAGTTCACTTATTGTCCCCATAGAAAGCAGTACAGGATCTTGAAAAACTGGACAGAACTTATGGGCCAGAGGGCTAGGAAAAGTCCCGAATGTATGTGTGCACCCTGAAGAGGACAAGACCGGGAGCGCATGATGGTGGAGGCCTCAGTTGGCCTGAGGACAGCAAGGAAACACGAGGTGCCTTGGGATTGGCATGAAAATGTGAAGGGATTTCTGAAGAAGAGAGGTGGGCTGATGCTCCGACAAGCTAACATTTCATGGTTTTCATTAGTACAGTCCCTTCTACTCCCACCCACATCGCAGTCTTCAGTAGACTGCTCTCTATCCAACAGAAGATAGTAAGCAAGTTATTGTTAAAAAACAAATCTCATATTGTAATTAAATCATTCCTCTAATGTGGCTAGAAAGCTCTTCTGAAGACCTGGCCACCAGGTGGGCTATCCCAGCAAAAGAACTATACATATTTTATTCCACCCCACAAAATTCAAAATCTTTTTTGAAAAAGAAATCTGTTATTCAAGGCACTTAATACTTCCTGGATAAATGATCACAGGCTTTCATCCATTATTCAATTTTATATTTACCAATTTTCTCAAAATGCAGGAAAAGTGACAGTTTTACTCTCTGATAATTGGCCTATTTAGACTTATGTTTATCTCAATGACTAGAATGCATATCCATGTGTGACAGTTTGATTTTCACTTTTCCTAGAATATTATTTTTCTCTAATGGTTCATATCAAATACTTTTTATAGATTCTGTTCCCTGAGTTTCGTCAATATAAACTCAGAATGTTGCCAGAATGCTTAAAGCCATATCCCTAAAAGACTTGTGAATTATGCTGCTTGCAACCATCAATACCCTGTTTCAAAATTATATGACCATTTCTGATAGATTCATAGTACTCTCAGAAATCTAACTCTCTTTGCTAGAACATGTAAACTCAATAAGAGGTATGAAATACAAGAGATTTAAATCAATTCAGATCAACAACCATCGTGGCAATCTTAGAAAATTAAATTATGATGGCACTGGATTTCTAATTATACAACACACCCTTCTTAGCAAAGATAATACTATTTAACTGTGTCAGTAAATAAAATATCAAGTATTTCTTCATCTAAAATTTCTGTCGACTCCCCCAGCATCACGCACACCTACTCTGTAGCTCCCATACAGCTGGAAACAGGCACTTAACTGTACGGTTTTTGGCAGATTCTGTGTCCCTCACTGAAGGCACTTCTGTGAGGGCAGGGCCATTTCTACAAAAATCACCATTGAATTACTAGGTCCTATAGTACATAGTATACAATACATGCAGAAGGAAAGATCGAATATATAATTTAAGAAAACATCTTGAAAATATTTTTTTGTTTGTTTTTTAATAAAGAACAAAAGATTTTTCTGACCTCTGTGTTTTCCCCTACCTTACCCTAAAAAAATCTGGCGATGAATTGTTCCCTGTTAAAACATGTTGTTCTTCTGGTGATCAAAATATTCCCCCCAAATCCACATAATTCCTGAGGGAAAGCAGGAATTTTATGCTTCATTGTCAATATCAAAAAAACCTTTTTAATATATTCCTCTACTCAACAGAAATGGTCTGAACTTTTTACAGATCAGACCACCCTTTTTATTACGTTTATTACCTGCCAATACTGCAGTCTCTTACGGTCTCACCTGCTGTGCTCCTTTTCACTCATACTCCCTATCTCTTCCTTTGCTCTTTACCTGGCTAGCTGCTGTCCATCTTTCCCATCTCTTTCTCAACATCTTTTCTATCAGTTGCATACAGCACTATACTTTACCTGTCAGAGTAAGTAACACACTGAATCTAACTGTCTGGGTTTGCTTGTTCGTTTCCCACTGTGGCCATTTCTACAACACCATTGAATCATCAGTGTTTAACCCTAGTGCCAAGCACACTGGAGATGGATGATAAATATTTATCAAATAAACGATTGAATAAGATAATGAAGTAATGCCTGAATGAGCATATGAATTATTTATTTTTGTTGTCTTGTTTTGTTTTCCACTTCACCATTATGGCATTTTGTCTATGCAGAGAGAATACAGTTGGTGCTCAATAAAGAAAAGTTCCCTTTTTAAACTCCAATCAATAATACAATTTCTGGGTGTGAAAAAATTACACAACAAAATGTCTGTTTTATCTTGCATAAGCAAAATAAAGAGGACTACTTATCCAATCATTAGTTAAATTGAACATTTCAGCGACCTGGGCCTTTTTTTCATAATTAGGAAGCAGAATTTTAAAAGTGAGTAAATATATATATCCTGAGGGAGAGGGAAAAAAACGAATATATTTGATCCCTTTAATTTATATCATATTGCGTTCAATTAGGATGAGGAAGAAAAAGAAATTATTTTAAGAGCATTTTCTTGTACTATACGGGAAGATTTTAATCCTAATGCAGTGGCAGAGGCAATATGTGTTGATTACTAAACGAAGCTTAGTACGCTAAGCTAGAGCACTAATCTAGAGCCGGAAGAGCCCATCGCGGGTAATTCGCTAACATCAGAAAGGGAATGGGTGAAATGAGGGACTAGAATATGGTATATTTTCAGGTTCTTTCCAGCTCAAGACTTTCATGGTCTTTGTCTGTATGGTTGACAAAGATTTGCCTAAGCTTCAATGCTTGAGGAGATATATGCAACATTGTAGATGAATCGGGACTGGGAAAAGATATTCTTCTTCCCTTGGAAAATCTTACAGTCTAATTTTGGAGTCAGATTATTCACATCAAAAGATGCATTCCCTCCATCAAACATTTATTGGAAACCTACTTGGCGCCAGAAACCGTGGAAGGTGCACTTGCTATAAGATAGTATTCTGAAACACAGAAGCCTTTACAATTAAGGAGAGAAAGAACACACACATGTGGAAGTATTCTGAATTCTTTATGGGATATGACAGAACTATGTACAGTATTACTAAGATCTAAAAGTCTAGACGGTCAGTTCAATATAAGATACACTAAATGAAATTTGAATGGCAAGGGATAAACATGTATTCTTCAGTGCCCACTACATGTAATGTATAATTTTTAGTACTTTACATATACAAATGGATTAATCCTTTTGATAAGCTGTTACTTAAACACTACTTTGCAGAAAATCAAACAGACTCAGAAAACCTATTGCAAGGAGATCAGAGAGCAAGATAATGCCAGGATAAGAATTTGGGCCTGGGTCTCTTGGATCCCCAAAATGGAAATAAAATGGGGGATGCCTATTTTCAGAGGAGTGTATGGAAAAGTTGGAATTTATCATACATATTGAAAGAGGATTAGGATTTTTAAATTGAACTTTTATTTTAAGATAATTGTAGATTCTTAAGCAGCTGTTAAGAAATAACTAAAATAAATCTCATGTGCCCTCTACCCTGTTTTCCCCAATGGTAACATCTCGCACCCCTAGAGTACAATGTCATGACTAGATATCAACAATGATATAGCCGAAGTATAGACTATTTCCATCATGACAAGGATGTATCTTGTTGCCATTTCATAGCCACACTCACTCCTCTCTCATCACTCCTCAATCCCAGCAACCACTAATTTTGTCATTTCAATAATGTTATATAAATGGAATCATAGACTACATAGTTTTTTAAAATTGGAATTTTTCACTCAACATATTTCTCTGAAGATTCATCCAGATTATTGCATGAACCAAGGTTCATTCCTTTTCATTGCTGAGGAGTATCCCAAGGTATGGGTGTTATGGCTTAATTACTCACCCATAGAAGATTATCAATATTGTTTCCAAATTTTGGCATTGACAAATAAAACTAAAGATTGATGTATAGGTTTTGTGTTAATATAAGTTTTCATTTCTCTGAGAGAAATACCCGGAAGTGCATTTCTTGGTCACATGATAGTTGCTATTTGGGAACTTGCCAAACTGCTTTCCAGTGTGATTCTATCCTTTACATTCCTTTTAGCAATAGGTGGGTGATCCAGCAGCTCTGCATCCTCCCCAGCGTTGCTGTTGTTGCTATCTCTTATTTAGCCATATGGTAGGTGTGTGGTGATAGCTCACTGTGATTTTAATTTGCATTTCCCTGATAGCTAATATGTTGAACATCTTTTCATGTACTTATTTGCTGGAGACAAATCTCCTTAGTTTTCCTTCATCTGAGAATGTCCTGACATATCATTGTTGATATCTAGTCATGACATTGTTCTCTAGAGGTGCAAGATGTTACCATTGGGGAAAACAGGGTAGAGGGCACATGAGATTTATTTTAGTTATTTCTTACAACTGCTTTTGGATTGACAATTATTTTACAACTTGGATAATTGTGTGCTACTTCTTTCTGGCTTCCGTGGTTTCTGATGAGATATTCACTATTATTTGGATTTTTTTTTTCCCTATAGGTCAGGTGTAATTTTTTTCTTGATGCTGTCAAGATTATTTTTTCTTAATTTTCCATAAGGTTTGACTGATGTGTCTTGATGTGGATATCTTTGAGTTTATGCTGTTTGGGGTTTACTAAGCTTCTGGACTGTAGATTTGACCCTTTTCCTAAATTTGGAAAATTTTCACCCATTATTCCTTTGAGTGCTATTCAGCCCCAAACTATTTCTCCTCTCATACTGGCCACCAATGGCAAAACCATTTGCTCTTTTATCATCCCACAGGCCCCTACCTCAACCCCTGTTAGCAAAGGCTGTTTTTCTTCCAGCCCATTTCCATTCTATCACGCAGATTGAATAATTTCTATTGTTCTCTCTTCAAGGTCACTGATTCTTTCCTCTGTCCCCTCCATTCATATACTTTTTAAAATTTTAGTTACTGAGTTTTTCAGTTCTAACTTTTCCATTTGTTTTTTCTTTGTATTTTCTATTTCTCGGCTGAGAATGTCTATTTCTTTACAGAAAATTCCTATTTTTTTCATTTGTTTCAAGGGTGTTTGCAATCGCTCATTAAAGCATTTTTATCATGGCCACTTCAAAATCTTTCACAGGTAATTAAAACATCTCTGTCATCTATAGGCGGTCTTCTTTCATTCACTTTTAAGATATTTTGGTTCTTAATATAAGTAATGTTCAATTGTATCCTGGATATTTTGGATAGTATGGGACTCTAGACCTTATCTAAACATTCTGTTTTAGATGACTTCCTTTGACACTGCTCTGAAAGGTGAAGGGGCATCATTGTATTATTACTTCCAGGTGAAGGTGGGAGTCCAGCTTCCCCACTAGACTGCCATTGATATCTGATTGAGGGTGCTCCTTGTTATTGCTGAGTAAGGATGGGAGTTCCAACTACCCACTAGACTTCCCCAGCTGAGAGAGGGTAGAGGTGCAAGTACAGGCTCCGTACCTGATTTCCACTGACTCCATCAGGGTCTAGGGGCCTCATTACTGACAGAGGTGAAAGTCCTGGCTCCAATTCAGCCTTCCCTGCCCCCACTTCAGTAGGGAGGATTGGATGCCTCCTTTGTAGACTGGAAAGGCTGGAAGTCTAGGCTCCCTACACAGCTTTGTGAGCGGGGGTTGAGGTGGGGCACCATTGTTTTCTGTGATAGTTGGCTGAATTAGAGCAGTTTTCTGTCTTGCTAAGCTGACCAGTCCCCAGTCCTTCAGCTAGAGAAAGCCATCTTTTGCTGTATTGCTTTGTTTTTTGTTTTTCATCTGGGCCTGTTGGTGTTTACAGGTTGCTGGCTTTTTCAGCTTCAATTCTGGGATATATGCAGCAAAAAGAAAACCTGGAAAACTCACTACCATGTCATTTCTTAAATCTCAAGTTACCTATGTGGTATGCCTCTTCTCTTCAACTTTGAGATTCTTTTTATGTTTGCTTTATATATAATGCTCAGAGTTCTTAGTTGTACTTATTGGGTTAAGCAGGGGAAAGTATGTCCAGTCCACCTTCCCAAACTGCAAAAGGAACAGGATGAAATGTGTGGACAGGTGAGAAGAGAAAAGAACAAACCACAAATAAGAAATACGAAATCAAAATTCCTAAAAATTTGAAACTGAAATGTTGATGATATATTTTTCGGAATAATGCAAGATAAAATAATTAGTTTCTCTTAGGAAATGTTCATTCCAAAAATTTTGGTGTAAAAAATGTAGAAGGAGTGTTTCCTGATGATGGGTTTGCTTTCAAGCAGCAGCCACATTGTGGAAAGAAGCAATGATTCCCTGACTCAAAATGCCAGTTGATTTCCATTCTAAACAAACTTCTCATTCCCGGGTCAAGGGACTTTGATCTTAAATACGGAGTAAAGATCAAATGTATCCTTTAGGCATATGTGTATATGCATATATTGAGATATATTCATTTATCAAGTGACTTTGTGTTCAGAGAATCCACCTCATTACACATTACCAAGAAGAGCCAGTTACTTAAATATTCTGGAGCCTTTTTGTCGGGGCTGCACTTTCCACTTCTCTGACCAATCTGATTTCCAAAATAGAAAGATCACCATCAAACTACTTCTGAAAGAGATTGGGAGGATTAAGAAATAAGTAGGACACCCTCGTCAAGAGAAAATAATACTATTATCAGATTGGTAGACGTTAGTAACAGACAATTTAAAAAAGTTCTCCACCATACCTGGGGATGATCAGTGGTTAAAAAATGTGATGCTTGATATTAAAATACTATTTTTTTCCCTAATTCAAACAATATTCTTTGAAAATCCATCCTGTTTCTGGAGTCACTGCTTTGTAAACTCACAAGATGACGATAGACTAAGTTAGCAATGTTAGAAACCGATTGTGGCAGCATTTGGTTTCTGGATTTGAACCTCATTAGCTGGGTGGTGTTTGGTAAGTTAAGATGACTTGCTTAACAGTCTGAGCCTGAGGGTGTACCTCTGAGAAACTGGAACTAAATGAGAACGTTAGTAAAAAATTATTTCAACAACGTTTGAGGGGCTGGCCCCACGGCTGAGTGGTTAAAGTTCTGCGTGTTCCACTTTGGCGGCCTGGGTGCACAGGTTTGGATCCCAGATGCAGACCTACTCCACTCACCAGCCACGCTGTGGGAGCATCCACATAGAAAGTAGAGGAATATTGGCACAAATGTTAGCTCAGGGCTAATCTTCCTCAAGCGAAAACAGAGGAGGACTAGCAATGGATGTTAGCTTGGGGTGAATCTTCCTCACACACATAAAAATAAAATAAAATAAAAAATAATGCTTGAGGTTATTTTGTAACCTTGAGCAAGATAAGTTCTCTAAGGCCAAGTTTCCTTTAATATGGGTAAGAATACGTAGATCATAAGGGTGTCAAAATATTAAATGAGATCTTATATTTCAATGGCCCAACACTATGTGTGTGATGTTCTCAGTGAATGATAGCTATTATAATCAACATTATATCAAGAAAAATCGGCAAATTACTAGAAAATGTATGTTTAGACCAATAAAACACATATTAAAATGACAGTTTTTGTATTAGCTAGGCAAATATTAAAAATAATAATGTCTACCATTGCCTCTAGAAGTAAAACGAGCATGTTTATACACTGCAGGCGAGTTAGAATATAAATTGAAACAATTTTTCTAATGGACAATTTGGCAATGTGTATAAAAGCTTCTAAAAATAAAAATTATCTTGACCAAGCCATACCATTTCTAGGAATTTACCCAAGCCATTTTTAAATGTCCAAAGATGTATGCACACATGCAACTTACTGCAATGTCGATTATAGAGCTAACAATAAAAATAAACAGACTTTAAAAAATAGGTTACATTTTTAATTAAACTAGGGTACAATCACACAATGAGTTTTATGGTTCAACATCCACAAATCAATCAATGTGATACACCACATTAACAAAATGAAAGATAAAATTCATGTAATTATCTCAATAGATGCAGAGAAAGCATTTGACAAAATTTGACATCCATTTATGATAAAAACTCTCAATAAAGTGGGTATGGAAGAAATGTACCTCAGTACAATAAAGGCCATATATAACAAGCCCACAGCTAACATCATACTCAAGGATGAAATGCTAAAAGCTTTTCCTCTAAGATCAGGAACAAGACAAGGATGCCGACTCTCACCACTTTTATTCGTCAGTATGGAAGTCTTAGCCAGAGCAATTGGACAGGAAAAATAAATAAAAAGCTTCCAAATTGGAAAGGAAGAAGTAAAACTGTCACTCTGTGCATATGACATGATATTACGTATAGAAAACCCTAAAGACCCCACCAAAAAACTGTTAGAACTAATAAATGAACAAATGAATTGTTGCAGGATACAAAATCCATAAACAAAAATATGTTGCAGTTCTATACACTAATAATGAGCTATCAGAAAGAGAAATAGAGAAAACAATCCCATTGACAATTGCACGACAAAGAGTAAAATGCTGAGGAATAAATAAATAACCAAAGAGGTGAAAGACCTATATACTGAAAACTACAAGACATTAAGGAAAGAAATTCAAGAATAGACAAATAACTGGAAAGGTATTCTGTGCTCATGGATTGGAAGAATTAATTTTGTTAAAATGTCCATACTACCCTGTAGAAATCAATCTACAGATTGAATGCAAGCGCTATCAAAATTCCAACGGCATTTTTCACAGAAAGAGAATAAACAATCTTAAGGTTTGTATGCAACCACAAAAGATCCCAAACAGGCAAAGCAATATTGCGAAAAAGAACAAAGCTGGAGGCATCATGCTCCCTGATTTCAAACTCTATTACAAAGCTATAGTTAACAAGACAGCATGATACTGGCATAAAAACAGACATATATCAATGGAACAAAGTAGAGAGCCCAGAAATAAACCCAGGCATATATGGTCAATTAAATTAAAACAAAGGATAGGAAAGGGCAGTCTCTTCAATAAATGGTGTTGAGAAAACTGGGCAGCCACACACAAAAGAATGAAACTGAACAACTGTCTTACACCATACACAAAAATTAACTCAAAATGAATTAAAAACTTGAACATAAGACCTGAAACCATAAAGCTCCTAGAAGAAAACGTAGGTGGTAAGCTTCCTGACATAGGTCTTGGCAATAAGTTTTTGAATATTACACCAAAAGAAAAAGCAACAAAAGCAAAAATAAACAAGTGGGCATACATGAAACAAAAAGGTTCTGCACAGCAAAGGGAACCATCAACAAAATAAAAAGGCAAACTACTGAATGGGAGAAAATATTTGCAAATCATCTATCTGATGAGAGGTTAACATCCAAAATATATAAAGAACGTATACCACTCAGTAGCAAAAAAAATAACAATCTAATTAAAAAATGGGCAGAAGATCTGAATAGACAATTTTCTGAAGATGACATACAGATGGCCAAAAGGTACATGAAAAAGTGTTCCACATCACTAATCATCAGGGAAATGCAAATCAAAGCCCAGATGAAATATCACCTCACACCTGCTAGCACAGCTATTATCAAAAAGCTAAGAAATAACAAGTGTTGATGAGAATGTGGAGGAAAGAGAACCCTTGTGCACTGTGACTGGGAATGTAAATTGGTGCAGCCACCGTGAAAAGCAGTATGGAAGTTTTTCAAAAAATTTAAAATAGAACTACCATATTATGCAGCAATTCCACTTCTGGGTATTTATCTGAAGAAAGCAAAAACACTAACTCAAAAAGATATATGTACCCCATATTCATTGCAGCACTATTGACAATAGGTAAGATATTGAAAACAACCTGTGTCCATCAATAGATGAATCAATAAGGAAATTGTGTCAGATATATATACACACACACACACAAACATATATATATATGTACAAATAGAACATATATGCAATGGAATATTATTCAGCCAATAAAAGAATGAATTTTCACCATTTGCAACAACATGGATTGACTTTGAGAGCATTATGCTAAATGAAATAAGTCCGACAGAGAAAGACAAATATCAAATATCGTATGAACTCTTTTATATGTGTAATCTGAAAAAAAAACAAACCAAGCTCATAGATACAGAGAACAGATTGGTGGTTGCCAGAGGCAGAGAATGGAAGAAATGTATGAAGGGGGAAATAAACTGAGTTATTAAAAAAAGTTATGATATGATTTTAAGACCTAAACATAGCCAGTGTACGAAATAAAATAATACCAACAGAGAGTGGTCATTTGTTTTCTTTTCCAAGGAAAAGAGGTAGTTTCTATCCTAATTTAAAATTTAAATGCACATATATATACTCACATACACAACACACACACACAAACACAGGCTCATTGTATCTATATCTGTCCAATATTTGTTTTCTTTTGCATAACAACTTCTGTCTGCAGTCATTCAATTGACTATACCATTCAAGTGGACATAGTAAAAGAAACAGCCAATTCATGTCTATATTTGCTTTCAGCTTTCAGAGCTTCCTTAAGAATTTTAAAATCCTAAAATCATGTGTCATAGTACTTGAATGTCTTGTGAGAGATTGTCTTTAGGTGGGTCAAAGGTTTGTATCCTAATTTAAGGAAAACAATTGAGCTGTGTAGATATTAAATAGCTTACTCAAGGCCACATAACCAATAAATGAGTCTCAGAACTTTTTATTAAATCAAACTTAAAAAGTAACACATCAGAGATCCTATACTGCTATGGCTTCCGATGCATCCTGGAAATGAAGATATGAAGACAATATAATATACAGGCTTAAGTGCCTTCCTCTGTTTTTGTCTCTAACTGCTAAATAAGTTTTTATACATGTTGTGCAAGGCTTGATCAAAGATGCTTCCCAGACCTCAGAGCCAAGAAAAAGTGGTACTTATCCTGATGGTTTGATTCCTCTTAGAAAACAAAAGATACAAAAGCCATCATTTTTTTCTTTTTGACTTAACTGCTAGCAAGAGTTGTTTTTAACAGTTCAGTCTTTCTTATTATGGATCTCTCCATATGTCCTTCCTCACCCCAGCATCCCTTACATGACTCATAGAAGAGGTGGCAAGGGATGGCATTGATGCAATCAGGAACAACACAGGAAGAGCTAGTTCTGAGGAGCTTAGGTAATTCATGACACTAAAGCACTCTGCCAGGGGCAATTTTTCCCTTGCAGTATGTAATCTTTTCAAAAAGTCTGTGTGATAACTATTATTATTCTTATTTTCATTATTTCAATCTGTAAACTGAGACTCAGAGAGGCTTAAGGAGTTGACTAGAACACAGTAATCAGTAGTGATGCAGCTGCTTCTGGCTTCAAAATCTATGCATTTTCCATCACACTATGTTCATCTGATATAAAATATGCTGTGTTCTGAGTTCAATCTTTACAGAGTTTTCTAAGGAAGAAACCATCAAATACAAATCACTTTACTCCCAGCCTATATTTTCACTAACATTTCCATTTCCTGAATTGTTCCTACACATTTGTATTCAAGACATCTTCCAGAATTACCTGTTACAAAATAAATAATTTATGATCTCCCACATTTAATGCACTAACACAATTTCCTATGAAGTGCCAATAACTCAATTCCCCGCTCCTGTCTCTAAAGATGATAATTCCTCCTTTATCAACAAGACAGAGGAAACAGAGTTTAAAATCTGTGAAAATCAATTTGTCATTGGTGGTAACAGGAGTGGAAAATAAATGTTTGCACTATTTTACTTGGCATAACTGAGAAATGAATTAGCTATAATGCAGTGAGGTTACCCTGCCTGTTGCTAGCTGCCAATGGCCGTGTTAATTCCGCCAGAGGCTACACGTGGCACATCTTGTATGTCATTGGTCCTGATGATATATTACATCAGATCCAGCAGCTGACTGAATGCTTCATAAGTATTTACTCACAGTAAGATTTGTAATGGGCCAAAGTGGTTTTTCAGTCAAATATTTTGTCTTTATAATATTCAGATAATTCAGATCTAGTGATGAGCCAATATCATTCCATAGTTTTAAAAAGTAACTACAGATGCCTCAGTTATACTTCTTAGAATACTAGATCATTTAATAATTGTTAGATCTGTTTTGGTATGACACTCTTTATCCAATATCTTACCTCTGCTCTTAACTCATAGATCACTCTATCCTTGTTTTGAGATTTCAATCCTTCCTTTACATCTTCTGGTATTTCTTCCATTTCATTTTCATGTTGACCATGAGGAATGTTAAGCTGAAAAAAAAGTAAAATTATAATCACCTGATGCTACAAGGGTCAGTTCCACGATAATCCACACTAGTCTTTCATTTTGCTTTTAGTTATTTTTTTTTCTATGCAGATTCTGGCAAGTTTTGTTGTTGCTATTGTAATTATTGTGGGTGAGCCATTTATATTTATACTTGTAGCCGAAAAACCCTAAGTTGTTAGGAAACAAATCAGAAAATCCCCATAAATCCAATTCGTTATTGAAAATTGGGCAAAACTCAGTTACTTCCACAGACTCCTGGTAACTGACCAAGTGGATTCTAAACTAATCCAATTAACTCTGATCTTTCAGCCTTGAATATTAGTACCACAGTACTCTACTTATGTCTATTTTTTATGAAGCACAATGAGTTTATAGATTCTAGCAGAGACAAACTTGGGCAATGGAACGACAAATCTATATGATGCTAGAGCTGGAAAAATATGTGGAGAACATCTCCAAAAGATGCCAATAAGTTGCCATAGTTTCGAAACTACTGCCAAAAAAATAAACAAACTCTAGTACATCCAGACAATGGAGTATCATTCAGTGCTAAAAAGAAATAAATTATCAAGCCATGAAAAGACATGGAGGAACCTTAAATGCATAATACTAAATGAAAGAAGTCAATCTGAAAAGGCTACATACTGTATGATTCCAACAATGTGACATTCCGGAAAAGGGCACAACACTATAGAGATAACAAAGAATCAGTGGTTTACAGGGGTTGAGGGAAAGAAGGGATGAATGGGTGGAGCACAGAGGATTTTTAGGGCAGTGAAACTACTCTGTATGACACTCTAGTGGTGGATGCATGTCATTACACATTTGTCTAAATCCATAGAATGTACAACACCAAGAGTGAGCCCCAATGTAAACTATGGACTTCGGGTGATGATGATGTGTCAATGCAGGTCCATCAATTGTAACAAACATACCACTGTGGTGGAGGACCTTGATAATGGGGGAGGCTATACATCAGTGATGGCAGGAGGCATATGGAAAATCTATGTACCTTTCATTTAATTTTGCTGTGAACCTAAAACTGCTCTGAAAAATAAAGTCTATAAAGAGAAACATAGGACAATGCAAAAAAATCCTATAAATGCAAACAGTGGTTTTCCTCCAGAGCTGTTCTTATAATTAGAAATTTTCAGCAGAAGCATGAAATTTGATAGATATAGAAAACATGTAGACACATACACCTATGCTATTTTGTTTTATTAACTTATATTTTTCCCTAAAATATGTAGGTAAATGTTTCCAGAATTTATTTTATATAATTTATGTGTAATCCTGCAATAAATTAGAATATAAAAACTAACATTGCACAACCTATTTAAAATTAAAAAATAATATTAATCATAATGTTATTGTTAATAGTAGTATTAAGCATGTGCTAGTCTCCAGGAACTGGACTTGATATACATTTCCCTAGTTAATGCTAACAGTAATCCTACATGTTGATAGGTATTATTATCACTCCTACTTTAAAGAAGAGTAAAATATTTTTCTTAGGCTTAAGCAGCTTTCCCAAATTCACAAAGTTAATAACTGAAGGAAGAAAATTTTAAGAATGTTCTTGCCAAATTCTTTACATGAGTTCTTAATAATAAAGCAAGACTGCATCTATAATTATAAAACCAAAAGCCATGGTAATAATCTTCAGAAAGGCAATAAGATCATAGAAATAGACAACATAGGGAGAATAACAGAAGATACCATAGCCCCAGCATACCAGAAACGGACTACAGTGGAGCTAGGAGCTGATTCGCCAACTACAGAAAGGCTCCATGTTCAGAGTTGGTAACATGGAGGCACACATGGATGGCAAGAATGGAATAGGACCTATGCCACTGAGTTCATTGAAAGCCTGTCTAGGCATGGTTCACCCACTTTCATATGAGTTAAATAGACAGTGCAGTGTGGCATTAATCTGTGGCCAAAATGAAATTTTTAAAAAGTCACTTTGCTATAGAAAATAACAAATTGCAAGAATAATATGATAACAACAGGTTTTGTTTTGGGTTCACCAAAGCAAAATCCAACTCATTCTGGTAATTGAATACCCCCAGCTTAACTTTGGAAATATTGGTCATGAATTCTCAGGGAACTAGGTCAATCAATAAATCTTTCCATTGTTAACAGAACTTTCAATCGAGCCTACACTGAAAGGAAGGAAGAGGCAGGAAAACAAATTTTCATATACAACAGTGAAGGGAATTCACACCAATTACCAAAAATAATTCATTTTCATTCATCATTGTGAGTGGGAAATTGAGGATCTGTGGACATATGAAGAACCAAAAAATGAAAATAAATGGCTAAGATTAAGAAGCTACATGTTTGATAGAAAACAAACAAACAAAAAGCAGAAAAATGGTATGATTTAAGGTATGAAAGAATGTTATTTCAAAAAAAACACAACTATCTTCAGGAAAAAACAAATATATCTTGCATTCATAAACTAAGGAAAGAGCAGTTTCAAAATTTTAAAGAATAATAAAGGATGATCCTTTGGGAAACTTAAAAAACTGTCTAGTCATTCTTCCTTTAGAAATATTTACTAGAAAAGTTGGAAGACAGCCTTGAATGTCAGAGTGTCCCAAAGCTCAGTCCTGTACCTGCTCTCTGTGTATTCTCTCCTTTGGACAGCTCCTGTGTACACATGGCATTGCATACTGATCAAAATGCTGATCATCTCCAAAAGTCTAGTTCCATCCTCAGGTTCTCCCCTACACTCTGGAACCATGTTCCAATTTCCTACTTATCACGTCTATAGGCATCCAAAACTTAACACATCAGAAAGACAAAGTAGGCACTTGTTCCTCAAATCTGTTTCTCTGTCAATCTCTGCCGTCTCAATAAATATCCACTCCATCCTTCCATTTGATCAGCCCAAAAATAATGGATTTATTCTTACCCCCCCTTTCTCTGACATGCCACATCCAAACTGAAAACCAAATCAACTCAACTAAGCATTCAAAATACATAGTAAATTCAACCACTTCACACTACCTACACCACTAGTACGTTGATCAAAAACTGCTATGGTCTCTCACTTTTGTTAATTAATAGCTGCCAGACACTCTGTTTCTCCAAGTGGCTCCATACTCTCTTTCTCAAAACAGCAATTAAATAATGCTCTTTAAAAAGTAATTCAGATCATCCGACTCTGCTTCAGATCATCTAAACCTTTCCAGTGGCTTCTCAATCTCTTCAGAGTATAAGTCAAAGTCCTTGTTATCTGCTTGGTCCTGTTACCCCTCAGTTCTCACCTCCTACTCTTATCTCTTATTCTACTCCAGCTGCTCTGGCCTGCCCACTGTTCCTACATACTCCAGGAAGGCAAGAGCAAAAGAGGTAATAAAAACAATAAATGAAATATTGTCCAGCTGAAGCAAGTCAAACAATATATCAGGAAAAAAATTGATGAAAAGATTAATTACTGATGAACAGAAACAACTATTCTCCCTCTTATAAAAGTTTGAGTTATTTAGACCATTTTAAACTTATACTTTGGTCTCAAAATTACCTTAATTTTGCCACTTACCTCTTCAACTTTATGTTGAGATGAATGGATTTGTAACTAAAATCTATTTAGCAGATGTAAAGTTGAAAGCTGTGGACATGTAGATACTAAAGATTATTAATTTAGCAGAATTATAAATGTCATCCACAAATGATGTATCACATTAGTTAAATTGAAAGTGCCAGAAATAGGAGGTATCTGATGATGTGAATGAGTCAGCATTAGAAAGCATTTTCCAAGTTCGTGTTCTTTTATTTAATATTTATTTAAGTGTCATCCCTTGTAAGACTTTTTTTCTGAAATTGCACCATAATATAATTCCAAAATTCCTCCTTCCATACCGCAGTATTTGTGAAAGGTTAAACCAGGCAACTTGTCATATCTCTGACTTCAGAAATATCTGCCATAATTTGCTTCTGGAAAATTAGCAACACTATATGTAAATATTTATTCTTCTACATTCAGATTAGTATGGAGTGGAAAATCTTTCTGAAGATGTCTAGAAAATAAAAATATTGTGTAACTTATAAATAAAAGTATTTTCTTATTCAGATAATGTAGGAAAAGAAAAGCTTATTTCAAAAAGGGCACAAAATAGAATCTAACATCCCCTGTTATGTTAATTTTGCCTCACATTTCATCCTTCAAAACAATCGAAAATGACTAAGTGGTTAACACTGATTCCAAAGATCTGGTCCTTGTGAAATATTGTGTTAAATATTTATGTTAATATTATTAACAATGCAGCATAATTCAAACTCTCCTGAACACCAAACCGACCGTTTCTCCCATAACTCTCAGCAAATGATCTTGCGGCTTCCTTCATGGAGAAATAGAAGCTTCGCATGGAAAAGATCTTCAACTTCTCTTAACAAAATCTACAAATCTGCATGCATCTACACAAATCTTTCCTCTTTCCTCTTGTTAAACAACTTAAATATCCTTCCTACAGTGAAAGGCTAATCATTCCATTTTTTCACAGGATTTGGTACCTTCGGCACTTGGTAAACTCATTCTAAGAATTGTACCACTCCTATATGTTCAAGATCTCTTGGCTTCTCCCCCATCAACATTTAATTGCTCAATACTTTCCATTTGGGTTGAAGAAGAAGATGTGAGAGATCAAGGGTAGAAGATCTTCCTTTTTTCCAGTCCTGGAGCTTCCATTCCAGCTCTTTGTTGCTTATATTCACCTTTTTCACAGGCTCCTCTCTCACTCATTCCTCCACTGGCTTCTGCTACCTCCATTTCCAGTACTTTCCAATATATTGTCTTGACTTGAATCCTTAGCAGAATTTCACATTGCTGCCAAAGTCCTTGTTCAAACACTCTCTTCATCTGGCTTATGGAAAGAAAGGCTTTCCTGACCCCATCCTTCCCAACCATTCTGACTTCTGTGCAGTTTCCCCTTCTTTAGCTGGTGCTAATCCTCCAAGCCCTCTTTTGTTTCGTTCAATACACCAATACTTAGGTATGATTCCATTTACCCCCATGGTTTCAGCCATTGTCTCACTGCTCACTGTTCAAATTTCTTTTCTGCACTCATAAATCCAAAATCCTACCAAACATTTGCACCTCAAACTCAACACGTTCAGAACTGAATTCATTGTCTTTTCTCCTGAAGTTTCTCTTCCTCATGATGAATGCTGACCCAATAGGCAAGGTCAGAAATCTATAATTTCTTCTCTCTAACCTCTCTAGCATTCCCACATGTTTATAATACTCAATCACCAAGCATCTCAACTTCTTTCACTTGTATATTTCTCAACTCTCTATATCTCTTCACATCCTCCACCAAGCTTGGGACACCTGATATTTTTTTCTGGATTATCATGACAGACTCATAACAGTTTCCTCATCACCATACCCCCCAAATCCCTTCTTCACACTGAAGTTTGAGTCATTTTTTTCATTATAATCTAATTGTCCCTGGTCAACACACTTCAATAATGTCCCTTCCCATTGCCTTCATGTTTATGCATACACTTATAATTTGACTCATGGAATAAGTCTTGAATATCAATTAGTTCAGAGTATATGACCAAGAATTTAACAGTTAGGCAGGTTCTAGTAGCAATACCGTGTTCCTATGAAAGTTGAGGAATGTAAGAAGGAAATGTGCCCAAACAGAAGACCACTCACATACGGTGGATCCAGGGATAGCTAATAAGGTTAAGACTCCAAATAATCTGAATTAACTCTGAGTGCACAGAGAAGCCTCCAAAATTTCATGCCTTATATCATAGCTCCAAAAATTTTAGCCAAAATTTTTTAAACTTTCCTTCCTTAACCTTAAAGAATGGTAATAAAGACAGTAAAGAATGTTTAACTATGATAAATGGAAATTTTATTATAATCTTCAAGTCAAAATAAGAACACTAAATACCTTATCTTAGTGATCTTTAAACTATTTTGCTCTCATGCTGATGTTTCCTTTACATTTGTAAAATTTGTCTTAAAATAGTCAGTTACATTCAAAAGATGAAATTTCTGGTGAATTTTAAATGTTGATACTTTAAATAAAATAGTTGTATCACACTTTACTGTATGCAATGATATATAAAAACTATGTAAATTTAATATTCACCATCATATATTCAAAATAATTTGTATTTTTAATTTTATTTCTTGAAGTTTTATTCCTATTCCATCTCCTCCAGATCATCATATTGTAACATATGTTTATACTTGAAAATGTCTTTTACTCTGCAATATTCAATAAAATATGGATATAAAATATGTACGTATATATTACGGCTTAAAGCTCCCAATGTTGAAAAGTTTCTTTTGGATTGAGTTATCCTAACAATTATTACAGGTACATGGTTGCTTAAAAATAAGATAAGATAGCACATACTGTGATAAGTAATTATTAAATATAAACTAATCATTTACTGGAAATGTATTTCTTAATGAGATGGATAGATACATTTTTTCAATTAGTTTGTGTATTCATGGATGAAATTACTTATTGATAGAATAAAACAAGAATTATCATCAGTTTTATTTATTCTTTTTAAAATGTAGACACTGATAAAGTTGATCACACATGCTGATAGAAATGGAAGATGTTTTGTTACAGCACAGCCATTGTTTGTGTTGCCATTTTAATGTCCTTCTAAATATATGGTAAACCCCTATTTTGATCTGATATCAAAATCTATTTTTTACTATCTATAAATTGACCAATCAATTAGATCGTATTCTAGTACCTTTATGAAAAGGAAAAGTAGACACCACTGAATTGTCACAGGTTTTGTGACCCACTGATTAGTTTCTTTCTCAACACCAATATTTCAAAATATCTCTTTGTTTAGTACTCCTGAGTTTTTCCCACTGTGGCAAAACTCCTAAAATAACAATGGGATGGGATCCTTGTCATCTGAGAAGTGGATGGAGGCTAATGTGGGAGAAGAGAACTTGCTTGCAAAGTACTTCCTTATGCAGATCAATTTCTGAAGGCCACATATGGAAGTTGGGAATCTGGAGTTGAAAACCAAACGACTATCCCTGTGGGGAATTGTGGGAAGATGGTAATGATGTGGTGGTAGTAATTATTTCAATGCCTGCAAATCTCTCCATGAAAACATGCAAAGCTATGAGAATAAAAAAATCAAAAATCTACGGATGTCCACAGCAAAATTATGTCACAAGTTTTCCCTATAAGCCCTAAGATACAGGTCAGTTAATACAATCCATTCACAGCTTCAAGAACTGTAGCACCTGTTGGAGAAAATTAAAGGGAAGCAACTTGCCCCAAGAACAAGAGAACCTCAAATAGACAACAGACATTCCCTGAAAGTGTGTCAGGTCAATGTGACAACAATAGATGAAACTGGGGAGTTTTACACAGTCTGATTGGTGAGTGAATGCAAGAGGCCCATAGAAAAGTCCGAAGAACCATAACGAACTGTATCCTATATACTTTAAAAAAAACAGAAAAAATTTCCTCCAAAAACACACCCCACTCTGAGAGGGAAATGCTGACAATAGAATTCATAGTAAAAGGAACAGTAGCCATAAAAGCAGAGAAAAGAAGGGGTCCAAAGGCAGTTAGGGAACAGAGCCAGGAGTTTTAGAAAAGCACGAGGCCATAATTTAGGGCACTTTACACAAGTATTAAGAGTAGTGAGCTCCAGAGCAGTGAAGCTAGGAAACATTTCTTGATCCATCCACTTTGTATTATAAGAAAAAGAAACTAAATCCATGTAAGAATGAGCAACAGAAAAGGATTGTAGTTGAATCACATGTAATGTTATTAAAAGAATAAGAGGCCGACTAGTGTTCTTACAGACAATGAAAGTATGCTACAGATAATGACAGCATTCTAATACATGCTCACTAGAGAACAAGAAAACAGGAATCACATTTTTCAATTTATCTAAACAAAATTAATAAAATTACAAATAATACAAAACAGCAACACAACCAAGAATTAGAAAGACTGAGAAATGTTATAGTACTGAGGAAAAAATTAAAAATTAAAAATATTCATTTCAGAATAAACTAGAAGGAACACACGACCAAACAAATATAACAGACAATGCCTTAAGAGATAAAGTAAAAAGAAATGACACTAAAAATCCACAGATAATAAACAAAAAAGATTAAAAAGGATACCATAAACTTGCAAATAGAGGAACGTGACAAAGAAAAGTCAACATATTTACAAATTGTCCAGTTCTTTCCACTGAAATGGCCCAGAAATAATGACCATCTCCAGAGGAATGCACATACCTAAACACAGATTGTGGTCTTGAGATATTTCCCACTATAAGAACCCAGGACTCTTTGAAGAAATGGTTTATTCCAGGTCTAAAGAAAGGATAATCCTGGTCTATCTTGTCATACCATAAAGTAAAGAAACTATAAAAGATTAGTAAGATTGCATCAAATGTCCTGAGTAGCCAATATAAAGAAGCTTCTACTCTCTAAATATGGTATCTTATGAACATCAGTGAAGATCATAACTGCAGTGGATTAAAGCAAATCCAACAAATTTAAATTCATGAATTCACAGTGTTACTGAAAAAAAACTCATTTGATTAACACTGGGGAATACTAGTGATTTAATTCATTATTTTGTACATTGGTAAAGAAAGGGAAAATAATCTATCATGTATCCTGACTATATCCAAATGAACAGAGCATTATATGAGAAGAAGTTCCTTTTATTTAGATATTCCAACTAATAAGCAGAAATAATACAGTTAGGATATCACAATTTTGCAGCTTCTAATTAATCAATGGTTCTAGGCAATAAGCACCAAAAAGAGACAGCAAATACCATAAGCTTCCTAATGGAAGAAGACACCATCTAGGAGATAGCCATGAAACTGAACCAAATCATACCTCTTGATCCAGCTAGCCTTTAACAGGAAATATAGAGGACAAAGTAACATTTAACCATACCATAGGATGCAATCTATAAAATTCAAAATAAAACTTACAGGATAAAAGAACTATTTTTTCAATAAGTGAATTATAAGAAGAAAAAAAGAAGAAAGAGATATAAAGAAAAAATATACATATTAAAACACACCTAAAAAGATATATCCAATTAAAATGTCTAAGCTTTATTTGATTTTTTATTTAAATAAGTAAACTGTGAAAATAAAATTTATATTTATTAGAAAATATGAAATCTGAACACTGAATATCTGATATTAGCAAATTATTGTTAATTTTTTAGGTTTGAAAATCTTACTGCTATATACATATATATATATATTTTTTGGCAGATAAAGAGATTTTTTCTTCTCTTTTTTCCAGAGAATGATTCACCCTGAGCCAACATCTGTTACCAATCTTCCTCTTTTATTTTTTCCTCCGCAAAGCCCCAGTGCATGGTTGTATATCCTAGCTGTAAATCCTTCTGGTTCTTCTACGTGAGCTGCCGCCACAGCATGGCAACTGACAGGCGGGTGGTGTGGTTCAATGACCCAGAAAAAATCCCAGGGCCCCTGAAGCAGTGAGAGCGACAAACTTTAACCACTAGACCATCAGGGCTGGCTCAGTACTGCTATATTTAACAAAAAAGAGTCCTTATGTTTTGAGATACCTACAGAAATACTTCCAGATAGTATAATCCAAAGTGGGAATGAGGGTGGATATGGTATGGGTAGAAAAGATTGGCCATAAGAAGATAATTATTAAACATAGCTGATGAAAACATCAAGGTTCCTTAGAGTATTATTTCTATTTTTGTATATAGTTGAAATTTTCCATAATAAAAAGTTAAAAAACAGGAAAGAATAACACCCTGGCTTGTAAAATCCATCTCCTATCACTGTGCGTGAGCGTACTTGGAAAGTAGCCCAGTGCAAAGATTTCAGACTTACCTTAAAGTATAAGATCTATTAATTTGTAGCCCTATTTCTGTTAGAAGTTCAGCTATAGAACCTGATCTGTTAAAGACATTATCAGTCTTTCATATAGAAACAATGCAATGTACCTGTAACAGGAGGCTGACTTTTCTTGTATATGTGGCTGTGGGAGTGCAGGTGAATATGCGTGGTAGCTCACCCAAGAGTAATATCGTCATAAAATTATAAACCAGAAACATGAAAAATAGCATATCCCTATTGTGTCCATTGGAAATTATTGAAAAGGCTTTTTTGAATACCACTGTTTTGTAATAAACTACCTGACTCTCCCAGTTGCATCAAAGTGCAGGCTCCATATTTGCTGCAATAATCTGAGGTTTCACATTTTGGCTGATAGATGATTTCTGTTCACAAAGTCACTCCAAAGCAGGGGAAAACCAATTAGAGTCCCAAAGACTAATTTATTATTCTTAGCAGATTTATGCACAAGGTAATAAAGGCTATCACAATGGTCAATAAAGGATCAATCATGACCTGTGGAGAACGTTGATCTGAGAAATTTAATTTGTATTTCATCAAAAGTTAACTAGCATGTATTTTGCATAAAGCATTTAATAAGGGAATACAATGGGGTATATTTCTTTAGGTGGGTGTTTATCAATCTATGTAGTATATACTTATAGAGAAGTGTTTGTACAAACTTGTTTGATCAGTAGAAAGGAGTTATTTTGTACAATGATTGACACACAGGGAAATGAATCACTTTCCTATATTCCACTTTCAATCTGGAAATGTTGCTTTTTTCCCCCCTTAAATTTTGAGTTATCCACTTCTAACAACTTCAGAAACTAAATTATGATAAAAAAATTGTATTTCTTAGTCACAGTCTCCAAATAAAATTTCCAGCATTTTTCTAAAAGACTAACAGCAGAGTGGTCAAAAGGACACTGGGAAAGGATCGGCTGTGTGGTAGGCCTGGGCCTGCTGAAGCCATTCTGTGCACTTGGACAATCAGACTCTCAAGCCTCAAGTCACTTTACTTTCCACAAAAGGAGGAAGATGAGATAGCTTTTAGTCTAAGTAACTTTCCAATGTAAATATTACATGAAAGTGAGAGACTGAAACTGATAAGTTAGCAAAAGAAAGAATGATTCACAGCTTAGAAACCATGTAAAAATAAAATGTCACACACAAGAGGGTAAGGACCTTTGTTCTTGTAATTCAGAAAAAAGAAAATATCCTTGATAAAAATATAACATTATTGTTTTAAAACAAGTAGTCATAATTTACCAAAACACAAAATATACGTAAAATATAGTCTAAATAAAAATTGACTGCTTTTTTTAAAAAGTCATTTTATGGGAAGCAAGATGGAAAGTCATACTTCTAGTAAGTGATCGATACTGACTGCTGGCCAAGATGGATGAACAGAGGCAAAGTCTGTCAACCTGAAACCACTAAAAGGCAGGACAAAATAGAGGATATACTGTTGAAAAGACATTGAATTTCAGGCAATCCCTGAGAAATGGGAAACAAGCAAAAACAGCCCTAAAATTGCCCAGCTTCCTGCCTGGAGGTGGTCTTCAGTCCGGAGTAGGGAGGGGAAGCCAGGAGACCCCGGTGGTCTCCCTGAGTTGAGGAGGTGGAGCTGGGAGTGAGAGGGCCGAGGTGGAGGAGACGAGAGCACCAGAGGGGAGAAAATTGAGCCAAGCGAGAGCCCTGGGGGTCTCCAGAGTGCTCACCAACGTGTTGCTCAGAGTATGCTCATGAGGAAACTGACCCCCAAAAGAAACAACCACTAGGACTCAAATTAGGCCAGGAATAATAAGTCCTATTCCCAACTGCCAGAGTGGAAAATCCTCATAAGTCAATTAGGAAAAGGACTCAGAACGATTTTGCCTCAACCCTCAGTAGGAAATATAGCCCCAGACTAAATGCTTCTCTGGTCTCACCTAACAAGGCTTACAATCTTCAAGACACAAAGGATCAAAAAGTTTCCAAGTGACAGAACCAGTCTCAGAACAAAGCTGGAGAATAATGACTAAAATACGAAAATGTGCAGCACCCAAAAAGGTAAAATTCCTAATGACAGGAGGCCAGTCAAAAACTACATGTCATGATGGGCTGGCTCTGTGGCCTAGTGCTTGAGTTTGGCATGCTCCATGTCCGTGGCCTGGGTTTGCGGGTTTGGATCCCGGACGCAGACCTACACCACTCGTCACCTATGCTGTGGCAGCAACCCACATATACAATAGAGAAAGATTGGCATAGATGTTAGCTCAGGGCTAATCTTCCTCAAGCAAAAAAAAAAAAAAAAGAAAAGGGAGATTGAGCTCAGGGCTAATCTTCCTCACAAAAAAAAACAAAAAAATTAGAAAGCTGGACAGCCACATGCAAAAGAATGAAAGTAGACCATTCCCTTACACCACGCACAAAAATCAACTCAAAATGGGTTAAAGACTTGAATGTAAGACCTGAAATCATGAAACTTCTAGAAGAAAACATAGGCAGTACACTCTTTGACATCGGTCTGAGCAGCATATTTTCAAGTCCCATGTCTGACCGGGCAAGGGAAACAAAAGAATAAATGAACAAATAGGACTACATTAAACTAAAAAGTCTCTGCACAGCAAAGGAAGCCATCAACAAAACGAAAAGACAACCTAACAATTGGGGGAAGATTTTTGCAAATCATATATCAGATAAGGGGTTAATATCCAAAATATACAAAGAGCTGATACCACTCAACAACAAAGAAACAACAATTCAATTAGAAAATGGGCAAAAGATCTGAACAGAGATTTCTCCAAAGAAGATATATGGATGGGCCAACAGGCATATGAAAAGCTGCTCAACATCATTAGCTATCAGGGCAAATCAAAACTACAATGAGGTATCACCTCACTCTGGTCAGAACGGCTATAATTAACAAGACAGGAAACAACAAGTGTTGGAGAGGATGTGGAGAGAAGGGAACCCTTGTTCACTGCTGGTGACAGTGCAAACTGGTGCAGCCACTATGGAAAGCAGTATGGAGTATCCTCAGAAAATTAAGAATAGATCTACCATATGATCCAGCTATCCCACTGCTGGGTATTTATCCAAAGAACTTGAAAACACACAGGCATAAAGACACCTGCACCCCTATGTTCATTGCGGCATTATACACAATAGCCAAGACTTTGAAGCAACCTAGGTGCCCATCAAGGGACGAATGGATAAAGAAGATGTGGTATTTATACACAATGGACTACTACTCAGCCATAAGAAATGATGACATCTGGCCATTTGTGACAACATGGATGGACCTTGAGGGTATTAGGCTGAGTGAAATAAGTCAGAGGGAGAAAGTCAAATACCATATGATCTCACTCATAAGTAGAAGAGAAAAACAATGACAAACAAACACATAGCACTGGAGATTGGATTGGTGGTTACCATAGGGGAAGGGGGGAGGGGGGAGGGCAAAAGGGGTGATTAGGCTCACATGTGAGGGGATGCACTATAATTAGTTTTCAGGTGGTGAACATGATGTAATCTACACAGAATTCGAAATATACTATGATGAACATCTGAAAATAAACATATAAATGAAAAAAAAATAAATTAAATGCGTAGATAAGTAAACTTGACCTTATAACCAGAAAAAAAAATTATGTGTCATGCAAACAAATGGGAACACATGACCAATAATGATGAGAGAAGTCAAGCAACTGAAACTGGCTCAGAAATAACACAGATGATAGACTTAGAAGTGACCAAGAGGGCCTTGACATTCTCCTCAGCTTGAATAAACTTGAAACTGGCTTATTCGTGATTGCATGCCCTTGACTTTCACTTTTTTAGAGTATTTACTTTGGAAAAAGCAAACTTGTAAATTCTTTCTCTTACGTTTTGAGGCATAAATCTTGTCCCAGCCTTCAGCCAGCTCTATAAGGCAGGGATGTCCATCTCTAGGACCTGGCAACCATCTCTGAAATGTGAAAGTTGAAGCAGAGAGCACCCCATCACCCAGTCTCTGTGGGAGGGGGCAGCCAACTTCAGTGGTGCAAGTCAGCAAACACTCATGACCTAATCAACTGTAGAGAAGAGGGTTCAAAAACAGAATAATCAAGATTCTCAATGGGTCCCACTGATCAAACCTCCTCTCCCCAAATCCTCCAGTAGCTGCCCATCGGCTCACCCCGGCAGGACTGCAATGGGTTCCAGTTGGCAAACACTGGGACAACTTCGAGCAGCTTAATGTACTGTAATAGGAGTCCCTGACAAAGCAGTGGGGACAAATATTTGAAAAATATCATGAGAAAAAATTTTCCAAATTTAATAAAAAGTACAAATACCCAGATTCAAGAAATTCAACAAACCCTGAGCACAAAGGTATATAAGGAAGATTATATCAACACACATCAAAATCAAATTGCTCAAAGCCAGTAGTGAAGAGAAAGTCTTTTTTTTTCATCACTATGACTATAAAATGTGTCTTAAGTGGTCTTTTTGTATTTTTTTCCCAGCTTATTGGGATATAATTGACCTATAACACTGTACAATTTTAAGGTGATACGATGTGATGATTTGATACACGTATGTATTGTGAAATGTTTACCACAATAACATTAGTTACCACATCTTTCACCTCACATAATTACAATTTTGTTTTTGTTGTTGTTATGGTGAGAACATAAAAGCTCTACTCTCATAGCGACTCTTGAGTATAAAATACAATATTGTTACGTATAGTCGCCATGCTGCCTTCCAACGTGGCTGTACCATTTTGCATGCCCACCAGCAATGAATAAGAATTCCTGTTGCTCCACATCCTCACTAGCACTTGGGGCTGTCAGTGTTCTGGATTTTGGCCATTCTAATAGGCGAGTACTGGTGTTTCATCATTGCTTAGTTTGCATTTCCTGTGACAGAGGAGGCAGAGCATCATTTCATATGTCTACTTGCCATCTGTATATCTCCTCTGCTGAGGGGTCTGTTCAGACCTGTGGCCCTTTTTTAAACCCAGTTGCTTGTGTTCTTATTGTTGAGCTGTAAGAGTTTTGTATATTTTGGATGACAGTCATTTATCTGATGTGTCCTTTGCAAATAAGTCTGCGGCTTATCTTGACATTCTCTTGACATTGTCTCTGGCAGAGCAGAAGTTTTAATGATGTCCAGCTTATCCATTATTTCACTCATAGATCATACCTTTGATGTTGTGTCTAGAAAGGCATCACCATACCCAAAGTCATCTAGGTTTTCTCCTATTATCTTCTAGGCATTTGATAGTTTCGTGTTTTATATTTAGGTCTATGATCCATTTTGAGTTATTTTTTTGTGAAGAGTTGTAAGGTATGTTTCTAGATTCATCTTTTTGTATGTGGATGTCCAGTTGTTCCAGCAACATTTGTTGAAAAGACTATCTTTGTTCCATTGTGTTGTCTTTGGTCCTTTGTCAAAGATCAGTTGCCTGTATTTGCGTGGGTCTATTTCTGGGCTCTATATTCTGCTCCATTGATCTATTTGTCTATTCTTTCACCAATATCACACTGTCTTGATTATTGTAGATTTATAGTAAGCCTTGAAGTCTGGTGGTGTCAGTCCTTCAATTTGTTCTTTTTATTCAGTATTGTGTTGGCTATTCTGGCTCTTTCTCCTCTCCACATAAACTTCAAAACCAGTTTGTCAACATCCGCAAAACAACTTGCTTGGATTTTGATTGGGATTGCATTGAATCTATAGATCAAGTTGGGAAGAGGTGACATCTTGACAATACTGAGTCTTCCTATGCATGAATAGAAGCATCTTTATGGTATGTTTTTGAATGTGATAGCATTTCAGTTATTGTTTTTAAGCCTTTTCAACTTCACAGGATTTTGTCCTCTAAGTCCACACACAGAGCCTCAAATCCTTTAGCTCACAAAAAACGTGAAATTATAGAACATCAAAGTTCTTGAAGAAAAAAAATGTGTGTTAGATTTTTACTTTTAGATAAATAGGGTTTTTAAAGGATTAGCATGATTTAATTCTTAATTAAATATTGCCTGAAGCTGCATATAATTACTGTAGTATAAAACTCAGAAAAATCAAATACTCATGTTTGAATATATTTTATTGGAGCTATAGTATGTGATTTAGCTTAACCAAGTAAAAAATTAGTGCCAACTTTGGTAATAAAGAAAGAATATCTTACATTTTTGCAAAGCCTTACAAATTGAAATGTTTTTCTTTGTTTTCCAACTTAGTTCTTCTTTATTAAACATGAGATAATGGCCTGCACTTCTGTCAAAACCAGAGTTTTCATATAAGGAAAATAACATTTTTGAATGTTTATCTCTTACTTCAGATGTGCATAAAACAGCTCAATGTTAGTGGTTTTCTTATGGGAAACAGAAAATTATACCTCCTAATATTTTTTTTTCTAATGAGGTTTTCATTAAAATAATCAGCACAGTGTTTATATTTTTTATTGAGTTTTGACTGGAATAGCTGGTAGGATAGCAGATTACAGAAACTCTACGCAAAAACCTGTATAAATTGAAAGAAGCCAGTCATGAAATTCCATTTATATGAAGCGTCCAGAATAGGCAACTCTACAGCATGAGATGAGATTAGCGATTACCTAAGTTGTGGGTGTTGGAGGCAAGAGACAAGAGATGGGCACACGACTCCTTTTTGGACTCAGGAAATGTTCTAAGTGGACTGTGTTTGCACAGCTCCGTGAATATATTAAAAACTACTGAATTGTACTCTTTAAATGGATGAATTATACAGTATGTGAGTTATATCTCAACAAAGTTGTTAAAAATATGTAAAGAGCAAAGATTGTTTTAATCAGAAGAATTACAGCAATTATGCCTTCTAACTTAATTTTAAATCTCAAAGAACTTCTGTGAGGAGCATTCTTCATCAATCTGAAGCACAATATGAGCTTTCACCTCTTAATTTGTGTCATTCGCACCCCTGTCTTAGGGAGAAGCAAAAAGCCTACTCACTCGCTTCTCTGTGTATTTCATAATTTAATATTAAGAATGTGGTTCAAAGTGAATTTGAGAATTTCACACTTCCCAAACTCCCTCTTTCTCTGTCGATATTACAATGGCACTTATACTTATGATTTAAGTTTAATTAAATGCATATGATGCTGTTTACTTTTTATGTAAATAAGTTACTCTTGGAAACACTCTGTCTTATAGGATTTTTCGCTAATTTGGTGACTCGAAATCTGTTAATACATTCTTACTCACCCCTAACATATGGCACTCCGAAATCTTTAGAGATTGAAGCCTAACCTGCACAAATCTTTCCTACAAGCAAATAGCTGACAAAACTACTTTTCTTCTCTGGGACTTTGTGCCTTTTAGTGTAAACAATTCAATATCTGGAATCAGCAAAAAACGTTTATATAGCCAAAAAAAAAAGTCAGAACAACGGAAAATAGGCCAAAAGTAAGGAGTCCTAATCCTCTAGCAACTACCCTTCCCTTGTCCTAGGACGCTCACATCCACCTCCGTTAAGTCCATCTGCAAGTATCTACTGATCACTTCTCACTGAGAGTCAGACACTGGGTGAGTGGAGGAGCCCCGAGGTGTCTGCATCCTCATGGTGATCACTGTCTAGGGGAGGAGACAGAAGGAAACCGACACTTGGAAGAAGTGATGCAACCACAGCGCGGACGCGCAGGACCAGCGCCGCCCCGCAGAGAGCCACGTGCTGGAGTCTTGGAGGTTGAGCCAATGGAAGGCAGAGGAACCTGAGTAAATTCAGATTTACTGGAGCCTGAATTTTCTCCAATTTGGGGACAAAGAAAAACTAGGAACGAAAGTAAATATTTATTTAGAATGAGGAAACAACATTCACAAATTTTGGAAAGCTGAAAAATACCATAAAATATCACAAAATCCTGAAAAATACTATAAACTTCCAGTAATAGCTACTAAATAATTAATAAAAAAAATTCCTACATTTTTGACTATACACACTTTGAGTAACTTCTTAGTATGAGTGACTTTGTGATACCATTTTTTTGTAGAGAGGATTTCGTCTTTCTTCCCAAATAGTTGGTCATCTTTTTGCAAATGAAATTTGGATAATAAGCTCATAGCATGACACATAAGCCTATTTGCTGTTTGGAATATTCAATCTTTAAAATTTGTACCCTACAAATATAGGTATCCCAAAAAACTATCTTTCATATGATTTTCACTTAAAAGTATGGTGCATTATTACCTACGTTTCTGAGAGGAGAGAACTTCCATATTGACCAGGTACACATAATAAACACGTCCAAAAATATATTCCACTACAGTAGTCCTCTCTTATCCTCTGTTTGGCTTTCCACGGCTTTAGCTACAAGTGGTGAACTGCAGTCTGAAAATATTAAATGGAAAATTCCAGAAATAAACAATTCATAAGTTTTAAATTGCATGCTGTTCTGAGTCCTGTGCTGAAATCTGGTGCTGTCCTGCTGTCCCCTCGAATGTGAATCATCCTTTGTCCAGCGGCTCCACGCTGTATCTGCTCCCTGCCCATTAGTCACTTAGGAGCTGACTCAGTTATCAGATGAACTGTCACAGTATCACAGTGCTTGTGGTCAAGTCACCCTTATTTTACTCTACAATGGCCCCAAAGTGCAAGAGTAGTGATGCTGGCAATTCGGATATGCCAAAGAGAAACTATAAAGTGCTTCCTGTATGTGAAAAGGTGAAAGTTCTCAACTTAATAAGGAAAGAAAAAAAATCATATGCTCAGCTTGCCAAGATCTACAGTAACTTTTATTACAGTATATTGTTGTAATTGTTCTATTTTATTATTAGTTATTGTTGCTAATCTCTTACTGTGCCTAATTTATAAATTAAACTTTATCATAGGTATGTACATATAGGAAAAAACAGTATATGTAGGATCTGGTGCTCTCTGTGGTTTCAGGCATCCACTGGGGGGGTCTTGGAATGTAAGCTCCACGAATAAGGAGGAACCACTGTGTATACAAATTGTATGTATCCTCAACTCAACTTCAACTTGACAAGATCCAAAAGATTTCCACAGCTACTCCTCGTCCAAAAGAGAAGAGGTCAAGAGTGTTGGAGAAAAAGTCAGGGTGGAAAGAGGCAGAGGTTCAAAAATGTGTCTCAATTATCTTACTGCTCCAAACCACACAGGAACATGTGACCATATTCACATCTTGCTGGGATGGCTGCTAAGGTCCTGTAAGGGGCCCATGCAGGACAGGGGCCTGGAACGGCAGCTTCTTCAGCTTGCCTGTAGCTCGACATCTGCAGAGGAGCCAGCGCGCTCCTTCTCCTTTGCAGGATGGAGAGCGGTGTAGTTCAAACCCAAACCACCAAATACCGAGTATCTTTCTTTTAGCACAATATTTTTTCTATAATACATAAAGAAATCATTTTTAAGTCAGTCTACCAATTGATATGAAAAAATAAGCAAAATAAAGTATGGATTTCATTTCATAATTGATGTTACTAACTAGAAGCACATGCAGCTCTTTTGGTGCCAATAATACAGCTGATGAAAGAGGAAAAATCAATGAGTGGGAAGAAACCAGGACTTGTAGTGACAGGGTCTGGTCTGGTTATGGCTCTTTCAGGAAGGTCAATGTGTTAGGGTTCTTCAGAGAAACAGACCAACAGAAGATATATATAATACTATATTATGTTGTATATAAATATCCTTCCATACATGTTTTTATTTTATTTTTATTTTCCATAAAGAGATTTATCATAAGGAGTTGACTCACGTGATTATGGAGGCTAACAACTCCCAAGATTGGCAGTTGGCAAGCTGGAGACAAAGCCAGCCAGAGGTAAAAGTTCCAGTCCAGGTGGAAAGGCCTGAGAACCAGAAAAACTGATGGAGCTTCAATCCGAGTCCAACAGGCTTGAGACCCTGGAAGAGCCGATGTTTCAGTTCAAGTCCAAAAGCAAGAAAAGAACTGATGTCCCAGCTTGAAGAGAATCAGACAGGAGGAGTTCCCCCGTACTTGCAGGAAGGTCAGCCTTTTTTGTTCTATTCAGGTCTTCAGCTGATTATATGAGGCCCACCTACATTAGGAAGGGCCACCTCCTCCATTCAGTCTGATAGAAATGTTAGTCTCGTTCAAAAACACCCTCACAGACACACTTAGAATAATGTTTGACCAAGTTTCTGGGCACACAGAGGTTGAGCCAAGTTGATCTTTAACATAAAATTAATGATTGGTTTTGAGAATCTCTGCACCCTCCCCACCCCCACCTAGGGTGCACATCAGAATAATGAGCTTCTCAAAACACAGATATGTGATAAGCGCTCCTAACCAGTTAAATCAAAATCTCCAAAGAGAGACTTGGACATATGAATTTAAAAACAAATTCTTAGGTGAATCTAATGGATTCTGCTAATTCTATACAATTGCATTAAAGGATTATTTACCATTTTTTACAATATTCAGATTATCCATGTGAGAACCCTCATGAGATTTCATCAGCACCTCATTTTGTACACATTAGAAGATATTTTCATGTGAATATGGAATTATACCTTCCATTGGCTTTGATCATAACTTCAGAACTAATTACAAAGGAAAATTGCCTCAAGCGACAATTGCACATTGTAAAATGCATTTCAAAGAATACTCTCTGTTCCAGTATGTCATCTGTGCCTTTTCAGTCCTCTTATATGATCCCTGTAAAAACATCAGATAAAGGAGCCTTCTGTCTTTATGATTTCTTAACTCTCATTAAACTACTGATGCTAATTAGGATGCACCACGGCTCTGGAGAGGAGTTGGTGACACTCTGCATTTCCACCACTCTCTTTCTCATCAGAGTGCTAAATGGAGTTCCTTCCAGACAGCTTGCCATACTTTGAGCTGTTATCCTGGACACAACCCTGATCATGCTTAATTCAAATGCTGCTTTCTAGAGAGAAGCCAGTGACCTATGAAATAACCCAAGGCAGGAACTCATTTCAGCAGGGATAATAAATAAATGAAAAGAGACTGAAAACCCCACAAAAAATCTGCACAGAGATGTTTATAGCAGCCTTATTCATAATGGCTAAAAGTTGAAAGCAACCAAGATGTCCTTCTGTGGGTGATGCATAAAGAAACTCTGGTATATCGAGACAATGGAATATTATTCAGCACTAAAAAGAAATGAACTGCCAAGCCACGAAAAGACATGGAGGGAACTTAAATGCCTATTATTAGGTGAAAAAAGCCAATCTGAAAAGATTATATACTATTTGATTCCAACTATATGACATTCTGGAAAAGGCAAATTTATGGAGACAATAGAAAGATCAGTGGTTGCCAAAGGTTGTGGGGCAAAGAGGATGTTTAAGATGGTAAAAATACTCTGTATGATAGCGTAATGATACAGGCATGTCATTATCCATTTGTCTAAACCCATACAATGCACAACACCAAGAATGAACCCTAAGGTACACCGTCAACTTTGGGTGATTATGATGCGTCAATGTGGGTTCATCTTGGTAAAAAATGCACCATTCTGGTGGGAGATATTGATAATTGAGGAGGATTGTATGGGTAGGGGCAGGAGGTATATGAGAAATCTTCACTGTGAAGAACAGTAAAGAGGTGCCTCAAAAAAATAAAAATAGAATTACTATAGAATCCAGCAATTCCATTTCTTGGAATATATCCAAAATAATTGGAATCTGGATCTTGAAGAGCTATCTGCATCCTCATGTTAATTGCAGCATTATTCACAATAGCCAAGATATGGAAACAACCCAAATGTCCATGTAAAGAAACATGTGATGTATACATACAGAAAAGAAAATGTGATGCATACATGCAAAGGAATGTCATTCAAACTTAAAAGGAAAGAAATCCTGCTATGTGCAATAACTTGGATGAACCGAGAGGACAGTATGCTAAGTGAAATAAGTCAGTGACAGAAAGACAAATGCTGCATGAGTCCAGTTAAATGAAGTATTCAAAACAGTCAAATTTATAGAAGCAGAGAATACAATGGTGGTTGCCAGGGGATGGGGAGAAGGGGAAATGGGGAATTATTTTTAAATGGGTATAAAATTTCTTTTATGCAAGATAAGTTCTAGAGATCTGTTTTACAACATAATACTTATAGTTATTGTGTACTTTAAATTGTGTTAAAAGGATAGGCCTCATGTTAAATGTTCTTACCACAAAACACACACACACACACACAAACACACACACACACAAAAGAACACAAGGAAATTTCTGGAGGTGATGGATATGTTTAGTACCTTGGTTGTGATGACAGTATCACGCTGTATGCATATGTCCAAACTCATCAAAATGTACACATTAAATGTGGACAATCTTTTGCATATCAATTATACTTCAATAAAGCTAAAAAATTCATTGGAAACACTTGGAACCCCCCAAAAAATATACCACCTCCAAACCCTCCCAAAATTTTGCATTCATAGTTCTAAAGTCCTTGTCTTTAAATTATACGTTTGAAAAAAAAATAAAAGGGACGTTTATAGAGTAAAAAATCTGTAATGTATATGAGAAGAATGGACAAGTTTAAATTTGTCATTCCAGATTTTTATATAATAGAGAAGTTTTAAATTTTATACTATACATTCCTGTTTTAAATATGATTTTTCCACTCGGTAGTACGCAGTTAATACCTTTGGTGTCAGTACACGGCGAGAGGGAGATGAGCATACTCTTAGGGAAAAGGAAAGAAGACAGGTGCCTCGTCCAATCTCCTCTTCAACATGAACACTGCTCCTGCAGGTAAAATAAACTAATGCTATTTACTAAAAGGAGTATCCTTATCTCCAGAATATTCTTAACTGAATATCCTTGTATAGGAATTTCTTTTAGGGGAAAAAAAAAAGAATGTTTGGATTTATGAGACATTCAATGTTGGAAAATGTTCCATGGCTGGGATGTAAAAGAAAGATGTTCCATAGACCAAATGCTCCCCACCACGTGGGATCATCGCCACTGTGTAACTCACTTAGAGGTCTTATCTTTGTTCTTTTTAATCCACTTTTACCATTATTCTCAAACTATATATTTGTATAGATTAATTAAATACGA
Source organism: Equus asinus (assembly GCF_041296235.1). Classification (NCBI taxonomy): domain Eukaryota; kingdom Metazoa; phylum Chordata; class Mammalia; order Perissodactyla; family Equidae; genus Equus; species Equus asinus. The sequence goes on from NC_091796.1 coordinate 9,658,457, forward strand.
GCTGATTCCTTTGTGCTATATTTTAAATTTTAAAATAGTATTTCTTAAGTTAAATAGATGTTATAACACCTGATTTCAACCTATCTTTTTCTTTATCATATTACATTTCTACAAGTAGAGTGGATTCTGAATAGCTTAATTTTCTTTCAGAATTCTTATGGCAGCCTTAGAGTTAAATCAGTCATCTCAGTGTTCTGAGGGTTACCTTGGCAATGTCTATAAATTATCCACTAGTAGTTCAATGAATTCTGACTTAGGTAATTTAGTGCTTATATTATTCTTAATTACGTTTATTTAAAAGGTCTTGAAGGCACTTATATCAGCAAAGTAGCATCCCATATGCTTAATTGTTCTTATACATTTACAGAATTCTAATATGGTATTTGATCAGCCTCCCTCTTTGGCCTGATGAACTAATTTATGTCTTGCAAGGAACAAGCTGAACAGATTTTCATGATGGATAGGATCTTGGGGTGAAGGTTCGCTCCAGCGCCCTGGGAGATCTAAGATCCTGAGGGACGTGGAACAGTAGTCTCATCAGGCTAATGAAAGACAGGTCCAGGATTTCAATTACTCTCCTCACACTATAGCTGCAGCCACTGTTCAGAAACATAAGTATATAGAGCTGGGAAAACAGTGGGGGTCACCACAAATTATAACCATGTTTGTTCAGCACTGGACAGAGGGAGACCGAGAAAGGAGACAGAGCCTATATTAGGATGAAGCTGAAGTTCAATGGGAAAGGCACACAGGAAACAAACACAAAGATCACTACAAGTCTGATGAGATCTTTTAAAATCTTGCATATTTCCTTGAGGGAAAATAGTCAAGGAAGCATTTTTTGGCCTGAAGCCCTTCCTGTTTATAAAGTGATGTGTAAAATGAAGTTAAGGGCAAGATGTGACTGGCTGGTAGGAGGTGAAAGAGCTGTGTGCGACTGTTCTAGACAGAGAAAACAGTGTGGACCTAGATGTATTAGTCAGGGTTTGAAACAGAACCAGAACCAACAGGATATATATCTATATATCTCTATCTTTATAGAGAGAAAAATTGGTTTATTACAGGAGTTGGCTCTTGCAGTTACGGAGACCGAGAGTCCCAGGATCTACAGTCTGCAATCTGGAGAGCCTGGAGAGCTGATGGTGTAATTCAGTCCAAATCTGAAGGTCTGAGAACCACGGGAGCCAATGAAGTCAGTTCTAATCCAATCCCAGAGATGTGAGAATCGAGGGCTCACACTGTAAGTCCTAGTCCACCTCTGAAAGCCGGAGAATTGAGAGTGGCGATGTTCGAAGGCTGAAGAAGATGGACATTCCAGGCAAGCAGGGAGCAAATCCGCCCTTCCTCTGCCTTTTCATTCCATTCAGGCCCTCAGTGGACTGGATGATGCCATCTGCATTGGTGAGGGTGCTCTTCCTTACTCAGTCTACCAAGCCAATGCTAATTTCTTCTGGGAACACCCTCACAGAAACACCCATAAATAATGTTTGACTAGCAAGCTTGGCATCACTTACCCCAGGCAAGTTGACACATAAAATTAACCATCAGAAGTCTACTCCTTTCAAGCTGGCACCCATATGCATGTCTTTAAGCCATACTTAATCTTCAAATAAAGATAATAATAAGGTCACAATTCCACCTACCATGATACAACTATCCTGCATATAACCAAAAATTAACCCCTTCCCCATAAGAGGAGATGAAGTCTTTAGGTGATGTTTACTCTTCTCCTTGATATTGTATAACGTAAATACTCTGATGTAAAATTAATAATACTTAAATATCGATATAAAGACAATACATTTCATATTAATGATAAGGGAATAAGAGAGGAAAGAAAACAAGGATATATAGAGATAGATAGAGAGACATACAAACATATTTATGGTAAAATAAGGAAGAAATACTCAGTAGAGTGTCAGGTCACATGGTCATAGCTACATTCTTCAACTGTCTATTCCACATTCCTTTTGAAGAACAAGCACCTCGGCTGGTCATGATTCTTTGCCTGGTGGGATGACCCAAACTTTCATTCCTGAAGGCTCTGAGCCTTTAGTAATCCTGCCTGCACTGGGTCGTTGTAGTTTTCCATTGACCTTAATCATAGGGCATGGTAATACTAAGCCTCCCTAAGGAATGTCCTCCATTGCATATATACTCTTCTTCACCTCCATTGTGGAGTAGCAGTCCAATTGTCCCCGGTAGTCAGGGTCAGTCACCCCAGCCAGCACAGTAACTCCCTTCTTGGCATATTCAGAGGCAAGAGGTGTTCAAAGTGAGAGGGTGCCAGACTTAACTTCCAGCTCAATGGAATCCTTGCTGTGTCTCCTAGCAGAAATATTCTCCTTTTGGAACTCAGATCTGTAGGCCAGTAGAGCATAATCTCGTGAGAACAGGAAGCAAACGTTTTGCTAGTGGGTCACTAGGCGTAATAGTGCGTCGTGCCGCTCTCATTTCCACTCCTTGATTCCTGGATCTGTGAATCCTGGATCTCAGAGAAACAGCCCCATATACTAGACTCTGATTCAGAGCGTATACAGACTTCCAGAGAACCTTGCCCCATCTCTGCAAGGTACTGCCACCTAGTCGCTGCTGTAATGAGTGTTCAAAAAGCCAGTTCACTGTTCTATCAAGCCAGTGGCTTCAGGACAGTAGAGACATTCGTAAGGTCAGAGAGCCCATGAGCAAAGGCTTCTTACCACGTTTCTTTTGCTGAGAAGTGAGCTCCTTGATCAGAAGCAATGCTGTGTAGAATACCATGGCAGTGGATAAAGCATTCTGTAAGTCCACAGATGGCAGTTTTGACAGAAGCATTGTCTTCAGGGAAGGCAACTCCATATCTCAAGGAAGCGTCTATTCCAGTAAGCTGCCCCTTCTATGATGGAAGCGGTCCAATGTAATCAACCTGCCCCCAGGTAGCTGGCTGAGCATCCCAGGGAATGGTGCCATATTGGGGCTCAGTGTTGGTTTCTGTGTCTGGCAGATTGGGATTGAGCAGGAAAATTTTGGTTCCTTTGATGAAATGAAAGAAAGGCAGTGTAGCTGCAGGTTCACGCGAATAGGCGAGAATAACAAAGAGCAGACAGGAGAGGCATTCAGAAGTGAAATCACACTGTCCTGGTTTAGAACAGAGAAATCCTCCCGGTGGCCACCTCATGTCCCCTCCCTCTGCCTTCTTGGTAGTTAGGTGATGCTATGCTTGTAGGTGAAGGAGGCTGGGCAAGAGAGCTCTGGGAAGTATCCCACCAGCTTTTCCAAAAAACAGTGAAATCCTGTAGGCTCTGGTAGGTAGTAAAGGGAGGGAAGCTTTTCTCTACTCAAAGTATCCAGCCCTGTGGTCGGCCAGCTATTTGCCTAAGACTCCAGGTCTCTCTCCTTCTGTTACTCCTTCTTACCCAGGAGAAGGAGGAGTTATCTGATTGGTGAGTTTCAAAGGGGAAATTGGGCACATGGCTCTGTCTCTTCCTCTCTTCCCTTGCTTTGGGGAAGAGATATCTGCAAGAAGCACACTTTGCACAACCTTTCTCAAGTACGTAGGATGAGGAGGGAAAGGGTCCCATGTGAAAGAAGCTTCCATCTGCCCAGGACAGCTGTATGGATGCACACCAAGCTCTCAAGCTCTTTAATATGGATTTCAGAATTAGGAAGCTCACTTTCCCTTAAATATAAGCCAAAGTCTTCACAATATGTTTATCAGTAACAATACAAGCAATATTTTAATATATTTATTCACAGGAAATATCAATAAGTAAATATTGCTATGTTATGTAATATAATGATGCCTGCAGCAGAAACTGGTTAGATGGCTACAAATTCCATTTTCTTTTTCTTTTTAAGTTTTTTTTTTTTTTTTTTGGTGAGGAAGATTGGCCCTGAGTTAACATCTGTTGCCCATCTTCCTCTTATTTTTTTTCTCCTCAAAGCCCCAGTACATAGCTGTATTTCCCAGTTGTAGGTCATTCTAGTTCTTCTATGTGGGATACCACCACATCATGGCTTAAGGAGCAGTGGGTAGATCTGAACCAGCAAAACCCGGGCCATCAAAGCAGAGCTCACGAACTTAACCACTCAGCCATGAGGCTGGCCCCTATTTTTCTTTTTGAGGATACATCTTGAATACATTTCCCAACATCCCTTACAATTAGGTGTCACTATGCAAATGAGTACTTGTCTTTGGATCATAAGTGGAAATGATGTACACTACTCCCAAGCCTGGTCCATATAAGTCGTCCCTATGTGACACCCCATTCTCTCTTTTTTCTAATCTCTGCTCAGATGCAGAGTGTCCAGCTGCATGACCTATGAGAGCTCAGGAGACAGCAGAGTCACTGGATGGGAGAAGGCTGCCCTTCAATCACATGTAGGGAATGTATGTGAGTCAAAAATAATTTTCTATTGGCTACTATCTACTGAAATTTGGGGCACTGCTTGTTAGAACAGTTAAGGTAGAAAAAAGTGGTGTCATTATTGGGCATCCATTGACCTGTCAACATCTGGGGTTTAGCCAGTGGATCTGGATTTCCTTGGGCTTCCAGAGTACTTGGAAGGCAGCTATACTATCAGTAAAAGGCAAGTCACTGAAGTGTTTGTAATCCAACGTACACTTTTAGAAATATCACCCTGGTCGCTGGGTGGAAAAATGAATAGGTCAAAAGTGATGGGCAGGAGACCTGAAGGGGAGGGCAAAGCAAGAGATTAAGATGGCTCTGACTGTGGAGGCGGCAGAGCTGGCAGGGATGGTACGAGCTACAGCTGGAGTGAGAACTGACAGGACACATTAATGTTGTTGGTCACTTCTATGGAGTAATTTATTAAAGCTACAAAAATAGCAATAAGATACAGTATTTCAAAATCAGCTCACAAGTATATTAATCCTCCACCATAATGTATTTCTTACAAATATCTTCAAGGAGACTCTCTGTATGTTTGTAGAATAACTCCTATATGGCATAATCCTTCTCAAAGTGAAGATATCAGTGCAGAATTTTAGCTACATAACTCCTAATTTTAACCTTCTGTTTCTGCCAAATCAGAAAGATGTTTTGGGGTGTTTGAGTTAAGGCTTCAATGTAAGCTATTAGAATCATAAAGAACCCCCACGAAGCCCGCATCTCTATAAATATTTAACATAAATATTTATTTAAAAACCCTGTAAATTGTAAACTACTAGAAACGTTATTACTATCACAAAAATGTAGAAGATTTCTCAATAAATCCTTAAAAAAGATGCCAGGTAAAAGTAGAAAATTTTCAAAAAATGATTAAAAAGTTATTTTTCAGCTTGAGACCAATTTTAAAATGTTAGCAGTATTCTCTACTTATGGTAAAAAATATCTTCCATTATGGAAAGAATCAGGGTCATTTCTTGTTAAAGCAAGGTGCCACAATTATTTGTAATCAATATTCCTACATGACCATTAGATTCTCTAGACCATACGATTTCATGAAAAAGATCATTTCGGTACACTTGGAATTCATAATCTAATTCCAAATCAATATTCACAGACTTGCAAAGGAAAAGCTGAATACGTATTAAATTCAGCAAGGGAACAACACTTTGAATATAATCATCTCTACTACTCATTGTCTTGGTTGCATTTTAAATACTTACTAGATTTTACAATTAAATCCTTATATTTGCTCTTCTCTAAATGTCACTGATTTAAGACTGATTCCCTCTAAAGCACAGCAAAGTTTCAAATATATTTTAAAAAATCTGGCTCCATTAAGCACATCTGTTTCCAGCTTTAAGAATTGCTGATCTTCCCACCAGCAGTTCTTAGCCAGGCACGGATTTGCTTGCAGCAGTTTCAGGCATCCAACAAAGAATTACATTGCATTGAAAATTTTTTATAGATGAAGAATTACAGTGAAAATGAAGGTCATTCGTCAGAATTTTTGAGGAGTGGAGTGAGAAAGGAGATTCATATGAAGTTCCAAAGGAGGTGTCACGACACAGCTTTTTCTGGTTGTCCATCAACTGGATGGGAATGTTGAATATTATATACTTATAATTACTCTATAATGCCATTTCTAAATGTACCGTAAAATTCTTGTTCTATTATAATCTATTATTAAATTAAACAGGGGCGAGCCCCATGGCATAGTGGTTAAGTTTGGCATGCTCCACTCCAGCGACGTGGGTTCATGGGTTCAGATCCCAGACCCAGACCTACACCACTTGTCAGCCATGATGTGGCAACCCACATATAAAGCGGAGGAAGATTGGCATAGATGTTAGCTCAGGGCTAATCTTCCTTAGCAAAAAAAAAAATTAAACACTGTATGTATAATTATGTGACCAAGTAATTTTCTTCAGTTTTTAAATATTTTTAAACATTCCATCATATTTTGTGAAAACTACTTAAACATATGTGCATACCACGTCTCTTCAAAAAGGCTCCAAGAGGGGCTGACCCTGTGGCCTCATGGTTAAGTTCAGCAGCACGTGCTGCTTTGGCAGCCTGGGTTCAGATCCCAGGCACAGACCTACACCACTCAGTATCCATGCTGTGGTGGTGACCCACACACAAAATAGAAGACTGGCACAGATGTTAGCTCAGAACAAATCTTCCTCAAGCAAAAAAGAGGAGGATTGGCAGCAGATGTTAGCTCAGGGTGAATCTTCCTCAGCAAAAAAAAAGCTCTAAGAATATCACAAATTCCTTTTTAGGAGGTGGGAAGAGATATTTTAAAAAATAATCCCATATAAAATTCAAACAATGTTTTTTGCTTTATCTCTATTTGTCATAACTTTCCATCATCTGCAATAAAAGCTCTTTTTTTCATTCATTGCCATTTTCATTCACTGCCCATATCTGAAGTTCATCTAACTGAAATGTATACTCAAAAGTTGAAATAGTTGAGGGTCCGGCCCCATGACCGAGTGGTTAAATTTGGCATACTCTACTTCGGTGGCCCAACATCCGTTCCCAGGAGCACACCTATACCACTGGTTGGCAGCCATGTTGTGGCAGCAACCTACATCCAAATAGAGGAAGACTGGCAATGTATGTTAGCTCAGGGTGGAAAAAAAAGTTGAAGTAGCTGGACAAATTTTCCACAACAATTTTGAGATTTCCTTTGTTCTGAAACCATATCATCATTTTATCTAGTAAAAGTGTCATATATGTATTAATATATATTTCCGTATGGGTATCAAAATGCAGACCCAATTTATGATGTTAAAATGCTTCATTGGTTTTATTTCTTCTCATCTACAAAGCTTTGTTAAGCAATTTAAAGTAAGCATTTTCCCATTTGATATCAAAAATACCTTTGAATATAAAACACTAAACCTTTTAAAATATACATATCACTTTGTAGACCAATTCAAAACCATGACTTTTTTCAAAAACAGTTGCTACATAAATGTTAAACTGCTTGAATAAAAAGCTGTAGGAGACTAATGTTATCAAGTCTGCACTGCCCACTAGTGGCAGTAGATAGTAAATGTATGTTCTCTTAAAAATCAAATTTAAGACCAATTCTATCTTAAATATTAGCTTTCTCAATCAAATTTAGAGCCCGTTATATTATAGAGCAAACACACATACACTCTAGGCATAACGTGGTTTTTGTGTTGTGAACTATTTTTCCATATAACATTGATATACTGCTAGTGTTCATACCCGGAGACATAGTGTTCAGTTAGGTACCTGGGAATACAGACACTATGCATGTAAAGGCATGATGCACACTATACACACACACACACACAACCCCCCAAAGTTTAAGCTAGAAACAGAACCACTCTGAAAATCTAACACAAATCCATAGAGGAGAAATAAACTTAATCTAGCTTGTTAGCTTTGTTTAGTTTACCCCTCAATGACAAATGCTCTCAAACTAACCTGCTGTGGTTCTCACTGAAGTGACCTTTCATTAGTAAACGATTTTTAAACAAGAGATATTTGCTTAAGAATATTAGGAGAAGCTCCCCCTCCTTTCAGACCTCAGCAGTCCACAGAGTTAATAGCTGACTATTTCTGAACTCGTGCACAGCGATTGCTATGCTCTATGGATATCGGGATGGCCACGTATGGTCCAGAAGTTAAGGCATATGCTGGCAACTAAGGTTCTTGAACATTTCATCATGTGATTTCAGTAAACTTAAGTTAGTGACTCTAATCTTTATTACTTCCTGGAAACAAACTTGAAACAACATTCATATAGGATTTCACAAACAAAGAGGAATATTGCTCATCACTTTTTAACAACTGATGGAAGAGTGCTTCCAATTAAGGCACGATTACGCGATTGACTTAGACACTCAGCTTCTTTAGACAGCTGTCACATACATATGGTCTGTATGTGTGTATGTGTGTTTATTGCACACACACAGGTAAATGTTAACTCACTTGATGGCATTTAGCTTGTCATTATTTTTGCTCAGTGTCTTTCTTTTCTTTGCTTTGCTCATTATTCTATCCCACATACTTACCTAGCACAATGTGTTAGTACAGAGAATATGTACAATTAATATTGTTTAAATAATTAATATTAATAAATCATTGAAATGGAAAGCATTCATGACAGACATTTATGGGTGAAAATGCAAAGGAAAAGTATAAAAGTGAGTGGCTGATCCCAAATACTTATAATGCCAATGTGAAAAACCCTAAATACACTTGAGATAAATTGATATTTTCAGACTGCTTCATTACAGAATAAGATAAAATTATTTGTTACAGATCTGATGATATATGACATCTTCAGCAGTCCCCTCGCATGTGACTGGAATGGATAGTTAATGATGTCATGTGGTTTATCATTAAAAATATGCATTATTTATAACAAGATACCTTATGGCCTGAGATTAACTGAGTCCACTATTGACATGTGAATTCAAATATTCCTCTTACAGAAGACATTCAGTTTTTTAACCTCCTTTCCTCTTATCTATCGAGACTTCTGCCCACTAGGTTACACATCCAAACAAAGCAAACCATCAGTTTCATTCCTTCCTTTCCATCGTCTGTCTCCATACCTCTTTCATATTTTTTGTCTTCGATTCTTTCAGTTCTTCATACTTCCATTTCCATACAGACAAAGCTGACTCCAGTCGTCCTATTTCTTTTTCCAAAGATAAGCGCATTCTAAATCAAGAATTAAAAGAAAGCAAAGTAGACTTACAATTTAAAAATAATTTTAGAAATGCATTCAATTTTAGATTTTCTTTTTTCAGAATTTTTGATAATTGTATATGATCATTGTAACGATAGAAATGTTTTTCACCTTATTAAAAATTACAAATATTGACTAAAATTTGGTTTAATTTATTATTCTGTCAATTAGCTTTACAACAGATTAAACATATTTAATTTAGCCTTGCCAGTATCCAGATAAGTGACTTTCTGCCTACTTTCTCCTGTACTATCCATGCATTTCTCACAATGCCTCTTATTCATATAATTTCCTTATATAAGAGGATGTACATGTTTCTAATTTTAACATGGCTTTTATCCAACTTCATATTGTCACTGTATATGATTGAAGAATCCTTTGATATGATAGAGAGTACCAAGGAGCCCACCTGACAATGAAAGAAATCTCTCATTTATTGGGGATATAAAAATAATTTTTAAATATTTGCAATTTTGTTTTAATGAAGCGATTTCACTGGGATCTTTCTTTAAATTATTTAAAATAATTGAAATTAATTTCTCCAATTGTAGAATAAGTGACAGAACAAAGATTAAAATCTAGTCCTTTAATATCTCAATCATTCACTTTTTTTCTATGCCCATATGTCTATTAGAATCATTGGAAATAAGTGTTTATTTCTGGTTATAATTAGTATGTATCAACCTTTGCAAATGGCCAGTCCTCATCTGTATGGTAGATTAGATTACTGTTCAAAAATACTCATTCCCTTTCCTCTACTTCCATGCAGTGTTGCTTTCCCCATCCCGTCATTCTAGGCCTTGACAATGGGCTATTAGCAGATTTGACAGATGGAGAAGTTTGAAAAGACTGGTGTGGTTGGTCTTCTTCTCTTATGCCACAGCCATCACTGTGAAAAGAGTTTCCCCCCAAAACTGCTGTCCCCAAATAAACATGTGAAGCAGATCTGAGCCCAACCTTACCAGCTTTACCAAACCCAGCAGGTCCAGTGAAGGTCAGCTGACCCCAGCTTCCTTGCCTCCACATGGGCAAAATAAATCATTGTTTTAAGCCACTGAATTTGGGGGGTTTTTTATGCAGCAAAAGATAACTGATACAGAAAATGGTACTTAAAAGTGGGATGCTGCAATAACAAAAACAAAAAAATATGTAGACTTCACTTAGTGACTAGATGGTGGGCAGAGGCTGGAAAAATGGTGATAAAATATAAGAAGCTGGAAAAATGGTGATATGTAGTGGTGAAACGCTTGGTGGAATTGTTATTTGCAGTGTCTTGAAAAATAGAAGTGTCCCTGACATTACCAATAGAATGCTGGTGAGCACAACGTGGCCAGGACTTGAAAAGTATTTGTACAGTTGGGCTTGCTCTCTTGTATTTTGTCCATTACTATGAGAAATATATACTAGTGCAGGCCCACTGCTCCCAGTGGGAAGAAGAGAGACGTGGGACGTAATCAAGTCTCTCTTGCAGACCCCAGTCCAGGTCAACCAGCCTCTGGCTCAGAGACTTTAATAAATTCTGATTGTTATATGCCACTGAGATTCCGCAGTTGTCAGTTACAGCCTTATTGCATTTATAATTAACTAATACATATATGGATCTATTTCAGTGATAATGTCATTAGAAAGATCTTAGAAACCTATTCACAGGACTAGAAGATGTATGCAGAAGCAAAACTGAATGCCATTTACATATTTATAAGAAATGTGACTCTTCCAGGTAGCAGTATTATGAAAATAATTCAAAATAGGTTTAAGCCATAAATATATTAGTTTAATCCAATCAATGGATAAGCAGCCCATTAAGGAGTTACATAATGATATTTGCATGAATCAAGCCATAAAATTGAAAGAGGATATTAAAAAATTAGTTAGAGATTAACTTAACCTCAAAAGACTCAGGCTGCAAAAAATACCAGCACCCTTTATATGACCATAATTTGGACCCCTTATTAACACAGTAAATATATTAAAATTAACAAACAAAAGGGCTCAATATAGAAGTCTAAGTCCTACAAACACTATAGATGTCCACACCTCCAGATTAACAAGCTCAGCCAAGAATTCTGATATGTAAGCAAACCCAGCCAGCTGGACACTCCAGTTGCTTACAGTGCTGTCATTTTTGTCCTTGGTGGCTGCGTGGGATTTCAAGAGGAATAAGATTAAGTATAGAAATAATGAACAAATTGCCAAATACTAATATTTTGTGTTAAATTTAGAAAGAATAGGAAAAAATCATTGTACACTAAAATATGTTATACATTTGGCATCTGGGTATTTCTAAAGTTTTGGATAAGGCATATTTGAATAATTAAAAGCAATTGAGTATTGAAAGACCTGAATTTAAGGTAAAAAAATACAATAAAATTGTACTAATTTGTAACTTAATTGGAATGTTTAAGAATCACCATATTTATAATTTTCATTTATTAGAGTTACATGAGTAGAATGTGGAAATGTTTTTTGTCAGTAATTGAAAAATTTAAAAAGGAAAAGGAATATATTGAATTAATAAAAGAATTTTATTAAAGGATATTAACTACATTTATGTAATGAAGCATACATTGATTAATTTTGATAATTTTATTTATAAATAGAATAATATAAAATGTGTACTTAAAATTTGACAAATGTTTATGTTTTTAAATTTATAAATTCAAAATCATACATGTTGAGGCAACAGCGTCAGTTTTTAACATTACACTTTAATAAATCAAATGATAATGTTAGCAAAAAAACATGTTAACATAAAAATGATTGACTATTAATGGAGAATAAATGCTGATCCTCAAAAATGTCATCAACATTATTGGAGTAACTAGTCCTTTAAGGATTTTCTAAGAAGTTCAAGAGGAACATTTCAAACAATAAATTTACTGAACTTTTAATCTTAGTTACATGTAAATGTAGACACATTCTAAAGATGTAATCATGTCTAAACTTAGAATAAGCATTGAAAGCCAGTTCATGAAATAAAAATAATATAATTTTGCCAAAGTATATTAAAATGAATGGATAGCTATTTGTATTCCTTATTTCAGGCAAATTAGCAACATTTAAAATATGGTACTATTTGTCTCCTTAAGTATACATCTTAAATAAAATAACTCACATTTATTAGTTTTCTATAAGAAGATTATGTATTTTCATTATGTAAAAAAGTCCTATTTAGTCAGAGAAGAGAGACGACAGGCAAGTTATAAAAATTTATTTGATACCAATGGGATGCTTGGATATTTTTTAGTATGGCCTCATCAAAAAACTTTTGGGACTCTTTTTATGCAAGCAAGCATTAAAGACATGAGGACATTGCACATTTAAATTTATGCAGCAGAGGGCACTCTTTAAATATTTAATTTTCTGGCCTAATCAATTTATTCTATATTTTAGAGAGATTTTCAAAGTTGATTAATTATAAAGTTAAATTTGTGATTGAAATTTAAACTATTATCATACTATTTGAACTACAAGAAAGCAAAGGAAATAAACCTAATTTTACTCTAAAGAATATTGCATATTTTATGCACAAATTCTTTTCAAAAACAAAATTAATAAAGATAAATCTCAGGAAATATATAATGTTTTAACATGATATAAACATTAAAAATTAGATTGTTAAAATATATAAAATTTGCATAATCTAAAAGATAAATTGTGAACTAAAATGATTGATATGGAAAGATATGGTTACATTTCTCTACAATTTTTTAATGCTTTGTTAACTATCATGATCCCATAATTGGGCATAAAATTTTGACATGTAGACAGGAAGATGAATCAAAATATTTTTCAGGAATGAAAATTCCTGAAACATTAATATTTGGAAATAAAAATTAATCATGTTTGAACTGTGTGAAATTTCATTGTAAAATATTTAATAAGTAACTTCTTAAAAGTCCAATGGCAAATGTTTTTGCCAGTCAAAAATAATTAACTTGTAATAATATGTAGTTATCCATTCTTCTGTTAGTTCAAAATCTAGAGTTAGTATTAAACTATGAATAATAAAAATGTTTACAAATACACTTTCTTTTTGGCAAGGAAGAGTGGCCCTAAGCTAATATCTGTGCCTGTCCTCCTCTATTTTGTATATGGGACGTCACCACAACATGGCTTGGTGAGTGCTGTAGTTTGCACCCGGAATCAAAACCCGCGAAGCCTGAGCCACCAAAGCAGAGCACACTGAACTTAACCACTATGACACCAGGCTGGCCCCACAAATACACTTTTAATGAGCAACATATTTGTCATTTTTTGATTCTACTCTCAACTATTTATAATTACATCTTTCAGCAGTAACATCTTTCATTTTCCTCATCTTCCAGCCTTTTCAGTATCTTTTCAGCAAATAGCCAAAGCCGTATATGGTTAATTTAACTAGAAAAGAGGTGAATGTAAAGAATGCTGTAAAGCTCAGAGACATCCAGGAACATCAGAGACCAACACTTGGAGGCAATGCAGCCAGCAACAAGGCCGGCTCTCACACCACAGAATCAGCCCTGTGAAAACCCCACTGCCTGTTGTCTTCACTGCCCATTGCCTGTACACTCTCCTGCTGTCAACTATGTGTCTGACAAGCAAATATATTCAAATTAGCTAATTTAAGTAGAAAAGGACATTCATAGCTCAGAGAATCTGTGGGAGAGCCAGAGAAGCAAGTGAGGAACCTGCACAGCCAGAAATACCAAAGAGAAAGCCCCAGAAATTATCTCCTCAGCACCTCACTGGGGCCACCCTTTAGGGACAGACATCACAGCATGACCTCACACCACCAACTCGAGACAGCAGGTGATGGTACTGGAGACCAGAGACCACTCCTGCCTCTGGAAACAAGATACAGCTACGGCCAGCCTTCCGTCTCACCAGCATGGCTTCTGGGTGCTCTCTTCTTGAAGCACTAGCTTCTGCTAGTCTAGGCTACCTCTGAATAGTTGTCCCCAGATCAGCGTCTGCACCCTCCCTGCGCGGAGACTGAGCTAGAGACTTACCCGCGTTTGTAGTCTGTGGAGAGAAACAGACTCTGTCTCATTAGGTAGCGGATTGTCCAAACACAAAATAGATACTAGCGAGTCAAAAAACAGCCAAAATACACAAAACGAATTTGGAACAAATTAAAGACTTAAACATAAGACTAGAAACTGTAAAACTCCTAAAGAAAACAAAGTGGTAAAGTTCCCAGACATTCGTCTTGGTCATGATTTTTTGGATTCAAAACAAAAAGCACAGACAAGAAAACAAAAATAAACGAACAGCACTACAACAAATGAAAATCCTTCTGCACATCAAAGGAAATTTGTGTAACGGGAGAAAATATTTGCAAAGCACACTCCAATAAGGGGTCAATTATGAGGAACTCATACAACTCAATAGCAAAACAACAAATAACCCAAGAAGGGGCAAAGACCTAAAGAGACGTTTTTTCCAAAGAAGACATACAAATGGCCAAAAAGGACATGAAAATGTGCTCAACATCACTAGTTATCAAGAAAATGCAAATCAAAATCACAATGAGGTATCACCTCACATCTGGTAGCACGGCTGTCATCAAAAAGACAACAGGTAAGTGTTGGCGAGGACGTAGAGGAAAGGGAACCCGCGAACTCTGTTGGTGGGAATGTACATTGGTGCAGCCAGTGTGGAAAAAGGCACAGAGCCTCCTCAAAAAATTAAAAATAGAGCTACCGTATGATCCAGCAATCCCACTTCTGAGTGTATATCCGAAGGAATGAAGTCAGTACCTAAAAGAAATATCTGCACTCCCATGTTCATTGCAGAATTGTTCACAATAGCCAAGATGTGAAACGACCTAAGCGTCCATCGACAGATGACTAAGTAAAGAAAATGTAGGAGATATATATATATACAGTAGAAAAAATGTTCAGCCATAAAAATAAGAAAATCCTGCCGTTTGTGACGACATGGATGAACTGGGAGGACATTATGCTAAGTGAACAATAAGGTAGAAAAAGAAAGACAAATACTGTATGATCTTAGTTATATGTGGAATCTTAAAAATTTGAACCTATAGAACTAGAGAGTGGAGTGGTGGTTGGCAGGGGCAGGGGAGTGGGGAAAATGAGGAGATGTTGGTCAAAGGGTACAAAGTTTCAGTTATAAAATGAGTAAGTTATGGGGATCTAACATACAGCATAGTAACTATAGTTAATGCTGTGCTGTATGCTTGAAATCTGATAAGAGGGTAGATCATAAGCGTTCTCATTGCACACACAAAAATAATAACTATGTGAGGTGATGGATATGTTAATTAGTTTAATTGTGTTAATAATTTCACAATATATACGTATATCAAAACGTCACATTGTACACCTTAAATATATACAAATTTTATTTGTTAATTATACCTCAATAAAGCTGGGGAAATAATAAATAAATAAATACTAAAAATTACTTTTAAGAAATGGCAAATGTTTACTGCGTATCCCATTAGTTACAATGAATAAAAACTAAAATAGGTCTGAATTTCTAATTTTTAACAATACTATATTAAATAATATTAACCAGACTTGCAAGCTTGCATGCCAATATGTTCATTGTGTTAACTGAGAAATATATATATACATTATATATATATTATATATATACATGATGTATACAATATATGGATTTCTACTAATGCTAATCTTTGAAGAATTTTTCTGTACCTCCTTACCAAGATTTTAAATCTCATTTTATTAAGAAAAAATTCAACATTTTATGAAGCAAAACAAAATAATTAAAGCATACTACTTCTCTTTAAATCACACAAAGGAAATATTTTCTACAGGATACAGCTGCCATCTGTACTTTAATTTGAGAAATAATTCTAAATGTTAAAACAGTTCACTAAAATGTTTTACCTCATCCTCTCTCTTACTTAAGACTTGATATTGCCAAAGTTCTTCCTAAATGTTAGGTGCACCTAGCTTTATAACAGGACCAGGTTTCCCACCCTCACCTCAAATTTTCAGCCTGGGAAGTCTTTATCTGAGAGATCAGAAATACACAAATTCTCAGTCCTTGAGCAGCTTCCAGATACTGGGCAATATCACATAAAACTGAACAGTACCCCAAGTATGAATCATATAAGAATGTGTAGTGTATTCGAAGAAGAGGTTCTAGTCAGTGACAATGGTGGAAATGATTCCCTAAGTTCTCTCGGCTGATTCCCATGCTCTAGTCAAGAGAATTTTCCCACTAGCTGGGAACATGGGAAAAATTACATTCACATCTTCTCTACTCTAGCCACCCACTTGTTGAGATTCCGGGAGAAAGAATTTAAAAGATTAGACAGATTTATAGTAACAGTATATCCTATATCCTTGGGAAATATCCTCTAGTGAAAGAAAAAAGGTTTTGCAATCGTCTCATGTGGATCGCATGCTAATGTTGATTCATGGACACATGACACCCAGGGGATGGTTTCTTAAAGAGGAGAATGAGAAGAGAAAGTGGAGTCAAAGGCCTATTCTCTCTGATTCTCTGGCATGTCTGTGGCTTATATATTGAAGTTGCTGAGAATTGAAGAATTTACTTACTATTGGGATTATTAATTTATTCCAAAGAAGCATAATATATATGTATATGTATATGTATGTAAGTAACAGTGTAAGGATACACATGCATATCCTTAAAACTGGCACCTGAGAGGCTCACATCTAGGAAGCAGTTTCATATGGCTCCTATCACATTACGTCAGTGAAGCAACGCTGTGCGTGGGTTTGAGAGAAGTCTATAACTACTAAAAAGTTAAATCCTTCAAGAAATAAAACACAGAGGTTAGAACTTGGCTGAGACCCATAGTTGCAGATAAAATTAATTGTTAATATGGATACAGGCCTAAAAATTAATTCAAATTTATTCCCTTTTCTACTAATGCTGATTGCCTCTATTAGGAATTTATATTCGATGGCAGAATAATAAATATTTATTCTATACACAGATGCTTGTATTATCACAATCTATTCATATGGTGAGATATAGACAAAAAATCTGAAAAAGATGATTAGTGGTATGAATAAATTTCAGAGGAACAAATGAGAAACTTCTAGCAGACAGAAAAAGAATGGCAGACAAAGCTTATAGCATTTAAGAAAGGTTTGTGTGCATACTTATCACCATTTCAGTCCATTTAAACCAGGGAAATTGAAACTTTACATAATATATAATAATAAAAATATAATTATATTCATACTTATATTTTATATATATTTATATACGTATTACTCTCGGTTTTTTTATTCTGCCCATTAAGAGGCTTTAGATGGCCTCTTCGACCCTGGCTCTAAGGCACAAGTTACAAAGAATATGTTCTGCATCATGTTCCTTGTCTGGGTTGGCCACCCCAACTGGCACCTGACTGGACTTTAGAAACACCCCATCCATGGGAACAAAAAAGACAGAAGCACCCCATCCATGGGAACAAGAAGAAATAACTCAAAGTATCTAAATGTCTAAAACTCTGAGTCAGAACCTAGAGAAACCTTAGGGTAAAAGGGAGTCACAGGCATAGAACCATTGGGAGCCTCACTGAGAAAAGGACTCTTTGCCTCAGACCTGGACAGTCGGCATCCCGCCCACTGTACAAACTATTGGGACTTCCCCGGCTGATTGTGGTGTGGATGTCATAAGTACCGATTTGTTGTTCCTCTTTATCCCTGCCCCTCGTTCTGTTTCCCTTTATCAATAAACTCTGATTGCTTAAACAACCAAGTAGCCTTGGTGGTACCTGTCATTCCTTGCCCTTTGTGGCTGCGGACAACACTAATCATGGGAAAATACATTATCATATGGCCAGTATACTAGAGGTAATCATTTTAAGAAGTTTGAAAATCAGACTTGGTTAAAGGAGACAATGTTTAGCACTCACTCTCTTTCTTTCCATAAGATTTTTTGGAACTCATCCAAATGCACCTGCAGAGCTGACATTTCAGGCACTTCATTCTCCAAAGGCAGATTTATTGCTTGCAGTGTTAATCTAGGTTTCATGGCACAGTTTTCAGAACCACCATTCTTGAATAAATCAGAACAATCTAGATTGAGTTTCATTTCCTCATTTAATCTTAATGAGTCAAGAATCAAACTTTCTTCCTGAAAGGAAAAATATAAAACAATTCTTATTGTTCAACTTTTAAATTTAGTATAGAAAAATCATGAAGAAAGCATATTTTTGGAAGGAAATAAATGCTATGATCCAGAATCAAATCCATATTTTTATTTCTTTCTCATTCTCTCATGGTGTTATATGACCAAACTTTAACCCGTATTCTTCCAGCTTTTTTTTTCTTTCTATATTCTATCTTATTATAATAAAATACATTTCTCTTTGCTCTTTTAAAATTTTCACTTGCAGTGGAACCTAGGTTCTATCTACCATAAATCCACACATCATGGAAAGGCTTAAAATTTTAGATGGAATTGTAGAAAGGCAAGATATTAACTGATTTTGCTTTGACAGATGGAATTAAACAGAAAGGAGTGACAATATAAACTGATGCCATTTAAAGAGACAACATGAATTCCTAGTTTCGCAAAATACGTTTCATGGGTTGTTAACAGCATTTACAAGATTTAACAACGAAAAATGGGCAGGAAGGAGGCTCTTCATGGGTAAATTAGTATACGAACTGTTGGATTAAATGTTTTAAAAAAGTTTACTTTGTGCAGAATTCTCAGAAACTTCAAGATCCCAAGTATACCAAGAAATTCCAAGAGCGGGAATGTGAAGCGTTCTTTAAAGGTATTTGCCTGTGGTACCCATTTTACAGGAATTATTGTGAGGCCAGAGTCCTAAACCTTGACAAATGTTTATACTACTGTATGGATGATTTACTATTATTGGCATAATTAGGGTAAATAGCAAGAAATCTCTCCAAATATTTTCTTTTCACATAAAAAAGTGCTTAGTTAATTTTTGCTAAACATCTTAGTAAGATCAGCAATGTGGGCTGAATTGTGTCCCCTCAACAAAACTCATTTATTGAAGTCCTCATCCCCCTCCAGCACCTAAGAAAGTGACTATATTTGGGGATATGGTCTTTAAACGGATAATTAAGTTAAAACAAGGTGATTAGGCTGGGCTTAATGATAGTATCCTTATAAGAAGAGAATCTTGCACACAGATACATACAGAGAAAAGACTATGTGAAGACATGGGGAGAAGATAGCCATCGATGAGCTAAGGAGAGAGGCCTCAGAAGAAACCAACTCTACAGACACCTTGATCTCAGACTTCCAGCCTCTAGAACTAGAAATGCAAGTTTCTAGAAATGAAAATATACATTTCTGTTCCTGAAGCCGCCCAGTCTGTGGTACTTAATTATGGCGGTCTGAGCACACAAATATGGTCACCCTTGGGTTTGTCATTTTTCCCTTCCTCCCCATCACCATGTAAGGTGTTCAAATACGCACGTAATCTCTAGATTCCACTGTGGGTTTTTTCCTTACCTTACTATTTGTGCTCTCTTTTCTAGGAAATTCTCTTCTTAACAAACACTCTTTGATAGATTCACACATTTCTGAACCAATTTGAAATTGGTCTCTTTGTGCATAGGACACTTCTATGAAACTAGGACACTTCAGGTCTCGGGTAACACTAGCTTCTGATGCCTCCTTTTGATGTGGCAGACTCTGTTTCTTCTTCAGTGTACTCAATTCTTTCATTGTCATCTCTAATTTTATTCTGAGTTGTCTTCCCTCCTCCCTGGCACTGTTCCTTTCGGCTCGAACTTTACTCCACTTTTCTCTCCAGTTGGCGGTGCAATCTGACCACCACCGCATGGTCTTCTCCATCTGAGCAGCTCTGGCCTTGACTTCTTCAAGTTCCCGCAGGCGAAGTTCCTCACAGATGTCCCATTCACTGGTGTTGCAGGAGTGAGCATGGAAGTTGTGAGCGGCATGAGATTGCAGCCCATAAAGTGGTAAACAGGAATTCCAGGGGTCCCTGTGGGATGAGGCGGGTGCCACCACGTCACAAGGTGGTTTCACTGAGGATTGCTGCATCTGGAAGATTTGTGTTTCCTCAATTAGCTCATGAATGGAATCTAAATTCATATTTATCTTTTCAGGCCTAAGAAAAGACAGAAAGCACAATTAACATTTGAATTTCTTTGCAATTATAAGAGCAAGACCTACATTTGAAAAAGAAAGTTGATGAAAACATGGGGCCAGCCTGGTGGCATGGTGATGAAGTTCATGCACTCTGCTTTGGCAGCGCAGGGTTCACAGGTTTCGATCCTGGGCGAAGGCCTACACACTGCTTATCAAGCCATGCTGTGGCAGTGTCCCACACACAAAATAGAGGAAGATTGGCACAGGTGTTAACTCAGGGCCAATCTTGCTCATCAAAAAGGAAAGAAAGCTGATGAAAACAACGCATCTTTTCAATATTGCATATTTTCCTTTCTAATGTAACTAAAAATATAGAGGACTGTATGTGTATGTAATTATCTTCAAAGAATCAGAAATTGCTTATATTAAAATTTGCCAAACAAATACAAATAAAAATATAAAGATGCAATTGGGGATAGCATATAACATGAATAATTCTTTTTAATAAACCCAATTATTTTCACGTAATATTTATTGTAACACATATTGTCCATTAGCTACTCATTGGTCCCTTTTCTCCTGCTAACTAAAGCACAGTTGTCCAGGTGGGATGCAGAATCTATTAATCTCTGGGAGGATAAGCCCCCATCCCAATCCCAGGGGCTAACTCATGTTTGCTCTAAATCTTCCACGATGACCTCCATTTCATTGATCATTCACTAGTCTCCAGGCAGCACATGACCTGCTTCTGGCTGATGAGATGTGAGGGGAAGTCTGCTCAGGAAGTTTCCTGTCTAGAAAAACATGAAAACATCAGAATGAGAAACCCTTTCTGCTCTGCTTTCTTCCTGCCTGAAAAAAGGCGGCGGCAAGTGCAACAGTCATCCTGTAACATTTAAAATAGTGGAACAGAAAGACGAAAAGAGTTTGATTTAAGGACTGAGCTGCTGCACCGAACCTGGAATGTCTACCTCTGGCTTCCCTGTTTTGTGAGAATGATTACCTATATTTACTTAAGCTATGATTATTGAGTGTTCTCTTACTTGCAGTCAGAATGACATCCAACTGCTACATGAATTAATTTCCTACTATGGTTAATAGTATGATAGGTTCTAAAAATAAAATATTATGAATCAGACATGGTCTTTGTACTTAAAGATTTTATAGTCCAGTGGATGAAACAAGCACATATAACTTAAAAATACGTAACTCATACTATAAAAATATATTTATATAATCAATCTTTTTGTAGCACATATTACATGCCAAATCAGTGTTAGCGTCCTATGGTATGTATGAGATACTCTAAGGAGCTAAAGAGGTGAACAGCTGGGCCGACCTGGTGGCCCAGCGGTTAAGTGTGCAAGCTCCGCTTCGCTGGCCCAGGGTTCGCTGGTTCGGATCCCGGGTGCCGACATGGCAACGCTTGGCAAGCCATGCTGTGGTAGGCTTCCCACATATAAAGTAGAGGAAGATGGGCATGGATGTTAGCTCAGGGCCAGTCTTCTTCAGCAAAAAGAGGAGGATTGGCAGCAGTTAGCTCAGGGCTAATCTTCCTCAAAAAAAAAGAGGTGAACAGCTGTCTCTTAGAAATGATGAGGCTTCACAGTGTAAGCAACACTGAACACAGTCTTAGCAATTTCAAAGCTTTATAAAGGAATTAAAAATAGCTTTCCATATAAACAGCAGAGACAAATTAATTGGTAAATGCAAACCTTTCTTATCAGTATGTACACACATGACTTTATTCGTTATAGCAACATAGCTATATTGAGGATATAGCAAGTGGAAACTTGTCTTTAAAATAAATGCTTAAAACATGCAGGTTAATCTATAAATTAATAATTTCTGTGGTTGTATAAGATTAATTATTTTTGTTATCAAATAAGATTTTCTGGTGTAAATAATCTTAGATAACATTTTATATATATGACATTAATTCCTCTCATTTTTTTCATTTGCATTTATATAGTTACAGATCATAAACTGCTTCCTTATAAACCATCCATTTAATCAACTGAAGGGATTTCATTATACCAATAACTTACAAAATAAGTCTCCAGTCACTGAAAAAAAATGACTACATAATATTAAATGTACAGTACTTTCAGTTGTAGAAAAAAACACATTTTAATAAGCGCTCTGTAGAGGTGCCAAAGCAATTCACTCCTTATTATACTACTTATTATACTAATATAGATTCATGGCTGTAATTATTTTTGTTAGCATTGGTGTATGTCCAATCATATTTGAATTAATGCTGATTTGGAGTAATTGTTCCCTTCATTTTCGGTAATTCAGAGGGCAATGATAATATAACTGACCAAATTTCTCGGACCATTAGTAAACCAAGACCAATATTTAAAAAGAACAAAAGGAACTCATAATTTATACCAAATATTTTATACGTATGTTCATATATATATATATATATTCATTTTCACTATTTAGTGATATTTTCTTTGGTTGGAATTCCAAATTGAAGACAGAAAATTTATTTCAGTATATTAAACAAATTTATTCTTGCCGTTTTTCAAAATAAATCAGCATCATAAAATTGTAATGTCTTTAAAAACTTCTCATTAACTTTTATTTCACTAGTGTTATGAAGACTCTGTAATCGGATTCTGGTACATTGAGATCTTGCCTACCAATTAATTACATATTTTTTCACATCTGACTAAAGAAAATTGGGTTGGGTTTAATCATTCAGTCTTTGAATAGCATTTCCTGTTCTAAAGTATTTCTCAAGCAAGTGTAAATGGGGATATTTACTCCTCATGTGTATTTATTAAAGTGTTCATTTTCCCTATACATATGTGGGTACTCTTCATGCTTTATTTCAGATGACTGTGAAAGTATTTGTCAGTGGTTGTAGCACAAAGGTTTTCATGTATGTGAAAATATTTTAATGCTGTCAACTCTTTGGTTTCTTATATTGATTTTTGCATTGTTCTTACCACAAAAAACGGGATCCACAACAAAATTCTTAAAAGTGATGCAGACATTTATTACCTTGATTAAGGTGATGGTTTCACAGGTGCACGCATATGTCCATATTCATCAATTGCACACATTAAATATGTGCAGTATTTCATATCAATTACACCTCAGTAAAGCTGTTAAAGCAAGTTCATGCAATCAGGCTACCATGATGATGGCAAGCATTTTTGAATATAGCACTTAACAAAATAAAATTTGATGGGTCTACAATGTGTAGATAATATTACTAAGCATATTATTTCTTGCTAAAGAGGAGCTTAATGTGTAAGACATTGGGCTCCAGACTCTCTTGGTTCAAGTTCTGACTCTGCCACTTTCTAGACAGGTGATCTTGGACAAATTACATAGACTGCCTTTGACTCATATCCTTAGTTGTAAAAGGAGGCAGAAATATCATGCGTGTCGCTGAGTCCTTGTGACCATTAAATAGGAAAAAGCCTGCTCATTGGCTGGCCCAGGATCCCTCCTAGGCAAGGTGACAGTTTTCCTCAGTGCGATACAAGTCACTAATATGTCACCTTGGACTATTTTACTATTTATTTTCAGTTTCTTTTCTCTCTTTTGAAAGAAAAATGGTATACTTAAAAAACACGGATAGCAACATATAAATGAGGTTTACAAAAAATCTCTAAATTTCATGTAAGAAAGGTATAACATCAATTTCCACATCATTTTAATATTATTCAGTGATATATTCAGTAGTAGTATCAACTCCATGCTAGAGATGAAGAAACTAGGGCTTAGGGTTATAATGTAACTAGCTCAAGTCACGCACTTAGAAGGAGTCAACCCAGTTTGGGAATTAAGGAAATTTGAACACAGAGCCACTGCCTCCTCATTTCAAAAATCTACAGCTTCAAAATATCTATTTTCACCGTAGTAAGATCATCTTTTACATTATTTCAGAAATATATTTAGCAGACTTCCATTTTGGATATTTTTACGCTCAAATGTCTCTCATTAAATCATACCACAATTAGTCAACTGATCCTGACATTGAGCTCTGAGTGAATTCAATCTCCTCCTCATAGCTTAAAGGAACTGTATATAAGGTCTGGGGCTTGTCCACCCCTCCTCTCTGTCATCCTGCTTCCACGGTCCATGCTTTGGACCCTGGTGTGCCCATTCCTTGTACAAACCTTGCCTCGATGGTCTCCTGTGCGCAATCTGATTGCTATGCAGGAGCACTCCCCTCTCTCCACACGCCTGCCTCTCCCTGGTTTCCCTTCCTTCAGGTAGCAGCTAGGGGGACCTATGTCTGACTCGCCTACATCCTTAGAGGCCCTACATCTGAGTGGAAAATCTACCTTTGGCCTCCTGTGTGATAGTGAACAAAAGAGGCACGGCTTCTACCATCCTAGACAATTGCTTATAACCAAAAACAATAAATCAAACTAACGATCACAGATTTTAACTGTCTTTGAAAGATATAGTGTATTGTGATTCAACGCATACCTATATACTTAGAGAAGTCTCTATGAAGTGACATCATGTGTATTATCTGAAGAATGAGGTGAACCAGAAATAAAAGCATTTTTGGCAGAAGTTAAACTATCAGGGCAGACTAAAATAGGGTCCAAAGGGATTTTTGTTTTATTGTTTATACTTACTGCTTTCCATTAATATATAGGAAATGAATTCTGAACGAAACCCTGCTTGGATTTTTTTTTCCCTAAGAAGCACATGACCTCTAACGCACACACATAATGTTAATAAAAGACATCAGCAAGGAGAACATAGATTCATACAGATTCAGAACATAGTGCTAAGGAACAGTTGTTACTATAGATATGACACCATACACGCTGATAAAAAGAGAAAAAGAAGGATCAGTTTTCAATATTCAGGAAAGTACAATGTCATATCGTATTTTAAAATGTGGCTTGCCAAACACACACAAATGATTACTATAAAACGTATGCACTTTGTATGGGTCTAAAGTAGAAAAAAATAATGTATTTTTAGGACTGTTTTGCAAGAGAGCACTAAATATTCAATGTGAAAACTGCAGTTATGACAGGGAGGTAAGTGAAACAATGATAGTGAATGTCCACATGACGTCACTTCGATAGAGTTCAAGTTTTGCCCATGGTTAAATATTGTATTTAAAAACTACACACCTGTCGCAAGTTATACAGACAGTTACAGTCTGTGTTTGTTGATGTGAATGTGAGATTTGGAATCATACAGAAGCAGGAAACGCTTGCACAAAGAAGGCAACGGGAATAATATAAAATACATTTGTAAAGGTTGCCAGTTATTTAAAACTTAGATACTTTATGTTCCAAAAGCATTGTAGTATAAGATAAGCATAAATGTAAACATTTTAAAACATATATATTTATGTTTGCCCAAGTCATCATTAAATTATAAATTGCATTATCTGATGAGATGGAAATTACCTTTGAAGAATTGGCTTGGAATTCATATGATAAGCCTGCTTGTTTTGGCCGACTCTTCGTTGCTTCCTCTTTAACTTAACTCTTACCATTACCTCGTATCGCTGAAGCCATGTATCACTGTTTCAAATCCAATGTTATGTCATCTCTTCTAGGTTTTCAGTAAAAAAAAATTACTTAAAAAAATAATGTTTCTTAGATAATGCTCAATGATAGAACATTAACTCCATTTCTTTTAAAATAAACTGTTTCAGAATAACCTCTCTACCTCGTAGCTTGATGTTATCGCTACCATTCCCAGACAATAGCAATGCTTTCTATGCTTTAAGAAGCAAAAAATAAAACAAAATAAATACTACATTAAAATTAAAACCTTATAGGTCAGAGGTAGAAAGTGATGTCCTACTTATTTGGAATATGAATAAAGAAAGAAAGATGCATCCAAAATCCACAAGCCATTTTCTGAAGTGCCAATGCATCCTTTGTAAGGAGCCCTGGAAAAACAAAATTTCTGTTTTCTGGCAGGCTGATCATCTTGAAGTTTTTATAGTGCTTTGTCTGCCAAGTACAAATTTAGGTTCAGATGATTTAGAATTTTTTGGAGGATATAACATAATTTAATTACTCATGTAATACTTGGGGTGTCAATCAGGTTCAAGAAAGTTCTGTTTTAAAATATTGCTGAAATGTCTCATCAGCGAACAAATATTAAGACATAAAGATATTTTATCTAAGATTTGAATTTACAGCTTAAGTATATTTCTCCTAACGATATATGTAAAATCTGTGCCAATTATTACCCATTGTACGGAAGTCTGACATTTGAATTCCACAGCATTTCTTAATATATATGTTTATTTCAAAGATCCAGTCAACAAAACCTCAAACTATACCAATTTTGTCATGCAATCTAATCCAACTTGACAGCGCCAAACAAATAAACTAAAATATTCATTGAGACCTTAAGCCAAAAATGAAATTAGTTTTAACTATGGTGGAAATATAGAGCGCTGTCAAATCTTATTTTCAAATAATAATAATCTTGCTACTATTTCCAGGTGGCTAACAGTCAGAGTGCACAATTTATTGGAAAGAACACCACAAAAACCTGGTCATGTCAAAGATCCTGCCACTTTCCAAAGCTGGACAGGTGACCCTGAATCTGGAATTTACGCCGCTACGTAAATATCACTTTGTATAATTTCATAGAGATTAAGTAACATAGACAATGTAACTGTGCCCATAAATGTTAGTTAAAAAGAAATTAAAATAAAATCCAGACAATCACATAAGCAACAACTCAAAATTAAAATTATTATTACTTAATAATGTGAAGGTAAATTACCCTATGAAGTAATTCCTATCACAGTTCCATGA
Organism: Equus asinus; assembly: GCF_041296235.1. Taxonomy (NCBI): domain Eukaryota; kingdom Metazoa; phylum Chordata; class Mammalia; order Perissodactyla; family Equidae; genus Equus; species Equus asinus. The sequence continues at coordinate 9,685,411 of NC_091796.1, forward strand.
CAGACCAGGTGGTGCTAAGAGGGAGGGGTTATGCTTTCCATATTTTATGTTTATTTGTTATTTAAAAGCTATTTATTTGTTAAAAGAATAGATTTTCTTTAATATTGAATTCATCAACATTTTCCAATACTTATGTCCGTTTCAGGGTTTTAGTAAGCAAAACTACAAAGTATTCCAATTTTCCTATGCATTTCCTGAGCAAAATTCCTAAGCCAATTACCCCATTCACACTTGCTCTTTAAGAATGTATGAGGCTAAATCAGAAATTCTTCACATATCAGGTTACATTTTATACTGAAAAAGAGAAAACCCTTTCATGTCAGTACGATTCAGTAATATTTTCTCACACCCATTTGATGGACTGTGCATAGCTGCCAAACTGTGCTAGCTGACTAGAAAGTTTTCTCAGGCTTAATAATGAAGTTTGAAGAATACCGCCCAAAAGATGATCATATTTACTTTTGAAAAGCGTTATAAAAGTTTTGAATAAAAAAAATTATTGTTAAATTCTGTTTCAATTTCCCAACACTACATTCTTTACATTAATAATCCAAATTGGCTAAAATGTATCCCACATCAAAAAGCTAAGAGAAAAAATTGGAATCAGAAGCAGAAATGTTATAATGTACTTAGGCCTTTGTGAGCTATAGCTACATATAGTATTTCCAAATACTTTACTTCATTTCACCCTACTTCTTACTAAAGCAAAGTAATATTCATATAAAGACATAGATGATATTGTTTGCTAGCTTTATTTCCTATGTATGATCTGGAATTTAACTTCAGTACAAAGAGCTATGACCATATTGGTGGCAGAGAATAAAATTCACCCTTTTGAATTATAAATCAGATCAAAGAAAAAGTCTTTAAAAAGCCCCGCTCACCAAAATCCCAAGATTACTGGTTCACCAGATGCTACAGAGAACATCTAGGAAAGATGGACAAGACAGGTTTTTTTCTGGACAAGAGAAAGACCAGATTTAAGGAACCCACATCCATCAGAGTCCAAGAGGCACCTTGGCAGCCCTTGAATTTGCAGCTCCTCTCTGCCAAGGGCAACTGAGGGCCTAGTACCCAAAATATTTGCCACAGTAATCTTCAGAAATTTCAAAAATACCCTTCAAAAGTACTGTAAGATTGTCATCCTTGTCTTGATGGTCAAATAAAGCAATATTTTGAATGTAGAAGTTAGTATTTAATTTATTTATTCAGTGCAATCATTAGACAGTGCCATGATAAACACACGTAACTTGAGCTTAAGGGCAATAAACAATTCTGCAAATAACTAACTAACATAGTAAAGGTGATGTATTTGTTTTCTATTGCTGTTGAAGCAATTTACCACAAACTCAACAGCTGAAAGTAACACAAATTTATTATCTTACGCTTCTGAAGTTCAGAGCCCAAAATAAATCTCCTTCGGCTAAAATTGAAGAGTAGGCAGGGCTGGTTTCTCCTAGAGGCTCTGAGGGGAGAATACCCTGTTCTAGCATTTGTCAGCTTCCAAAGGCTACCTGTATTCCTTGGCTCATGGCCTCTTCATCACATCACTCCAACGGTTTGCTCCCATCATCACATCTCCCGCTGCTCACACTGATCTTCCTCTCTTCTCCTAAAAGGACCCTTGTGATTATATTGGGCCCACCTGGATAATCTCCCCATCTCAAAATGCTTAACTTAATCACACTTGCAAAATCTCTTTTGCCAAATAAGATAACATATTGCAGGTTCCAAAGATTAGGATGTGGGCATCTCTGGGTGGGTTGGGGTGGTGAGGGGCATTATTCAGCCTACAACAGGTGACATGGTGAAAAGAGATTGGACTTTGAAACCACATAGGTACAAGTTCAAATTCTTGCTTTGTCATTTACCATCTTGTGACCTTAGCAACTTCATTAACCTGTGTGAAAAAGTTTCTTCATCTATAAAATGAAGACGTTAATAATTCTGTCATATGGTTGTTTCAAGAGTGTCACATGGATCTGCCCTCTCTGCTGGATCAGTCCCTTCAGCATACCAACTGACTGCATCATTGCCACCTTCTCCGCCAAACAGTGCCCCAGCTCCCAGGACAAAAGAGACAACTTATCCAATGTGTTATTTTCAATGCTTTTGTTTCCTCACATTCCATTCTCTTATCAACCCATTTCAAGTGGAAGTCTGTATACTCCTTTCCACAGAAATCCCACTTGTCAAGATCACAAGTCACCTCAATATTGCCAAAGATACTCATTTTCATCCTTGCCTGACTTGACCTCAGCAATATTCAAAACACTTGAAAATTCCTTGCTCCTTAAACACATTTGTCTTTTGTTTCCTTCTCACCACACTCTTCTGATTATTCCTCTGCCTCATCCTTCTTGGTGTCTATTTCCCTCTGCTGCTCCTGTGTAAATATTGGAGGGCCCAAAGCTTGACAACACTAAATAGAATGTTTTTGCCATTGACTGCCAAATCCATATCCCCAGCCCTTTAGTCTCTCCTTGGCTCTTGACTCACATAGAGCAGTATGCTTCTATATCTTCTCTTGGATGTCTAATAGGAATCTCCACCTCTACCTTAACATTGACCAAATTGAACTCCTATCCCCAGCCCTCTGAAAATGTAGTTTTTTTCCCTTTGTTAACATCACAGTAAACAGCACCACCACCCATCCAACAGATCAAGTCAAAAACCTAGTTTCTCTCTGACTCACTTTAGTCAGCACATTTTATTATCTCATTACTTCAAATTACTTCCTAGATCCATGTACTTCTTTTCACCATCATTTTCTCTTTCCTGTGGAAACAACTACCACCTGTCTCAACATTACTACTGCTGAAATGCCTGCTAATACTTCTGTCTAGTTAGTATGCAGCAGCCAATCTTTTCAAATTTTTAAATAAAATGACATAACTCTCTAATTAAAACTAACTTATCAATGCTTGCCTATTAATTAGAATAAAATGAAAACATTTAACCACAATCTCAGTTTCACATGATCTGGCCCCAGCCTCCCTCTCTGACTTTGTTCCCAACATTCTATCCTTTCTTTACCTTCCCTTCTTGCTCGGGTCGTACTGACTTTCCTCCTGTTCTCTGAAGAGGCCACATTCATTCCTGCCTTAGGACCTTGTGAATGGAATGCTCTTCCCTCGGATCCTTGGATTTCACTATATTCCACTGCTCTGAGTATTTAAAAAAACTAAGAGGATAAAATGCTAACAGTAGAATTTCAAACATCAACCTCCAGATGTAATAATTCTTTACATTGGCATAAAATATCTATTTTAAAAACTCTTTTATATACATTTTGCATGATGGTTATAGAAATTCTGTTAAGTAGCTCTGGATGCCCGGACCAATGTAAGGAAACCTGATAAGTGGCAGAGAGAAGGCTTAACTCAGATCTTCCATTTCAAAGTTCGGAGCTATTTCCATTATACGGAATTGTCTCTTTCACAAATGTTCAGGGTAAATATCAGCATCCTGACCCAAACACCACAGCAAAGTACATGGTCTCATTGCCCCTTAACTTAGGGAAAGTAAGGGCCAAGGGAAAGAATTTCGTTTCAACCTTCTGAACCATACAGAAGCCTACAGAATTTAGCAGCCAATACCACGTTTTTGTGTTTCTTATAAAAGAAAAATCTAAGGAGGACTGGCCCACGAAGTAGGTAATGGCACCAACACTCCACGCCCTGTTTTCACCTACCTGCCTCAGAATAAGATACTCTTTTGTAGCCCAGCCTTCCTCTGTGAACACAGCATTCAACTGCCTGTTCAAAATGAGGAAATTTAAGGAACTAAGGTTTCAGTACCCTAAGTTCCTTCTAAACCACATCAAAAAACATATACCACACAAGTGTGTGTATGTGTATAGACATATATAAACGTGTCTGTGTATGCGCAAGGTATGTATATGCGTGCAGTACACATGCATACTTTTACATGGGTTGTATATGATTTTAATGTTATTATTTAGCAGATTGAGCTAAACTGTTGTGTATATTTAGGAATGTCAGCAATACTTAGAGAAAATAATTCCTGCATGCCAAATCTCTTTTCTGTTTAATCCATTTTCACCACAATTATTCAGGAGCAAACGAAGGCTTAAGGGGAAACCATGTTTAGTTCCAATGTATTCTGGATACGAATTTCTATGTTTCATTAATTTTTCCAAGGTTCATGTCACATGCTTATGAGGTGTTTTTCAGATTCAAAAAATACACAGTGTCTCCACAGATTAACAAGTTCTCAAATGTTCATTGAGCTGCAGACCTAAGTTAATAATCACTAGATACACTAAGATTGTATTTTTCCATCCACATCATGCATGTTTACTAAGCACCATTCATGCTGTGATAGAAAGGAACAGGGGCTGTTTTAAAAGACTAGACATTTAGAAATTGTTTTACAGATCTGCTCGAGTAGACGAGGGTGTGCAGTTGAAATAGCTGAACATTCTCTCTTCATTAAATAGTAAATAGTAAGAGAAAGAAATTTTTTTTTTAAAGATTGGCACCTAAGCTAACAAGCGTCGTCAATCTTCTTTTTGTGTGTGTGTGTGTGCTCTATCTCTCCAAACCCCTCCGTACATAGTTGTATATCTTAGTTGCAGGTCCTTCTAGTTGTGGCATGTGGGACACTGCCTGGACGTGGCCTGATGAGCAGTGCCGTGTCCGCGCCCAGGATGTGAACCAGCGAAACCCTGGGCCGCCGCAGCAAAGCGCGCAAACTTAACCACGAGGCCAGCCCCCTCCAAAATAAAGTACAATTCAAGAATAAGAAAATGTATTGACTCTGAGTTGACATTAACCAGAATTATTTTCAATGTCCATCAATGCCACTGAGTAATCTTCAACTCTATCTTTACGGTGTTTAGAGTCAAAGTGAGAAAACTTTTAGGTATTGTTCAGAATCTACACTTATTGATATATGTTGAATTCCAGACTGAAATTTCTGGTTTGTGATTTAGTCTAATCTTGCCAAAAGATCCCTGAAAGAAACAGTTCGAGAGAGTTCTTGTACATCAAATATAAAAAAGTAAAAGAAAAACCAGCCTAACATATTAAATTATAAACATATGGATGGAATTTCCTCTAAATTACTCTTGAGTCTAAACCTTAAGGGTAAAGAATTTAACAAAACACATTTGAGGTTTCCATAACACAAAACACTTGAAAAGTTAGACAAGGAATTCAACTACCCCAAAGACAGATGAGATTTCCACTCTAATACTGAGTAAACTGAACCTTCTCTCCTACTATTTTGAAATGTTTGTGCTCTCCAATTAAAATGTCAATCTTTACTATGTATCTTTGTAATAAATAGTAATGAGTCTATATATTAGACAATTGAGAAGTTCTTGTTTTTTATTCATTTTTATACTCTGGAGCCAGAAAAACTGAGCAATCGAGAGAAAATGCAAAATAAGAAAGATAAATATTTTAAAACAGTAATTCTCCCATGCTTTGACCTATCCTTTCTCACCTAAATGCTAGCAATCTTTGTCAAATGGTCATGCTTTTGACAGGTAAGTACTTCATAGTATATGAGTACATAGAAACAGGGCAGACAGACATATTATGCAGCAAGTTACAGCATTTTTATGCTCAAGTCCACTGCTTTCTCAGTGATGACTTCTTTTTTTTGGTATTATCTTCATAACAGTCAAATTTTTAAAAAGAGTGCCTATCAATGTATATTAAATAATAATGTAAATTTCAATGTTGAAAAATATAGATAAAATATTAAGATAGTAAAAATTGCATAAAAACTATATTTTTACCTACCTAATTTTAAAGTAATTATGATTGCAGTGAAAAATTTTGAACTTCTGAGGGTTTATATCTAGATTATGTGTGACTGTAATTTTTTTATAGTGCTTTCTAATATATATAGCATACTTTTTCGTATATAAAAATATACACGCGTATGTCTGTATGACCACTCAAATGACAATCCAATAATGTACAAAATGGAGATTTTGAATTAAATTCTAAATTTGAATATATTTGCATCTAAAACACTCAACAAATGGTAGAGTTGGAGAACACTGTGAGAATCATCAGAAGGACCAAAAATGATAATGAGACTATGAAGATTTTAGATACTGTAAAGCAATGATATATCAGGTATATTCAACGATAAGAAAAGATGTGGCAACAGACTGGAATGAATACTACAGAAATAAAAGGGGGCTAGGTCAAATGTAAGTCTGCTCTGATTCCTAACTTCTCTCTTGGATTAGAACATTCTATTAGAGTGCTTACTGTGAGCACAGCACTGTGGAAGTGAGGGTGAGGCGAAATGCCTAAGGTTTTGTGTGAAAGTGTAAGGATTTCACATATTCACAGGGTATGTGGATTTCCACCTTTACTGCTGAGAACTTTAATTAGACCACACTGCCATTTTTGTTGGGTTAATAGTGACCATTTTATTTCCTGATCTTTGACTAGACTATACTTTCTTTTTTTGGTAAAATTACATTGGAAGGCTTTAATTCGTCTCAATAGTAAGACTAACACTTGTTAGAACCTAAGTGTTGATTCTTGTTTGACTGTTTATAATTGAATTTTTGTTGAGATAATTGTAGATTCACATGCAGTTGTAGGAAAGATAGCCCAAGGTAGCCCATGTCCTCTTCAGCCAGTTTCCCCCAATAGTAACATCTTCCCAAACTATAGTCCGATATCCGAACCAGGAGAATAAAATCAATAGAATTCACTCACCTTATTCAGATTTTCCCAGTTTGTTTTATACGCATTTGGTTTGTCTGTGTATTTTGTTCTATACGGTTTTATCACGTGTACAGTTTTGTGTATCCGCCACCACAGTCAAGACAGAGCCCACCTCCTTCATGTTCCCCCACCCTGTCCCTAATCCTTGGAAACCGCTAAAGTGTCTCCATTTCTAAAATTTTTTCATTTCAAAAATATTATGGAAACTGAATAAGGCACCATGTAATCTTGGAGATTGGCTCTGTCAGCCATCACTCAGCATAGTGCTCTGGAAATCATCCAAGTTGCTGCATATATGAATAGTCCAGTTTGGGGGTTTTGTTTGTTTTTATTGCTGAGGAGTGTTTCATGGTAGGTAGGTACCACAGTTTGTTTTACCTGCTAACCTGCTGAAGGACCTCTGAGCTGTTTACAGTTTTTGGCTATTACAAATAAAGCATCTATGAACATTGGTATACATGTTTTCGAGTGAACATAAGCTTCCATTTCTCTAGGATAAACATTCATGAGTTCAACTGCTGGGTCATATAGTAAGAGCACATTTAGTTTTATAAGAAACTGTCAAACTGTTTTCCAGAGTGACTATACCATTTTACGTTGCTATCTTCTCCAGCGTTCAGGGTCATCACTATCTTTTTATTTTAGTCATTCTGATAGGAGCATAGGTCATTGTGGTTTTAATTTGTGTTTCCCTGATAGCTAAGAACATCTTTGCCATGTGTTTACATACTTATATGTATATCATTTTTCGTGAAATGTCTTTTCATGTCTTTGACCATTTTCTATTTGTATTTTTGGTTTTTACTGCTGGGTTTTCAGAGGTACAGTCTTTGGTGGCAAATATGTGGTTTGCAAATATTTTCTCTGAATATGTAGCTTCTCTTTTCACTCTCTTAACATGGTCTTTCACAGAGCAACAGTTTCTAACTTACATGGTGTCCAATTTATCAATATGCTTTATGGATTGTGGTTTTGGTGTCCAGTCTAAGAATTTACCTGCTCCTAGATGCTGAAGATTTTCTCCTATATTTATTTCTAAAAGTTGTATAGTGTAATGTTTAAGTTAAGTCCATAATCCCTTTTGAGTTAATTTTTATATCAAGTGTGAGGTTCAGGACAAGACTCAGTTTTTTGCCTACAGAGGTCCAGTTGCTCTAATACCCTTTGTTGATAGGCTATCCTTCCTCAATTGAATTTCTTTTTCATCTTTGTCAAAAGTCAGGTGAGCATATTTTTCTGGGTCTGTTTCTGCGTTGTCTATTCTGTTCCACTGATCTATATGTCCATCAGTCCCCCTCTACAAGTACAACACTATCTTGATTATTGTGCTGGATAGTAAGACTATATCTGGTGGAGCAATTCCTCCCACTTTATTCTTCTTTGTCAAGATTTCTTTAGCTGTTCTAGAGCTTGTGCTTTTCTCTATAAATTTTAGAATAAGCTTATATATTTGCACAGGGAAAAACTTATAGTGTTTTGGTAGGAATTTCATTAAAGCTATGTTTCAGTTTTGGGAGAGATGGCATCTTTATCATGTTGCTCTTCACACCCATGAATACAGTATGACTCTCCAGGAATTTAGATCTTCTTTCAGTTCTGTCAGCAGAATTTTGCAATTATCAGCATACAGGGCCTGTATATGTTTTGCTAAGTGGCATTTTTTTTGGAGTGATTATACAGGATATTGTGTTTTTAATTTCTTTTTCTACATACTGATGTTAGAGGATAGAAATATGAGTAATATTTTGTGTGGTGCTCTTGTATCCTACAATCTTGCTGAATTTATTAATTCTAGGAGTTTCGTTTTTTTTGTTTTTTGTTTATGGTGATTCCTTGGGATTTTTCTATGTAAACATTCATGTCATCTGTAAATGGAGACAGTTTTATAACTTCCTTTTTGATCTAAGTGCCCTTTATTTCTTTTTCTTGTATTATTGCAGTGGCTAGGACTTCGGGTACTATGTTAAATAAGAATAGTGATAGTAGATATTCTTGCCATGTTCCCAGACTTAGGGGGAAAGCATACAATCTTCAGCATTAAGTATGATGACAGCTGCAGGGTTTTTCTAGATGCTTTTTATCAAGTTGAGGCATTTCCCTCTATTCATATGTATTCCTATATTCTATATTCATATTATATATATTCATATATACCCTATGTTCATATAATTATGTGATTTTTATTCTTTAGAGTATTGATTACACTGATTGATTTCTCAAATGTTGAAACAGCCTTGCATATCTGGAATAAGTTCATCTCGGTCATGGTATATAATTATTTTTATACATTTTTAAACTTATACTAAGATTTTAGGATTATTTATTTATTATAGTTATTTATTTTAGGATTTGGAGGATTATTATGTATGTTCATGCAAAATATTGGTCTGCAATTTTTGTTCTTGTACTGTCTTTGTCTGGTTTTGAGATCAGGGTAAGAATAGCCTCATAAAATAAATTGGGAAATACTCTCTTATTGATTTTCATGAGGAATATGTATAAAATTGGTGTTAACACTTTAAATATTTGGTAGTGCTATGGCTGAATGTTTGTGTCCCCCCAATTATCATGTATTGAAATCCTAATGCCCGATGTGATGGTATTAGGAAGTGGGGCCTTCGCGAGGTGCTTAAATCATGAGGGTGAAGACCTCATGAGTGGGATTACTGCCCTTGTAAAAGAGGCCCCAGAAAGCCTTCTCCCACCTTCCACAGGTGAGGACATGGCGAGAAGGAGGTACCAGCTGTGAACCAGGAAGAAGGCCCTCACCAAAACACGACCATGCTGGCACCTTGATCAGACTTCCTAGACTCCAGAACTGTGAGAAATAAATTCCTGTGGTTTATAAGCTACCCATTCTGTGGTATTTTGTTACAGCAGCATGAACACACTAAAACAGGTAGAATTCTCCAGTGAAGCCAGATGAGATTGGATTTAAACTTTGGAAGATTTCTAATTATAAATTCAAATTTCTTTAATGTGAGTAAGACTATTTAACTATTATCTGCTTCATCTTGGTTGAGTTTTGATAATTTATAGTTTCAACGAGTTGGTCCATTTCTCCTAGGTTGTCAATTTATGATCATAAAAATTTTTGTAATATTCATCTATTTTCCTTTTAATGGCTACAGGATCTTTAGTTATGTCACCTATTTAAATGCTGGTATTGGTGGTTTATGTCTACTCTCCTTTTCTTTTTGTCAGTATTTGTAGATGTTTAATTATTCTTACTTTTTTTGAAGAACCAGCTTTGTTTTCATTAATTTTCTCTATTGCTTTCCTGTTTTCAATATAATTGATTTCTGCTCTTACCTTTATTGTTTCTTTCCTTCTTCTTTCTTTGGGATATTTTGTCTTCTTTTTCTAGTTTCTTCAAGTAGGAGCTGGGATTATTGTTTTCAGGCCCTTCCTTGTTTCTAATGTAATAACTTAGTGCTATAAATTTCCTTCTCTGCAGTACTTTAGCTGTCTCCTAAATATTTGATATGGTATATTTTCATTTCATTCAACTATCTATCAGTTTTATTTCCTTTGAGAAGTCTTCATTGATCCATGGATTATTTAGACATGTGCTGTTTAATTTCTACTTCTTTAGAAATATTTCTATCGTTGATGTCTGGTTCATTCCATTATGGTAAGAGAACACACCCTGCATGACTTCAATTGTTTAAGTTTGTTGAAGGTTGTTTTTGGCCTGGGATATGATCTATACTGATGAATATTCCATGGCACTTGACAATATGCATATTCTGCAGTTTGGTTTGAAATGTTCCATATATGACAATTAGATCTCTTTGGTTGATTTTGTTATTCAGATCTCCTATATCTTTGTTGATTTTCGGTCTAGTAATTTGCTAGACTCATCAGTTAAACAATCAGTTGCTGAGAGGAGTTGTTAAAGTCCCCAGCTATAATTTTTGATTTGTCTATTTCTCCTTTCAGCTCTCAGGTTTTGCTTCATGCATTTAAAAACTGTGTTGCTTTGATGTGTACTCATTTAGCTTCATTGTGTGTTCCTGATGGATTGATCCTTTTATCATTATGAAATTTCTCTCTTTGTCTGTAGGTCTGTGGTGTTATTCTTTGTTTTGTTTTGCTCTAAACTACGTTCTCTGATATTAATGTAACCACTCTAGGGTTTCTTTAAACAAATGTATGCATAGTATGCTTTTCCATTCTTTTCTTTTCAACTTATATATGTCACTGAATTTACAATGAATTTCTGTTAAGTTTCTTGTTAATAGCGTATAGTTTGTTCATGGTTTTTTTTTTTTTTTTAAAGATTGGCATCTGGGCTAACAAGTGTTGCCAATCTTTTTCTTTTTCTTTTTTTTTTTTTTTTAAGGATTGGCACCTGGGCTAACAACTGATGCCAATCTTTTTTTTTTTTTCTGCTTTATCTCCCCAAACCCTGCCTGTACATAGTTGTATATCTTAGTTGCAGATCCTTCTAGTTGTGGGATGTGGGACGCCACCTCAACGTGGCCTGACGAGCACTGCCATGTCCACGCCCAGGATCCGAACCCTGAGCCGCTGCAGCAGAGCGCGCGAGCTTAACCACTCGGCCACGGAGCCGGCCCCTGTTCATGGTTTTTGCTTGTTTTATTTTGTTTCGTTTGTTCATTTGTTTTATCTACTCTGCCAATCTCTGCCTTTTAATTGGTGTAGTTAGCCATTTACATTTAAGGTAATCATTGATATGTTAAAGCTTAAGTCTGTCGTTTTACTACATGTTTTCTGTTTGTTTCCTCTGTTTTATTCCTGTTTCTCTTTTTTTCCCTTCCTGTGGGTCACTTGAACATATTTTAGGATTCCATCTGTTTGATGTATTTATAGTGCTTTTGAGTGTATCATTTTGTACAATTTTCAAACTGGTTACTCTAGGAATTGAAATATACAGATGTGACATCATAGTCTACTAGAATCAACATTTCACTACTTTGAGTAAAATGAGGAAAACTTACTTCCCTTTGGGTCCTTCTACCTCCTGTGTTCTTAAGTACCACTTTCTTGTGTATAAGATGGTACTGTAATTCTTATTTCAATCATCAAATGAGATTTATAAAACCTATGAGGAGAAAGACATTCTAGTATACGTAATCATATTCTGGTGTTTGATTTTTCTTTCTTGTTTTCTGAAGCTCCAAGATTCTTTTTTTTATCATTTCCTTTCTGTTTGAAAGAATGGATCTTTAGCCAATCTATAAGGGTAGGTCTACTAATGACATCTTTTAGTTTTCCTTCATCTGGTATCTTTATGTCCCCTTCTTTCCTGAAGGATACTTTCACCAGGTATATAATTTGACGGTTCTTTTCTTTCAACACTTGAAAATGTGTCACATTGTGGCTTTCATAGATTCAGGTGAAAAATTCACTGCCATTCAAATTGGTGTTCCAAGTGTTGATATTTTGTATTAGGAATTCAGCATTGGTTACTAAGTAACACAAACATTATGACATATAATTTTTTTCATTTTAAATTTCAATTTCATTAAACTCTAGATAGATAGCATATAGATAGTAGCTTTATAGCATTGTGATCAACCAGATATTAATAAATGCCAATAAGAAGCAAGATTATGGCTATGACTTCAAGCCACATAACTATGTTTTCTTCTATGGCTTCAAATGTTTCCTTAACCTCAGGATAATTGGATAAAATGGTACAGAAAGACAATTCAAAATGTTTCCTCCCAATACGCATGAATAACTTAAAATTATTATTATAAAATAGAAAGTATAGTAGGCACATTCTAAAATGTTCCCCAGCTCTCCCATGTTTTGGTAGTCATAACCTTGTGTACTTTCCTCCTTTCGTTGTGGGCTGGCACTAGTGACATGATTCTAATGAACATCATATGGCAAAAGTGATAGGATGTCATTTCTTAAATTAGGTTATGAAAGAATGAGACTTCTTTATTACTAGCACTCTCTCTATTGCCTCCTCTCTTGGTAACTCGGATGAAGCCAAGAATCACGTTATAAGCTTTCCTGTGGAGAGCTTCACATGCAAGGAACCGAGGGAAGCCTCTGGTCAATGGCTCAAAAGAAATGAAATCCTGCCCACAAGCATTTGAGGGAGTTGAAAGCAGATCCATCCCATGCTGAACTTAAAGACCACTGAGCCCTGACTGACACTTTGATTGAAGCCCTTTGAGAGACCCAGAAACAGGGCGCAACTAAGCCACGCCTGATTCCTAACCCACAAAAACTGTGAGACAATAAATGCTGTTTTAAGCCACTACATTTTAATGTAATTTGTTACACAGCAATACAGAAAGACAATATCTGACTATTAAAATCACTTGCTCAAATTATCAATTGTCATTTCCATCCATCACAATTTAGCCTAATGTCATGCAAAAGGGCAAGTATTTAGGAAACAAAATGTTAACATTTACTAATTAAACTCGAGTTCAATAGGAAAGTCAAATGGCATAAAATGAGGAAATAGAAAACAGTAATTCTCAATACAAAGGCCAATCATAGGATTAATAATAAACAAATTTCATGATGTCCTTTCAGATAATCTTGAAATGTAAAGGGTCCATGGCACTAAAGATAGGTTGTATTCAAGGAAATAAATGCAGGAAATATTATAGTATCCTGTTTAAATTAGATATGTTGACATAAAGCTGGCTGGTCTTTTTGAGAGCCATCACAAGGGATGGCTAAACATGCCATTAGTTTCTAGTAAGAACATTACGTAACCAATCCAAAAAGGAAGAAAGCCGTCGCTAACCAAGCAAATCACATATGTAATCAGGGCGACAGCCACAAATTAATAAAATTGCCTTTTAGTCTGTTTTTTGCTTATTATACTTAAACTAATTGAAATCCAAATACAATTTTGAGTCTACAGACAGCCTCAGTTTATTAATCTCTCTTCTAAAACTTCTGATATATTAGTTTGACAGTGCAGACAAGTTTCTCTTCAGATTAGTTTAAAATAGCTGAAAGAGTGCAGTCTTCACAAAAAAATGTGAATTGTCAGAAAAATCCATTTTTAGTCTCTGTTGATATTTGGGAAATCAAAAACCAACAAGAGAGAAATATTCTGGATTTTTGTGGTACATTTTGACCCTGCGAAGAGGTAACAGTAACAGGAAATATAAATTGACATGCAACGATGCCTTTAACAACTTAAAATTGGAAAATGAGGACGGTGTGCAGAGTCACTTTCCTAAAATTTTTCTCAAGAGCATATGCTACAATTACAGAAGATTTGAAGTTGCTATATTCTAGAGCACATTTAATTCAGTGCATATGATTTTCCTCTCTCGTGATAAGTAAAATTGGACATGCTCATTTTTACATTTTGATATTCTAATAATTTACTGAAAATTTATTTTTTTACAATCAACAAGCAAGATAGTCTTTTGTTTCTGGAGCAAGGGAAATTGTCTACTAATTATTTAGATTTTTTTTCTCTCCCATTTCTGAATGCAAGATACAAGAGTGTGAGAAAGCTTTCTATTCAAACAGCCCTTCTTGAAGTTCAGCAGTGCTGTTTTGAACACATAAAATGACAAAAATCTTGAAGTTTTTCAGTTTCATCAAGTCACTTTGAGCATAATTCCTTTTTTTAATGTTTATCGACTAATATATTTTGTAACATTTATCTTTCTTTAAGAATAATTTATGCACATCAAATGATAGATAAACTGAACTGTTTGGCAACTTACAAGGACATTTCGAGACAGAGAGCGGAAAAGAGAGAAAGAGTGAGAGAACTTATCAGGCATCTTCCTAGGCCTTTCACATATATCAACCTTTTTACTTCTCACCATAACCCAAGAGTTATGTCTGATTGTATTTACCTGTCTATGCCTCTCTATTTTCCATTTATTCTAAGTGCATGTGTGTGTGTGTGTGTGTGTGTGTGTATGATAGACAAATTCTACAGATCAGCAAAAGTCTATTTCAATATTTTTATTACTATAAATTCTTTTCATTAGTTGTAATTTCACAGAGCCTCTGGCCTAACAAAAAAGATTGTCAAATATTTATAATATCACTTGAGTCTCACTATTCTATGTTATTCAAATGATGACATGCACATTTCAATATTTTCATTTCTCTGGCTATATTTTTTCCAATGAAATCTTTTTTTAGGAATGTGATTAAAATTCATAATTTTAAAATGCCCCATTTCAAACTAAAATACCAATTTGATGTGTTGAACATTTATCCATCTGCATCTGTAAAATCTTACTGTTAAATAAGAAAAAAATTGCAAGAGAACACTTAGTAGTTTTTGTGGTATTTAGAATGGGTTCCAATTTCATAGTTTACAAGTTTTTGGGTTAAAGCGACATTTGATCTAGCATATTTAGTAAAACCTCTACACTAACTATGTCTCAAATAGAAGAATTCAAATCCTGAAACTCTTTGACAGCTGTCGCCTAAGGGAAATTTGAAATTATTTTTGGACGTTTTATTTTATTTTACGTACAATTGCATTAAATAGTGTTTATATTCTTACTCAAAATGGCATATTATATGTTTTTAAATTTAAAACAACTTGTTTTATTTATTAATTAAATACTACTGATTTTCCCCTAGAAAATCTAAAAGGAAGTTTACAACATACTGTGTGTATTATCCTGCTGCCTGTGTTTGGCATGGTTTCATATTGCATTAGCTACCTTCCCACACAGAATGAAACTTAGTATTTTTCTTTATTGAGAAGAATTTTGCAGACTCAAGATTTGCTTTCTCTCTATGGCATTCAAGCACTGTACTTGAGTTCAATAAAAGAGTGAAGAAAGAGATGGTAATGGTGCATCCTAACAACAGTTAACATAAAATATAAATACAACATTTATGAAATTAATAAAAAAGTTTATAAAATACATCCAGGAAAATGCAAACTTAAGTATCTTTGTAGACAAGTAAAAATGATAGGGAAAAGGACTGCACTGAATTCAAGAGAAGCAGCAGGTATTTATTAGAATCATTGCTATGAAGGGCCCAGTGAGGCTTATATATTGTCAGCATTTTTCCTTTTTTTGACTTAAATATGTAATCTTTCTGCCAGATTTTAATTTAGTGTGAAGGACATGAATTTGCTTCTGGATTGCCAAACTCCTCTATGTTGGGAAATCCTCTCCAAAACAGAAAATGAGCCACACTGGACAGTCATTCTCATTTACAGCATTCTAACCATGTGAATTAGATGTCAGTTCAAATGAGAGAAAGGAAATTAATTGATGTATTTCTTACTATTAGCTTCCTCAGGAAGCCCCCAGAATCGAGTGTTAGATCAGATTCCCTGCTGTGATCTCTGAACACTGGTACTCATTCTTCGTAAATGTGTAAGAGTCTTGGTCCATGTATTAAAATTACTTGATCACCCTTTTTCTCCCCCACTGACTAAGCTGTGAGCTCAGTTGGATGAGGACCGTGGGTGTTTCTGCTCACCCTCCATCCCCAGGGGCTAGCACACTGCCGAGTTAGACTGGATATTAAGCAAATATTTGTTATATGAATGAATGAATAAATGAATGAGTGGGAGATATTGCAGAGAAAAGAGTCTGTTAAATCCAGCAAAGATTATTCATATAGGTATGTAAATAAAATATTTTCATACCAGAAAATGATGCAAATTTTTCCAGATAAAGAAAAGAGTGAACACAGCCCAACTCATTTTACAAGGTCAAAACAATCTTGACACCAAATCTGACAAGAACTTTATGACAAATATCTCCCAATAACATAGGTATAAAAATGCGAACAGAAACATTAGCAAGAAAAATCTAGTGATTAAAAATATTAATATATCACAAAGAGGTTGAATATATTTCAGGAATATAAAATTGGTTTAGCATTTGATTATTAATCATTGAAATTCACTTAATAAACCATATTAACAAAATAAACCAAAAAATCTCAGTAGATAAAATGCATTTGAGAAAATTGAAAACCAGTTTATGATTTTAAAAAACTTAGCAAAACAAAAATAGAAAGGAAAATGTGTGATATGGTAACAGTTATCTGCAGAAAACCTAAAGTAATAATCCTTAATGGTGAATTGTTGAAAGCTTTTCCCACAAAATCAGAAATGAGAAAGGGGTATCTGCTAATATTACTACTGTTCAGTGTTGTACAAGACGAGACGTTTTAACCAGTGAAAGGGACGTTAAGTTAAATAAGAAAACAAAGGAAGAAATAAAACTGTCGTTTTCGTACAATATGATTATGTAACTAGAGAATTCAAATCAATCCACAAACTATTGGAACTAATAAATGAAGTTAGAAAGGTTACTGGATATAAAGTCAATGTACACAATCGTGTATTTCTATATTCTGGAAACAAATACATATCAAATATCAATTTTTTTTCTGGGAAAGATTCACTGTGAGCTAACATCTGTTGCCAATCTTCCTCTTTTTTCTTCTTCTTTTCCCCCCACCCCACCCTAAGACCCAGTGCATGGTTGTGTACCATAGTTGTAAGTCCTTCTATTTCTTTTATCTGAGCCACTGCCACAGCATGGCACCTGACAGACAAGTGGTGGTTCCACAACCAGGAACTGAACCTGGGCCTCTGGAGTGGTGAGAGCATCGAACTTTAACCACTAGGCCATCAGGGTTGGCTTTCAAATATCAAATTTTAAAAACCAATACCATTTTATAATAGCATCCAATACATCAAAATAGTTAGATATATAACAGAAGATGTGTAAACTTACGTTATATAAACTGCAACATGTTATTGAGAGAAACTAAAGAATACCTAAATAAATGGAGGGATATATCATGTTTATGGATCAGAAGCTCATAATTGTAAAGATGACACCTTTAACCAAATCGACCTATAGATTCAATGCAATTCCAGTGAAAACCTCAGAAAGTTTATTTTGTGGAAACTGACAAGTTGAGTCTAACATTCATTTGGAAATGCCAAATGTAAAAAATAGCCAGGAACATGTTAGAGAAGAACAAAGTTAGAGGAACTATTTGACGAGATCTGAACAACAATATAAAGCTACAGTAATGAAGACAATGAGATTTTGGCACAAGGAGAGACAGAAAGACTAATGGAAGAGAACAGAGAACAAATATAGACCCACACCTTGGTGATACCTGATTTATGACAGTTCGGTATGGGAAATTACTTTTCCTTTTTTTAACAAAAGGTGCCAGCTCAACCATATAAGCATATGGAACTAACTCCTACATCACAACATATGAAAAGACCACTTTCAAAGAGAGCACTGACTAAAAGAGTAAGACGAAATAATGAAAATCCTACATGTCAACTAAGAAAAATCTCCCAATTTCCTTACAACAAGCAAAGATTTCCAAAGGGGATAGCAAGCATTAACCATAAGGTAAATACTTATAAATTGAACTTTATTAAAACTAAGAATTTCTGTTCATGAGAAGATACTGTCAACAGAATGAAAATGTAAATGATTGCCTGGGAGAAGGTCTTATCACACTTGTGCCCACTGAGGATTCATATCTAGAATGTACAAAGAATTGCTACAAATCGTCGAGAAAAAGTTAACATGATTTCTTTTAAAACATGCTAGACATTTTAAAATATTCTTTATGAGAGATGATATTCACATAGTCAATAAACATTTGGGATGTTCTTGCATCATTACATATCAAGGAAATGCAAATTAAAACCACAATGTAAAACCACTACCCATAAGAATGATTATAGCAGCATTATTCCCAATGGCTCAAAACTGAACTTATCCATTGTCTATAAACTAAAAATGGATACATACATTTTGCTATAGTCATGTAATGTTATACTGTATAACAATAAACGTGGGTGCACTGGTGCTATAGAGGGACGTATCTCACAAACAAAATGATAAGCGAAAGGAGTGGGCACAAAATGATACATTCTGCGTGATCCCATTCATAACAAGTTTAAAAAGAGGCAGAGCCACACCTTATGATGGGGAGCAGGATAATGTTTACCTTTGGATAGAGTAGTAATGGCAGGGAGAAGTTACGAAAAAGGCTTCTAGAATGCTAACAAGATTCTATTATTTGACTTGGATGGTGGTTACATGGGTGTGTCCTTCTAAAAATTCATTGAGTGGTATATGTTTACGGTTTGCTCACTTTGCATGAAGCCATCAACATTGAATCTTATCATTTAGATAATAAGAAAACAGCCAGTTGCCAGGCGCTGTCTTTACAGATACTCCATCTACCCAGATTTTTAGCTCTCAAGAAGAAGTTTTCATATTAGGCAGGAGAATACACGGAAAATTAATATTATGGCAATGTAGTAATGTGTGCTCTGATGGAAGCACAGGGTGCAGGGGCAGCATAGAAGACGGGAAATGTCCATCTGCTTGCTGGCTGAGGTAAAAGTATCAATGTGTGAGTACACAAGGGGAAGACGTGAAACAAGTGGAAGAAGAATGTGGTAACAGGACTGGTCCGTGTAGTTTATAGTGCTCAGCAAATTGTAGCTCATTCAGCTCTGCCTGAAAGGAGATATCTTCCTTGAAGGACAATGCCTTGCTTGAACTCAGTGATTCCCAATTTGTTGTAGAGAAATAGTGTGGTTTATTACGGAGATTTTGGATGGGCATAAAATACAAAAATTCCCAGTAAAGTCACTGTGTTTAATTCCAATAAAACATTTGATGAAATTTGTACATATAATATATAACTAAAACTTTAGCTTTTCTCCCCTCTAATCATCTTTCTTTAGTACGAGGGAACATACCATAATGCACTAGTCGATTCATGCTTTAGTTATCCAACCACCCAGATTAAATTCTCCAGATGTTTCCTTGTTTTATGAAATTAATGCTCACTAAAACAGTTGCATTCAGATGATCAGAATTTGATCATCAAATATACCTTTCTTAACGGAAATGAAGGCATGAGTCTCAGCAAACAAACGGCCTGTAAAGCCCTTAACAAGTCTTATGACAGAGTAGTCCATTGTCCTGTTTCCCTACACACACACACACACACACATGCACGTGTGCACGCACACACACTCGCACACACACGCAGAGAACTATGATCATTTGCTTGATAACATCTCTATTCACAGGTTTCTTGCATTATATATTTACGTTGAATTTTAAGTAATCAACAAGATTTTCTGGGCCTGCTTCAAAATAATGAGCATTAACAACACAAAGATAATTGGACCTGGGGGGAAAAAAAGCAAATCCAGCCACTTCCTCCACCTTCTTTGAACATATTTCCATTTCCAAAATTTAGGACACAAAACAGAATCAAGATAATTATTTTGCTATCCAAATGCTAAAATTAAAGTGGAAAATGGAAAAAAGAAAGTAACTGATATTTTGGAAGAAGGCTAAATTCAAATGTTGAGTTCCGCTGTTTAATGTGTTTATGAAAGCCAGATCTACTTTTAAATTGCTCACAATGTTTGGCAGCGTAAAAGATCTGACCTCAGAGACCCCAAACTCCCACTAAGTTCTGTTGCATAAAATCTAGGAAAAAAACCCATATTCAAATTTCTTATATGCTTTAAGATAATCTGTACTATTATAAGTCAAAAGGATTCTCAGACAAATATAATCATGTCAATTAAGCATTTTATAAAAGTAGTAATAAACTGAAATAAAAAATAGAAAAACACATAACACTTTACAACACCAGATTACCCCTACTAATAAAAAAAGTGAGGATAGATTTTTTTTTCTAAACAGCAAAGGAGTAAGTGTTCTGATTACCTTGAGACTGTTCTGTCTTGAAAACTCATGGCTTTTTTTTCTCCCAGAATGTAAAACAAAAAAGCAGGCAAGTGCATCTTGTTAATTATAATGGAAGTTAACTTGAATACAAAAACATTTTCTTTCTCATTTTGTTATATATTAAAGTCAGACAAACTGATCTTTTCCCTATTTACTGCTGCTTTTAGCCATCATTCCTGATTTTAAAACAGCTAATAGCTCTTCAAAGAAAATTCCAGCAATTTCTTTGGTTACTCCAAAGCAAAAAGGGAATAGTGAAAAGGGACTTGATTTAACTTTTCCCAGACTCAGTTTTAATAATAACCCTGGAATGATCATACCACCTCATCAGTTTGCCTTGAGAATGCAATGCTATAATATCTATGAAGATCCAGGCACAACATAGACATTCAATAAATGGTATATATTCTTTTATAATTCTCTTTACTACACAAATTCGTTCCCTGTACATCATGAATTTGTGCCTGAAATTAAAATACATGGTATAAAGCCAATGTTCACACATTTCTAATTACTATACCAAATCTTAGTGAAGGGAGAGTACATTATCTTGAGAATCAGCTCTTTGAACAATTTATTCTGTTTTCTATCCCTCCTCGGGAGAATGAAATATCTGCTGAAACGAAATCAAGGGGCAATGAGATTAATAAAATTTAGAGAGCAAAATGCTTACAGATAAAACAAAGAACAAGATATAGGAACGTAAACAATCCCACTTCCAAATTATCTGAACCTGTGGGAACGATGAAAAGAGAAATTGAAGTAAACAACTGACAGTGATTTTTCGTTGGTTCCTGTCCAAATAGGATGCACATTTCACAGAGCCCATATGAATACAGGCAAGTCATTCCATTATTCTATTCTCATCCTGTCATCAACTCTTAGCTTACACTTACAGTATATGAGGTACATAGTATACATAAAAAGACATAGATCTCATGCCTATAAAAAGATGTTGGTACAGAAACTATTTGAAAACCAAAATAGAGTTCAATTTGTTAATGTGTGTGTGTGTGCTTGCGTGCTCATGTGCAATGGGGGTGAAGAGTGGCTAATAATGAAAGAAATGACAGATCTGTACTATGTCTCCTGGCTAATTTGTTCCTTTTTCATCTGTGGCCCCATACTCTGGATAATTACTTTATTCTGGATTTATGACACCACATAATAATTTTAATATATCTGTTTTTACCGCCAGTCTATGAGCTTCTTATGGGCAGAAATTCCATCTTATTTATCTTTGTCCTCACAGTAGAAGGCACTCAACTAATGAATGTAAAGGAAACTAAAACTATCATTCAATCAAAATAGAGTTTACAACTGCCAAAATGCATGTGCATGCAGTTAT
Source organism: Equus asinus (assembly GCF_041296235.1). NCBI lineage: Eukaryota > Metazoa > Chordata > Mammalia > Perissodactyla > Equidae > Equus > Equus asinus. The sequence goes on from NC_091796.1 coordinate 9,707,196, forward strand.
ATTTATGTATGTCCACTGGGCCATAACAAATTAATCTTATTTCGTTAATTTGAAATCCTCAGGGTTGCTGGAAATGAAAAGTCTATTTGTTGTGTGTGTGATTACGCGGAAAGGGAAAGCATGAATTTTGCTGCTTCAGGGGGTTCAGGGAAAGCTCTTTCCATTTCTCATTCTACAAAGATTAACTCTGACTTTCCTCTAGTTTTTTCCTATTAATAAAAGTCATCACCATCCTGTCAGTCTGTATAAGCCAAAAATTTAGTCTTCCCTTACTAATCATTCTTGATCATCCCCTGTATCCAATCAATGACCAAGTCCTGTTCATCACACTTGTCTCCATCTCAGCCACCTCGGTCCGAGTAGTCATCTCACTCTTAGATTACTGACCCTGCCCTCCCTCCCAATGCTGTTCACCACTCAACAACTGGGGAGATATTTCTTATATTTTTAATTGTATTATTTCCTCTGTGCTAAAATGCTTTCCATTGCTTTCCCATAATTCTTAAGATTAAGTTCAAGGTCCTTATTACAGCTACACCAGACTTACTGGCTGGCCTCCTCTCCTTTTCCTTCCATTTCAGCATCTCCAAGCTTCCTCTGCTCAGATACCTGGATATCACACTTCTCATTCTAGCCAAGCTTTTAGTCTCGAATTACCAAAATAATTCAACTTCATTTGATTGACTCTTCCTACATGTTAATTCTTCAGAAGGAATATTTCTTCCATGAAAAATATAGAAGTTCCAGCTTGAACTAAAATATGTATATTTCATATTTTAAAAATAGAAAATTCTTGAATATTCATTAGAGTCTTGATTTCTTTTTCTTCCTCTTTGTATTTTACTCCCTCTTGATTTAGTCAAAACATCAACTTACTCAGTTAATACTCAACATTTGAAAGACATAACTTATGCTCTAGAGACATTCAATGCTAAGCTGTAGAGAGGCTACTCAAGTTTATTACTATGTTCTTTAAAATCCTTTTCTATTATTTAAACTGAATCACTACATGAAAGTTGTTTTTCACTGCTTTATAGTTTCCATAACCCAGTGATCACATACAGCCACGATTTCATGATGATTATAAAGCTCAAAGGACCTAAAATGACATTTTTCTCTGAAATAAATGCTTTGGTTAACATTTAAATTTTTATCACAAAAAGTATTTTTTAAAAATTTAACACTTTTCATAAAGTAGAACAAAGACTATTTGACATACTAATGTGATTTGAATCTATTTTTAAGTAAAATTATTCCGTTATCTCCCAGTTAAAATATTGATACTTCCTAAGGGAAATATGAAAAGCTCATTTTCCTTTCTGTAAACCCAACTATGACTTATGGCTCTTGCAACCTCCTTATTTTCAACAATAGAGTGTTTAACAATAAAAGATTAAAGTACTGATCATGTAGTAGTGAAAATCTAACACATAAGTATGTTTATGCTTATATCTTACGAGAATTTTAACTCATTCAGTGGCAATAGGAGACTCTTATGTTTATTTCCAATTTGGATAATTTAAAAGGTATCCACATTTGCTGACTGAAGCGTTTATCTATTTAAGTGAATATGCTCAGTGAATTAAATCCAAGCTCAGTCTAATATTTGTCTCTTCCAACTGCAGACATTCACTCTCTAACTCAGCTTCTGTCTCTGCCTGTGAGAGACAGAATGGTGTCCTTCATGCTTCATGAAACCTCAAGATCACGGCCTGTCATCCCTGCCAACTTGATGTTCCCGCCTTCCTGAAGGACCTCTACCTTTCAATCACTTGATCACCTTGGCACCCCTTTCAAAACTCCCTCTTTCTTAACATCTCCCCTGTCTGCCTAAATTGCTCCTGTTCTTAAGTTTGCATTGCATCAACACAGAAAGCAAACCGTTTTCTTGAAAGTTTCCATGGTTTTCTAGTCTTTCTCATTAAAAAATTCCTCAGTATAGAACCTTTCTAAAAATCACTAAATTTACAAATACTCAGAGGGTAACCTGCATTTAGAAAGCATTCAAAAATAATGCAGACTGAGACACACTAACAATAGAGATTTTATTTTCTAGATCGTTAAGGCAGATTGGGGAAAATTTCCCCTTGATTTTTTTCTAATGACATATAGAACTGCAAAAACAAATAACTTTGGGGTTTTTCTGTTGTGGCATTTTCATTTTACTCAAATAGAAGTCATATGTGTCATGCATAGCTACACCTAAACAGGGCTTTACCACCTGTTGAGTATGTTTATGCAAATGATTGTCCATTTATGAAAGTTCTTCACTGAGGTTTACAAACAACTTCCCTGGTCAAAAAAAAAAAAAAAAAGGGAAAAAGCTGTTCATACCTCTTTCCAAATTTTTGGTCCTATTAGGTTTTCGTTTGTTTTTTGTATTTTTTAAACTAATGTGCCTTGTACATCATGCACCCTATTCAGAGATGCACACTCTGTACGAATCTCCCTGTTGCTCTAAATTTGACTGAAAAATTATGATAGTAACCAAAATATGCATAAGCAAATGCAAGCAGTAGTAAATATACAATGTTAAAAGATAAACTGGGGCATATTAAAAATTTTAAGAGTTTATTTGAGCAAAAATCCATTCCAATCAGGCAGCACTAAACAGAAGTGGCTAGGAGCGCTCCACCCACAGCTAGCAAAGTAAGGACATGATTGATGGGCTAAGGCTTAAAGCTTAGTTGGCTGTTTGGGATTGGTCATCCTTAAGTTTTGATTTCATAACCTTGAGGCATTTACAGGCTTAGATTTTGGTTTGCTTATATGGGCCACCAGGGCTGTAGAGCGACCTCAATCTAATGGTCTCCTTGTTTAATTAATTTAACAATAGCAGTTTTAAGATTTTTAAAGTGCCTATATTTATTTCCATTCATCTTTATTTCTAGTTTCATCCAGTTTAGGGTTTTAAAATCATTTCAGTAACTCACGTGAAATAAAGGCAAAATAAGAGACACACCAACCAGCAAATGTATGTAAAACAATGCATTGTGATGACCATTTTATTAGAACTACACACATGCATGTACAATAATGTCTACTGATTTCATCTTGTTGCTAAAGTAGAATAAGGATAAATATTTCTTAGATTTTGAGATTGAATATTCATGTATTCATTCTACAAATATTTATTGAATTTCTGCTATGTGCCAGGCACACTGTTATCGGGGTTGAAGGCGCATCAGTGAATAAATAGATTTAAATGTCCATCTTCATGGAGTTTAATTCTCATTACATGTGGAATATGACTCACAGAAATTCAAGGCAAATTCAAGCATACTAAAACAATGGTTTTTCTCCGAAGATTCACTTGTAGCAAATTACCAAGATGTTTTCATATTTTTAAATGGAATAAAAATTTTTATTTTGAAAGAATCAAAACAAATTATTTTGAACATATTGGAAGAACTAGAAATAACAAAGTTGCCTAAGCTATAACACAAACAAACTAATCCAGCTTTTGGAGTTTAATCACATATTCTTGATTAATCTTCCAAATATAAATATTTACACATGTTCAGCTCTCTTTCTGAAGGAACTCTGGGCTGAGCATGAACTGAACTTTTGAAAAGTTCCCAAAAATATTTTAAACAGGAAACCAGCTGCCTCCACCCACCCATGGCAACATGTTCAAAGCGCAGTACCACAGGAGTTCACGTGAGTCCTTGAATACTCCACACTGCCGCAGGTCAGATTGAGTCCTGGAATTACGTGTCCTTACAAATGTGATTACACAGGAAGTTGGGAAAATAAAATTATTAGTGAATATGGACCCACCCAAGTTTCATAATTATGTTTTTTCTTAAAGTACATGATTAATCTATTTTGAAGTCACAAGGCTACCTACCTCTGATAGGAATAGCATAAGTTTTGGAAAGTGTATTGTACCTCTTATGACATAAATGGGAAAAATATAAAAGGAACATGTAAAATTGATTTTGTGTATAATTAAAACTATATTTATTTATAGTACTATATTCATTTACAGTACTATAAAGATATTAAATCAATTATTTTTATCTTGCTAAGGAGCATTTTAATTTTCAGAAAAACTGAAATAAAATAACATAGAAAAAGCAGAGGAGAAACAGTGGAATGGTTTAAAACTGAATGTTCTTAGACTATTTTAAAAAAAGAAATATTAATATGTACATATATATCACCACAAATTATCAAAACAATAGCTAATAATATGTTGATATTTAGACAAAATGATGACTTCTTGTTTTAGTTGCTGGTATTTGATTTATAACCTCATTATATATCCGTGGACTCTTCTAAGATTAAAATAATATCGATCACATATTTTGTTCTAATTCTTTTAATTTTAATGTAAAATAAAACAAGTAATCAAGTAATCAGTTTTCATATACATTATTTGGAGGAAAATACCTTCCCCAGAAAAACAAATATGGTGGTTGTGCAGTACTTAAGCAACTTCTTATAATAATGAGATCCAGAATCTTGATTTCACTGAGAAAATTTCATTCATAAAGTTGCATAATCTTAAGAAAGAAAAGACATGAAATACTAAAAAATGTAAATGTTAGATTTTGGTTTGAAGATCATTTACTATATATGCCAGTGAAACTATTTCCCTGTCCGTATTTTCTCCATTTTAGCCAAAATATTTAGTAATTTGTTTAGACATAAGAGTCTCCCAACTTGTCCGATCATCTTTGAAAGTGTTGTTTTGGGTTTTTGTCCTTTGGTGTAAAAGAAGGTAACACTAAGGAGAAAAGCGATTTAACAAAGCAAAGTTCCTGACACAATTGTTAATTGATCTGGAATCAGTTTTCGTCTGTTTGTTTTTATTCTAGGCAGTGTTTTATTTCCTTAGTAAAGACAAGTAAAGGACTTGGATTAAAAATGTCAAAATAACAGGAAGCGAAGAGTGTTTATATTTCTCAAAAGATTTGGCTTTCCAGTCCCTCAAATAGAAAATGTAAGACATGTGCAGGGAAAACTGCAGAGTTGAAGACCAGATTAAATGCACACATTTCTGAAAATTTGCTTTGTTTTTATTTACCCTCTCAACCATATATATACTTTCTTTTCAAGTCTATCCCAAGCAATCCTATAATGATAAAATTTTAAATCTTCCTGAAAAACTCTTATTTTACTTTTTTTCTCGCTATGCTTTCACAGATTTGTATCTTTGATTTAATTTATTAAAAAAGAAAAAAAAATACTAAGAGATGTATGGATTACTAAAATTGGGTCTCGTCATTGCCTGCTTTTCACACCAGTTAGGATGTCTTGAAGTAGAGCAAGGAGAGAACATATTGGTACCAGTTATTTCCACAGTCATCATATTTGTCATACTTCTCAGCATCAATATAACCTCAGAATGGTATAGTGGAACCCAGAGAAGTCTGGGTTCAGAATCAGAAAATCTACAGTAAATCTGTTGCTTGGGAAGGTCACTCAGACACATATATTCATTTACTACAAGGAGATAAATCTAATGCCTTCAATATGATCTCTGGTTGCTTTGAGAATGCTTTGTAATTGTTTATATTCTGGAATATTATAGCCCGTGCTATCCAATATAGTAGTCACAAGCCAGATGGAGCTGGTGAACTCTTGAAATGAGAATCATCTCAATTGAGATGTACTGTTACGTGCAAATTTGTCACAGTGTGGAACGTGAAATGTAAAATACCTCATTAATAATTTTATCATTTTTAAATGATAATATTTTTAATAAATTAGGTTAAGTAAAATACATTATTAAAATTAATTTCAGGGTTTTTAAAAAATTTTCAATGTAACTTTAAATTGTAAATGTTGCTTGAATTGTATTTTTATTGGATAGCTCTACTCCAGAGCATCCAAAAAATTTAAGGAGTTTTCTTTTTCATGGAGATTTCTACAGAAATAGAAAACTTTGTTTTGATTTTTTAAAAATATATTTGGTGTGTTTGGGCAATATTTCTGCCTCTATCTTTCAGAGGCTTCCTATCTATATTTCAAATTAAGATGATTACTAATAACATTATTTGCAAATATATGCTTGAGAAATGCTTTCCATTGATAGTGGAAATACGTACCAGAGTCACGCCTGCCCTTCCAATATAACTGAACAGGACATTTTCATTCTCTGCCACACGCTCACATAATGCAGAGAGGCGAGGCTGCAATAGCCACAGCAAAATAAAATAGACATCATTGAACACATTGGACATGACTGTCCTCTCCCTCCTGCTTAATCAATTTATCAAGAAATTGATTATCAAAGTAATCAAGAAGTTGCTTAATCAACTTCTCTCCTAGAGCATTCTTATCAGCAAATGGGCATGCTGTAGACAATACCTTCAACTGTAGAAAAAATTGTCTTGATCACCATCCCATTTCTCTGGCATTTTTTATAATGAAAATCTTTAAGAGATATTTCCACTCATCCTGTTCTCTCTTGGACTCAATCAGTATTCAAGCTTAGATCTCCACAAAAACAATGAATGACTACTCCAGACAGTCAATGACTACTACCTTGCTAAATCTAATTAGCGGTTAATTCCAGGTTTCAAATTCTTGTCTTCCTTGACCAATCAGTAGCATTTTATTATCATTGACTGTTCTATCTTTCTGGAATCACTCATTTATTTGCCTTCCAAGAGACTCCTCTCTCATGGTTCTCCCTCCTACCTTGCTGATGCTGCTTCTCATTCTGTTTCAATGGGTTCATCTTGCCTCACACCTTTGATGTGGAAGTGCTCCAGCTCAGAGTCGTCACACCTCTTCTCTTCCCCAGTGGTTATAGCTGTAGCTGAATGCATCCACTCCTTTGCCTATAAATCCACGTATTTGCTGAGGCTTGCCAAAATTATTTCTGCATTCTAAGATCTTCCTTTAACTCTGGACTCATGTATCCAGCTGCGAACTTAACATCACCACTTCAATATTTAATTGGCATCTCAAATTTCACATGTTCAAAAAAACAAATTCTTGAACACTACCCACATCCCTCCACCTAAACAACTCCCCCCACTGTCTTCCCTTGATCAATAAATGGATATTTCATTTTTCTAATTTCTCAGGTCAAGCCTAGAGAAAATCTTTGATTCCTCTTTTTTTCACACTGCACGTTATAGTTTTTGGAAAATTCTGTCAGGGGAATGTGAAATATATCCATCATCTCACCAACTTCATCTCTAGTACCTACTTCAAACCACCTCTCTCTTGCCTGGAGGGCTGTATTTAATGGGTCTCCCTGGTTCTATCGTTTCCCTACTCCAACGAGTTCTCCACAATACAGCCAGAGTTATCCTGTTAAAACTCAACTTATTATGTCACTTCCATGATCATAACACTTAAATAGCTTCCCATCAGTCTCAGAATAAAAGAAAAAGTTAAGACTGTGCCCTACGGGGTTCTCATGATCTGGGCACACATTACTTCCCCAAACTCTTTGCCAAGATCCAAGGTTTCTGGACCTGAGGTTCACACAATTGAGGTATGAGGCGGCCTTTTTTAAGTAAAAGATTATCTTGAAACTTAAACTAGATTAGCTTCAAAGCAGAACTACCTCTGCCTTGCTCACTTGCTGCAACTGCTGGCCTTCTGGCCATTCCTTGAATAGACAACACTCTCCTGACTAGAGACTTCGGTGTTTATTTTCTCCGCCTGTAGCCTTTTCCCCTAAGATTCCTCATGGTAGATTCTTTACTTCATTCACCTTGGCAGTTGGGCATTCTCTGATTATACCAGAAGGAACACATTCTCCAGCCCCTCCTGGCGTGACTTTTTTTTTTCTTCAAGCTCTTATCATCACTTAATATACAATTACATAGAATTTGTGGATTCTATTGATTCACCAGCTAGAATATATGCTTGATGAAAGCAGGAGATTTTTAGTTTTGTTCACACCTCTATTTCCATTGCTAGAACAGTGTCTGAGACACAGTAGACATCCACTGCTGAACGAATAAACTTGTGAGAAAATAGTGATTTAGAACTATTATTTTTCTCTCAAAACACAGGTGTTACAAGTTTTACTAAATAAGTCAGACTCCTCTGAAGAAGGATGCTGAAAGACTTTTGAAAATTGGATGCTGATAGACTTTTAAAATTATCCTAGAATAAGTTTTCAATGAGCTTAACTTCCATTTTAATTGTGATCAGGAAATTAATTCTCCCATATGCCTTTAATTATATACACACACACTTATAGTAAATATCTATATCTACAAAAGACATATATTTACGCTTACTTAGCCAAGAGTCTTTTTGAAATAGTGTGGAAAGTGGATGGGGGATTATAGAGGAAAAGCCATGTATATCCCTTCTACAAGAGAATCAAGAGGTTGCACAAGACTGGGAAGTTAAGAAAGAGAAGGAATGAAGGAATACATAACAGAAGTTATTTATATTTCAGATACTGTTTCTGACGAACGTCTGTGTTTCTGGATTGTGTCATTTTCATTAATTTATATAGATGAACACTCTACTCAGTAATACGACTTCTACGAACAAGTAGACAATGACTACTCACCTCAAGTGAATACATTACTGTTAAGATCTGGGAGCAGAAATTTGCTGTCAACCAGGTTTAGGTCCTGGCCTTCCATGAGAAGTCTACAGCCAAGGTGTAGATGCTTAGAACTGCTTAGAACTCCATGAATACTGGAATGTCTCTCACCAGTCTGCAGTATTAGATCAAATTTATTTTACTCCCACATCAAAAGTTTAGATTTTTATAGCATCAACATCTTTAGAGTCCACTTATGCCATAATCACCATCGTCAATGTTTTCAATCCACACAATCATACATTTTATGAGTTAAGCTTTGTCACTAAAAAAACAGAACAGAGAAGCCTGGGCAGCGTCAGAGAATGGGATGAGAGAAATTCTAAGTAGCCTGGCTTTGACCCAACTCAGTCCTGCTGTTGAATATGCTCACAAGAAGGTTCTGAATTAAAGACGAAATAAAGCATGTCTGAACCCTTAGAAAATCCCTGAAATTACTCTAGCTCCTAACCAGGAATAGTTTACAAATAGAACTTTCCAGAATGACTAAGGATTTCCACGTCTCCCTCTCCTCTCCTTTGCTAACAAGTATTGTCATCCCACTGAGTGCTTATAATTCTCACTCTTCATTTGTAAATTAGAGTTTCATCTCATCCAGAAGTTGAGCAAAGAGAAGTTAGAAATCCATGAATATGCACTGAGTAATAAAGCCATTTGATAGTTTGCAGCCATCATAAATTCAACTTTTAAAATAATGCCTTCATAATCCTAAATTCACTAAGGGAGAGATGAAAGATTGTATAAAAAGCCCTCAAAACCATTTCCACATAAAAAGTAGTCTAGAGTTGTTTCAGGCTCTTCCTCATTGAAATATTGCCACTTCACCTTGTGTTGCATTTCTAAATGATTACTGCATCCTAGGAACATATGTTCATAAGTCAGTGACTGAAAGAATCCCTTCTCTTTTTTTTAAGCTTTAATTCTACAAATTAAAAACAGGCATAATGATAAGACGCCATTTGTAAGTTCTGCAATGAACATATGTTTTCTACTCAATACTAAGAATATCTCTGACTTCAGTTACCAAAAAACAGAATACTTCCAAGAGAAGTTTAACATCAAATATATTTTTACCTTTGCTTCACATAACAGCAATTCTTAGCAAATATCATTGAATATAAATCATCCAGATAATATTTAAATATATAATAATATTATTAATCCTCTTCAAAGCTATGACTTCATGGAATGGCCTTGAGCACAAACTCTCTTCTCTTTGACGGGCTGATTTCCTCCAAGAAAATACCCAGATCCCCGCTCCTCCTTTTTTTTTGGTGAGGAGGATTGGCCCTGAGCTAGCATCTGTTGCCAATCTTCCTTTGTTTGCTTAGGGAAGATTGTCACTGAGCTAACGTCGTGCCAATCTTCCTCTATTTTGTATGTGAGATGCTGCCACAGCGTGTTTTGATAAGCGATGTGTACCATCTATCCACGGAATCCAGACCTGAGAACCCTGGGCCACCGAAGCAGAGCATGGAAACTTCACCATACGCCACTGGGCCAGCCTGCTAGTTCTCCTTTTCACAATCGGTCAGGGCACTGGGTAAACAAAGGCCCTCTAGGGAATAAAATCTTGGAATACAGCCTAGACCTGTGTAATTAAAATAAAATGGCATAAGGTCTGTGACCAAAGTATTAAAAATGACAAATGTAGTTATTGTTTTAGTAGTGATAAATTTAAAATGATGAATCTTTAAATTTCAACTATCCTCATCTGTTTGGGTACGTGGCAAAAAGACACGACTTAAATGACAGGAAGCTTCTAAAATAATAGAAAGTTTATAATGTGAGGTAGTTTTATTTCATTGAAAACACTAAAAAATAGTAAAGAAGCAAATGAATACTATTCCAGATACTACTCTTATTCTATTTAGAGAAAATGTAAAATAATATGTTTAAGGTTTGGAAACATGGGGGGGAAAGTGTTAATAAACAGCTTCTCTTCTTTTTACTATGGATATACTGTACTACACTTTACCTGTTAGCAACATAAATTCTATACATGCTCTTCACTCGTTGAAATAACACTTAGATGATACTTTTCTTTGATAATAACTGACTCTCTCTGTAATTTTAAGAAGGTGTGGGCACTAAGCATTCATCCATACCACATGTCAAGAGGAAACAAAGGAAAGTCAGTATGTTCCTAACAGAATTTCCAGTCACCACACATATTTCATTTGTGAATAAATAATATATGATGAAAATCAGTGATGAAATTTCCTCTGAGAAATCAAAAAACATCTTCTTGGACTACAACATTGAAGAAAATAAGAGACAGAGGAAAGCATAAGGGTTGAATATGAGAACAGCCAATTTAAATGTAAAAACTGCTTATTTTCAGTACCAATTTCTTCATTTTATTCCCAAAGGAAAGAGTGGGCACCTGAGAGAATTGTGATTAGCTTGGACTTACAGATTTTGGAATTGATCTCTGGCTTGTCTCACCGCCTCCTCCCTGAACTCTGATACCCCCACGCCTATTCCAAACCATCCTGCTTAACTTCTGCCAGATTTACATTCCTAAAATACCAGTGCAGCATACTGGAAATAGCTCTGGAGCCAGAAAGACATGGTTTGGAATCCTAGCTGCAGCACTTACTATGTCTGTGGCTTTAAAGAATCATTTAAGATTTTTAAATGTCAGATTCCTTCATGTGTAAAATGAAGATAATATGTAAAATGAAGTTCATTTTATTGCACAGGTTTCAAAATTTTAGATATGTGTGCAAATTATCTTGCATATAGGAAACATGATTATATGTTGGCAGTATGGTGATGATGAAGAAAAAAGAGGGGAACAAATGCTCCATCTCTTCAGAAACGTGCAGTTACCCCCGTTGTATAACATGTAAGGACAAAATTTGTGTGAATTTTAAGACCTCAAAACCGTTTGTCCAACTGCTTCTACAAAGTAGAATAGTCCTTTTGCTTTTCAGCAACTATTCAAGTTCCACTGGTTTTTCAAGATTCAGCTCAGGAAGTTGGATTTTTCTTTCAAGATTTCTCTCAAATCTTCTAAAAAGGGAATTTTTGAAGGTTTTGGCATTATGGCAGAATTCAGTTGACCTTGCAATATCAACATAGGAGATAGGCTTCTTCTTCGAATAGAAGTGACCTGAGGTCATTTTTCAATTCCAAAAAATTACTGCCATTATATCTGTGGCTCTCCTACTTAGATGGAACCCTCATAAATTTCAAAGCCACACCCATAGTGAGACACCAAGAAGCTTTGTCTCAGAGATTAAGCAATTACTGAATCCAATGAAAACATATGAAAACGTATGAAGAATGCAGAAGAAAGACCATTAAATGATCCGTTATTTCACAATAAAATCGTTAATGTTTTGAGAAAAAGCAATTCACATAAAGAATTTTTCTAAATATCATTCAAATAGATTTATTGATATTTTAAATCAATATTGCCAAACCACAAAAAACTTAAACAAATATTGTATCAGTAGATTTTCAAGATTCCTTTCTAATCTAATGCTTATAAGAATGGATAAAAGTCTGAATTCAAGAATAATTAATGTATATGTGGAGATACTTGACAATAAAATCATTAACAACAAAACATTTAATCAAAAGTTGTAACGACATCCTATCCCACAAAATCATTAGCAAAAGTGTATTCATCTAATTTTAGAAAATGTAAAGACTAGTGTTGATGTAAATGAGAACATCAAGAAATATCATTGTGTATTTCAACGCCATATGTTACTTATATTCTTCTAATTATATTAAGAACATCTTCCTTACATTTTCATTTAATAGACCTAATCACTCAACATTCATTTTGTAATTTATCCCTGCAGGAAACATAAGCAAACACTTCCCAATGTTTTCCAGAGATCTTTTTTCCTTCAGTTCTGTAATTACTTCCTATATAGTTAAACATCCATGTCCTTTGTATCACGTACAGGATTTTATTATTTTATTCTATGTCACTATCTCCTCCACACCACCCAGGTAACTCATACAAAGAAATCAAAATTCATGTTAAGTTTGAAGTATACTTTCTATTAACAATGACAGGAATTCAGCATGAGGACTAGCAGAATGACAAGAACTCTAAATGTATGAAGCACAAATATGAGGGTTTGTGAAACAATTTTACTCTTTTTTACTCTAAGAATATACCTTACATCAAACATATTGACTAACTCACACTCATTTGGAACTTCAAAACAAGGTTTTAATATTAACATATTATATTACTGACTAAATTTAGAGTTGAAATTCTTACCTGAGTTTTGTTTAGTATACAGTTATTTTTTAAAGACAGGACATGTATGACAAGCTGTCAGGATAAATAATACCAACAGTGGGAAAATGGCAGAGGGAGGGAAGAAATCAAGTCCATTTTAAGAAGAAGATCCAAGTCCCTCTGTTTCCCAGACCTACAGTAGTTTTGCTCTGCATTTTATAAGCAACTGTCTCTCTCTTTGCTCCGAGAACAGCACATGCTCTGCCTCAGCAGGAAAATATAAAAACTAAATAGAAAACCACAAGGTTATTAAGCATCTTACCCTTTGGGCTTGCTGGGCTGCTCGAGCGGCTCAGTGTTACAGACACGTGTAAACAACAGAATTTCCTGCATCCTTTTCTCATCTGTATAGCTCTGGGGTCCTGGCCAACAGGATTATTTCCAGCATTAAGGCCACTCCACACTAACTCAAAAAAGATTCCCATTGGTTGTGAAGTTTTATCAAAACCAATCTCACAACAGCCTCTGTGGATCACAAGTGAGCTAACCAAAATAAAATCATGTTAGCATTCCCTAAGCATGGGGATCCAACACTTTCCGTGCAACCCATTTGAAACTATGTACTGTGAGTGGAAAAAGGAAGAAAACACACAACCCTTCATCTACAAATTTGTTTAATGTTTAATAACAATAGGTGTGACTTGCAATAGTAATAGAAAAAATAAAATGGCAACGCAAAAGAAAAAAGTACTAATAAAGTATCTATCTGCCAAAAACTAAAGGGAGATCATACTACAGATCACAGGAACAAAAGGGACTATCACGGGTCCAAACTGATTCTCATTAGATTGCCGATAAAAAAGAAAAAAAATCATACTTAATAAAATATTTGAGTATACAAATCATGATATAAAACCGTATGTCAAAACCTTTGATTTCAGTCACGTTGGCAGGAATTGAGAGCTACCATCTCCAGGGACCCCAGCGAGAGCTCTCTGGCCCTTTTCTCTGGGGGAAAAAAAACAGAGTGACTTTCCAGTGACATGACACAGCTGTCAGGAAGTGTTCTGATGAAGGGGTGATGGCAGATCACATGAAATAGAGCTTCTCTGCCTGAAACTAACCCTGAATGCCCCCCAAAAAAAGAGGAGAAGGCAGAAGAAACACAGTCACTATATTCCTTATAAATAGCATGAAAAAAGCATTTGAAGTCAGGGAGTTAATGTCTTCAAACTGTGTTATTCTTCTTCCCTTTTAATTTGGAGGATTATTCTTAGCTGAATAACATGTCCCTCATTTATTTCTACTTAACAATATCCTTTCCTCCTTACTCCCTGATACAACGGAGAGGGTCATCATTCTCCCATAGAAAGTGAACTAACCTTTTGAGGTTTCATTTCCACCTGTCTTTTCAGGACACGTGCTCAGTCACCATTCTCTCTTTGAACTCTCCCTTTTGTCTAGATTTTCCAATGATATTTTAAACACAATAAATTCCTCAGCCAATTTCACCTGCGCCAATGAATTTCACTTTCAATTCAATGGTTTTCACTTGTAGGTACCATGTTCCTCTCCTTCATGGTAAGATGATTGAAAGGGCTCTCTCCAGCCAAGAACCCCATTTAATCTGCCATCTACTCCCTGTAATGCACCAAAGTGACTGTCTCTGAAAACACACACACACAAGCACATTTTGCTTTTTTAAAGTTTATAAACTCCTCTCAACCCTCATTCTACTTATCATCTATACAGCCTTTGACGCTGTTCATAAACCCACTGGCGTTAAGACTCTCTTCTCATATCTTAGCACGACACTCTCCTGGTCTTCCTCTTGACTACTCTTGCTGCCTTTTCCACTGTCCTTGGTGGTGCCTCTTTTCCCTCCCATCCCTCCATGTACGCCAGGTATACTCCCACATAAATCTATTTTATCTCTAGAAAATGTCACCCATTCTCATGGTTTCAATTATCACCTCTTTTTTCAGGTGACTCTCAATCCTCTTCTGAGTCCCTAACACGTACATGCATCAGCACACTGTATCCTGCCGCTAGAAAATACCACAAATCTATCATTAAAGTATTTAAAACTGAAATTATCATCTCTCCATGGACTTGCTGTGTTGTTTATCTCAATAACGCCAATCAGTCTTACAGTTTGCTGAAGAAAAATCCCGGAGGTCATCCTTAATTCCTTTTCTATTCTACGTCCAATCTAGCATGACTTCCTTTTGATTTTACTTCAATAATCTGCCCAGTCTTCTCTCCTCCCACTGCCACTATCCTCGTTCAGGCAACTGTCATCATCTGTCTGGATAACTCCAGGGTTTTCCTAAATTATCTACCTGCCCCAAACTTGTTCCTCTCCAACCTTAGCACGAATTACAGTGGTCCATTTCCAGTACTCACGCTACTTGAAATCTCTGAAGATTTTTAACTCTCTTATCAAATCTCTTCTTCACAATACATTTGCCAGAATGCAACTTTTCTGGCTAATTTTTTTCTGTCTTGTTGGCCATTTCATGTCCTTCTTCCTTCCTTTATTATTTTCTCTCCTTTCAAGGTGGAATATCTCCAATGGACTATGGCTGGCCCTATTCTCGCTCTGCGTCTTCAGTCAGGGTGATCACATTTATATTTTTGGCTCCTTTCACTATACACATTGTTACAGATTGAATTGTGTCCTCCAAAGAGATGTGTTGAAGTCTTAACCCCTGCTACCTGTGAATGAGTCGTTATTTGGAAATAGAGTCTTTACAAATGTAATCAGGTTAAGAGGAGGTCATACTGGATTAGGGTGGCCCTTAATCCAATGATTGATGTCCTTATAAAAAGGGAAATTTAGATACAGACACACAGGGGAGAACACTATGAGAAGACAGAGGCACAGATTGGAGTGATGCACCTACAAGCCAAGGATTGCTGGCAACCACCAGAATCTAGTGAGAGTCCGGGAAGGATTCTCCCCTAGAGTCTTCAGAGAGAAAGTATGGCCTTGCCAATACCTTGATTTTGGACTTCCAGCCTCCAGACAAATATCGATTGTTTTAAGCCACAAAGTTTACAGTAATTTGTTATGGCAGCCCCAGCAAATACACTAATGCACATATAATTCCCAAATATATATGGCCAGCCCATAGGAGTTTTTCAGTCTTCAGATTTGTATTTCTAACAGTCTAATGAGAATATTCACTAGCAGTCATTCAAATTACTCAATAATCTCCAAACACCAAATCTTTTATGTTTCTTCCAAAATATCTACTATATTTTATATTCTCAATCTTCAATAACGATATTACCATCCATCCAGCTAGAAACTTTTTTTATTATTTCTGAATCCTTACTCCTCTTCATCCTTAAAATATGTCACTTTTAAAGTACAATCTGAAAGAATTGTCCATATTTCTGTCTCCACGTCATTTCCTTCCATCTTTTTAAAACCCACACTAATCAGATTTTTGTTTCTCCACATCAATTTTTTACTGGCAAGTTTATAAATTACTGATCAGCAAAATCTGGCTATATGTAGAGGGCACTGTCTCACTTGAAGCTTTGTCAAATGAAGGCTCTTTTCTCCCACACAAACCTGCTTCCCTAGAGGTAAGAAAGTGGAGTAGGTGTCCTGCTTTGTCCTCATTGCCAAGTCTGGCTCAAAAATGCTTTGTTGATTGATAGCATGGAACCTGCTATCGTCATGGAGACAAAGTTATCCAGTGTCAGGGCTGGCTCAGTGGCATAAGGGTTAAGTTTATGAGCTCCACTTCAGCAGCCCAGAGTTCGTGGGTTCAGATCCTGAATGTTGACCTACACATTGCTCATCAAGCCATGCTGTGGCCGCGTCCCACATACAAAATAGAGGAAGATTGGCACAGATGTTAGTTCAGGGCCACTCTTCCTCAAGCAAAAAGAGGAAGATTTGCAAGAGATGTTAGCTCAGGGCCAACCTTCCTTACCAAAAAAACACAATAACAAACAAACAGATTACCCAGCATCTCCATCTTAGTGCAAAGGATACATTGCCACCACGGCTTATAACACACACACACATACACACACACAAAGCATGAGTGTACAAACATCTTCATTATCTTAACACTCAATATCCCATAACAAGTAATGGAAATACAAGAAAAAGAAAGGAGAAAATTCAGCTTTGGAGCTTTCATAACTTGTTGGCAAGTTCACAATATCTTAAGGCACTCAGCACACATCAATGAGGGCTGATTTTGTGTGTCGGGGGGGGGGATTCCAATTTCATTCTGTATATTAGGTCCTCCCTGTGAATTCTATTTGCTCAACCAGTATCAATTTTCTGCCTGCCTCCTACAAAAATAATTTTGATTTTTGTTTGGGGAAACCATGTGGTCAGCTGAAAAAAAATAAAGCTATGTTACCAAAACTCTCATTAAAAGCACACAGCTACATGGTACAATTTCACCTGCGAAACCTAAGTGAAAGCCTGATGAGCATTTTGGGAACGTTTTGTCTTCCTGATATGGATGCCAGTCCGTTTCATTTCTTTCTTCTTCTTCCTTCCTTGAACAAGGACAGGAGGCTGCAGACGGAGAAGAATTCTTTAACTGACCATGAGGTTATGATTCAGTGGAAGCCACATTAAGAGTGGCAAAGGACGCGGGACCATGACTGGCCACATGCAGGCTTCTGGTGATGGGAGGAAAAGAGAACTTCTCTGGTTAAACCATTGTCATTAGTTTCTTCCTGTGGCCTTATTTATTAGATCGGGAGCTGCAGACCAATAGAAAGTTATAAGAGTTTTTTAACTGGAG
The DNA here is from genome assembly GCF_041296235.1 of Equus asinus. Classification (NCBI taxonomy): domain Eukaryota; kingdom Metazoa; phylum Chordata; class Mammalia; order Perissodactyla; family Equidae; genus Equus; species Equus asinus. The sequence goes on from NC_091796.1 coordinate 9,724,723, forward strand.
AAACAATAGGAAATAAATATCAATCAAAACTAATTTGACTCCAAATCCTTATCAACTGGGGAGTCCAGAAGAAACCATGAAATTGAAAACTCCAGAAGCAAGTTTTCCCCTATTTTACATCTCTCTCCCACCATTTCTATGAGGTTTCTCCTGATTCCCACAGAAAGAGTTAATGATACTGTCAAAGACTGTATCTGTGTACTTATTTACATGTCTGTTTCCTCAAAGAACCGTGAATATCTTAAAGAGATAATATTGTATTTGTCTTTGAATCTTTTGGAAATAAGCAGATAAATTAATGGATAAGTGAATGAAGGTATAAATGGATATTCTATGAAAGCCATTGAAGAAAACCAAAATAATGAGAGTACAAGTTGTAGAGAAAATAAATTAGAAAGATGTATCTTTAAAACACAAAATAAGTGTATGGTGATATTTAAACTTCTCCTAATACTGTTTTTTTCCTACTTTTACGGATTCAAAAAATTAATAGGGCCAACGTCACATATACGTGCCTCTCACTGACAAAGTAAGAAAAATAGAAATACTGATAAAGACAAATAGGAAAGATTTCCTGTGGACTGTAGTAACTATTTGAATTTAGCTGTACTGTTATATCTTAATTGCTACAATTTTAGTGGCTTTAACAATATTTGTGGAATTATTCTAAAACAACATATGACTATCTCAGCAATTGAAATTTCTTGCAAGGAAGCCAATTTTGGTTTTGATTGAAATGTACTAGGTGATTTGAAAGCACAGATTAGAAATACCTATGCATAAAACCACAGAGTATATTGTGATTGTACAAATACACCCTTTATTAGTCAGGAGAGACCAGCCAGGAGCCACCATCTTTTATTAAACTAACTTATACCTACTCACATTCATCGGTTGCATAAACCTGAATGTCAATGTATGAGTCTTATTGCAGCATTATAGAAAATACTTTCTTCCTTCTCACTATATTAGAAATGTGAATTATGTCTCATGATGTCCAGGATTTCTTTACAAACACAACGTATATTTTTTATGAAAATGTTTAAGGTGTAACACAAAGCTAACTTTATTTATATTTTGTTAACTGGGGAAAAAGTTAAGAAAAAATTGTAAGAAAAATAAATCTGATATACAATATAACGTCCTTAAAAAAGAAAGATCCTGGTCTCCAACAGACCTGGGTTTGAGCACCAGTGTGCTCCAAGTTATATCTCCGAGTCTCAGTTCCTTCATTTATAAAATGGATGTTATAATCTTTGGAGAAATTCTAAGGGTTAAGAGATAATGAATGCAAAGTGCCTAAGCAGTACCCAAGACTAAATAAATTAAAGCTATCATTAGAGGTAATTATTTCAAAAAGTAATTATGTCAACCTAACTGCAATGTCTACAAAATAGTTTTAAAGCAAATTTTTATATTCTGAGTAGGAACATGAAGCAAATTCAGCTTGGCCCAGTGTAACGATATGACTAATTTCATTACCTCCGTAAATGGTCGCTTTGTACTTGTGATCTTGTTCTGTCACCCAACACTTGGGCCCTGACAAGACGATTAGACATATTACTTATGCTTATAATAAGCATATGATGAATTTATCTTTGTAAGACTTTGAACATTTAAGAACATTCCTTGGGAATATCTACCTATGAAAAAATGGCCCAGAGAGAAATACTTTCTTTTCAAATAATCAGATACATTTTACATAATTAGGAATAAAAATTTAGTCATCGGATTTTGATCAAGCTCACAGCAGAAGTGAATGGTCAACTGTTCTTTCCTTGGTTAGTAATGGTGTGATGTGTTTCACTTTTTGGAAGGATTTCTCAAACTCAGCACTGTTGACATTTGGACCAAATAACTCTTTGTTATGTGGGGCTGTCTTGTGCGTTGTAAGGTGTTTAGCAGCGTCTCTGGCCTCTACCCACTAGTTACCAGTGGTACACTCAAGTTGTGACAACCAGAAATGTTTCAAAACATTGCCAAATATTCCATGAGGGGCAAAATCACTATCAGTTGAGATCCATTGTTAGAGTGATGGAGTAGCGGGAAGGTTATGCTAAGACATGGCTTAGCTCTGCTAATAACCAGCTATCAACTATGGCCTTGCATAAGTCACTTGAATAAAGTGACTCCATCATTTTAAGCCTTATTTTCCCATATATTCAGTCACAAAGTTAGACTAGATAATCTCAAAAGCTTATCTTACTAAAATATTAAATGCCTTAACCTCTTTTTCTCTCTCTCTCACATACACACAGACACACAAATACACACACACACACCACTCTACTCACATCTTTCAAACATAGTCAGTCATATATTCTGTATGCATTAGGGTGCCAAATGCACAAAGAATGAAAACAAAAATGTTAAAAAACCCATTTCTAACACAGGGAAGCAGTCTCACAGTGCTATAATTAATTTTTCTTAGCAACATCAACTCCAGGATTACCACATACTCAAAAACAAAAAAGTTTCTTCTTGATACATCTAAATTGATAAGGCCAAGCATTGTTTTCTCTTGGAAGAACACAACCCAACATCCACAACATTGATGAAAGTGCTTTTTCCCCCTCAGGAACTATATGAATTTACAATTTAACATGTCGACTAAACTGAGGAAAGGCAGTTCGCACAGAGAAAAATTAATTTTACTGAGTTGATTTAGAAAACACATCTCATTTCTTAATAAACTATAACCTTTGGACATCCCTTGCTATATAATCTCATTCAACATAGAACTAAGCCTCCTCGGTGGGTAACAGTTTTGATTAGTGTTAACAAATATTCTTGGTATCAGCAGTAAACTACCACTTGCTAAGGCTTATGAATAGATTTTCCTCACACATAGAGCGAGTTTCCTTCAATATTTTCAAAGTATGTTTTTTGCAAATCTATCCTTTTGGAATTCTTATAAAAAAGAATTACCTGCACCATGTGAAAGAAAAAAAATTATTTCCTTACATTGTAGGGAGTTTCCATTTTATAGTAATACATCCCAGCTATGAACAAAAATGCCAAAAAAATCACCAAAACAAGCAATGCTTCATAGCATAGTCTACTGTTTTAAAGAAAATATGAATTAAGTCCTAAGAGATCTGGGTTTGTTCTTGATACCGACATGTTGCCTATGTTGGACCATATACTTAACTCCACTGAAGGACAATTTGGGAAATAAAAATGTATATGTATAGAAAATTATAATTTTTCTCATCTTATATAAGGATCTCTATAAAGGGTAAAACATGTTCTTTAATAAAGGAAATATCATTTATTATAATTATGAGGCATGAACTCTTAAAGTACTATATTCAACTAGCCTTTAAATTCATTGTAACATGCAGTATCATCAAAATATTAACCAGGCTTGAAGACTCTTAATAAATATTTAAAATTCAGAGTATATTTGAGGTAAACCAGTGCATTTCAAGGATTAAAAATTCCTATGAGATAGAAGAAAATAAATCATGATTATCAAACTACTAAATTACTAAGTATTACTTAGATTGCTAATACTATTAGATTAATACTAGATTAATAATCATGACTATCAAAATATTAGAATAGTTATAAAATTTCCTTTCTAAAAAGAGCAAAACATGGAGTTTAGTTTCACAATCAATTTTTAAACCTGTGACAACGTATTTCACAAAACTTAAATGGTGTCAGCAGATTTTAGTTTAATATAGTGGGCTCCACATGCATGTTTTCCTCTCTTCATACCCTATCTCTCACTGACATAACATAAAAGTGACGTTGTTGTTGTTCTTATTTTAAAAATAAGTCTATAACAGTGCTGAAATCAAGAAAGAATGCTACAAAAGAAAGTACAAAACTCAACCTCCATTAGAGACGGCTGCCACAAGGTAAAATTCACTATTCCCAGAGTGCCTGGCAGAAAACCCACACTGATGGAGTATTCATCCCCAGGATCATCATGCGCTACCTGCCTGAGCACAGGGCCTGGACGTCCTGCTTCTCCTTCTCACACATGCAGCAGCTGCTTGGAAGACAGAGTCAAATGCCTAAAGAAATTACTTTTAAATCCACAAGAAAACTATTAGAAATAATCAACAACCGCAGCAAAGCTGCAGGGTACAAAATCAACATACAGAACTAAGTTGCATTTCTATACACTAATTATAAACTAGCACAAAGAGAAGTCAAGAATATAATCCCATTTACTATTGCAACAAAAAGAATCAAATATCTAGGAATAAATTTAATCAAGGAAGTAGAATAGTTATACACTGAAAACTATAAGATTATTGAAAGAAATTGAAGAATACAAAAAAATGGAAAGATATTCCATGCTCATGGATTGGAAGAATTAACATAGTTAAAATGTCTATACTACCTAAAACAATCTACAGATTCAAGGCAATCCCAATGAAATTCTTAACGGAAATAGAGTAAAGAATCCTAAAATTTATGTGGAACAACAAAAGACCCTGAATAGCCAAAGCGATTCTGAGAAAAAAGAACAAAGCTGGAGGCATCACAATCCCTTACTTCAAAATATACTACAAAGCTATAGTAATCAAAACAGCACATTACTGGCAGAAAAACGGACACACAGATCAATGGAGCAGAATGGAAAGTCTGTAAATAAAACCACACATCTATGGACAGCTAATCTTCAACAAGGGAGCCAAGAGCTACAATGGAGAAAGAAGAGGCTCTTCAATAAATGGTGTTGGGGAAACTGTACAGCCATGTGCAAAAGAATGATAGCAGACCATTGTCTTATACCACATACAAAAATTAACTCAAAATGGATTAAAGACTTGAATGTAAGACCTGAAATAATAAAACTCTTACAAGAAAATATAGGCACTAGACTATTTGACATCATCTTAGCAGTATCTTTTCAAATGCCATGTCTACTCTGTCAAGGGAAACAAAAGAAAAAATAAACAAATGGGATTACATCAAACTAAAGAGCTTCTCCAAAGCAAAGGAAATCATGAACAAAATGAAAAGACAACCCATCAACTGGGAGAAAATATTTGGAAATCATACATCTGACAAATAGTTAATTTCCAAAATATATAAAGAAATTGTACAACTCAGCAACAAAAAAACAAGCAACCCGATTAAAAAGTGGGCAGAGGATATGAACAGACATTTTCCCAAAGAAGATATACAGATGCCAACATACATATGAAAAGATGATTAACATCACTAATTATTAGGGAAAGGTAAATCAAAACTACAATGAGATATCACCTTATACCCATCAGACTGACTATAATTAACAAGACAAAAATAACAAATGTTGGAGAGGATGTGGAGAAAAGGGAAACCTCTTACACTGCTAGTGGGAATGCAAACTGGTGCACCCTCTATGGAAAACAGTATGGAGATTTCTCAAAAACTTAAAAATAGAAATACCATACAATCCAGCTATCCCACTATTGGGTATTTATCCAAAGAACATGAAATCAACAATTGAAAGAAATTTGTGTATCCATATGTTCATTGCAGCATTATTCACAACAGCCAAGGCATGGAAGCAACCCAAGTGCCCATCAACTGAGGAATGGATAAAGAAGATGTGTATATATGTATATACACATAATGGAGTACTATTTAGCCATAAAAAAGACAAAATTGTGCCATTTGCAACAACATGGATGGACCTTGAGGGTATTATGTATGTTAAGTGAAATAAACCAGACAGTGAAAAAAACACTGTATGATTTCACTCATATGTGGAAGATAAACTCATGGATAAGGGGAACAGATTAGTGGTTACCTGAGAAGAAAGGGGTTTGGGGTAGGGTGAAAGGGGCAAAGCAGCACATATATATGGTGACAGATAAAAACTAGACTATTAAGGGGCCAGCTCTCTGGCTGAGTGGTTAAGTTCATGCTCTCCGCTGCGGCGGCCCAGGGTTCAGATCCTGGGAGTGGACATGGCACTGCTCATCAGGCCACGTCCAGGCAGCATCCCACATCACACAACTAAAAGGACCTGCAACTAAGATATACAACTATGTACGGGGGGTTTGGGGAGATAAAGCAGAAAAAAAAAAAAAAAAGAGATTGGCCGCAGTTGTTAGCCCGGTGCCAATCTTTAAAAAAAAAACTAGACTATTAAGGTTGAGTAAAATGCAGTCTATACAGAAACTGATATATAATAATGTACACCTGAAATTACGCAGTTATAAACCATATGACCTCAATAAAATAATTAAATAAAACAAACAAAATGACTTTTAAATAAGGTAAATCATCTCGCTGAGGAAGGTTCCCAGCATGGGCACCAGGCACAGGGAGAGAAGTATAACAAAGCTTCACTAAAATGCAAGACTACAAAAGTTACTGAAGGATAAAGAGGTTCCACTGGTGGTGAAAGACACTAAAAGAATCCACTCAAAAATAAAAGACTTCTTTTTTAAGACTGTGGATATCTACAGCTTACTTTCTTGCTCTCCATCCACACACCACAATGGAAAACCGGCCTAGAAAAAGCTTCGTCCTCCCTCACAAAACTCTCCTCAGGGGTCCTTTCAGGGACCAGGTCTGCTGGGTAAACAAATGCACCCACTACACCAACCTACCCTGAGGCCCAGTCACTTCAGCTGCAAAAGAAGGCCCATAGTTGTTGTAAGGATTATTGTGAGCCTGCAGAATGGAATCCAGAGTGTGGCAGATAGCAAGAACTCAAACGGCAGGTATAATAATAATAGTAATGATAATAATACATAGTATAGATTTAATTATGCAACAAACATAAAAAAATGAATGATATTCTTTTCATTCTGACATTTAAAAGGACCAAGTTTATCTCAGGATTTCATTTAAATTCTGTTTCATCAATATCAATGAATTCATATCTCTTTTATTTCTGACTATTGGAAATTAGAGAGTTAAAATGGCATCTGTGAATTGTGGGAGAGGAATATTCCTCTGGTCCAGATTGAGCAGGACTGAAAATATTAAAATTCAAATGCAAAAGCAAAAGATATACAAAAACATCCTTTTAATTTAAATTAAAATGAATATGTAGTACCACTAGCCAACTAAGTAAAGGCACTAATATTTTCATGACACATCTCTCATTATCCAGGCAAAACTTCTACTGACTTTGAAAAACTATTCAAGAGAAGAAAAATAGGAATAGAGATTCATATTTCAAAAAAAAGAAATTTTTGAAAGGCAATTTTATTTTGGTATATTCCTACACATAGAAATGCATATGTTGATTTTTTTCATGAATTTTAAAACGTCCAAATCAATAAAAATAGAAACTTTTTGGTGATGAGCCAAACAAAAATGTATAATTTCATCCCAATCCTACAGGTATAAACATAAAAATATGTAAAACTGGGGCCTATAAACATTAAGAAATACATTTTCAAATGAATTCAATGATGATGATGTGTGGTAGGATAGTATAAGAACAGGGTTACATTGTCCCTTCAAATAGAAATTGCTTCCTTATTGGTTCAAACTAGTGAAAATTTATCTTTATGGTTAAAAGATAGAAATTAACAAAAGATAGCTATAATAAACATAGCTTATCTGTTGATTTCTAGAAACCCTTGAAAATACCTCAATGACTATTACTCTATTTGTAATATCTCTTAGATCTTAAAAACTAAAATTAATATACTTTATCACTTTAAAATAATCTACAAGGACTCAGCAATACATGTTATTATAAAAACTTTTAAAATATCTGTAACCCAATACTTTTGTCTTTTACTTATTCCCCAAATCACTGTACAGGGCAAGCTCAGATGACATTCCAGGTAATTTGAAAATAACAAAATAAAAGGTAGGTTTTAATACTTTGACAGAATATAGTCAGAATTAACCTAAGAAATTATTTTTCACACTGGCTTTCAAAATGTTTTTAAAGTAATAGAGTCCTTTCTTTTAAGAATAAGAATATATGCATATTGCACACAGGTCACATAAGTCAAAGGGGAGCTTCTCCCATCAATGCTTGTAGGAAGACTTGGATACCTGCCCACTTGGAAATTCTGCTCACATGTGAGTTCCTCCAACAATGGTCCTTGGAGGTCATCCACAGACTCCCTAGGCTCTAGAGAGAACTTTGGAAAACAACTAATATAATAAAATCATTATTTTACAGATAAAGAATCTTGACTTCAGCGTGGAAAAATTACATGTCCAATTTTTTTCTGTCCACCCACTCATTCTTCTCATTAATTTCCTGAGAACTTAAATATGTTTTTGTCTGAAAATAATATTTATTACATATGTAGTGGTTGTTTATTTTAAAGAGATCAGGAAATATCAATAAGCATGAATAAGACTGTTATCCACAATCAGATAAGTAATGAAGACATCTTGTTATGTACCATTCACAACATAGTCAAATCATTACTACAGATGATAAATAGACAAGTTATGCTTCCTCTATCTTGGTGGGAGATGCCAGATACACTAATCAGAATGCGTTATCCTGTGTACCTAACTTTTACTGATGTGGTAGGGTTTTTCCTTGACCGTTTGTAGGGCATGTGTCTTAGCAAGGCCATCAACGCACTAGCCACGTCTTCCTCACCTGGTGTAATTAGTATTATGTCACTGTTCTGACACTGGTCCAGGTCTCTTCAGACTACATTATGACAGAAGACGGAAGAGTTAACATAGATCTGTGGTAAGACTGTCCATTCTAAGTGAGTGCAAAGTATTTCTGATCCAAATTACATCAGCAAGAATGAGGGAGTAGGCAAATCTGGAGCTCAGAGATGCTGAAATCTTGTTAAAACTGTCAGAACCCACTTATTGGAACTCTGAAAGATAGGCAAAAGCCTACAGCAACCAAGCAGTATGTAACCGTGAGAAAGTCCACTGAAACAGAGTAGGAGACGTTTGTGACTCAAAGCAATAAACTAACTTTGCTCCTTAAGGGACTATTTAATGAAAAGAAAACTAAACCCAAAGCTGGCAGAAGAAGAAAACAGGAAGAATAGAGCAGGGATAAACAATGGAACAGAAAAACAACACAGAGCATCAACAAAACCAAAAGTTTGTTCTTTAAAAGATCGACAAAACTGATGAAGCTTTAGTCAGATTAATGAGAGAGAGAGAGAATAATTATATTCACAGAAAAGAAATGAAAGTGAGGACATTTCTAGGAAACTTACAGAAATAAAAAAAGATTATAAAAAGAATGCTATGAAGATAGTATAAAAGAATACTATGAAGATTATAAAATAATACTATGAGCAATTATATGCCAACATATTATATAGATACAATTATAGGTAGGTATAAATACATGTCAATAGGTAGAGAAAAAGCAGTTTGCAAAGTCCAACAAGCTTTTATGATAGAAACACGCAACAAACTAGGAATAGAAAGGAATATCCTCAACATGATAAAGGGCACATATGAAAAACACACAGCTAACATAAAACTCAACTAGGATTTGAACAGACATATCTTTAAAAACGACATACAGATGGCTAAGAAGCACATGAAAAGATCCTCAATATCTTAGTCATTATGAAATGCAAATCAAAACCATGATGACATATTATTTTACATCCACTAGGATGGCTATTATCAAAAGAACATATAATAACAAGTGTTGGCAAAGATGTGTAAGAAATAGAGCATCATCTGTTGCTAGTAGGAATATAATATGGTACAGCTGCTTTGGAAAATAGTTCCTCAAAATGTTAAACAAAATGTTTCATATGACCCAGTGATTCCACTCTTAGGTATATATGCAATTGAAATAAAAACCTATATCCACACAAAAACTTGTACTCAAATATTTATAGCAATGTTATTCATAATAGTCACAAAATGAGGGGAAAAAACAATGCCTATTGAATGAGAAATGCGTAAGCAAAATGTAGTATATCCGTACATTGGAATACTATTTAGCAATAAAAAAGAATGAAGTACTGATACGTGCTATAACATTGAGGAAACTTGAGAACATTATACTTAGTAAAAGAAGCCAGATAACATGGTATACTGTTATGATTCCGTTTGTATGAAATATCCGGAATGGGAAAATCTAGAGGGACAGAAAGTATATTATTGATTGCCCTAGAATTGAGGTTGGAGGGAAGTGGGGAGTGATTGCTATAGGAGGCAGTGTTCTTTCTTGGTTTTCTTGTATCTCACAAGATAAAAATGTTCTACAACTGATTGTGATGATGGCTCTGTGAATATGCTAAAGCCGCTGAATTATACACTTTAAATGGGAGAACTATACAGCATGGGAATTCCATCACAATAAAGCTGTTTGATTAAAAAAAAAAAAAAGCAGCCCATGTGTGAGGGAGCAAGTTTGCCTAAGTTATCAGAGCTCCTTAAAATCAATAGCAAGTCTCTCTAGAATTAATAATACAACTCATTTCTATAGTCGGCTATATTTCTCATTGCCTTTTTCCTTCTCCCACTGCATGATTTTCTGCTTCTCTATTTTAGCAGTCTCAAAACACTTTTGATTACGCAACCATTAGCAAATTATATTCGGTATGAACCCACAATATGAGAATATGTATTCATTTATAAAATATATTCATGTACTATTGTGCCAATGTGTGATATATATTATTATACTAAAAAAATACAAATTTAAGAAAGATGATATTTTAAAATGTAAATAATTATTTCTATTCTGTTTATACTTCTAATTGCCTTAAGCAATCCACCCACATAGTACACGGAAAGGATATAACCCCCAGTATGCACTGCCACTACCTTTCCTATTTTCATACTCCCTCATAATTCTTTTCTGATGAGGACTATGCATTTTACAATTTCCTGCAACACTGCCTGGTCACACACCCATAAAAAGACATGAACACGTGTGAGCTCAAAAGTTTCTGCCTGAGAAGGTTTTTGGCATTTACATTCTTTATTTACCAAGCTACTGCCTGTGGGATGAGAGCAAGGTATTTGGGAAGAACCAATCAGACCCATAGGAAAACACTTGAGAGTGGCTGTCTTGTTCTCTGGGCGGTGTATGTCATTAAACAGGAACAATAAAGCATCTTCGTACTATTATTTAGAATAACTTCTACCGAACTTAGGATCAGTCAGATGGGGAAGATTAGTCATTCACATACCCACCCTATCCGCCCTATAATTGTCTTCAATTCTTCAAAATTCTGGCAGTAGGTTTTCTCAGTTTTTGTTAAGTTCTGGTGTTTCCTTGAGTTTTCCCCCTTTTTCATCTTTGCAGTGACAAATTTGGAAAGGATTTGGAAAGCATTGAAGGCTATAACTAGAAACCACTTTGACCAGCAGTCATAACTATTTCTTTACAATTCCACTCCTCCAACTCTGTGGATGGATTTCTTCAGAGCTGTTCCCATGCCTCGTTCACTTTATCCCCAGTTTCCAGGACATTGGCTTAGTAAGTACTGGGTTTTTAACAAACATATTTTGAATAAGAATATGATTCAATCAGTTATGCAGCAGGGATTTGGATAGTTTTTTTTTTAACATAAACACGTCAATTAATGAGTGACTTTGGGGAAAGTTTCTCAAATCACTGTAACTTGGTCTTTTTTTGTACGTTTTTTATTTATTAAAAAAAAGATTTGGCCTGATGATATCCTAAATCCTGTTCATCTCTGACTTGGCTACATCTGGTGAGACTGCAAACTAAAACTGGGTACGTCTCACAAGTGGTGACAGCTACTCAATTATAAATACAAGATTGCCAGAGGTAAAAGAAGGCATTCTTGGCAACCTGACTCATACGAAATTGGTAGATATTCAATATGAACTCAGAAAGGGTAAATCAGTTGATGAAAAAGAAATGACAAAACGTAGATAAAGCTAGATGATGTTATACTTGGAATATTAATCAAGAAAACTCCTTCACTGGCAAATAAAGATTTTGGACCCAGTAAACAGTAACTTTTGTCATTAATTAAAAGAAATATGCTAGGACAGTTAGGCATATGGGGAGAGAAAATGTTGATTACCTCAAGATCCCCAAATACATCAAACTATCATAAAGTTGTTTTTCTGCTATTAGATTGTAGGTGCAAATATCTTGAATTGTGTCTCTCATTTCCTTGCCAGAAAGTGCTATGGATCAGTGGTTTAATTAACATCCTCACACCAGCCATATCATTTCTAAACTCGTTTTTAATCTAGTACCTCTAACATACCAGCAAATGACCACTTCGATTTTTCCTTTAAAAGAATTTTAATATGAATTTTCCTTTAAAAGATCAAAGAAATATTTCCATTTAATTCATTGCAGTATGCTTGTCAACCTTGAATCTTTCTTTTGCCCCGTGAGAATCAAACAGTTGTAACAACTGTGTTTGATGTATTTAGGAAACTGTTCTTCATTTTTGTTTGCTTTTTTTACTTCCAGGCAAGGAATTCTTAGAGTTACTCCTTAATCTGGTTAATTTGAGGCACATGACATTGAGTCTTTGTTTTGGATAGTTTATCATTTACACCAACTTTAAAATTCTATGTACCAGTAAATAGTTTTCTCTTTCTGGCAGCATAGTGATCTAAGTACTCCCTTAAAACTGTACGAACGATCAGATTTTAAATAGTTGGTATAAACAAGAAACAATGTTTTGCTGAACTGTAAGGAAAGTAAGAAATATCAGGCCAAACATGAAGAGAAAGTTAGAAATCAAGGAGAAAACAAGTGCTAACCTCAGCTTGCCTTGTGAGAGAATTTTCTCCATTTTGAGGATTTCTCAGGGCACAGGACAGAGGAAAACGTCGAACCTGTCAAGGTGGGGATTTAATGGCATAGCCTTCACACTGAACTGGGATTCCAAATAACTATCACTTCAGCTTAAAAATAAATGATCCACTAGCCTGCTGTGCAGAATGTAAATGATCAATTAACATCTGCCTGTCTTGAGTTTGGGTTGAATGTTGGAGGTGGAAATATTCTCTGAAAATCTGGAAGCATAAGCTGGATCTGCCTGAGTTTGCAACTCAACTTCCCATGACCTACTTAGTCTAAAAATTCTCAGTCAATTTATTTTAAAATGGTTCTGAGTTGAAAGTACTCCCAAGACCCCAAACAGTTCTCACAGATAAAGTTCCAAGGGAAATGATCTGGACACACACATACACAGAGCACAAAATATCAGTATACATGATGTCATGAGTAGAACCAAACTACTACACTGTAATAAAAACTAGAAAGACTTCATGTATTAGAATTATTTGAGACAAATCAAAAGCAAGTTATGTTCAATGTGGGCCAATGTCTTAAAAATATAGGCAAAATCAAGAGATTATGAAAGTTGTCCAAGTAGTTTTTAAGTAAACAAAGAGACATTCTAAATATAAAAGCTAAATGATTGAAATTTTTTAAATTCATCGGAAGTGGTTACCCAACAGACTAAACCCAGCTGAAGTAACAATTGGTGAACTTGAAAATAGAAGCAAAAGAAAAAATCTAGAAAGCACTCCAGAAATAAAACATATGTAGAATATGAAATAGAGATCAAGAAATACACAGGATGATGTGGCCATATAAAATATGTATGTGATCACACTTCCAGAAATAGAACACAGAGAGAATGGGTGAAAGAAATAATCAAAGAAATATTATGATCGAATTAGACTATGGTCACTCTGTGTATCACTAATTAATAATGAATCCAGGAAATAGATATGACTGGCTATGAACATCACACAAGGAGAGCCATTCAGTTATTACCCTCTCCTGATGGAAGATATTTATTATCTATTATTATTTATATAATTATTATTTATTATTTATTAAATATTTATATTATTATATAATAAATATATGCATTATTATAATATTTTTATATATGACATACTAAAAATAAATGGATAAACTATATTAAATAACAACTATGAGTGGTATTGATTATATAACCAATTTATATCAAAAATTAAAGCATAAACCACAGTATTTTTTAAATGACAACTATTTGGGTTATTAGATGGAGAGAATAGGATAGAAGTTAAACTTCTTTGAGTGCATCTTGTTTAGTAGATTTGACTTTGGGACCATGGAAAATGAAATAAAAAAGCAATCAACCTCTAAAATAAATGAACAAAATGAAACAAATAAACTTATAATGTATATTTGGTCACTGATTAACTATTCTGAGTTATTAAATCATGATAATTTGACCAAAAAAAAGCAAAAAATTTAAACTATTTTCAGTTATCATATTCTTGGTGGTTGGTATTGTTATTCTGACACTGTTGTGTTTATATTGTAAATAAAGCAAACGAGAAATTATGTGATCTGTGATATGCTAATGTTATCATTCTCAGTGTCTTCAGGAACAAGGATTTCCAACATGGGAGAAAAGAGATGCAGATGGAAATGGTCAGTAGAAATCCTAGTCCTGATTACTAATGGAAGCATCAGTGAGAATTCACTTAGCATTTTATATAAATCTATATAGAATTATTATATATAAAACTATATAGTTTACAAACTATATATGCATATGTATACACACACACATATATATGTTTATCCTAGCTTTGTTAAACGAAAGGGTCTAGGAATCATGGCAACCCTGGTAGCAGAGATTCTCTCTAACACAAAAAAAATGGTCTTCAAATACAATTTCCCATTCAAAGGAAGCAGAATAAAAAAATGGAACAATGTAAGCATCAACACAAATAATAACTTCAATGTTGCCTATTGGAGGATTCTAGTCAACCATCTGCCTGAGTTTAAATTTTATTGTGTTTTCATGTTTCCTTTTATATCAGATTTTTAAACTAATAATATCATGGTGACATTTACTTGATCCTTTAACAAATAGAAAGTACCATTTAAAGAAAAGGTGCACATTTTTGCAGACTTTTTTTCTCTTAAGCGTAAGCAAAATTTCAAGCACAGGCAAAATTCATGACTGAATCGATGGATATAGTATTCGTGCGACATTATTACTGTTTTTATTGTTCAAAGAAAGGGACAGATGTTTGAAGAAAATATTTAGTCAAAACTAAGTATGTGCTAACGTGAAAATCAGTTATGCCATCTTAGTGTTTTTCCAATCAAATATTTTAATATCAGTCAAAATCAAACATGCTTGTGTTTCAAACAACTATCTTTAAAATAAAAGAATGTTTTCACTTTTCTCAAAATTTTTACCCTTAATGATATCCCAAAAATAATATGCTTTACATTTTTATATACTTGAAAAATATAGTTTTATTAGCAAACATTATATTCAATTTGAAGAAATTAAATTGTTTTAAGCATAGCTGCTGGAAAACAATCATACTTTAGTATTGATTTACTATCAAGATAAATTTATATTAGGATGCTATGTAGCAAAGGCTTTTTACAAATTCCACTAGATATCTGTAAATATAAACATTATGGGAAAAAATTAAGATACAGAGGATTAACTTTAAAAACTTTTATTTTGGGTAAATTTCACCTGCTCTTTACCATATACAAAGTAAACTAACTTCTTGGATCCTGCAGGACACATCAAATTAACCTTCCCTTTTTCCCTGGCTCCTCTCCAGAGTTACCAGTACTTCACTCTGCCCCATTCTTATCACTTTTGGAGTGCAAATTTTTTACAGCCTAAGACATCTTCTAACGTTGTAAACAATGACCAGGTTTAAGGGATTTAATTTAAGGGAGAAACTCAAGCCAATTCCTCTGTCTTGGCACATTTTTCTAGTTATGAAGAGATTACTTCCAAGAAGCAAAATATATTACTTTGGAAGAAGTTCTTATAGCTAATGACACAATTTTGAGTACATGTTGATATTGATTCAATCCTTTCCTTCATTTTGTAATTTTTCTTTTAGATTCTACCTTTCATGGTCCATGTCCCAGGAATTTAAACTCTGTAACATTAATTTGCCTTTTTTTCCACTTACCAGAAAGCTTTAACTCTCTTCTCCAGACTCATACCAATTTCATCTCTCTATCTCTCTCTCATATATATGTATTCATCTTCTTTATATCCTTTCTTGGAGAAATTTTTATGTTAAACTATAAAGCTCTCTGGGAATGTGTACCAGCTAGCTCCCCCAAAGAAAATATTAAATCTGTTCTTTTAATTAGTCTGTTTGGAATGACCAAGAAAAATCTGGCTATACTCCAGTGTTAACATTCCTTCTTTCCTTGGACTAGACAAATTATTTCTAAATCTCAGTTTCAAAATAAACATAAAATTAATATTTTGATTATTTAAACCATTTACCAAGAGATAGCATATCTCAATGAATAATAAATGACTTGTTAAATAGTTCAGCTTTATTTTACAAAATTATCCAGTTTCTTAGCAGTCCAGATTTTACCCAAGCCTGTAAAGCACAAAGCAAAATGGAAAGTTGGCCATAATGCTTGTAGAAAGAGCCAAGCCAGACAGTTTGGGTCAAAAAGTAAAATATTTACCCACTGCTTAAATATTAGAAATTATTTGCAGCTGCAGATAATTTGTACTCCACAAGTTCTAAGAATGTGGTGCTGAGTATGGCTGTGTCCTAATTATCTGGTTTGGCTGCCTACACTGACCAGCTTTTCAGGCTTATTTCCAATTTTCCATTTCACCTTGTGCTGGCAACAGAAAGATTTCACTAAAATAAATCCATTTGAGTGAATAAATCTTCATTCTGTTGAATGGTCTTAGATTGTGTACAAGGCTCTGGCAGTTTGTGACTCTGATAGTCAAGCCAAGGTGTTCACATTTGGGGTCAAGAACTCTTGGATCTTTGGCTGATGTCATGGGAGAAGAAACTGATTCTCTTCCTCATTACATTTGATGCTTCATTTTCCTACATTAATCTCTAACCTTGGAAATGTGTGGAACTGAAACAATAAAAATCAAAACAACTGCACGGTGAAACAATAATTCTCGAGAATTACAAAACAGGAGAGATCTATTTACCTTAAGAGACTCTGACCAGACATTTAAGCGCCAAGAATCTTGAGAATTCTTATTTCCAAATGGTGTGTGTGTGTGTTTGTATTTCACAGTAACAACTCATATGTGCAGAAATGTAAATTTCCCTCCTTTTTATGAATAAGCTCAACTTCTGGGTGACCTCAATTTTGACCTCCAGTTCCACCGACGGCAGAAGGCTCTTATTTTTCCCAATTCAAGGTAACAGTCACTTCCAGGTTGAAATTTTAGGCTCTGTTGGTAAATATCCAAATGCACTCACAGCCATGTGTGCACAGCTCCAAAGGCCCTGCTCCCCTGACACCACCCCTCGTCGTTCTACAGAGAAAGATGTCCCACCACCCCCTGTTTTACAAGCTTGCCTCATGCAACGGGAGCATTTGAAAAACTGTATTCAAGGTTTCTCCAAACCTCCTTCTCCTTTCTTTTTTAATAAGGGTTACCTAAATCTCAGGGAGCAAGAGGTAAGGGAGGCAGTCAAATAAAGGATGTGCGATTTGCATTCATCCTAAATGGAGATGTGAGCACCTAATCCCTGAGCCATCTTTAGTCATTGCTCTCTGCCCTGACATACATCATCCCTGATGATCTCAGGTGTTTAGAAGTGGTGTCTTCCATGGGTGTCACCAGTCCCTTATGGCTGCTCATCTTGACTTGTCATACATTCTACAATTTCTCATTCTGACTTAAGGTCGCTTCTAAGGTCTTCCTCTCCCCTATACAGGACTTGGGAACTCTTGGCTGCTTTGACCACAGCACCCTGGAGTATATCAAATTCTACACAGCTATCTTCAGGCGTTCTGTCTAAACACCATCCCTCAGCTACTTATCATTTAAATAAATTTTATGCTTTGCCCTTTGCAATCTGGAAGGCCAGACACAAAACCCCCAATCTGCAAATCCCCCAAATCTATCACTTTGCCACTCAGAGGCTTCTCACCCTACCAGCATTAATACCAAGCTCGGTCCCCTCAGAACCATCTCGCCTAACCTACTGACTAAACTTTTCTTTTTTTCACTGTGAAGCAGTATGTATTTTACAATAGCAAATATTTTTCCTTTGGTAGTGTAAAACTCTATGCTCAGTACTTTGGGTTTGGCTCTCAATTTTTAAAACTTAGTGTTTTAAGATCACAGAAAATTCTTTCTGCCTTCTACAAAGCCTGGCTTCTATGAATCAAAATATATTTGACTTCCCAAATGTCATTACAACTTTGCATTTTAGAAAAACCTTACAAAATTACATAGAGTTTTTGTAAAAGAATTTATCAACCATCCCTTTAAGAACATTGTACACAGAAAGGAACAACTTTTGAGTGGAGAATTGTAGTAAAAGAAATTGTCAAAAATCTTCCAAGTTTTATTGGACAGAATGTGATCTAGTTTAGTTTTATGACAAGTTGAATTATTAGCCACAACTGTCCTCTCCGCTATAATAGTAGCGTGCCTCTCCATCCTTGTGTTGGCCTCATGGAAGCAGTGTCCATTTCCCCAACTCACTGATAGTGGTCTTCACTGCGAAACTTGCTTAGTTCATTGGGACATGGGAAGAAGTAGTACCCTGTCACTTCTAGGCCTCAGAAGCATGAATTATTTCTTCTTATGCTTCTGTCTTCGCCACAGAAAGGGCTTTCCCTGAGTAGCTGTGGCAACTGCAACTTGGGTCTCAGAATGATTACTCATGAATCATACCTAAATCTAATCCCAGAGGGGATTCACGCCTGACCAGACTTGTGCCTTGAAGCAGAAACCACAGCTGAGCCTAGCCAAGGTCAGCTGACCCCAGCTGGCACACAGCTGCAAAAGAAATAAACACTTATTGTTGTTTGCTACCGAGATGTTGTGGCGTCTGTTAAGCAGACTGATACTGTTTATAGTGGAGAAATGTGGGTATTGTTTTCCTTGTACTTATCAATGAGTAGAGATTTAAAAGCAAATGGAAACTGAGGAAATCATGATTTTTAATAAGAAGTTTCTTACCTTTTAGTGAAATAATCAGACAATCTCTCAAAGGAGTATTCAGAGGAACCACTATAGTGAACTGGTCAAATCTTTCATTAAATGCAGAAATGATCTCTTAAAATACCAGGCAAGGTCCCTACGGTCTCTGCTTTCCATCTCCTCATCCAAGTTACCACCCTTTCTGACCTGGACTAATGCCATAGCCTCTAAACCCATCTCCTGGCATCTGCTCTTGTCACCAACCACCCCTTTCTAGTCTGTTCTTCGTGCTGATACGTTCAGTGCAAATATGACCAAGTTGCTCCACAGCTTACAATCTTTCAATGCTTTCCCATTTGTTTTAGGAAAAGGACCCAACTGTTCAACATGTCCTACCAGGACCAGCCTGATCTGGCCCCACTCTACACCTCCAGCCTCAGTTCTTGATCTCAGCCATGCTCCATGCATCCCAGCCATAATGGTACTATCATTTCCTGAAACAGAACTGTCTCTTTTTGCCTCACGGCCTTCACTTACCATTAGCCACAGTCTTCTTGACTATTAGCCGGTGAGTTCCACAATCCCATCCTGAGTTTGCTCTCCAGTGCTAACTCCTTAGTCTCAGTTCCTGTTGAAAACAGAACCTGAGACAAAAGTTTGAGTACAGTTAACTTATCTGGGGATGATTACGGGAGCAAGAGTAGGACTAGAGAGAAAGGCGGAAAATGGAAAGTAGGGTGTGCTATGGAGTAAATTGCATCCCCCCAAAATTCCTATGCTGCAGCCCTATCCTCCAATATGACAACATTTAGAGACTGAGTGTTTGGGAGGTAATTAAATTTAGATGAGGTCATGGAGGCGGGGCTCTTATCTTAGGATTAGTGTTCAGATCAGGAGAGAGAGAAGGGAACATGCTTCCTCTGTCTCTCTACCACGTGAGGACACAGCGGGAAGGGGGCCATCTGCAAGCTAGGAGGAGGCCCTCGCCAGGGAATCGAATCAGCCAGAGCCTTTATCTTGGACTTCCCAGCCTCCAGAACTGTGAAAAAGAAATTCTTATTGTTTAAGCCACCCACTCTATAGTATTTTGTTATGGCAGCCCGAGTTCACTAATACTGGGAGCTGTCAAATTTGTAATTACTGTAGATTTTTAGTAGTATTACATTTATCAATATTTTCTTTTTAGTTGGATGGAGATTTTTATGTCTTAAGACCTACCTTGTCATGTAGATATGTTGTCTATCACTAAAAGTCTTTTGCTTTGGCTTTTCATATGTATCCCTGTAATCTACTCAGATGTTTTTTAAAGACCTGAGGTACAAGTCCAATTACATTTTTTCCTATATGGGTATTCAATTCACTCTGGAATTACTCCCAAAGTTCATTTACATACTGCTCTATGCTAGTAATGTAGTTATAAAGTAAGCTTTACCAGGTTGCTCTCTTGCTTAGAAACCTTCAATGGTTCCCCATTGCTTATCAAATAAAGTCCAAGCTCCTCGGTATTTCCTGTGAAGTTGATTATAGTGGCAGCTCTCTAATTCCATGTGTTCTAAGCACAGTTAATTATTAATTCCCCAAATATAACACATATTCTTTTCCCAGTGAACTACCCTTGACTCATCTTCATTTCTAACTTATAGTTTGTTTCATGTATGTCATCCTGTACTTCAGAATTAATACACGTCAATCTCTGTTCCCCTTTGTCTTTGATTACTCTCCCCTCACTCTGCAATAGCTTTAGTTCACTTCTGCTCGTAGGAGAAACAAGTCCATCTTTACATTTTACCTTATTTCTCTTTATCCCAGTTGAAATTATGCCTTTGTAATAACTTCTACAGCATGTGACTGTGTTTTAATGAATTCTTTATGCGCGTTTCCCTCTTTAGCTTGAAAGGTACTTGAAGGTGATAACACTCTGTCTCATGTGTTGATTGCACAGTAATACAATGACTATTAATTGAATTAATCTAGAAATGAATGTTAATATATCTAATTCTACTCATCGAACCTAGAGGCACAGATTGCATGACATTTTGAGGCATAAAAAAATAGTTTATATATATTTACCTTGCATTTAACAAAAACACTGAACGCCTCCTCATTGAAATTTTATTCTTTTGATTTTTGTTATCTAAATTCTTTCGTTTCCCATTTGGTAGCCACATGCTAAATAATTTATAAAAGTTTGCAGTGTTCCCAAGGAAAGTAATCAGTAACACAAAATAAGAGCAAATAAGACCAATGAGGCACTCAGCTTCATGACTCTGGATAAGAGACAAATAATGAAGCCATGACTGTAGATGTGTAGGTATAGGAAGGCTATCGTAAGTGATACTTACTAGCTGCTCTTCCTTTCTGAAAAGAAGAGCATGAATTTGGCAAGACTGAAAAAGAATTCGCTGGCTGAATATGTGATTAAACCCTGAAAAAAGCTATCACAAGGGAGCAACTACTGTCCCTGTGATAATGAAACCCATCCTTGCTGGTTTAAGCATAATCCTTTGAAGTAGGAAACTGGGCCCATCGCCCTATCACGTAATGGGAAATCAACAACTCCATTTGGTAAAGTCTTTCTTCTCCAATTATAAATCCCTGTAGACTCTCATTAGAGTATGGATTTGTAATGCTATCAATGTGATTTCCATTTGTAATAAATTAGCCTGATAGTTTAAACTGATTATTGAGGATGGCAAACCACAAAAAGATTCTGAAAAAGGTCAATCTCCAAAAATAAGGGTTTATTTAAATACCATTATTTTTATTTTGGTTTATTCTTAAAATGTATACAAGTATAATAATGATAACTTGAAATCTCAAATTTAATTCTCAATTCAATATGCTAGAGATAAGTATGTAATGATTTTTAAAATGCTTGCACATATTGTATCATATATGATTTCTCTTACTAAAATGTTGTATTTTGTGAAAGAATAAATTTGAATATTTAACATTAATTTTGCTCATTTTTGTTGAAAATTTTAAATGATCATAAACTATTATTACATTATTCTTTGTAAATTACATGTAATGATTAGAATGAGCTTTTCAGAGCATTACTATGATCTTGTAATATTTTAATACAACATTGTGAATGTACTCAATGCCAGTGAACTATACACTTTAAAATGCTGAAATGGTGAATTTAATGATATGTGTATTTTCCCACAATAAAAAATTACATTGTGCTTCATGAATTGTGGATTTATGTTTTTTATTTTCCTGTAAATGTTGCTGTTACTGTTTCTTTTAATAATTCTCTCTTCTCTTCCTCTAGAAGTCGAGTCATTATTCCATACTTCACATCTCTTCACCTCTTTCAGGTCTTCCCACCATCTCATCCTCTTTGCTACATTCTGGATTATGACACATGGTTCTGAGTTCTGAGTTCACTAGTTCTTTTCTCAACTGTATATAATCTGCTATCCAACCTCTTCATTGGGTTTTTACTTCACTACTTACTTAATTTTCATTTCTAAAAGTTCCATTTGTGTTCTTTTTAAAATTTATCTGTTCAAATTCTTCACTGTATAAATACACTTTTAGCCATATCCTTTATTACTTTAAATATTTTATACATATTTTTCTCATATTCTGTATTTGACAGTTCCAATACCTAGAATTCTTACATTATTAAATCTGTTACTTCTTGTTATTGTTGAACACATGACTTGTTATCTCACTAATTTTCAGAGCCAAGCTTTTTTTAATTCTCTTGGATTACATCAAGGACTTACTTGCAAATGAACCTGGGAAATGGAAATGTAGCGGAGAGTGTGTGTGTGTGTGTGTGTGTGTCTGTGTGTGCGTGCTTCTAGCACATAGCCCCCTACCTCAAAAAGAAATGGAATTCTGTCACTAAGAAAGAAGAAAATTGTCTCTGCCACAGTGTTCCTGAAAAGTTCCATGCTATTTCCGCTTTCTGGGCATCTACAGTTTTCTCAGTCACCTGGCATATCATTCTCCATATTCTTCATATGGATAATTCCTACTTCTACCTCCCAGGCGATCACAGGCATATCCTTCAGAAAGCCTTTCCTGACACTCCATCCATTCCTCCAAAGTGCTCCTGGGCACCTCAGTCCTACTTCTATAGAAAGGCTCATTTCCTTGCATGATGATTTCCTGTTTTGTAGTCTAACTCCTTCACTCAACTATGGAATCCCTGAAAGGATGTGCTACCTTTTTTCCTCCTGATTCACAGTCCCTATCTCAGCATTAGGCACTCAGCAAACATTTGCTGAATAAAAGACTGAATAAAACAAAAATCTGGAAAGTTGAAAAAATGAGTTTGTCTACCAGGGTATTTGTTAATTCTGCTGGATATTTTCTTCTCTCCCTTCTGCCCTTCCAGATGCGCTTTCCATTCTTCTTGCTCTGTGCCCGAGAGATTGACACTTATGGACTCTTTCAAACTCACTTGCTCTCTGGCTTCCTGCTGGATTAAGTCAATGAGAAGCAGGAATCAAAGATGGGGAGCAGGAGCGTGTTTGTTTCCCCAGTTTCCTCCTGGTGGAGGCAGCACATGTTAACTATGTGACCTTCCACCAAAGACCACAGCTCCTTCGTAAAGTCTTGTCCATTCAGCTATTTTCCTTTGGATTCTGTGTTACCCCTCCCGTTCCTCCATCTGAACTGGGAATGGTAACACCACTCCACTGTGGCTACTTCCAGCAACCTGTGTTATCTCTTGTTAGGTCCATTATACTTTGCCAATGCCTTTTCAAATATTCCCTTTAAACTCTTATCAAGTTACACAATTAAAGAGTGCTTGCACTTGACTGATAATACGTAACACTGAAGAATTTCTTGTGATTGGGGGGGAAAAAAGCCACCTTCCCTTATGAAAGATAATATAATTCCAGAAGAATTCTTAGAATGTAGTGCACAAAATTAAAATAAAATGTTCAAAACAACAGGATGAACCTGGAGGACTTTATGTTAAGTGAAATAAGCCAGTTGCAGAAGGACAAACACTGCACAGCCCCACTTTTATGAGGTATCTGAAATTGTCAGACTCATAGAAGCAAAGAATAGAGTGGCGATTTCCAGCGGATGGAAGTAGGAGAAATGTGAGTCGTTATTCAATGGATATAAAGTGCCAGTTAGGCTAGATGAATAAGTTCTAGAGATCTGCTGTAACCTAGTGCCTATAGTTGGCAATATTGTATTGTGAACTGCAAAATTTGTTAAGAGGGTAGATCTCATGCTAAGTGTTCTCACCACCAATAAAAAGCAGTAGGGACACAGGAAACTGTGAGAGATACTGGATGTGACTGTTATGTTGATTGTGGTGATGGTATCATGGGTGTTGGCATATGTCCAAACTTATCAAATCATATACATTAAAAGTGTTTGGTTCTTTGTATATCAATAACTCCTCAGTAAAGCGGTTAAAAATGGTATAAATTATTCAAGGTTTACTTTTAAGGCAGAACTAAAGATAATGGCAATTGCTTTTTTTAAAAAAGATGAAAACCTTGTAACGGTATAGATTCTGTGGGACTAAAGAGAAAAAATAAGCAGCTAATTTAAGGGATAATATTCGTAGGAACGGAGTATAAAACCAAACACTCAGAAGGAGAATTTCAGAGGTAAATTTTTGCCTATAGAGGTAAAAGTTTCAAAGTTGTATTTTTCTTAAGATCAATTGCTAGTTCTGAAGCCATACCAGCACCGTTACTCCAAAATTCTATGACTAGGGACTTTGTCATTCCTCTGCGCAATCTCAGTATGGTTTGGATGACGAAAGAAGCTGATCTCATTGAGTAACAAATTGTTTAAGATTTCTTTCTGAGAAAAACCTAATAAGTCCTCCAAAAGCCCTTTGAAATTTCTTTTTCTTTTTTTTGAGGAAGATTAGCCCTGAGCTAACATCTGACACCAACCCTCCTCTTTTTTCTGAGGAAGACCGGCCGTGAGCTAACATCTGTGCCCATCTTCCTCTATTTATCTGGGACACCTGCCACAGCATGGCTTGATCAGCAGTGCATAGGTCCACATCCAGGATTTGAACTGGCAAACCCCAGCCGCCAAAGCAGAAGGTGTGAACTTAACCACTTCACCACCAGGCCAGCCCCTTGAAATTTCTTTTAGATAGACTAAGATTCCCAGTTGAAAACACTTAAAGTGTCTTTTTAGTAATCTCCAAATGTTTTGTCACCTCTTCAGGTGGTGAATTGCATTCAGAAATAGTTGAAGTATGGGTTAACTCTAAGGGCCCAGAAACTATGCAAAGTTCAGTTCTTTTAAAAGAAGCTCTTAATATGGTAGTAATATATTGAGAGACCAGTTTCCAAGAATACATGTGGAGTCTGTTTTAAGGATTAGAACAAGATGTCTACATTGCATATATTTTTAAAATTTGCTATAGGTTAGCAAAAACATTAGAGGTCTACTCCGTCCTGTATTAGATATTTCACAGGACAGTGTAAACAATATGACTGAGTGTATGATATAAATACATAGGAATTGTCTTGGCATCTTAAGGAAGCCCAATAAATGGCACCTTTCAGCCCTACTTGCATTCTGAACATGATAAAAATTAGGCTAGGAATAAAGCATTTGGAGGATAAAACATAATGTTTATTATTCATAAAAGTAAGTTTTAGGAGGTGGCACACAGTAGGGGGTGAAATACGCTATCTGATGTGCAGACTTAGCCCCAGTCACAGAAAAAGTCAGAACACCACATGCTTTCCTTCCAAGAACTGGGCCCCCCAAGCGTCAGACATGATCAAAGGAGCAGAGAATGCATGTCGCCTGTGGCCAGGCTGGCTCCCAAAGAGAAAAGCAGAGGATCTGAGCTGAAACAAGCATGGTCCATTTCTTCTTCTCAAATTTCCAACAATGACATCACTCCCTCCCACCTCCAAGGGAGTGACTGAGAAGGTAGGGAGATCAGGAGTGTGGAAGGAAAGTCACTCCTCCTGACTCCGAAATAAGGAAGGATAGGTCTGCCCCAACAGCGCTCAGCTCATCATTCCCTTAGCTCACTGGGCCAACCCCACGGTCAATCGGGTTGTGGCTATTCTTCTTGAGGAAGGAAACCAAAAGTTAATCAGGATGTCCTGCTTCAACCTTAATTGGATTGCATCCCCAATACCAACTACTCCTCCCTTGGATAGACTTCTGAGTCCATGTGCTGGTTATAGCCGCTGGGTAACTAATCACTCAAAACATAGCGGCTTACAGGCAACTTGACAGCTGGGGGTAACTGGATAAGATGGGAATCATTTGGAGGCGTCTTCACGCACATGTCTGGTGATTGACGCTAAGTGGTTAAAGATGTTGGATGGGACCTCAGCTGGCACCATTGTCCAGAGCGCTACACACTGCCACCGATGTGATCTGAACATCTCATCCTGGAGACCTCAGTGCGGGTGGACTTCTTACACAGCAGCACAAGGCTGCAAAACAAGTGTCCTGAGAGAAGCAGATGGAAGCTGGATAGCTTTTCCTGACCTGGTCTCAGAATTGAGGCACTTCAGTTCTGCTGCATTCTATTCTCCACAAGCAAGCCTCTGAAAAGGTCCAGACTCAGGAGGAGGGAACATAAACCCCCAACTCGCACGAGAGGAATATCAAAAGATTTTCAGACATGTTTTAAACCTCCATAGTCCAACAGATGTTAGTGTTGATTTTCTCTCATCCGGATCTGAAAGTAGAAGAATATATTAACTCCAAGACAAGTCTTGAGTGAAAATTGTCTCTGTTCTATTTCCTATCCAAACTGTGTTCCGTTAAGTAATACTCATATTACTTAAGCAGAGCATGTCAGAAGACCTGTAATGAGATTAGATTACAACAAGATATTCTAATAAGTTGCAGAAAGATAGCCCCACAGTAAAATTCCAACAATATGTAAATATTGTAGACGTTGAATACAGTTTCTCATTAATAAAATTCTCAGGAAGAAGTCAAATGCTAATACTAAAAGTTTTCAAGTTCAAAGACTTCAAAGTCCAAAGGAATTAAAATCCCAAATAAAAATTTCTTGCACTCGTAAGTTAAAAGTTCAAAGACACTAATTCCTCCCCGATTTCTTTTTCTGCTCAGTCTCTGTTAAAAATGATTCTGAATAACCGGATAGATTCGAGGTTCTTTCAGCAGCAGCAGGCTGAGGAATCGCTCCCTGAAATGACTGAAGTTCCCTCAGGCGTCAAAACTTGTACTAATTCAATCCCAAATCTTCCAGGGGCCTCTGCAGAGACCTCAGCTCTTACTCACAGGAGGCTTATTTAAAGGCAAAGGAAACGATCCATTAAGAGAAAGAGAATGGACTGTAGGCAAGCATTGAGGCTCAGAGACATCCGGGTGCTAACTCCTCAGGGTACTTACATGCACATGACTTTCTCTCTGGATTGAACCATCGAAATGTATGCGAGGAATCTAAGCTTCCAGAGAGCTCAAGGCAGAAGCTCCAAGAGAGATTTTTAACGTACCTCTGATCACATAGTCAGGCCCGATTGTCTAAGCCATCATGCCAGGTGAAAAACATAAGTAAACAAACTGGCTCTAAGCGTCAGAATTTAAACAGCACATTATAAATTCTATTTTCCTTATCTTGGCCAAGAGTCAAAGCCAGGCATCAGACATCCCCAGAAATAAAGATAGAGCTATTACAGACCAGCTGTAGAGTTCCTTAATCCTATATAGTCTCTCTTTCAAAGAGTTCAAGGATGATCACTACACTGTCCCTATACCCAGCAAATTTAGAAAACAAAGAAATCTGCAGCCCCCAAAGCAGTTAAGTAGGCAAAATTTTGTTCATATTACCCAATACTTAGTGATGCCAAAGAACATAGTAGCAACTCGATGGCATTGGGGGAAGGAGGGTAGATGGAGAAAATTATTGCTTTCAGCTCTGCCAGAACACCCACCAATCTGTGGTAGTAGAACATGACCAATTAACTTAGACTTACAGTAAGGAGAAGTTAGCCATCAAGAAGTTAATTCTGCCATTATTTTACCTTATAGCCCGGCATAAATAGCTCTGTCAAAGAGTGGCATATGGTATTTAATAGTCTGTTGTGGGTTGAACTGTGTTTCCAACAAGACATACTGACACCTTAACCCCTGGTATCAGTGAATGTGACCTTATTCAGAAATAAAGTCTTTGACGAAGTACTTAAGATGTGAGTTAAGATGAGGTCTTATAGGGTTACGGTGGGCTTCTATCCTAACATAACTGGTGTCCTTATAAGAAGAGGAGAAGAGACAGACACTTAAGGAGAACGCCATGTGAAGACAAAGGCAGAGATGTGAGGGATGCATCTAAAAGCCGAGAAATGCCAAAGATTGCCAGCCATCACCAAAAATTAGGAAAGAGGCAAGACACAAATTTCTCCTTCAGAGCCTCCAGAAGGAACAACCCTACAGACCTCGAGGTATTGGATTTCCAGCCTGTGCAGCTGAGAGACAATCAATTCCTGTCATGGAAGCCCTCAGTTTTGGTCATTCGTCACAGCAGCCCTGGGAAACAATACACAGCCCGACTTTAGTGTCTGATGTTTGACTGCTGACAGGTTTTGAACCTCACTCTCCTGCCCACATCCAGGAAAGCAGGTAAGAAAGCCCAGGCGCTTCCTCCATTGGCACCAGCCGGCACGTGAAACCACCTGCAGGGACAATTGCTCTGGCCCCACTGCTAACCACAACAAAAACCCCACACCAGTCTCCTTTCACTGCTCTGTGGAGCCATTTTGGGACCTGCTATGGAGTCGCCCTGCTCTCACAAGAAAGCCTCATTAGGTGAGTAGTAAACATTTTTATACCTTCATTGTGTGTTTATGGTGTCATCATTCTTGACATCTGGGCCAAATTTTGGATAGAGGTCCTTTCTCTTTGCTCAGGATGGCAAATATGAAATGTATCTGCCTCATTGCAAAGTTGAGACGTTTGCAACATGGGCAATCCTATCTCTGAGTCTTGTTTGTAGCACAGTTCTCCCCCATTCACCACATGAAAACCTCTTCATTTCTGTTTCCCTCATAGCCCCATGTTTCTGCTGTCCCAGGACTGCACTCAAAGTAGGTTCTGTTTAGTGACAGAGGCATCAGGTTCCCTTGAGGAAGAAATTTACTCCCTGGCTCAGTCACGCCTGCTCAGGAAATGTGCCTCTCATTGGTTCAGCCCATGAACGTTTGCTAAAACGGGCATGAGTCCCTGGGTATAAGTTACAGCATTGCGACCAACTCTGCAGCAGGGGCTATCGTTGGTCCCACTACCCCTCCTCTTACAGTTTTTCCGTAAAATGTAACCAACTAGAATCCTGGGAAATCATAGGCTGCACTGAAAGAATTAATGTGAGAAGCCGGTATATGTGAGCAGTGCTGGGACTGTAGCACACACTTTGTTGAACACCCAGACCCTCTCACAGCAGGCACACCCAGCCCCCAGCTGGCAAACTCACAGAGGCCACCTTCACCTGAGACTTGCTCTCAGTCAAACAGGAGCCACTGCGCCTTCCAGGATATTCCTCCTAACTCTCTGAGAGCAGATTATAGCCAGTAACTGACTGAAATGGAAGATAGAAAGGGCGCCTCCTTTGACTCAAGATACAGCCAAGTTTTGTGCAACTGATGACCCGGAGCTGTGTTGGTGAATGTGGTAGCCACTAGCCTCATGTGGCTATTGTGTCCTTGAAATCAGATATGCTGTTTATACATTGAAGTCAAAGATTTAGTATGAAAAAAGTATGTAAGATATGTCATCAATATGTTTAATATTGACACATGCTTAAATGACAATATTTTGGATGTACTACTTTAAGTAAAATGTGTTTAAACCATCTGTTTCTTTTTACCTTTTTAAATACGTCTACTAGACAGTTTGAAATTGCATACATATATGGCATGCATCATATTTAATCTATTTGCTCTGGAAAGCTTTGCTCTAGAGCTTTCCTGTGGAATCAGTCTGACTTATCTGATTTGTCTCCAGCTAGGACCACATTCTTGCTGAGCTGGATTCTCCCAGTGCTCTTCCCAGAGGACACCCTCACTAAATCAGAGAAACAGAATCCCACCTCAGGCTCTGCGAGGAACCAAACCTGGAACACTTGATGTTTTGTGTAAATTAGGTCTTTGGTGCTCTGTAAATAACTAGGTATGATGTAAATAATAAAGATAAAAATATATGAAGAAATAGTGCAAATATGATAACTGGCACTATTGCATCAAGAAAAGCTTCCATCAGAACAATCCGCTTAACTCATGGCATTAGGACATGGTGCTAACTGACATGCCTGGAGCAACGACATTAATAATGGTTTTGATCAGAAGGCTAGAAAAACACTATTTAAACGACACAAGTCTTATGGTGGCTCATACTCAGTTCATGTTAATTCACTCTCAAACTGGGGAGAGGCCTTTGTGTTTTACAGATGCCCTTCTTGGGCTTGATATTTAAGATAATCATCGCTGCTTTTGATGAGCAAATAAAAATTCACACTTCTTTAAAAATGTGGGAACTCATAGGATAAGATGTGATTAGGATTCAAATTATAAATGACCCTAAATTTAAGACCTTCTCAAACATGACATCCACTGGGGAGTTAAGTACTTTCGATGGGAGTTTGTTCTAGGACAGTCTTTAGAACTGTTACTCTAAACACTTATTTCAAAAACACTTTTTTAAAAATCTTGAAAATTCCTGTCCAATTTAACTCTATTATACAGTGATAAAGTATTGTTTTTTAATAAAAAGTTATGGTATTCGACGCAAAAGAGCTGTTGGAAAAGTGTGTCCAGTCACTGAAGAGTTGATCTCGCGAGAAAAGCGATTAAAGGAGAAACGTTGCTAACAAGCCTGCCTGCATAACCTCGGACCACCACATGATGTCGCTCTAACGTAAGGCTCTGAGGATCTAGAAAGACCTTTACAAGAAATTGTCAAAACACATACTTTGCAGCTAAAAATGTTCAGTTAGAACTTTGTGAGCAACACAGATCTTACAACATTAGGTGCATCTAATTGGTGAGTTTATACTGAATCTCATGTCTCACTTATCAAAAAAAGGACTTCTTGTCGGAGAGTTCTGGACACACGGTGAGGACACCCGGTAAGAAGTGCCAGCAGTTCAGGAAAGCCAGGGTGTGCGCACGCAAGTTTCTTTACCAGATCTGCCTTCACACCAAACAGGAAACATTAAAAAAAAAGAAAAAAAGAAAGAAAGAAAACCTACTCCTGGAAATGCTAGAGGGAAATTTAAGAACATCAAAGACGTGGAGAAATAGATAAAGCAGTGAATTAGAGCTGATCATGTACAAAATAACACGGATCAGAACATCAGACATCACAACAAAAATGGATGCAAGAAAACAAGGAGTAGGATGGGTTTAAATATTTAAAGAAAGAATTTTGGATATAAAATTATATACCCAAGCAAATGTCCTTTTAAATAGGTCGTTTATAATAAAAATTTATGTCACCAACATAAGGCTTCAGAAATGTTTATACATAAAGAAGCCCTTTATAAACATTCATGAAAGAAATACTAAAATAATTTGCTCCAAGAGATAGGGGAAGGGTGATGACGTGACATCATAAAGTGCTGTGTGGTCTACAAAACCAAATGGCAAAGAAACTCAAAAGAAAGAATAGCCATAAACACTCAGTTCTAAATTCTAGAAAACATCAGGAGGTTGCAGAGGAAGAAGATAAAGTAACTATTCAGACCTTCCACGCACTCTGTCTTTATTCTGCCAAGTTGTGGAAAATAAGATGGAAAATGTCTGGAGAATGAGAACTAAAATGATCAAGTGTTTCTTTCAGGAAATGCACTTAAATGGTTGCAATCTTTAGCCTGAAAAAATATTTGAAAAGGTTGCCTTCGTAACAGTCTGAAAGGAAATGATTGGGGGAATTCATTTTCGGAATACTGAATGAGGAATCATTGCTTTAAATCTGAAATAGACTTAAAATTGTGAATTTTGGGTCACTACATATAAACTCTTTGGCATTTATGGAGTCCTATTTGTGGTGTAAATATACATGATACACAAAATTTTTCCCTAAGCAAGGTGATGACAGTAATCTCTTGCTATTGTCATCCTGTGACATTCAAGACATACTGCATCGTTCTGACTGTAAAATGCAGCTTGGACTTGAAAATCATACGTACGTCAGTGCCCTGCTGTTTGGGCGAATCTCTACTCTCTGATGCAGCAGCCTCGTTCAATAAACGTACTTACAGACAGACCCTTCTCTAGCTGTTTGTCTTTTCCGAGCTAGGTATCTCCTGTCGCCCTGGGCCTCTTAATGAGCCCAGAAACCAGCTTCCCCAGGGGCAGCTCACCATTCTTTTCTGTTCTTCCCGGAGGACAGGTTTACTTTCACTTCTAGAGAAACTACTGATAACTGCTTTCTCTCTGAATTTTTAAGCTTCTTAGTAGTGGGGTTTCTTTGCAAAGATAGTCTAGAGGCCTTCAGCTCTTTTAAAATCTTGACTTAAAGAGCTTGCCTTTGTCCGTAATAAATCTCTGTTATAAATAAAGCATAGACTTCATTATTTCTCCGTGTGCGTGTGTATCTGTAACCTCTCCTGGGAAATGCAGGCATGACTTGAATCAGATTAGTTAGTTGCTCAGACCTAGCTAGCTCTTTGATGCTGAAACACTTGACTCCAGCAGGTGTCGCCATTCTTATTACTAACAAAAATTCCAGCCTAAAGCTCCTTCCAGGCTGACACAAACAATCTTAGCTCATGTGAGGGGTATATCATCACAAAATAGAAGGAGTAAACACATGCAATCAAGTGTAAATTTCCTTTTGAATAATTGAATTTACAGAGGCGGTTGGTTGGAAGGCCTCTGAGGTAAGTTCCCGTTTGGGCCAACTTATTGGTAGTTTATTTCTTAAATCTCAGTTTCCTCATCTATAAAGAAGGGTTACCAGTTTATAACACTTGAAATTGTTATGAGAGGGCTGTACAGTAACATATGTGATGTGTCTGTCATACGGTGCACCTTCAACGAATCTGCTTTGCTTCAAGAGTATAAGGATTTATTTGGCAAAAACAAATTACGAAGAACTTGGCCCCTAGGTAGTCAGTAGTTTGAGCAAGATAGAGTCTCAGCAAAATCATGCATCCTTAATATTTTATTAGAAAAAACATACGATCCCACTGAAATCTATATTTTCGATGCCTCTTTCAAAAAGCTTCTTGAAGTCCTAACTTATAACTGGAAGTTCAGCCTTCCTCTCTGGTGGTTGGTATCGCAATACCTTCTCTTCCCTGTCTACGCGCCGTTGACCACAGGTAGTTCTCAAAGGGACTTAAATAACCAGACTTGTAATTTTGATATATCAAAGAGCCAACTATGTGATGTGTATTCCTCTCCTCTCATTTATTTATTTATCATGCAGTTCTTAACCACTTATTTTTAGTTCTAGGTCTGTGGTCTTATTTGCCAGGACAAAGATAGAGTACATGAGAGGTACAAGTTACGGGTGTCTCACTTTCAGACCCATCTCATTATCTCCCTTTGCCAGCTGGGGCTGGCCTGGCTGGCTCTGGCTCCATTTCTGCACTGTTTTAGTTCAGAAAGTCTTTTGAATTCACGGAAGAATCACAAACTGAGTCTGTTTAGTCTCTGCATAATCTCTCCCCCAGCTCTTACATCCTCTCTTGATAGTTCTCCTTATACATTGGATGTCTTCCTCTTGCCTGTCCCTAGGCTAGGTTACTCTATGGGAGGTCCTCAGTCCAAGGATTGGGAAGCAGTTGGGGGCCAGCCCCGTGGCCGAGTGGTTAAGTGCGCGCGCTCTGCTGTGGTGGCCCAGGGTTTCACCGGTTTGGATCCTAGGCACGGACATGGCACCGCTCATTAGGCCACACTGAGGTGGCATCCCACATGCCACAACTAAAGGTCCCCACAACTAAAATATACAACTATGTACTTGGGGGTTTTGGGGGTAAAAAGCAGAAAAAAAGAAAAAAAAAAAGAAAAGGAAAGAAGATTGGCAACAGTTGGTAGCTCAGGTGCCCAATCTTTAAAAAAAAAATAGCATTGGGAAGGAGGCCCTGCTCTTGTTTCACTGACGTTAAATCATTATGGTCCCTAGTCTGTAAACTTGCAACTAGCAGGGCAGGGATGACTCAAAATTACAGTTTTCTATCCACGGTTCTGGGAACCATGATATCCTAAAACATTTAAAAGAAAACCGGAAAACTTCAACCCTGAGTAGATTAAATCATGTTATCTGTGGGCAGGCGAGAGTTACGAAAGAAAGATGACCAGCACACATTCCTATGGAAAGTCCTCAAGAAATGCCCAACACCCATGTAGAGGACTAAGACCTCAAGGTAAGATTGCTATTTCCTGAGCCCTTTGTGGGGCCCAACCTAGAAATACATAAAATACACAGGATACTCACATAAAAGCACTGTACTTCAATAAATTCTGTCTGGCCCACATAAAAGAGATTCAAGATCCCTTCCCTGAAGCAGTATATTTTATTGAAATTAACTCTTCCACTCTCCAAACTTGAACGTTTGAGTAACTGAACATATATCAAAGTGGAGAAAGTTCCTCAGACTGATCTTAGAATAATAAAGTCAGAGGATTGAGAAATTCTTTTTATTTGAAAGAAAAATTGCAGGAAATTTTAAGCAGATACGAAAACTTAAATCTGGCAAACTGTAAACTATTCTCCTTTGATGTGAGATGTAATCACAGTTTTATATTTAAAAAAATTCTTTCCTCTAAAAAAGAGCTTGGACTATACTGATTCCCATAACTTTCTGAATTTTAAGTGAGTGGAAATGGTGTTCAGAGATTTCAGAGTCTTAAGAACAATTGTCTGTTTGAAGAGCATCCTTTCAAATGAAATTGACAGTTGATATATACCTAAATTAACATTATTGTGTAGCAGATTATGTAACAGAGATGTATTTCTATATAAATATATGTAATTATTAATAAAATTGTTTCTCCCTCTGTCCACTGAAATGACCTAGAGGCAATGGCACCTCAGATGGGACCAGACTAATATGTAAACGTAAAGCTCACATTATAGTTTCTAAAATCAATTTTCTATGAAAAGGAAGTAAGGTTTTTCAGGATGATAGCTGCTTCTATGTCTAGGGGAGGAAGGTACAAAAAAATGTAGAACTTCTTTGTCAGAAGCCAAGGTTTCATTTAAAGGTTAGTGGAACCATGTCCTAAGGACACAGGAACCAAATTATAGAGGTTTGATTATGACAATATGAGCATAAAAAATGAAATAATGACTGTGGTTAATTAAAATACATTAAATCTATTAAAGTCCTGAGTCCATGATACACAAAAAAATAATAATTTAAATACACCAAGAAAGGTCAAGAGATCAGATTATATTCCTACTGGATCTTATTACTCAATCCTTTTGGTATTGTTGACACATTTATTGTATTGATGAATGATATACAATCTAGTAAGTATTTAATACATCATTTGAAAGACTTTTTCTCACTCAGGGGAGTGGCCTCAGAAGTGTGACATCCAGTCAGATAAAGATATATGTCATCATTTTTAAAATCAGTAAGATTTGCATGTTTTTAAGAATATGAATGAGAACAAGATTGTATTAATGTTTAAAAGTCTTTAAAATTTAGGGGAAAACTTATTTAAAGATCTAAATGTTCCAATCAGCAGTTTATTCTAGGTGGTGCTACAGATTTGTGTGAACAGACAGAATTATCACGTGAGGCACTCCTATGTTGAAATTATGAAGAAATCGGCGTAATAAGTAAAGGTAAGGTTCAAAGTGTTTCTTCAGAGTCACAGACAAGAATCTGAGTTATTCCCCTGGGCTAACTCTCTAGAAGAGAATAAGCTAATTAATTGAAATATTAACTGATTGCCATAATTGGGTTAGCACCTCTCAACGCTAGAGAGACTCAGAAGTAAATATAGATATTTTTATAAAAAGAAAATAGAGCATTAATATTTTTGTATTTTTATGTTTGTAATGGGTAAGAGAGTCTGACCTATTATAATGATAGCCTGGAATCTAATCTGAAATATGTAATCAAAGAATTTATTTAGATGAAATCTTACATTTTATATTTAGTATTAAAATATCGAAGAGAAACTTAGGCGGACTGCATTCATAAATATAAATTTTACTAACAACAATAGTGTGTGAGAATTTCCAATGTTCTACAACCACATACAAAAAGAAAGTCAAATTGTGTGCCAGTGAGGTCCTATTTTGAATGTAACAAATGTTAATAAAGTAGAGCATCTTTGCATATTGTTTGGTATTTATGTTCCCACTTTGGTAAAATGCCAGTTCATGTATTTCGCTCTTGTCATGTCTTTGTCATGTGCTTTGTAATTTTTTCTTATTGATTTTTTAATTAACTAATCCTTTTTTAGTTATGTATGTTCCACATAACAGTTCCAGTTCTGTTGCTTGTCTTTCCACTTCACTTGCTCCCTGATGTCTTTCAACAAATTTATCAATCTTTTTCTTTTGACTAATTTTTGTTTGACAAATTCTTTTCTACACCAAAGTATCAAAGATATTCTCATATGTTCTTCTAAAGATTTGATATTTCTCTTGTCTGTCTTCTTTCTCACTGGAGTTGATTTTTGTCACTGTGTAAGATCTAGATCAAAATCAATTGTATTGGGGCCAGTCCTGCGGCCAAGTGGTTAAAGTTCCATGTGCTCCACTTCAGTGGCCCAGGGTCGCAGGTTCGAATCCTGGGCACAGACCTACTCCACTCATCACCCATGCTATAGAGGCGTCCCACATACAAAAAATAGAGGAAGATTGGCGCAGAAGTTAGCTCAGGGCAAATCTTTCTCACTAAAAAAAAAAAAAAAAAAATCAATTGTATTGTCTCAGTGCAATATATTCTTTTCTCCAGTTTTCTCCATTGTGATCTTTGTCACAGTCAAGTTTCTATTTATGCATGAGTCTGTTTATGAGTTGTCTATTTTATTCCATTGGTCAATTTGTCTATCCCTGTGCCAATACCATGTTGTCCTCATTATTATCATTATAAGTCTTGATATCTAGTAGAATAAGTTCTCTCACCTTATTCTTTTTCTGGATGAATGTCTTGGCTATAGTTGGATGCTTGCTCTTCTAAATAAATTTTTAAATGTCAAGGTCCTTGGAAAAGCAACATTTCAATGACATGTCATTGAGTCTAAAGATAATCCAGGAAATAACAGATACTTGCATCATGTTGAGTTTTCTATCCACTCAAGTGTTTTATCTCTCCATTTATTGATGTCTTGTTTCATTTATTTAACTGATATTTATAATTCTCTTCATTTGGCTGGCACACACCTTTAGTTTATTACAAGGCAACATTTTTTGCTAGTAATGTTAATGATATGTTTTTAAAATATATGTTTTCTCCTTATTGCTATTTTAAAGAAATACAAATTTTGCATAGTAATCTTATATATAGCTGCTTTGATAAACCTTTATTAGTGCTAATAATTTGCATCTGACTTTTTAAAATTTCCAGTGTTTTAATTTTTTAAATATTTATTTATGTTTTTATTGAGGTAACATTGGTTTATACTATTACATAAATTTCAAGTGCACATCATAATATTTCCGTTTCTGTGAAGACTACATCGTGTTCACCACCTAAAGTCTAATTACCATCTATCACTGTACACATGTGTCCTTTTACCTCTTTGACTCTCCCCCCTCCTTGCTTCCCCTCTGGTAACCACCAACCTATTCTCTGTGTACATCTCTTTGTTTGTTGTTGTTGTTTGTATCTTCTGCATATGGTTGAAATCACATAATATTTGACTTTCTCTGTCTGACTTGTTTCACTTAGCATAATGCCCTCCAGGTCCATCCGTGTTGTCACAAATGGCAAGATTTCATCTTTTTTATGGCTGAGTAGTATTCCATTGTTTGTGTGTGTGTGTGTGTGTGTGTGTGTGTGTGTGTGTGTGTGTATACCACATCTTCTTTATCCATTCATCCATTGATGGGCACATAGGTTGTTTCTAAGTCTTGGCTATTGTGAATAATGCTACAAAGAACATAGGGGTAAAAATATCCTTTTGAACTATTGTTTTCATGTTCTTTGGATAAATATCCAGAAGTAGCTGGGCCGTACGCTGGTTCTAGTCTTAATATTTTGAGGAATCTCCATAGTGTTTTCCACAGTGGCTGCACCAGTTTACATTAAGACCAGCAATGTATGAGGGTTCCCTTTCCTCCACATCCTCTACAACACTTATTTATTATCTTTTTAATTATAGCCATTCTGATAGGCGTGAGGTGATATCTCATTGTGGTTTTCATTTGCATTTCCCTAATAATTAGTGATGCTGAACACTTTATCTTGTGCCTGCTGGCCATCTGTATATCCTTTTAGGAAAAATGTCTGTTCAGACCTTCTGCCCATTTTCTAATGAGGTTGTTTTGTTTGTTATTGAGTTGTATGAGTTCTTTATATATTTTGAGTGTTAACCTCTTATCAGATACATGATCTGCAACTACTTTCTCCGAGTTGTTAGGTTGTCTTTTCATTTTGTTGATGGTTTCTTTTGCTGTGCTAAAGCTTTTTTTCCCTTGCCTGAGGAGACATAATATTCAAAAACATACTTCCAAGACTGATGTTAAAGAGCTCTCTGCCTATGTTTTCTTCCAGGAGTTTTATGGTTTCAGGTCTTAGATTTAAGTATTTAACACATTTTGAGTTAATTTTAGCATATGGTGTAAGAGAATGGTCTACTTTCATTAGTTTCCCTGCGGCTGTCCAGTTTTCCCAACAGTATTTATCAAAGAGAGTTTCTCCATTGTATGTTCATGACTTCTTTGTCAAAATTTAGTTGTCCATAGTTGTGTGAGTTTATTTCTGGGCTCTTAATGCTGTCCCATTGATTTCTGTGTCTGTTTTTCTGCCAGTACCATGCTATTTTGATTACCGTAGCTTTGTAGTATATTTTGAAATCAGAGAGTGTGATCCCTCCAGCTTTGTTCCTTTTTCTCAGGATTGCTTTGGCTTTCCGGGATCTTTTGTTGTTCAATGTGAATTTTAGGATTCTTTGTTCTATTTCCATGAAAAATGTCATTGGGACATTGATAGGGATTGCATTGAATCTGTATATTGCTTTAGGAAGTATGGATGTTTTAACCATATTAATTCTTCCAATACATGAGAACAGAATATCTTTCCATTTCTTTGGGTATTCTTTAATTTCTTTCAACAATGTTTCATAGTTTTCAGTATACAAACCTTTCACCTTCTTGGTAAAATTTGTTCCTAGGTATTTTATTCTTTTTTTGTAATTGTAAGTGGGATTGTATTCTTGATTTTCTGCTATTTTGTTGTTAGTGTATAGAAACATAACTGATTTCTGAACATTGATTTTGTACCCCATAACTTTACTGTATTCATTTATTATTTCCAAAAGTTTTTTTGGTGGATTCCTCAGGGTTTTCTGTATATAAAATCCTGTCATCTGCAAATAGTGACAGTTTTACTTCTTCCTTTTCAATTTGGACCCCTTTTATTTCTTTTTCTTGCCTGATTGCTCAGGGTAGGATTTCCAATGCCATGTCAAATAAGAATGGTGATAGTAGGCATTCTTGTCTTGTTCCTGTTCTTAGAGGACTAATTTTCAGCTTTTCACCATAGAGTATGATGTTAGCTGTGGGTCTGTCATACATGGCCTTTATTGCATTGAGATACTTTCCTATTATACCCATTTTATTCAGAGTTTTTATCATATATGGATGCTGTATCTTGTCAAATGATTTCTCTGCATCTATTGAGATGACCATATGATCTTTATTTTCATTTTGTTAATGTGGTGTATCACCTTGATTGATTTGCTGATGTTGAACCATCCTTGCATCTCTGGAGTAAATCTCACTTGGTCGTGATTTATGATCCTTTTAATGTATTGTTGTATTTGGTTTGCCAAATTTCATTGAGGATTTTTGCATCTATATCCATCAATGATACTGGCCTAAAATTTTCTTTTTGAGTATTGTCCTTGTCTGGTTTTGGTATCAGGGTAATGTTGGCCTCATAGAATGAGTAGGAAATGTCCCACCCTCTTCAATTTTTTGGAATAGTTTGAGAAGGATAGGCATTAAATCTTCTTTGAAAGTTTGGTAGAATTCACTCACGACGTCGTCTGGCCCTGGACTTTTGTTTTTGGGGAGGTTTTGGATTACTGTTTTAATCTCTTTACTTGTGATTGGTCTATTCAGATTCTCTATTTCTTTTAGATTCAGTTTTAGAAGGTTGCATGATTATAAGGACTTATCAATTTCTTCTAGGTTATTCAATTTGTTGGTGTATAGCTATTCATAGTATCCTCTTATAATCCTTTGTATTTCTGTGGCATCTGTTATAATAGCTCCTCTTTCATTTCTGATTTTATTGATTTGAGCCTTCTGTCTTTTTTTGTTGGTGAGTTTAGCTAAAGGTTTCCCAATTTTGTTTATCTTTTCAAAGAATCAGGTCTTAGTTTTATTGACCTTTTCTGTTTTTCTGTCTAGTCTCTCTTTCATTTATTTGTTATTTTTACTATTTCCTTCCTTCCACTCATTTTGGGCTGTTTGTTCTTCTTTTTCTAGTTCCTTTAGTTGTATTGCTAGGTTGTTTATTTGATATTTTTCTTATTTGTTGAGGTAGGCCTGTATCACCACAAACTTCCCTCGGAGTACCACACTTACTGTATCCCATAAACTTTGGTAAGTTGTATTTTCATTTTCATTTTGTGGTCAGAAAAGAGGCTTGGCATTATTTCAATCTTTTTAAGTTTATTGAGACTTGTTTCATGTCCTAATATGTGATCTATCCTAGAGAATATTCTACATGCATTTGAAAAGAATATATATTCTGCAGTTTGGGGATGGAATGTTCTATTTGTATCTACTATGTCCAACTGGTCTATTGTGTCATTTAAGGCCAATGTTTCCTTATTGATCTTCTGTCTGGATGATCTATTGATTGATGTAAGTGGAGTGTTAAAGTCTCCTATTATTATTGTTTTATTGTTAATTTGTCATTTTATATTTGTTAATATTTGCCTTATATATTTAGGTGCTCCTATGTTGGGCACATAGATATTTATGTTCTCTTGTTGGATTGTCCCCTTTATCATTATGTAATGCCCTTCTTTGTCTCTTGTTATCCTTTTTTTTAAGTCAATTTTTTCTGATATAAGTATTGCTACTTCAGCTTTCTTTTCATTTCCATTTGCATGGAATACCTTTCTCCATCTCTTGACTTTCAGTTTATGACAGTCTTTAGGTCTAAAGTGTGTCTCTTGTATGCAAGATATATACGGGTCTTGTTTTTTATCCATTCACCCACTCTATATCTTTTAGTTAGAGCATTTAGCCCATTTATATTTAAAGTAACTGTTGATAAGTGTGTACTTATTGCCATTTTGTTACTTTTTTTGGATGTTTTTGTAGTTCTTCTCTGTTCTTTTCTTCTCTTGCTCTCTCTCTTGCAGTTTGATAGCTATCTTTAGTGTCATCTTTGGGTTCCTTTTTCTTTATTTTTTTGTGCATTTATTATAGATTTCTGGTTTGTGGTTACCATGAAATTCACATATAATAACCTATGTAAATAGCAATCTATATTAAGCTGATAGTCGCTTAAATTTGACCCCTTACTAGAATCCCTACACTTTTACTCTCCTCCCACTAATTTGTGATATAGTCTTTTTTTTCCCTAAATACTAGTCTTTTTTGAAGAAGAAGAAGACTGGCCCTGTGGTAACATCTGTTGCCAATCTTTGGGGTTTTTTTCTCCCTAAGCCCCAGTACATAGTTGTATATCTGAGTAGTAAGTTCTTCTAGTTCTTTTATGAGGGGTGCTGCACAGCATGGCTTGAAGAGCAGTGCATAGGTCCACACTCAGGATCCAAACTGGCAAACCCCAGGCCACCGAAGCAGAGCACATGAACTTATTCAATATGCCACCAGGCTTGCCCCTCAATATCAATAGTCTTATCTATGATTAAGGCGTTTCCTTTTTCCTATCACTTTTTCTTCTTTACTTTACTATGTGATCCAGGACTTTCTGTGCAATATTTAATAGACATGGTAATAATAATCTTCTCATCTGGATCCTGATATTAAAGTAAATTCTTTTATTTCTTTTTTTTACCTTTAACATTAATGTTTGATGTAAGTTACTGATCCTTATTATATATACTGGTACTTCCCATCCCTTTGAGCATGATAACACCAATAGAAAATGATAAATTTTAAGGATGCATTGATGTAAATGGATGAGGCTGCTCAAGATAGCAGACAACAGACTAGATTGTTCTGCCTAGTCCAGGCCACACCTACTGCACCTAAGACTGAGGAGATAATATGGTAGCACAGCCATAACATATTCTTGGTGAACCGGTTGAAAGCTTTGCCTTGATCTGAGGAATGTAACTAGGAGGACCAAGATGGCCCAATATTTTTCTTTCTGTTGTTGTTCAGGAATAGGGAAAGAGTCAATATAATTTACCTGCCTGCTATGAGCTGGATGTTCTCCCCTAGGAATATTTTTCAGAAACAACTGCAAATTTTACCTTTCCTGTTGGCTGGAAGTGTAATTTTATTAACGATTTGAGCTTAAATAAAGTTCAGTGTTGTATGTCACCATTCAGCCCATCACTGCATGACTTGAGTTCGCTATTTTCATGGGCCCACACTGCTGCTTCAAGAGACAGAACTAGAACATCAACTTGATTCCAGTTACCTTCAGAAACTGGAATAGTAGTTCTTTGGTGAGCAACAGTGTGTTCTACTTTGATTTGCGCTCAGAATTGCCATAGCAAATTCCAAAGAGCAGTGCCTGACACAGGGGCCCCTTTATTGTTCATTTATTTGCCAGACCAAATCACAAGTCCATAAGCAACCATCCAAGAGTCAATATGGACCCAAAGGTGGAGATTTTATTTGTGTCCAGTTCTCAAAGTGCCAGAAACAGGGCCTGTAACTCAGCCCACTGGGTGGCTTACTTGCTTTTGCCTTCTTCTGAGAAGAGTTTACTATCTGCTGGACACAGGACAACTGCTTTCCCTATGGTGCCATGGCATTCCATTCTGGAACCACCACCTGTGAACCAGGTCAATTCTCTTATATCCTCAAGAAATTGATGAAAAGGCAAGGCCCATCAGTGTAAGCAGAAGGCAATTCTTCAGATGGCTTTTTATGAGCACCTAGTGGAAAATAGGCTACTTGCTCATGAATATGTTGAGTTCCACTGTGTATTATGGTAGAGTGCTTCTGTAATATCATTTCCATTTTATGATGGAAGTTCCTTTGAGATTTCTCTCCTTGTTGCATTGCTTTTTTGACATTACCTATGACATGAGGGCTAATTCAAGAGTTGATATAATTGTAGGTCCTTCAATTTTCAGTTAATGGAGTTGTCTTAGTAAATTCCAAACAACTAGCTAGTAAC
This sequence comes from Equus asinus, assembly GCF_041296235.1. Classification (NCBI taxonomy): domain Eukaryota; kingdom Metazoa; phylum Chordata; class Mammalia; order Perissodactyla; family Equidae; genus Equus; species Equus asinus. The sequence continues at coordinate 9,767,935 of NC_091796.1, forward strand.
TATGTTTAAAAGAAATTTACCGAAGTGCAGTATCAAATATTTTTCTTGTCTAAAAACCCAGAGGTCACTGTTGACCACAATTATGAACTTTTGCCAAAGACTTGAGTCTGCATGAAGGCAGGTGCTTGATATTTTGAATATCACTTCAGCATTAGCACCTGTATTAGTCAGCTCAGGCTGCTATAACAAAATACGATAGACTGGGTGGCTTAAACAACAGACGTTTATTTCTGGAGGTTCTGGGAGGTTTGAAAGTCAGAGATTAGGATGCCAGCATGGTCAGTTTCTAGTGAGGGCTCTCTTTCTGGCTTGCAGAAAACTGCCTTCTTGCTATATCTTTATATGGGTGAGAAGAGAAAGTTCTCCTGTCTGTTCCTCTTCTTATAAGGACACCACTTCCATCATGGGGGGGTCCCACCAACCCATGACCTCATCTAATTACCTTCCAAAGATCCCACCTCCAAATACTATCACATTGAGAGTTAGGGCTTCAACATATGAATGGGGGGGGACACAAATATTCAGTCCAGAAATCTATGCTTTTGGCTCCCCCAAATTCATGTCCTTCTCATATACAAAATACCTTCATTCCAATAGCCCCCAAAATCTTAATTCCTTCCAGCATCAACTCTAAAATCTAAAGTCCAAAGTCTCATCTAAATGCCATCAGATTTGAGTGAGGTGAGGTATGATTCATCCAGAGGCAAAATTCCTCTCCACTGGGAACCTGTAAAGCCAGATGTTTCAGTTAGTTCAGGCTGCTATAACAAAATATAACAGACTAGATGGCTTAAACAACTTATTTTATACAGTTCTGGAGGCTTTAAGTCCAAGATTAGAGTGCCAGTATGGTTGGGCTTTGGTACAGCCCTCTTTCTGGCTTTCAGATGGCTGCCTTCTCTCTGTAACATCACATGGAGGAGAGAGCGAGCTCTGGTCTCTTCCTAGTCTTACAAGGACACTAATCCCATCATGACCTCATTTAAACATAATTGCCTCCCAAACATCCCACCTCAAAATACCACCACACTGCAGGGGCTGGCCTGGTAGCATAGTGGTTAAGTCTGTGCACTCCACTTCAGTAGCCCAGGGTTCACCAGTCTGGATCCTGGGCATGGACCTATGCACTGCTTATCAAGCCATGCTGTGGCAGGTGTCCTACTTATAAAATAGAGGAAGATGGGCACAGATGTTAGCTCGGGGCTAATCTTCTTCAATAAATAAACAAATAAAAATACCATCACATTGGGAATTAGAGCTCAGCATATGAATTTTGGGGGACACAATTCAGTCCATAACAACAACATATGGTCCAAACAGGATAGCTTGAGCTACAACATCTGCAGTTCCAAGACTTCTTGTTGTTCAGGCTTCCAATCAAATATTGCCTTTTCCCAAGTGATTTAAATGGATTGGGCTGAAGAGTATCCTTAAGTAAGGGATATGATTTCTCCAAAAGCGAGGTAGGCCTGTCAGGCATTAGGCTTCTTGTTTAGTCTGTGGGGTAAGAGCATGAACATTTATTCCTAGTGGTCTGCAGTGTATCACAAGACATTCCAGCCCATGTAATCCTCCTAAATTTTATGATCTATGCAAGGTTCTGGATTTTCTTCAGGATTCATTAACATCCTTGATCAGTCATATGACTCATGATCATAGTAAAGTTCCTTTTAGCTTGATTCTCAGTTTCGGAAATAATCATATCATCAATATAGTGCACTAGAACACTATACACTTGTAGTACCCTAGATCAGCCTCACTAGATTGTGACAATGCACAGGGGAACTCAAATACCTAGAGGCAAATGTATGTTGGAAGCCATTCCACACGAATGCACATTGGTGTTGACTCTCCCTAGCAACTAATATTGAAAAAAGGCATCAGCCAGGTCAGCTGCAGAAAACTGGTCACCTTTAGCTTTTGAATTGATCTGTTTAGCAGTTGAATAGTCTGGATCATATTGGGGACTGTTGAAGCTATTAGGGTTACTGTTTAAAGGAGTCCCCTATAGTCCATGGTCAGCCTCCACAATCCATCAGCCTTCCTCACTGGCAACATTAGTTCACTGTAGAGTGAGTGTGTGGGCATTAACACACCTGCATCTAACATGTCCTCAATTAAGGCAGTAATTTTTCATTGATATAGGCCTATAATAGTGTTTCAAATTAACTATTTGAGTAGGCTTAGGTAACTATAACAGTTCCCATGATTCATACTCAATTATTACTGAATCTAGGGTAGATCTAGAAGTTATTTCTTTTTCTCATTTTACTCAGTAGAGGGAGGAACTTTTAGCCAACCGTTATATCCATACCAATTTTACATTCAGGTAAGGGAGACATCCCCACAGTATATTTTTTTAAATCATATATTTCAACTTTTAATAAGGCTTTAATTTTTATTCATTTTACAGTAGCATCTCCCTGTCCCCATAAATTAATACTATCACCCGTAGGCGGCTCATTAGTAGGTCTAGGCAATGCTCCTGTATGCAGAAGATCTAAAAGAGTTTCTTCTCCATCTGCAGGCCATTTCACCCAAACATTTGTAAAAGGCCTTGATTCTCCCACAGGGACTTGGTGAGGAGACCCTGTCTCTCATGTCATGCTCTTTCTCCATTACTGCTTATGGTAGGCAGAATTCTGAAGATGTCCTCTCAAGGTTCTCATACCCTGCTTATCCACTCAAAAGCTGATCGAGGTACTGCTCTGAAGGGACTTCGCAGATGGAAGGAAGGTTACTAACAGGTGATTTTAAGATAGAGAGAGCATCCCGGATTATCCAGGTGCACCCAATGTATCTACATGATCCCTTAAAAACAGAAGAGGAAGGGGGCTGGCCCCGTGGCCGAGTGGTTGAGTTCGCGCACTCCACTGCAGGCGGCCCAGGGTTTCGTTGGTTTGAATCCTCAGCGCTGACATGGCACTGCTCATCAAACCATGCTGAGGCAACGTCCCACATGCCACAACTAGAAGGACCCACAACGAAGAATATACAACTATGAACTAGGGGGCTTTGGGGGAAAAGAAAAAAAATAAAATCTTAAAAAAAAAAAAAAAAACAGAAGAGGAAGGAAGAGGAGTCAGAGAGCTCCAGCAGAAGGGAACGTTAGAGAGCTCTGAAGCCTGAAAAGGACATCATCTACTGTTGCTGGGTTTGAAGGGGGCCATACTCAGGGAACGTAGGTGGTCTCTAGAAGCTGAGAAGAGCCCCTAGCCACCAGTCAGCAAGGAAACAAGGGCTGTAGTCCTACAACTACATGGAAGTGAATTCTACTAAGCAACTTGAATGAGCCTGGAATGGGTTCTTTCCCAGAGTCTTCTGACACCCTGATTTTGGCTTTGTGAGACCTAGGGCACAGAAACTAGCTCAGCTGACTGGACTTCTAATCTAAGAGCTGTGAGATAATAAATTTCTGCTGTTTCAAGCTGTAGAAATAGAAAACTGATAGCTTGCAGTAGTATTAAAAGTGGGTATTTTGGAGATGCTGTAGGCTCATGAGAACCTTTCTCTAACTGAAATTCCTCTAATCTTGGGCAAGACAAGCATATCTGCTTTGAGATTTGTATATCTTGGGAAATTTGAGAGGAGGCAGTGTGTTTCCTCGGCTTCCTATAAAATTCTATCAAAGTTTCGGTGGGAGTTTAGCCAGTTTCCTCCTTCTCAACGCCATTTTAAATTAACCGTCTAATGATTTCCACAGCATTAGGTCCTGAATTATTGCCCTCTTCTTGTTTTGATTCCTTTCTTTTGTAAAACTGTAACCTTTGTATTATCTTGAAGTCTCATAGGAGGAAGCTGGGATAAAAGACCCCAGATTGCATCTTTTACATCCTCTGAGGTCCTAGGAGCAAAATCACAAATGGTGTTCATAGTGGTGGCGCTCCTTTCATCGTAACCTGGGTGAGAGGCATCCCCGGGGAGTTTGTCACTTAGCAAGTCCACTAACGGCTCATTGTCATATAGCCAGTCTGCTACTGTCTGCATCAGCAGCATTTCTGCAGCTTTAGTAGACATTAGCACTTAAATGACATGGGAGGGGCAGAGCAGTTAACCTGCTCTATTACGAATGTCCCTGTCTTAATCCATTCTGGTCAGCAAGGACTTTTCCTTGAACTGTCCCCACAAAGACAGCAGCCGAAAAGGGATCCAGGATGAGTGCAAACATCCCCTTCTACTCAACAGTGTTCAAAGCCAGAGGCACTGCTCCTTGAGCTAAGATTCTCAGGATCCATTTTAACAGGGTCACCAGGACAATGCTTGTAACAGTCTACAAACTGCCTCCAATTCATTGCTGCACAATTCCTCACTTCACTGGTTTCTAGTCCTCCATCTGCAACTTGCCCGACTTGAGTTATCTCCTTAGTTGTAGTAGGTATCACAGGCTAAGCTGACCCATCAAAAGTTTGTGCCCAGGTTTCTTTGGCTGGGGCTCCATTTGCCAACCAGAGAGGATGAAGCTCCATCAAAGGAGACTGTGGATTGTCACTTTGCTAATACTGAAAGGAGCAACCAGGAACTGATTTAGCCAATCTGCCAACAGTTGGCAAATTGTCTTCTAATTTTGCTAGCTCCTGGCATTCAGGTTCTGTCATTTCTACATTGCAGTGGAAAGTCTTATAATCAGTAACTGATTTCAAAGCCTGTGTTACTTCACACCAAGCACAGCTTGGCAACCACCTCTGCATCAATAGTTCATTTGCATCCCCTTTATCAGAACCATTCTTTTTCTTTCTAAATAATGTCTAACCCATGTTTTTAGCAAAAAAATGCGTCAGAAGTCTTCTAAGAAATCCTACCTCTAATGCAAACTGTATGTACTAAAATAGGCTTTGATTGCTAAAGAAGACTGTTAGGGCCCCAAATAACAATACTTACAAATCTATAACTTATTCGAGAAAATGGATACAATATAACAACAGTGTAGAAGTAAGGATTTAGATGCCTGTCAAAGGCTGTCTCACGGCAAGGGGTCTGGGGAGGTCTGGTACAAGTTTTTACCTTCTACTTTCTATAAGGGTCATGTTTTAGAGCACTTTCTCTCTTGGATCAGGAACCACCTACATGTGCTTAGAACTCCTTGGAACTAGGGAGCCCAGGAATCTCACTGGGTTTTTAAATATCTTTCTGGTCACATATACATATTCCTGCTACAAAGTCAGTCTCAACAGTTGCAAATCAGGACTCTCACTCCTACAATAAACAATGCTGGTAGGCTCGTAAAAACCAACCGAAAACTCCTTGGATGCATGGTTACAAAAGTGACATTAATAATCAGCTTGTTTGAGGTACTCGGACCAGAGCTTAATGAAATGCAGGAACTTTAGCAAAACAGCTCAGGCTAATTCCAGGACTGCTGGAAATTAACCTGCACAGCACATGATGTTGAAGAATCGTCCTTCTATTCCTGGTTTACTGTCATGATTGGGGGTTGATATCTATCAAATTCTTTTACTGCATTTATTTAAGTGATTACGTATTTTTCATCTTTTATCTGTTACTGTGGAAAATTTACATCAATTTTCCCCTTAATGTTAAACCATGCTTGCATTTCTGGGAAAAAACCCAAGTTTATCTTTTGTTGTGCATTACTAGATCTGGTTTGATAATATTTTATTTGGAATTTTTCCCACTTTTTGTTCATGAATGAAATTGACCTGTATAATTCCTTTCTCACACGTGCCTCCTCTGGTATTGTTACTGAGTTTATACTAGCTTCATGGAACAAATTGAGAAGTGTTCTTTTTTTTCTATTCTCTGGAAGATTTGTAACAGATGTTTTTTTTTCATAAAAGTCAGATAGCACATTTTCTTTATGAGATAATTTCAAATTTCTGATTCAATTTCTTTAATGACTATCCAATTATTCTCTTTGCAGTTCGTGAATCGATCTTGGTAAGTTATATTTTTATAACTTTTTGATTTTAACTTTTCATATATGTCGTGACAATGTTCTTTACCTTTTTAACCTCCACTGTCTATATTTATGTCCATCTTTTGGTCCTAATTTTATTAATGTAATTAATATACTGAATAAACAATAATGGCAAGATAATCAAAATACAACTGATTGTTGTCCCATCATTCTGTTAAACATTTTTCAGTGTGAGTATTCTACTCCTGTCCCAGTATGAAAATTCTAACGTGCCCACTTGGATAATAGATAGTTCTAACTAACCTTAAGTTGCAGACGCAGTCTAATAATTTGCATATCCATTCCTAATATTAACCAAAATTCTGAACTAGATTTCCCATCAAAAATTTTTCCCCTTGCCTCCTAGAGACTGTTTTAGGCTGGAAACTTGCAGTGGGATAGGTTAGGGGGTCTTGATCTGCCTTCTCTCATTTGCCTTCTCCGGCTAGCTGCCTGGGGCTTTACTCTTCCAGGGTGGGTATGTAGAGACAGAGAAGGGGATGGTGCTACAGCTGTTCTGCTTGGACTGGTCCAATATTAAATTGGCTTCCACGTCTCTGGGCCTGAAGGATGATTCAGCCCGCCTCTCCGAAGGTGTCTTGGTGATTTCTGGATGTTAGATGTTTTCTCATTTCTTCCTTCTCTCTTATACGCTCTCACTCTATTTCTGGATTCACTATAACAACCAATTTGTCCATTGTATTGGTTGCTTCAAAAAACACACTTTGGGACTTACGTCTTTGAGTCTACTGTGTCTTCTTCCTGTCTCTCTAAGTGAGTTAATGTAGGTAAAGCATTCAGAAGCTTGTCCGACTACATATACACCGTACAAGTGATAACTCTTATAACCCACTAGGAAGTGAACTGCACGAGCTTCCATTTTGTTCACAGCACATAGAACAGTTGCTGGCACAATAAAGTAAACGTCCCTGTTTATTTTTTGTGCCTCCCTTCTTTTCTATTGTTTCTCCCACTTCTTAAGGAGAATATTTAGTTCACTGATTTGCACTTTCTTCAGTCTAAAATAAAAAAGCATTTATGTTTATAAGTTTCTCTGAATGTACAGATTTTGCTACATCCTACAATTTTAATAGGCGTATTTTCTTTCTTGTTTCGTTCTGAGTATATTTTAGTTCCTATTATTATTTTTTACAAAGATGTTATTTATAAGTATGTTTTGAAAATCCAGATTTGGGGGTATTTAACTAATTAGGGTATTATGGATTTATAACCTAACTGCATTATGGTCAGAGAATATATTGATAAAACTACATTTTTTTCAGTCTGTTGAGTCTTAATGATATGTTAGATATACGAATTTCTTTTACTTCTTCCATGTGTGTTAGAGAAGAGTATGTACTCCCTGCTTGTTGAATGTAGAGTTCTGCAAATGTCCACTTTGTTTTCAAACTTTTGTTCTCAGGACCACTGTACGTTCTTAAAAATATATTGAGGACTTCAGAGATTTTTTTTAACGTGGGTTATATCTAACAATATTTACCATATTAGAAATTAAAACTGAGACATTTAAAAATATGTAATGTTATTTATTTACTTTTTTGAGGAAGATTAGCCCTGAGCTAACTGCTGCCAATCCTCCTCTTTTTGCGGAGGAAGACTGGCCTAGAGTTAACATCCGTGCCCATCCTCCTCTATTTTATACGTGGGATGCCTACCACAGCATGGCTTGCCAAGCGGTGCCATGTCTGCACCCAGGATCCGAACCAGCGAACCCCTGGCCGCTGAGAAGCGGAACGTGCGCACTTAACCACTGTACCACCGGGCCAGTCCTGTAAGGTTATTTACAATTAACAAAACCATTATGCACCATCAAGACATAACAATTATAAAAAAATTGATTTTCATTTCTAGATTTGTTTTTACCTCATGTATTTTACACAAAGCAATCTAAAAATGAATGGTATTTTCTGGATTTATTTTTCCTCAACACCACTGAGATCTGCAGGATAGTGCAACAGCATCCCCTGGGAACTTACAAATGCAAATCCAGGCCTACTGGATCAGATTCTGTAAGGATTGGTCGGAAACTGCTTTGTCAAGTTCTCTAGGTAACTGATGGTTAGTACGGTTTGAGAAGGACTGCTTCACACTGTATAATGACCATCTTTCCATTACAAAACTTATATAACTTTATTTGTTTTTATTTTTCAACTTTTGTTACAGTCTCTATACAGAAAAGTACAAAACCATAAGGGCAGAGCTCAATGCATTTTCACAAAGTGAACAAATCTGTGTAGCCAGCACTCAGATCAAGAAACAAAACGTTACCTGTACCCCGACTTTTAACACTATTGGTTAATTTGCCTGGGTTTGAGCTTATGTACATAAAATCATACAGTGAGTACCTTTCTTTGGTTTCTCACTTCTTTTGCTCGACATTTCATTCGTGATATACATCCACCTAGTTCCCTGACAATAGTTCATTCATTCTCATTGCTATGGAGTATTCTGCTACAGGAAAACAGCACAACTCATCCAGTCTACCAAGACATTTGAGTAGTTTAGCTTTTCACAATCACAAACAGACCTGCTATAGACATCCTTGAACACGCCTTTTGGTGAGGATATGTATGCATGATATATGAGGCATATACATGTATAATATGCAGTTCACTTAAAAGCCTTTTGTTAAAACACTTGTTACATTTAATGCAGAACTTTCCAAATCTCAATTCATAACCACTAGAGACAGACAAGCAGGAAAAACACAATTTTTCATTAGTTAAAAATGTATGCCATATTGTACTATGAACTTACTAAATATAAGTTTTAGCATATGCAAATTTACCTTATTTTCTATACAAAAACTCTAAGAAATTTGCTTTTGTTTGATCATTTACAGATTCTCCAGGTCCATGATATGCAACGGAAATACAATGCAAGCCACATATGTAATTTTAAATTTTCTAGTAGTCACATTGAAAAAGAAAAAGAAACAGGTGATACTAATTTTAATAATATACTTTACTTGCATCTAAAATATTATAATTTCAACATATAATCAATATAAAAATATTTAGAAATTTTACATTATTTTTTATGTCTTCAAAATCCAATGGAAACTTTACATTTATAGTACATATCATTCCAGACTCTAAAATTTCATCAGAAATACTTATTCAGTATTTAGATTTAATTTACAGTTGAAAAAGGAGATTTACATAACCGGGTTTTGCCAGCTATACTTAAAGTTTTCCAATAACTGAATCAAGTATCAGTTTTAACACTTCACTTTATTAAGATTAAATTATTCAGTTACTCAGTCACACTAACCACATCTGCAGAGCTTAAAAGCCACATGTAGCTGCTGGTTACAGTATTGGAAAGCTTATGTCTAGGTCAAGAGTGGTTTATGTTGTGCTCCACATGCTAATTGAAGCCATGATGCAAATTCTAAAGGAGCATTTTCTTTTATATGCTGTGGAAGATGGAGAATTTTGAAATAGATGAGAATGAGAATTTTTTTAGTCTACTTTTTTTGGGATATCTTTATACTTTTCTCTGAATTTTGCTGTGAACCTAAAACTGCTCTTAAAAAGTAAGGCTTTTTAAAAAGAAAATGTAACATAGAAGATTTTTGCTAAAACAGCAAAAATGCTGATGGTAATAACATTCAATCTAGCTGATGATGAAGATTACAAAATGTACAGGGCATGGAAACAGCATGGCTGGTTCAGCAGGGAACTGTCCCTAGGGAAGCATAGTTAGGGGAGAATGGACTAATGGAGAGAAGGTTGAGAAAACAACAGATGATGACCGTACTTGCAGACAGTATAAATCCATGATTTTTTCCTGTACTCCAGGATGTAATATGAAAGTTTAAAGTGATCTGTTTTGAATTGTATTTTTGAAACACCAATCTAGCAAGTGATGGACATGATGGCTTGGGGTTAAACTAGAGGCTAGGAGCCCAGTTAAGAGGCTATTTCAACTATCCAAGCAAGAGAAGATGAGAATCTGCCCAGGGAGTAATGGAGATGGAGAAAATGGGGACAGATTCAAGAGATATTTAGGCAATAAAAGATGTGGTGACCAGTTGGATAAAATATTAGGTTGGGAAATACCTAGCATAACTCCCAGGGAAATGCACTGCTCAAACATTTGGACCATTAGCCAAAATAGGATGACTGAAAAGGGGACAAGGAAGAGGGAAGGGGATAATTCCAGGGCAGAAAGAAATCCTGCCAGGCACTGTTGTGTTACAGAAAGAACACCAGCTCTGGGGTCTGAGACTCTTTCAAATAGCAGCTCCATCATTTATAGTTATTAAGCAAATTACCTTCTCTGAGATCCTGGATCCTAATCTATAATATTTCCTACTTTGAGAACTTCTATGAGGATTAAATATTTATGTATGTTAAGCTCTTCGAATAAGCCAGATGCTCAATTAAAAAATATATCTGAATCTGCAGAAGGCCTGCTCTGGATATTACGCCATATGCATAAAAAGGATGAAACCTAGGGCCTGTTCTCAATCAGATTATAATTTAATCTTCTTGTCGTTAGGAATAGCAACGTTTTGAGATTTCTGCCTGTTGGAATTTTGAACCTAAGGTGAACTGGCTGACATCATAATCCATTTCTATTCTCATAACACACGTTCAGTAACTGACTTAAATCTAAATCTTCTGGTCTTTTATGTCCCATAAACATTTTGTCTAGGTCAGATGCAGTGACTGCTGGAAGAACCATCACAGAAAACTGTATCGCTTTTCTAAGTAATTTTTATAAATGTTTTATAATGCTTATTTCAAACATAAAAAACAGGAACAAATCAACAAAAAATTATATCCCACGATCAACTTCATTTTTTCAGGTTTCAAAAGAAACAATTTTTAAAAAGGGAATTCTTTAGTTGGCAAAACTACATTAATGGGGCTTAGGACTATAAGACATCTCCCCTTTTGCAAACAGGTTCAAGGAAAATTCCAAATTCATTGGAAATATATGGAGGGTCACACAGCAATCCATAGCCTCCCATCTTTCTACCGCCGCTAACATCCACCTCTTTCCACGAATTTGATCGCTCATTACACACGAACAGGAAGTGGAAGAGCTGGCGGAATTCAACCTCAAGATGCGTCGGTGGAGTCTAATGCATCTTCCAAGGGTAGCGGGCATTTAACTTGCGGAAAACGCCCCCCCAATCTACGCAGCCTGCTCCACTCCAACACGAAAACACCCCCTCCCTAGGTTCCCACGCTCCTCGCGGCAGCTGAGAGGGCCAAGTTTAAAAACGCGACCGCGCGTGCGCCGCACTTGCGCGCATGCGCCGCAGTTACGCGCATGCTCATTGGCGGAGACCGGCCGGGTCCTGGGAGGGTGCGAGGCAGGCCCGCCCCGCCCCCGCCCTCAACGCCGAGCTTCCGTTCCGCGCTGTGCAGCTGGGCTTCCCTTTCCGAGAGTGCCGGTGGCGACCGCCGGGTTCTGTGTCCTCTCCGCAGAGTCTACCCCCTTTCCTGCAGTGAGCATGGCAGCTTGGAGACGCGGGGTTGCCCTGCGGCTCTGCGCCACAGGTAAGGGCCGTGCGTGGGCGAGGGGGGCGGGCGCGGGACCCTCCCTGAAGGGGTCGGGCCTGGGCAGGGGTCTCGGGCCCCGGTGGGGAGAGGCTGCGGGGTTCGCCGAGATGTCCCTCTGCTCCCGGGTCCCCCTAACTGAGCGGATGCCTTTAAGGTCCTTCCCCCAACGGGCCCTGCGGGGATCCGCGGCAGCCACCCGAGAGATGCGGCTGTCTTCCGTTCCTCCTTTGCTGAGTGTGGCAGGAAGTTTCAGGAGCGCCGACTCCCATCGATCGGCTTGAAGGATGTTGCCACCTTCCCAGCTTGTGGCCAAGCCTTGCTTTGGCTTTAGGTTCCGAGTCTTGTCACGTCTGAAGAATTTTTACCCACCGGGCTCCAGGAGGCATGGCCAAGGAAGGATCATGGTCAGGTCGCCGAGGTTGTGCGATATGAGAAGTGATCTGAGTACGTGTTGGCCTTTCTCGGCCTCCTCGTGCCAGCATCGGGAACCCTGGTCCTCACTGTGGTGTGTTCACTTACTCAGCGACCGTTTACCTCTCACTACGTGCCAGGCACTCTTCTGAAATAAGTGTTAGACGTGTAGCTCATTTTGTTTCTATCAATCAGTTTGGGGGAAAGAAACCTAATAGTATTTTGATGGCATTTGGAGTTTATACTTAGGAGATAATTACTATTAGAGAAAAAGGAGAAATACCAGAAAAACGATTTCTATCTCTACTCCAAAAATATGGACTGGTAAAAAAGGAAAGAATAGGATGAGAGAAAAAGTATATGTAAAAGGAATTTCTGTGCCTTAGACTTACCAGCCTACATAGAACTTACCTGTCACATTATGGTTGCACGAGGAGTAAATGTTTATTAAATGGATGAACTACTTATGCTTGCATTGTTTTTGCCCTGGGATGGATCAGTGATGTATATTTTGGTAGGTTGTAAAAAATCAAAAACATTTTTTAGGTGACTAAGCATAAGGTACAAGCCAAGTGATAAATCAGCACTTATTGTATTGTGTATATTTGTCTTTTCTTTTTCAGTTGTTTTACTTGATATGGCTTTCTGTAAAGGGTTTGTAGAAGATTTAGATGAATCGTGAGTATATTTATTTTTAAATAGTATCTTAACTTCTTCCAACTCTAATATTATTTGAATATTTGCATAAATATAATCTTTTAATAATAGAGACAGTGATGACCAATGCTAGTATACCACTCATTTTCATTCATTTCATTCAGAGTTGCCCTAAGTGCTGTGTGTGTACAAAATGGGGTTATGTTCAAAGAGTTGCTAACAGTTATGAGATCAGAAAACTGGCAAACTTTCTATATTCTACTTTATCATTTTACCTTGTATTTGTTATGTTTTTCTGCTGTAGACTACGGAGTGGGTACTGAAATTCTGTAACGGCGCTGTGTATTTATCTTTATAGTAGCCCAGCACTAATCACAAGGCCTTGCCTATGGACCAGAATCCTATGGGTGATCTTTCAGGCCTGACCGTAGGCAATTACAAGGTTTTGCCGGGCAGGCCTCGAGAGAGAAGCTGCCCTCCCCACACCAGACTTGGTGTACAGCCAGTGCACTGCAGTGTCTGGAGGGAGTTGTAGTCATAGCCTCAGGCCCTCTGGGCCAGCCATGATCCTGTGGATGTCTGCATTCCTAGCCTGGTTGCTCTTTTGGAGACCTCCTGACTGCTGGCCTCACCTAAGGCATTTCCTGGGCACCTCTGCTGAGACCTCCTTGCCGAGGGGCTGGCCGAGGTTCTTTTCTCCCCTTGGAGTCTGTACCTTTCCGCTCCTGTCCCTTATCCTTCTCCTTCCCTCTGCCCACGGGTCCATAAAGAGGCAGAAGCCTCTGGTTCAGTGCTCCTCAGCAGTGAGATGAAGTCCTCCGTCTGTCCTGCAGTACCTGCCCTTCTCCTGTGGCTCTTCCACTCAGAAAAATGGAGCACTAAGGAGCTGGTGCCTTTTGTTTGTCCTCTTGGCTTGCATTGTTGCTGTAAGTGATTCAAGGCTTGATTCTTACTTTTAGTTTGGCTGTTGTCCTAATTAACCACCTCTACACAACAAAATTGATGTAGCAGCAAGGTGGTCAATTGAGCACAATGCTGTTCTGGAAAAGCAAAAAGCCTGAGAGTCCTTTGGGGCACTTCACCAGCCAAGTACTGATGGGTATTGGGGAGTGCTAGTGGATCCCTGGCGGAAACTTTTTGATTCTGCAGAGACCCGTTGTTCACAGGGAGATAACCTTGTTAAACTTAGTGGTACCTAGAGGGGTGTGTCACTACAGGCCTCCTCCTCTAGGATGCCCTGATGGCATGACTTTGTGTGAGGCGGGGGTAGGGGGAGGATGAGCAGGTACAGACACCCAGGACCCTCACCTTCCTCAGTTGGGTGCTGTGTGGACTCTCACAGGTTTGGCCCACCCATGATGGGTTTCCTATCATTGGAAAACATGTCTAGCCCACCCTCACAGAGGCTATAGTGGTCCTGCAAGCCCTCCTGGTGATCCTCGGGTGTACAGTGAGGGATTGGGAACAGAGGATAATGAAACTGTTAACCAGACTCAGATTTCTAGGTTTGTCTTTGCTGGTCCTGCTTTGTACCCAGTTAAGCCTCCTCATGAAGCCAGATTGGTTGGTCTATGACACAGTTCAAGTCTTAACTGACAAGTTTCCAGACATGGAAAAGCAGCTACCACCAAGATAGCAAACATTGACCAGCACAAAGAGTGACAGTAAGAGTGAGAACTGGGCACTCTCTCCTGGGTGACCCATGCAAAAGACTTTCTGAAAAGGTCTCCAGCTGTGGTAAGTCAGTAATGGAGTCTCAAAGGAGGAGATTAATAAGCTCTTCACCAAGGACCTCATGGTCAGGTAGCAAGCCATGAGGGACTGGACTGGTGGCCCCACTATGATCGGCATGATGGCAGCCCCGTGAGTATCACAAGTACTGTCCCCACCATCCTGCACACTGAGTCTGGAGATGAGTCGAAGAGCCTTGACATCTTTACCCACACCTTGATAATGTGTTCAGTTGAGGCCCCTATATCCGCAGGCAGGGCTGGAGATCCTATGCCAAGGGTCAGAGTTCGTTGGGAGGTGGGGAGAATTGCACTTCTTGGGCCTTTTGGATATCAGTGCACAGGTGCGTGTGATCCCTATAGTCCCTGTTACCAGGGTGAGGAGGATCCATATAATACTCTCTGGTTCTGAGTTTGTGACAACCAGTACCAGCACTGTTGCCCAGTCCTGGCTCTGTGCACTCTCGCTCACCTTTGTCCCCAAGCCCCAGTGGGAATTGCTGTAGTGAGGGCTATCTTAGTCAAGCATGTGGGAGACTGACCACCAGACTACCAGCTCCTGGTGCCATTGTCTCCCCAAAACAATATTTGCTGCCTGGCGAGTAAAAGAAATAACTGCAGTAATTGCTGAGCTGGAGGAAGCCATAGTGCTCTGTGAGACTGTTTCTCCATTCAGTAGTCCTGTCTGGCCTGTGCACAAGGCCTTGGGTACTTGGAAACTCACCATTGATTATAGCTAGCTCAGAACCGTAGTGCTGTGCTTGACACTAGTGGTAGCTGATATCAGGAAGATGCTACTGGACGGAGCTTGGTCTGTAGCATTTGACATTGCAAGTGCCTTTTCTGGCATCCCTCTCTACTGGGCCGATCAGAATCAATTTCCTTTCTGTGGAATGGATTCCAGTACACCTTTAATGTCCTTCTACAAGGCTATCTAAATTCCCCACGTATCTGCCGTCAATGGGTAGGCCATGACCTACAAAAACTCCTCCTAGAGGAGGCCTTCCACTATGCTGATAACCTAGAGGGCCTAGGCAAGGGCGCTGCCCAAAAGGACTGGACACCATAAAGACTCACAAGTGACAACATGGCTGGGCTGTTAATACAGACAGGGGACACGGACCTGTACCCAGCTGAAATTCCTGGGTGTGATCTGGGAAGCAGTACAACATCTCATTCCAGAGAAGATCATTTCCAAACTTTGAGCCTTTCTGACCCAAAAAAAAAGAGGCCCAGGGATTGATGGGCCTATTTGGCTGCTGATGCTGTCATATAACCCATGCAGGGATCTTGATGGTACCCATCTACCGGGTTACCAGAAAGGCCACCACCTTTGACTGGGGCCCTAACCAGCGCAATACCCTGGAGGCCCTCTAGCAGGCCACCAGGCCTCCCTTCTTGTGCACCCTGCTGATCCACATCTGCCATTCGAGTTACATATCTCAGCACCCTCTCAGTTCACTGGAGCTCATTGTAGAAGGACACCACCAGAGGCTAATGTGGACCTGTAAGTTCCCCAGGTTGGCTGAAAGATAACACACCCCTTGAGATGCAGTTGTTGACCTGTTGGGCCTTGGTGGATGAGTGCAGTGGTAGGCTCACGAGCAGAAATTCCAGGCATGTTGCTGAATAGGGACAGCTCTGGAATCTCTAGTGAAGTGGAGATGGCACATACAGCAGCCCTGCTGGAGTCTCACAGCTCCCTGCAAAGGTCTCACAGGTGCCCCTCCACCTCCCAGGAATAACAGACAAGGAACCGCTGCTTCCTCTTGCCCAATGGGGACCACCCATGGGCCTGGTTCACTGATGGCTCCTCCTGCTTAGCTTATAGTGGGATGGAATTGGGTGTGGCTGCCATCCAACCTGAAAGAGACCTGTCCTTCACCACATGTGGTAAAGGACCTTTGCACAGTGGGCAGTTTCATGCAGTGTGGAAGACTGTAAGATTATCAGCCTCTCTGTTCCCCTATCGCCTACTCCTTGCTCCAGCCCCAGCAAGTGAGCCCTGCCATATTTTCGCTGACTCATGGGCTGTGGCCAATGGCTTTGTTCTTTGATTGTGTGGCATATAAAACAGGAGCCCCTGTGAAGATGAGACATTTGGATAAAGATGAGTTCTGCTCCTAGTAAGCATTTTGTTGCATATGTGGATGCTTGCTGGAAAGACCCCTGTGCTGACAAAGGGAAACAACCAATGAGCATACTATGCTTGTCAGCTAAATGGGGAAACTGAATTGTTCTTCACCCCAGAGCAGTCAGATGTGCAACTAATTGCTTCCTGGATCCACAAGAGGATGGCCCCTGAAAATTCAGATGCTATCCTAGATTGGGCTGGCATGCTTGGACTGCAGTCTTGTGAGAAGATACCAAACCAGCATGAAAAAGCTGTCCCATTTGTCAGACCCTGCTCAAGCCTAAAAATACTGTCCAAGAACAGATTATTTCAAGTCAGTGAGCCAGGGCATTCTCAGGAGGCAGAACACACTGGACCCCTCATTCCATCCATAGTGTTCCCCTGGATCTTAATTGCAGTTGACACTGTCTCTGGATTGGGCCTAGCCATCCCCATGCATCGCACTGACTCAGGCCACATCATCCAGGCCCTGCAAGACCATATTTGTTTTCTGTTCGGATTCCTGGAGAACACTGCATCTCATAACGGGCCTGGATTTGCAGCCCAAGCTCCCCATCAATGGGCCTAGTCATGGGGCATACAATAGACTGTTCGTGCTCTGTATCACCCCTAATCCACAGAGGTAGTTGAGCATTTTAATGAACAATTAAAGGACAAGCTTAATCAGCTGATGGGCAGCCCATGTGATGGTTATCAGTATATAGAATAAAACTTTTAACTAAAAAAGGGGAACAAAGCCAAAAGATGTAGGTTCACCAACGTGGGGGATTGGTTAAGGGTGCTATCCTTGCCCCTGGTATAGGACAATGTTACATTTGGATAGATGTGGACACCTTTGGACCTGAGAGCTCAGATTTAGGGGGGATATGCTCTCTTTGTCTTAACTACAGGTTTTCAGATCTTACTAAAATATCCTCCTCATAGAGAACTTTTGTCATCCAGCCAGTATAGATTAAATATAGATCACTGGAAAACACTAGCAGATGAAACAAATATATTTCTTCCCTGAATTAGCATATTTATGGTTGGATAACTACAACATATGGGAATTGATAAGAATCATAAAGAGGATAAAGATGATATGGGAAGATTGACTGCAGCTGTGAAAAATTTAGGACATTATTATGGAGTAAGCGGTGCTTTTAGCTGGATAGGATTTGAACCTGAAAGAATGTAGAAAGTCAAATAAACATGAATTTAGCTGTGATAAACATCATAGTCTGGAAATTGTAGGGTGCTCATATTTGAGTGGAAAGATATGTTGGAACCAGATAAAACAGCAATTTGTACTTTTTTTGTAGTTGGTGGGAGAGGGCCAAAAGATGTCAAGAGTCACATGGTCAGAACTGTTTTCTGAAAATTCTTTGACTGTATTGTGTCAGTGTCCCCAAAAGCTCCTCCAGGTTTGGTGATTGACTAGGAGCACTCACAGGACTCAGCCTGTAGTCGAAGTCACAGCCGTGATCTATTACCGTGAAAGGACATGAGGCAAAATCAGCAAAGGAAAAGGCACGGGCAAGTTCCAGGGGAAACCAGGAACAAGTTTCCATGAGTCCTCTCCTAGTAGAGTCACAAAGGATGTGCTTAATTCGTCCATCAGGAGTTGTGACCACATGTGTGAAATGTTATCTACCAAGGATGCTCATAAGAGACTCAGCGCTAGGATTTTTTATTGAGAGTTGGTCATGAAAGCACCCTTCTGCCTAACCTGTACCAAAATTCAGGTTCCCAGAAGGAACGTAGCTGTTTGTCACAAAACCTTGTTGTTTACACAGTGTAGGACCAATGGTGGGAGCCCTCCTGAAATTCAGGTTCCCAGATGCCAACTCAGGGCCAGTCTTGCCAGTAGACCTTTTTAAGGAAAGCCTCAGGCCTGCTCTTAACTTTAATGTACAGGTGTAAGTGGAATAGAGGGCTAGGAGCTGGCTATATAGCTGTGGTTCTCCCAAGTCCCACTTTAATTTTTTTGGATTTTTTATTCCTGGTTACTTTATCAGTACTCTACTTTTATTAAATAGATGTTTAATCGATAAGATTTAGAGGTCACTGAGTAAAACTTTTACATAAAAATTTATTTAAAGAATTTGTTCCATGCTCCTATATTTATCAATTTATTATCCCCACCTATCCTATTCAATTGCAAAGTGGAAATATACAAAGATTTGTTTTCTTGTTTTTTAGGTTTAAAGACAGTCGAAAAGATGACATTTGGCTTGTAGATGTGAGTATGTAAATTTTTTGTACTCATTAACCACCCCTCCCATTGTAAGTGTTATTTTCTATTTTCCGCCCAAACATGGTAATATACAATCAGTGCTTATGTATATTACTTAATGTGTTTTCTTAGGTAGTACTCTTTGGGTCTTTGCATTAAAATCAACCTCAGAGCTTTAAGGTTCCTGGCAAGGGAACTGCTTTTGATGAAATTTTGATGAGGTCAACTTGTGGTTTATGTCTGAGGGGGAGATTATGGTATGATTTTATAACAGAATTCACTATGTTGTTTTTTCATATTATCCTAGAGATTGAGTATGTTAATATCACTTGGCAGTCAAAATCATATTTTCATCTTAAGAGTGAACAAAATCAAATTTTCATCTTCCTTTCCTCACTTTCAAGTTTGGAATGTATTTAAACTTCACAGTGTTTGGCATTCGTTTTAACGTGCCTCAGTGAAAAAGAAGTGGAGTGGCAACAAAAGAGATGAAGTGAGACTGGCAGAGTTGACAATTATTGAAACCAGGCGATGGACATGAGGGCCCATTGTTTAATTCTTTCTTTCTCCTTTTGTGTATATTTCAACATTTCCATAGTATAATGTTGAAAAATAGGTAAATCTCATTTCATGAACCTACAACAAGCAGTTTGTTACACCATTTCACTAGAGAAACCTAAGCACCGCCCCAGTCATCTGGTGATTCAGGAGGAAAAGCTGTGGTTTTCATTTAAGCAGCCTGACTTGTCCCTCTGCCAAGCCAGTCATCCTAATGATCTCCTATGTCTTACCGGTGGTTATGCTTAAAGTAGCAAAGGTACCTGCTGTGTTGGAATTTTTGTAATAGAAGTAGATTGATATTGTTCATTAACTCTTAAGGGGTGTACATATGATGTGTGTATGTGTATTTAGTGGTTTCATTTTATATATATCATAGACACACTCACTTGGAAGCCAAGATGTTTTTATTGTAAACCATATCTCTATTTTAAGTAGGTATCAGCAGTCATCTTAAATGAACTTAGAGTAGTATCAGTGTTGAGAATATGTTAGGAGTAAACTTATCCAGGTTTATGTGTGTGTGTTTTATCTTTGATTATATAATCACTTTAATTAGACTTTTTATCTAAAACAGATTATTATCAGATCATTTAGTCAAAGAGATTCTTTAAAAATTAAGATTGATATCCATAGTAACACAACATTTTAGTGGTTATCTTTTTTTTTTAAACAAGTTTTATGCACCATGGTGTGGCCACTGTAAAAAACTGGAACCGATTTGGAATGAAGTTGGTCTTGAGATGAAAAGCATTGGCTCTCCGGTTAAAGTCGGAAAGATGGATGCTACTTCCTATTCTAGTAAGCGTTATTCACTTTATTTTACCATTCTCATAATGAAAATGCTTTAATTACATGAAACAGTATTCAAGGTAAGAAGGGTTTTTTTTTGCTTATGTAAAATTAAAGTTCTCTTAATAATTTAAAACTGTATACTTTACAGTTAAAGAATTAGTTGTTGAATGTTAAATATGCAGTATATGTTAATTGTATGCCTAACAAAGAAGTATAAACCATTCCTCCAACTTTGAGCCCGCTTGAGATAATCAATTTCCCTGAGGCATAAATACAGAAATTGGACTGTTAAACTCTTGATGTTGCTATGTGGATTAAGATTGAGGGTTTGTTGTCTGAGTAGCCTGTGACGGCATAGTAGAGGAGTAAATGGGAACTTGAAAGATGAGTTGAGTTGAAATAATTACAAGTGAAGATCAGAAAAATATTCACATTAGAGAGAATATTAGAGCAAAATCTTAGAGTTAAGAATGAGCTTAATAAGTATGTACCAGAGAATAGAATGTCTCAAAGCAGAGGTTGGCAAAAAAACTACAGCCCATGGACAAAATCTGGCCTACTGCCCATTTTTGTAATTATAGTTATTGGAACACAGCCACACTCATTTGTTCACTGTTGTTTATGGATGCTTTTGTGTTCCAATGGTAGAGGTTACTAGTTGTAACAGAGACTGTATACCCCACAAAGCCTAAAATATTTATTATCTGACCCTTTACAGAGAAGATTGACTAATGCCTATCTGAAAGGGTTTGAGAAAAGAAGAAATTAAGTTTAGAGAAGTATGATGTGTCCTAGAAATGTGGAAAGAGCATGTCTTTGGAAAGGAGACCTGGATTCAGTTGCTGACTCTGCCTGCTACTTTTGCTGTGTAGCGCAGAGAAAATTTCTTAACATCTCTAAGCTTTGGTGTCCACATTGGTAGATATGTATTTGTAATGTGTCTTTTATTGACTGTTCTGAGGTTTTAATGATGTAGCACATATGAAGTCCCTTGTAGTATTCAGTGAATGTTAGTTCCTTTTTCTTTTAATTAATGAAGAAAGTGGAAGTATGTAATGTGTATTTCTTTTTAGGAAATCAGTACTGTACTCATGATACAACTTTGGCCCGGGCCACACCTAGGTGTTTTAATCCCAGCTCTACCATGTTCTACTTTTGTGGCTTTGGGGAAGTGCTTGACCTCTCTTAATTTTAGTTTCCATGTCTGTAAACAGAACAGTGATAATCTTCAAGGTTGTGAGGATTGTATTAATATTTTGTGTTCAAAATCCTTGGCACATGGCTAGCACATATTAGATGCTACAGGGTAAGACCAAATTTTAAGGGCCTCCCAGATCAGAGGGTTTTGGATTTTATCAATTCTCAATTGAGAGGTAGTACACATTTTTGAGAAAGGCAAATGACTTGATTAAAATATTTTTGGCAGCAATATATAGGGTAGAAAAGAAGAGCAGTTAGAGACAAGAAGATCATCTAAGTTGACCTTTGTATGCATCTTGGTGTAGGATGCTGGGAGCCCAGACTTGGGTGGCGGCAGTGGAGTCAAGGGGAAGCATTTTCAAGGGTGAAATCACACATGTGATAAATTGGTATAAAGAAGAATAATCGAAAATAATGTCACATGTAAGAATCTTAGCGTAGTTACTGAACAACACTACTGTTGGTCATATGGAAAAGAATAATTTTGTGTGCATTTTCTTGTTAGCAGCTGTTTTGAATTTATAGTATTTTGCTTTATGGATGTTTGGGAATAGGGAAATAGAATGCAGGTGAGATGTTAGAGCTGGAATTATTGTCACTCAAATGAATTGTTAGAACCTTGAGAGGAGAAAAGATCAGTGGCAGGAAGTTATTGTAGAGAGAGGGTGAGAATAATATGCTTGAGTTGGCATTTCTTAAAATAAACTTTTAACAATGCTTAAGAAATTACGCCTTTAAACTGTTGTTCATGAAAGTAACTTCTTGTGTCTAGACGTGTGTGTTCAGTAGACATGCATACGCATACATTTATATTTATTCATATAGTCATCCATTCATATTCACTCAATCAGTATATATTTACTAACTACTATTTGTCAAACCCTGTGCTAGTCTCTAGAGATTGAAGAAAAACCAAAATAATCCTTCTTGTCTTGGAAATGCTTACAGTCTAATAGCGGGAGAAAGAGGAATGAACCAACAAGTGCAGTAGAGTCTTACACATGGCAATTCTTGTGACCACTTGAATCATTCAATGGAATAATAAAGTAAAATAATGTATAAAGGAATGTGAAAGTATGAAGAAACATAATCAATGAGAAAAGTAGTACCTATAAATCAGTAAAAATAATGGGTTACTTATGTGATGCTACAGTGATAATAACAGTTTACAGCAAGTCACATTCTTTTTTATAATATCTAATTCATTAGTTTATTATTCAGTATGTTTTAAGTGCCCCTGTGTGCCACTATTTATTAAGTGGCACTGTGATTTGGGAAAAAATAGCCAAGACTTTTTTCCTGAGTACCTTAGAGGAGATGGTGTTTTGAATACTGTGATTAAAAAGCAATAGTATTCTTTCAGGACTTAAGACTTCATATACAGTTTGTAGCCTTTTAGGTACTTTATGGTGGGACTTTTTTTTCTAATTCACTTTTCATAAACCATTAAGAGGTTTAAATTTTTGCCTCTGATAGATGATTATCGTGTTCTCTTAGCATTGTGTAATACATTATGTTAAATTAATAGGAGGAAAATGCCCCTATAGAGGATGCATAGCACATTATCTCAAGCATCTGGCTTTGGGAAAAGAGGAAAGGGAACTGGTATGTACTGAGGCCTGCCCTCTGCCAAGCATTGTGTTAGGTGCTTCATATGGAATAAACTTCCTCTGCCTACTTACCCAACCCATAGCCCAACCTGCATGGCAATGCTTGCTTGTAAATCCTTGTGACTACTTGAATCATGTAAGCATAGTTTATTGGAAAACTATTCTTTTGCCAAAGAGCTGTAGAGTCAACATTCATTCAGCAGATATGTAATAAGTGCTTACCATATGCCAGGATGTACCAGGCATGTTCTAGGCATTGATGACACATCCATGAGCAAAACAGACAAAAATTTCTACTCTCATGGAATTTATGTTCTAGTGGGCAGAGAGAAACAATAACCAATAAACATAAGTAAGTTTGTGTTATTTAGTGTTTGATGTCAGGGATTGATGCATTTTCCACTTTGTTATAGAATCAAGGAGATGTTTTATGTACTGCGGAGAAAACGAATGTTATCTTCCTAATATTTAAAACAAAATTTAAGTATTTAAAAACTACTGTCTAGGGATTATGAATAGATTTGTTTCCTTAAATACTTCAAAACAGCTCCCATACAGGCATTTTAGTAGAACTTGGAATCAAACAGTTAAGAAATAGAATTTTTTTTTCAAGCTAGCTCTCAGCATTATTCTAGGCCTAACTATAGAATACGAAAAGATTAGCTGTTGCATGGGTATCTCTTCTATCCCCTTAAGTCGCTTTTCAGGCAGTCACAGCATCAGTCTTTCTCAGTGTTTAGTCTACAGACTAGTTGCATTAGGACTACTTGAGGTGCCCAGTATAAATTCAGATTCTGAAGACCCACACCAGCCCTACCAAATGAAGTCTTTGAGGTTGGGTCATAAGAATCTGTATTTTTAGCATGGACTTCAGGTGTTTCTGCTGCACACTTAAGTTGGAGAATCACAGAGTAAAGTATTATTTTAATGGGTAGTTATTTATGGGATTTTGGTTTTGGGGTGGGATAGAATTATTCAGTGATGAAATGTAGAATATCTAGAGTATTTGAGGGTAGTGTATTTCTCAATCATGGAATTGCAGTGATTGGGACCAAATGCCATCACACTCAGTCCAATGAATCTCTGTGTATAGAATTCCTCAACTAGAGAAATTTGAACTATCATGATTTATCCTACCCTGTATGTTTGGAATTGTACCAAAAATTTCATGATGTGTGGTTTTAACTAATAATACTATTTATCAACATAAAAAGTTGTATAATGTCCAATGTAAATTCAGACATATATTTTAGCCTCTTTTGTACATATCCCTTCAAAAACGAGTACTAAAATGATTTCTCATTTGGAAATTAAAATATGTTATGATGCTACTTGTAATGGTGTACTGATTTCCGTTATGAAACCACTGAAATTCTGTTTATTCCTCAACCTAAGTATGACATCATTTTATGATAAATCATTCTCTTTGATGTATTAATTTGCAACAGTGGCCAGTAACATTCTTATTCTGATTTCTTGTTCACAGATTATATTTGCAAATTAGTTTTA
This sequence comes from Equus asinus, assembly GCF_041296235.1. Lineage (NCBI taxonomy): Eukaryota > Metazoa > Chordata > Mammalia > Perissodactyla > Equidae > Equus > Equus asinus. Next base: position 9,792,208 of record NC_091796.1, read on the forward strand.
CCTTTCTAGATTATAAGCCCTTTTGGTCAGTGTCTATATTTCGGGGTTGCTCATCCCTGACATTTTGGGCCAGATAAGTCTTTGTTTTTTGGGGGCAAAGGGGTTCCTGTGCATTGTAGGATATTTAGCAGCATCCTTAGCCTCTACCCATTAGATACCAGTAGCACCCTTCTCTTCCTCCTCAAGTTGTGGCAAGCAAAAATGTCTCCAGACATTGCCCCGTGTCTCCTGGAGGGCAAAATTGCCCCTAGTTGAGAACCACTGCTATATTTTATTTCCTTTTGATGTTAGATACATAGTGACACTCAGTAAATACTAAGAAAAATAGTATTTCGAGCTGAAAAGGACTTCAGATAAAGTCCAACCCCTCACTTCTTCCCACCTCCCGTTGTGTAGATGAAGTCACAAAAGGTAATCAGTGGTGAAATGACGTTGAATAATTTCAGACAAAGTTAGAGGCAGAATTAGGCCCAGAATCCAAGATCACCAAGATTCACATCCAAGTCTGTCACTACCATCAAGTTGTTAACATTTTCAAGGAGAAATGAAATCTAGGGCTTCATGTTTGACCTCATTTTATGAGCATTTAAAATTACAAAACTTCAGGGGAAGTTATTTGCCTGTTACAAATGGATTCTTCAGTTGATGAAGGAATTGATCTTAGGTTTCTAAATACTTTTCTTTTCTTTCTAATATTATTTTCTAATATGTGAAAAAAACAAAACATTTAAACTCAGACTTGAATTTGTCTCAGCCCTGCTGCGTAATCAATGCTTGCTCTCAAACAAGTTACCGAATCCCCCTAAGTTTTAGTTTCTTTATCGGAAAAATAGCATTAGCACCCTTTTCATCCTTCACAAAATTGTTTTGAGGTGAAGTTGAAGGGATGTTAAAGCCAGTTATAAGATATTCTAACGTGGTAATTCTTGTTAATATTATCTAGACATTGATGTGTCAGCAGATACTCACCTAAAGATGAAATTAGGATCAAGAAGAGAAAGGAAGGGACCCGGCGTTAGAGGATCTCTGTTTGCCAGACTCTGCTAGATTCTTTTCCACATGCTTCTCATTTTAAAATCTCACCCATAGCCCTTCAAGATGAGTGGTATCCTCAGAAGAGAAGGCAGAATAAAAGAAGTTAAGAAACTTATGCAGAGCTGCATGGGTAATAAATGGAGAAGTTGGAATCCTGACCTGGGTCATTATTTGTCTGTAACCCATGTTTTGCTTTTGTGCTTTTTTAAAAATTATTATACAACCATTTTCCTCTGGGAAAACCTAAGTTTGAAGTTTTAGAAGTTGTCAGTTGAAATTATCTCAGAAATGAAGGTTAATGCTCAAGGAGCCAAGGGACCATAGAGTGGGTGGTATGCTACATCTCCGTCTTATAGATATGAAAACTGAGGTCAAGTAATTAAGTGCTAGGGTTAAGTGTGGAGCTGTTTTTGCCCTCTCTGAAGCCTATTATGAGAACTACACCATCAGGCTTTAAAATACCACTACTGCATTTCTCATTGAGTGCTTGTTACCTTTTCTATATTTGATTTGTGTAAAGAAATTCTACAGTAAACTGTATAAAGAATTGCTAGTGCAGTATACTGCCCTCTCTAGTCATTTATATTAGTCTTTATGTTATAGCAGTTTTTAATGAGTTTTAGTTGAAGGGAATAAGGGTTTGTATTTACCTGCCTCCTTAATTTGGGGAGAGGGGCATTAGGAACATACTTTATTGTCTCCCCTAAATGATTTCTGTGTTTGTATTTTTTTTATTTTGATGAGAAAGATTGGCCCTGAACTAGCATCCATGCCAGTCTTCCTCTATTTTATATATGGGAAGCTGCCATAGCATGGCTTGATGAGCCGTGTGTAGGTCCATGCCGGGATCCAAACCCGTGAACTCCAGGCCGCTGAAGTGAAACACATGAACTTAACCGCTACGCCACTGGGCCAGCCCCTCATTTCTATGTTTTTACTGAGAAGAAGGCAGTCTCAATAATAGCAGTCTTTAATTAGAATGTAGCAGACAGAATTAAGTCCTAAATTAGAGATGGGCACAAATATTCAAAGATAGGACCTATATCTTCAGAACCTGAGTTATTTTTGTTACCTCTGCTGTTTGTGTTGCCTCTAATAAAAACCAGTGTTGATCACTCTCCAGACCCTGTTGGTCACCTGTCTCCATACGTTTAAGAGAGGAGCTCTAGAGCGACAAAGCAAGGCGGAGAGATTTGGGATATTATTTGGCGACAATTCACTTTGTCATCATTCTTGTGTATTGGTGGGGAGTGATGAGAAGGCAAAGATTAATGATTACTAAAGTCATTGGTAAACCAGAACCCATGTACATAGAAGTAGTTTTCTTATACCCAACTGTGATAAGAAAATATCCTATAAATAAAGAAAATCGACAAAGGGAGTGCTCATATGAGTAAATACTGTATACTTTGCGTGTAGTAGTATAGTTGTGTAGATATTTTGTATATTGTCTGTAAACTAAGAATATTTTATTATTTCCTGTTCCAGTTGCCTGGAATCTGGAAAGCAGTTTAGGATTAATTTGCTATATGATTTATGTCCTCTTAAAGTCTTAATTCTCTGTTGTTTGATTGTTTCTATTTTCGTTTCTTCTTTCCCTTAAAAAGATGCCATTGTAGCAACTATATCTTATTTTAATTAATGTGAAAATTTCAGAATACTCTTTGAGACAATTGGAATTATTCTAGGTTATTACAAAAGCAGAAACTTCTAACACAAGTCAAGTTGCTTTTAGATCATATATTGACTGCAGAAATTAATTTTGTAAATACCATTTATGTTTTTAAAATTAAAATACACTACAGTTCTTTTAAGCCTCAGAAAACACTAAAGGAAGAGATGGGCTTTTGCCGGTTGTTTGTTTTTAAGAGAAGTCAGTGAGATCTAGATGAAATATTTGTCCTGGAAAATGAAGTCAAATGAGAAATGAGAGTTTATTTATATATATATATTTTAACAAGAATACCTTTTAAAATAAGTACTTTAGAGATAACATTTTAACTATTCTTTCTACATTTCATATTTTGTCAGTGCTTTGTGCAGGCCATAGGTTGGATTATTAAGTGGTTGTTTTGTATGGAAATAATGATGTTTTTTCTCTTTTGTGTGTGAGTTTATATTCTTTCTAAGACTTAAAAACAACATATCTAAATGGGTTTGTATAAATATATCTATATTTTTTAAACTAAAACGCTCATTTATTACCTAGTTTCTCATTTTTAAAAAAAATTTAGAATTATTTATTCTTTTTCTTATCAAGGCATTGCTTCAGAGTTTGGAGTTCGAGGTTATCCAACAATTAAGCTGTAAGTTGAGTGTTGTATGTTTATGTGTGTATTTTTATTAGTTCACTCTACTTACGTTTTATTACATTAATTTCTAGTAACTTTGGAGGATTGAAGATTTGGGTTCAGCAATGCTTTCTAGGTGCAGTATGTGGCCAAAGGAGAGGGCCTATCTGTATGCTTTTCTTTGTATTTAAGTGAATGTGTTGTTGATGGCTAATTCACTAAACATGTTTTGTGTGCTTACTGTGCGACAGGCACTGTGCAGGACAAGGGTTACAGTTGTAAATTTTATGAAAGGGCTTTTACCCTTGAGGGGTTCAAGAGTGTATTCTGTTTTATCTTGCCTCCTAAGAAATTTTATTTTCCTATAATTAAAATAGACTTCTTTCATTAGAGCTGAAAGGAAGAGAATCAAACTGATGAATGTTAATTCTAATCAGTACCTGCTGATCAAGTTTGATCTAGAGTGTGTAAGTTGGGAGAAATGGTGTGATAGTTCTAAAGGACCTAGAATCATGATTTTATTGAATTTTCTCATCGGTATCATCCTTACTTTGGTAATGTGGGGGTTGAGGAATTACTTTGAAGCTTATTTTTATAGTAAAATAAGTTTTTATTTCAGTGTTAAAGTATCAAATTTCAAAATTTGACTAAGTTTAACTTTTTATTTCTTGGGTTTGCTGTTGACCTCCCTCCTTCCCCCACTTTTTAAAAGTGCTAAGTCTCTTTTACTTTCTTGTGTTAAGTAAATTATCCATTCTCTTCTTATGCTTAGTTATAAATGTTCTGTTGTTTAAAATCTCAGTTACTTGGACACAATTTATTGGCAGGCTTTTGGAAAATTATCTAATTTTCTAACAGAAGTGCTTTTATGCATTGTTTTACTGTGTAGTCTTGCAGCATCTGTCAAGTTACTGTGATATTGTATTGCTTAAAATTTGTTTTACCTCTACCAAAATACATTTAATTCCCTACCCTTTAACTTACTTTTTAAAGTATAGTGAGAATTATAATGCTTTGGCTAGCTCTTGACGATGAGTGTGTAAATTATTCCATTTTCAGAAGGCACAGAACAGACACATGGAACTATCAAATGCAGTCATGCATCACCTAACACTGGGATATCTTCTGAGAACTGCATCATTAGGCGATTTTGTCATTGTGTGAATATTGTAGGGTGTACTTACACAAACCTAGATAGTATAGCATACTACACATCTGGGCTATATAATACTAATTTTATAGGACCACCATTGTATATGTGGTCCGTCGTTGACCGAAACATCGTTAGGCGGTGCATGACTGTAAACTATTTTCATGTTTACTCTGTACATTTTTAATATATTAATAAATATAATAATAAATATTTGTATTAAATATTAATATTTTAATAAAATATAACCTTTTCTTTATATTTTGAGTTGTTACTCCCTTGAAGCCAGTTGCCTACTGTGTTTAATGTAGTCATGCTGCTTGTAAAACTCCTCTGCATTAACTGTGTACTATAACTTTATGTAATAATAGTGATTAGCATTAAATATTAAAACAGTTGAAATAATCCAAGCTTTTATCCTTCTTTTTTTTCTTTTTAAGATTAAAGGGGGACTTGGCATATAATTATAGAGGACCACGAACTAAAAATGATATTATTGAGTTTGCTCACAGAGTATCTGGGTAAGTTCTTACTAGGAAAGGGCTTTACTGTATAATATTAGGATTTATATTAATATTAATACTTATAGTAATAATATTAATATTTGAAAATTAAATGTATTTTAATAGACATATTGAACATATATTTTTAGGGACCTAACCTAAATAAAATTTGTCTACTTATTTATGAGAAAAGATAGGGTTATATAGCATATGCAAAGAGATCCTTTAAAGAAACAAAAGGGACTGTGATTTGTGTTATATACTTGTTTACCTCACATGTAAATTCATTTAGTATATAGAAGAATTCCCCCAATGAATTTTTAAGATGTTTTCAAAATATTACTTCTAACAATTTTATGATCTTAATTTTTATTTTATTATAATTTTACTTTTTTACTGCCTAGTTTACGTCAGTTTATTTTTCATGTTACCTAATTTCAGAGTTTTCAGGGAAACCCCTTCATATTGTTGTTCTGGATAGACTTGGGTTTTCCTCCCTCTCCTGCAATACTGGAGAATGCTTTGTAGATAAATGCTTTACCTGATCTATCACGTGCTGCTTTATGCCGACTGGGAGGTATTATTGCACATTTTGCTTAGACTGTGGCATAACTGGAACCCAGAGATTGTTTGCCTTAAGGATCTCTGAGGTTTTACTGAGAAGGAGACAGAAATTCTTCTGTAAGCATTTCCTGTCGGTTTGAATGTGGTGATGTTTTTTAATGTACATCTTGCTGGGAACTAAAGAAAGTTGATGCTTATTTAGTGTGATTATGTGGAACTTCTTGAAGAGAAAATTTATCAACGTGGCTTAACCTGTGTTGACTTTGAAAGTACAGGCACTTATGAGCTTTACAGGGTATATTGATAGCTTTAACTAGCTTTAAGGTAAATTGAAATTTCGGGGTGGATTTGTTGGGTGGCATGCTACTATCCAGCTTAAATTATTTGAGAACAGGCACAGAATAGGAATCTTTATATATTAAAGTTTACGAAGCTTATTAATGTAATTTTTACTGTATTTTCTCATTGCATATTTCATTTTCTTTATTTGCTTTGTGAATAAATAAATTTTGAGATAACTTTATATGAGGGGATTGCTAGTGGGGTGTGCGTTATTCCCCATGACCTAGATCCGTCTTTATGTTTTGGCAATTTTTAATGAGTTTTAGTTTAAGCCTCAGACAACTCTCCTGATGTAACTAGGGGTGACTGTAGCAAGTGAAGTTGCAGAGTCAGTTCTGGAGTTGCATCACTTACCAGTTAATTACGGAATATTGAATAGAGGCCAGAGTAGAGTGATGCAATGCGTTTAAAGAATTGTGCATTTTGAAAATATTTTTGCCTTTGCAAAGTATGTTTTGTTCTTTTTGCAAATTTGATGGAGTAAACGTCTGATAAGATAGACCACATTTAAAAGAAGGCTGCCTGTTCTTTTAGTTTTTTGGTAATATTGTGTAAGTGGTGTGTTTTATAGTAGCCTTTGATGTACTTCGTTTCTCAGTCTGTTTGGCTTAAAATATGCCTGTGGAGTAAAACTCTTTGTTGCGATTTGTTTGCTCTTTATGAGGTTCTTATGGACTGTTACGACTACTGTTTTCCATTTTATTTTTTCTGAAAAGAACAACATACTTATGAAACATTTTAGGTTTTAACCTCTGTAGGGTATTTTAAAACTTTATCACGTTTAAATGGACAGAGTAATACGTAAATATTCTTAACATAGTGTTATAAACTCCTGGGATAGTATTTCATAGTGTGTTTATGTGAATGATCTTTTGGAAGGAAGAAAAAATAATTCTCATATGGATTGTTTTGTTTTGATCTGAGGATTCTAAATGGATTATAGTTCTGTTTTTGCCTGTCAAAATATTGGCTAAGAAGGTACTCTCTAAAGGGATGTATTTGAAACTTATTTTTTAAACTGATAATTAAATTGTGGGTACTATATTTTTATTATATGGATATAATAGTGATCAGGGGCTATAGTTTTATTAGATTTATATATATTGGGTGATACACTTAAAATGCAGTTAATGCAACATTAAAACTTTATAACTTTAGACATGGTAGGCTATCATATAAATAGGAGTAAATCGTGTACTATCTTTAGTTCAGTTGCAAGTTTGCTTGTTTGTTTTGTTTTCAAACAGGGCTCTGATTCGGCCACTTCCAAGTCAGCAAATGTTTGAACATGTGCAGAAGAGACATCGTGTATTTTTCGTTTATATAGGTGGAGAGTCACCTTTGAAGGTATCAAATGATTTTATTTTTTTACTCTGCAAATGCAGGTATATCGTAATTTAATAATCTCTATAGCCAAAACTTCACCAAAAACTCAAAATTTCTTCACTCTTATTGGAAACACTTTAGTTCAATCTAAGTATTTTTATAATAAAAGTCCTTTCTTATATAGTCTTTATGGTGTTTGCCTTCATGAAACGGAAGTGAGTAAAAAGTGGATAGATGTTGCCTGCCTTAGTATTTCTTCTATTATTGATCTGGTTATTTAAATGTTGTATTGCTTTTTAGTGTTTTGAGCTTTTGAGACTGCAAAATGCAATTTGAGTGTAAACTTTTTAAAGGCAAAACATCGTCTTAAGATTAGTTTATGTAGGTGTGTGTGCATATCACATATCTCTTCCTATAATCATCAAATTAAATGAATAAATATGAATTGAGCTTATATTGTACTTAATGAACTTCACTTAAAGGAGTATAGAAACACTTAGTTACAATGGCCTTTTGCCATAGACACAATTTATTTCATTTGCTTATGTTCCATCTTTTCACAAAAAAGGACTCAAGGCAGCAAATCGTGCTGATGCTACTTAGTGATAATACTACTTGCTGTGAGTGTTTAATGAGGAGTGACTTGATCTTACTTAATACTTGAAAGTCACTTTTTTTCTGTTTGTGTCTTCACAGGAGAAATACATAGATGCTGCTTCAGAATTAATTGTATATACATACTTCTTCTCTGCCTCAGAAGAAGTGGTTCCTGAGGTAATATTTAAAATTAGATTTTAATGACTTAATTTCATTTTTTAAATTATTTGCTGATTTTATCTGTCAGATTTATTTACTGTGATATGTCTGGAAACAGTAAACACGTTAACTCTTTGCTGCTGGTACCAGATTGCCTATTGTTAATAAGCAGATATCACTAGATTCATAGCATTTAGGGATTATGATTATTACATTAGTGGTTTTTTTCTCTTTAAAAGCTGTAATGAGAAGTGATACCTCAAACCCTAAATTGGTTTATAAATAGTGGATTAAGTAATATATATTATAATATGTGTAATATGTATTAATAATAAAATATATATATATAAAAATTAAACAACTGCTTCTTATCCTCTAATCATGTTCTGCGCACTGTTTTAAGTCCTGGATAATTGAAGACAAGCAAGGTCATCAGAATCCTGATAGGATAGTGCTTACATTCTTGTGGGTGGAGGAAGTAGACTGAATTTTAGTGTTGCAGGGGAGGTCTTCTGTTGGGTCCTCAGACTGAGATAGTGATCCTCAGTAAACATATCAATAAATAGGATATCATAACTGCTATGAAAAAAAATAAAAGAGTAATGTGATAGTAGGGACATTTAGAGGTGGAATGGCTTCTCTAGCTTGGTTGATAAAGATATGTCTGTCTGAGAAGAAAATATTTGAATTACATGATATGAAGGAGCCACGGAAAGATCTGTGGCCAGAGTAAATCAGAAATGGAACAAATGCTACAAATGCCCAGGATGAGAACATGACTGGTATATTTGAGGAACAGTGTAGTAGGCCAGTGTGGCTCTAATGCAGTGAGAAAGCAGGTAGGAGGTAGACAGAGGCCAGTGGAGGCCTTGCAGGTCATGGCCATGCATATGGTGGGTTGGACTTGGTGTCATGTTCATTTTAAGGACATTACTCTCTGCTAAGCAAAGAATGAATTGGATAGAGATGAGAATGGATCCAGAGAGAACAGTTGAACTTTTGAAGTAATGTAGGAAGTTTGAGCTTGGAGGTTAGTAAGAGAAATGGGGAGAAGTGAAAGAATTATTGCGTTTGGAGATAGAATTATTTGAGCTTGCTGATATGGAGGAAAGGGATGAATCAAGTATGACACCTGGGTTTTTGATTTGAATAACTGGATAGATGGTGGTGTTATTCATGAGCTTGGGAATATTGTGGAAGGAACAAGTTGGGGAGTGGGGGAGTGATCAAGAATTTTGAATTGTTCATTTTAATTTGATTCACTGTATTAGACATTCAAGTCCAAGCATCAAATATGCAGTTGGATATAGGGGTCTAGAGTTAAGGCTGTACAGAGAAAATTCTTAGACATGGGATGCAAATTTATAAAGAAATAAGAAGGCCCAGGACTAAAGGCAGCAAAGGAAAATGAGAAGTAGGAAAACAAGATGAGTGGAAAGATAAAAAAGTGTTTACAAAAGGAGTGGCCGTTTGTGTAAGAGGCTTGCGAAGTGATCAAGATGAAAAGGGGACAGTAACCATGGTATTTGCCCACATGGAGGTTGTTGGTGATTTTAAGAGAAACAATTTGAGCATAATGGGGACAGGTGCCTCATTGTTGTCATTTGAGAATGCAGGTAGGAAATTGGAGCCCACAAGTATAGACTTCTCTTCAGAAAAGTTTTACTGAGAAGGGGACCTGAAAAATTTGGTGATAGCTGAAGCCTTTGAAATATGAAATAAATCAAGGGAGGTTTTTCTTTTTAATCAGTCTAAGTTATAAAAAATTGAAACAAGTGTTTTTCACAAAGGTATGTCATATTACGCATTTGATTACTTTTTTGTTCAATGTTTGTTAATGGTTAAATATTTGAAGAAGATTATGCAGTTGCCTAGAGTATGTGTTTAATGCTCCTGCAAATATACATGGATGTTTATCGTATAAAATTATTCTAAAATGATTTTCAGCTCCTTGGGGAATCGCAGATAATTTCTGGTGAGCCTAAACTCATTTAGGTTTACTTAGTTTGTGTAAGAAGTTATTTTGCAGTATTCTGTGTATGTGCATTACTTTTGATGGGGGGGGAATAGAAGAAGAGCCATACTTGACATCAGATTCTCAACGGATGCCCCAAAAAGTTATGAACCACTGTTCTGGAATGTTACCTTAATGTGATTTAAAGGCCTATAGTGGAGTAGAACTAGAACTCTTAATCCACTTTTGTCTCCTAAGTCCAGTGGACCACCTTTTCGTATTAGAGGTGGGTATGTATACTGCACTCTCATCGGCGAAACTTTCCGAGCAGTTTCATTTGGAGTGCACCAGAGGGTTTGCTGCGTTCTGGGCCCAGACACCATCTCAGTCCTCATATAAGGATGGGATGTCTTAGGTCAAAATCCAAGAACCCAGGACATCTGGGTGGGCACAAACAGCATCTGCTACATGGGCCTACTTCCTAGTTATTATGTATTATTTTTATTATTATTATTAGCCTTCTCAACTAATTTCTTTAAGCATTCTTTAATTATTTTGGCAAATATCATTATTTGTCGTCATCTTCTTAGTTCTGAGTATGTGGTTGCAGAAGTCTGCTGGGAGGATAATAGTTATTTAAGAATGATATGGGGATTTTATTCTCTCATAGAAAATTCTCAAATAAGGACAAAGCCCATGATTTTGTGTTCTCATATTTTGAATTTTAATGTTTGGTCATGCAAAAACTTCCTTAGCTTTACAAGTAGTATTTATGAAAAACGCAGTAAGTGTAACAAGGGGATGTAAAGATAAATTAAGACAATTTCTGACTTCAGGATACTTAAAGATGAATGGAGAAGATTGGCATTTAGACACATAACTGTAATATAAGATAGTGAGTTTAAAGGAACCCCAGGAAAGGGGAGAAGAGATTCAGAATTTGTAGAAATAGAGGCTGCCAGGTTTCAGCTATTTAGTAAGGTTATAGTGTGGTCCACTCAGGGATATTCTTGAAAGAGAGAGATGCTGAAGGTTAAAAAATCCTTCTGAAGCACCTTTGTGGAAGAGTTGCCAAGAGCAGATGAATCTAGGCATACTTGATGATAGAACCTCACCTGAGAGCTTTACCACTGCCCTGAAAATAGTTGTTTTCATGGTGCTGTACCAAGTTTTACTAGTAATGTAACCAGATCATTCTGTGCTACCTGAGATATGCCTCCCCCACTTTTTATTTATTTATTTTGTGGAAGATTAACCCTGAGCTAACATCTACCATGACTCCTCCTCTTTTTGCTGAGGAAGATTGGCCCTGAGCTAACATCTATGCCCATCTTCCCGTACTTTATATGTGGGATGCCTGCCACAGCATGGCTTGACAAGCAGTGTGTAGGTCCACACCTGGGATCCGAACCAGCGAACCCCAGGCTGCCGAAGTGAAACGTGCGAATTTAACTGCTGCACTGCTGGGCTGGCCCCTGCTGCCCCACTTTTTAATCTTTTCAGGACAACTGTGTTTTTATTTTATTGTTGTCATTTTTATTTTATTAGTTATCTACTGATCTGTTTATTTGTTGTTGCTTTCAGTATTACCACACTCGTGTAATAATTCTGTGGTTTACCCAAATTATATCTCTTCTGCTCTGATACTGATTTCTCTGCTATAATTTTACTACTTTGAAATAATTACAACACAGGTATAAGAAGCAGGTACCTCCTGAATGAATCCCTTGTAACTAATTACCATTGTGAGTTCCCGTGTATAGAGCAGTTTACAGTGTAAACCTGCTCTCGTGTGTGTTAATGGGTCTGACTCCCTGTGAGGTGGGGGCGCAGTGTTCTTGTACAGAGGGCGAGGCTGAATCCCCAGGTAAAGTGATGGACTCATTGTCACGCAGCCCAGGAGTAGGGAGGGAAGGACTCGCACCTACCTGTGCTGACTGATACTGTAGCCCCTGCTCTTCTGCCACTTCAGAGTGCCTTTTATCCATTGCCTCCCATGATATCTTTGGTATGTTATCAACTTTGAGAATATTCCATGGTTTTCATCATAGCAAACAGGGCACATCCAGAGGATGTATAAAGAGATATCAGACCTAATCCTTGGATAAGTTTGAGATTGATTGTGCTCTTTTTAACTTTTTGTAACAATTTTGTTATTGTTGTGGTTTTTTTCTGGTATCTTCCAATACTTTTGAAATCACAGCTACCAATTGAAATTTTTTGTTTGGTGAGGAAGATTGGCCCTGAGCTAACATCCGTTGCCAGTCTTCCTCTTTTTGTTTGAGGAACGTTGTCACTGAGCTAACATCTGTGCCAGACTTCCTCTGTTTTGTATGTGGGTTGCCACAGCTGGCCTGATGAGCAGTGTGTAGGTCTGTGCCTGGGATCCAAACCCACAAACCCCTGGCCACTAAAGTGGAGTGCATGAACTTAACCACTATGCCACCAGGCCAACCCCTTGAAATTTTTGTGATGATAATAAAAGTTATTTATACTTTTTATTTTTCAGTATGTGACACTGAAAGAGATGCCTGCTGTGCTTGTTTTCAAAGATGAAACTTACTTTGTTTATGATGGTAAGTTCCAAAGTTTTAACTCCTATAAAACATCTTAAAATGCTGTGTCTATTGTAAGACTTAAATGTTGGTGAAAAATTTAGTAAACGCAGCTACTGCGTACAATTCCCATTAGTTGAATGAATGATGGGGTTTTCTTACCCTTTAACTTTAGTTTTTCCATCTAGTGTTCTTTCATTCTGAGTTTTGCTTACAATGAATTTGTTTTTTAATCAGGTCATTTGCGTTTTTGAGAAGTGAACCCTATGCAATTTTTATACATTACTTTAAACTATTCTAAATTAATTTTTAAAAAGACTTAACATTTCAGACACACAGAAAGGTAAAGAAAGAAAATATCTTCAATAGTGGTGATGTCCCGATATATTCTTCACCAGCTCCATCTTTCTCTCCCTGACAGCAGTAACCACTCACCTGCTATTCAACACTGCTTCGTTGAAGCAAATACTTGGTGTATGTTTAAGATATTTTTGTTATATCAAACATACATCATTGTAAAGAAAATGCTAAAATAATAAAACCCGACGTACATACCCATCACCCAGGTTAGGCGGTTAGCTAGGTTTAACCACATTTGCTTCAGTGAGTTTTTTCTTTGTTCAAGTATTTTAAAGCAAATCTCGGTGGCATTTCATCACTGTATGCTTCATTATGCATCTCCACTACATCTTCATTATACATCTCTTAAGAAGTGTGGACTTCTTTCTTTTTAGATAACCACATGCTCTTACGACAAAACTAACAATTCCTTGGCATTATCTACTCCCACAGTTCCCAGACTATGCTCTGAGGTACCTCAGGGCAGTGCAGCAAACTCACAGGGGCACCAGGACATGTTTTAAATTTTACGGGAAACAGTGAAACTCGACATCATTGGACACTACACAGCCACTCAAAATCAAAAGTGAATGCAGAGTCCTGCCGACATTCTGAAGTACAGTTTAACAAAATAAATTCGGTGTCCCCTTCTCACCAGTTACATTTCAAATGCTCAGTGGCCTCGTGTGGCTTTTGGTTACCGTGTTGGAGAGCACAGATGTGGAACATTTTATTCACTGCAGAAACATTCTAGAGTGTTGTTGTTTTATATCAGAAAAGAAAGAAGAACTACTTGAAAGCTGTAGGGTTTGAATTACTTAATAATTCTAATGAATAGAAGAAGATCTAATAAAGGATATGTTGGTTGTTTCATTTTGATAAAAGGAACGTGTTAATTGTTTTGACAGTCATGTTTGAAGACAAAGCATTTCTAAAATCTTGTATTTTCAGTATCTTTAAATAAATGTGAGGACTGAATTTTATTTCTTGCCATAGTATAACTACTACCATTTATTTGCTCTGTTTTATATAGCAGAAACTATATACTTAACTTGATATTTTCATTTTATCCTCCCCATAAGCTATGAGGTAGGTAGCAAGGCAGATAGATGAATATCCTGAGGTTACAAAGGAGAGAACTAAGGGATGTTAGATAAAGAGATAGATGTGTAATTAAGTCGCAGGTTGGTTCATTGCTCATTCATTCACTCACTCATTCATTCTTTGAATATTTGTTGAATGTCTGTATTAGACATTGGACTTAAAAAGGAAGTTAAGTGAAATTTGCATATATGAAAATAGGAGAAGGAAAATAATGCATACCTGCACGGATTCCAGCCACATGCTCTTTGATTATGACACTCCTAGTATGATAAGCACCTAGTGTATATTGTCTTATTTGATGATTACAACAATCCTTTGAAATCAGTATTCTTACTATTTTACTAATAAAGAAACAGGACTAAAGAGATTTTTTTTCCAAGTTAAAACAGTCAGTGGTATAATCAAGCTTCAGCTTTCAAACCTCTTGTTCTAGTTCTATTCTGAGTTTCTTAACAACTCAGAGAGCCACTTGATTTCTTTTTGGAAAAAACCTGATCATATCTGTTTAGACTTAAATGTATTGGTTAAGCAGAATAAGAACGTGCCGCTCCTCAAATGTGGCGGCTTGTCAGTAAGAAAGACAGGAGTCACCTGTTAAGCATCTACAGCTGTCATAAAGGTCGGCATTTTCTAACGTGCACCTGTCAGTACTTAGAACAAGCTCCAAGGCTTCACATACCCCACAGGGTTTCCTTTGAATCTTTTTTCTAATGTTTAGTAGTTACTAAGTGTAGAAGCATTGAGGTAGGGGCTCAGGAGGCTAGTTTATTTTCCAGTGAGTTTAAGATTTATCAACTTTGTACCATCATTAGAAAATTTACTTTTGACCTCGAGTGGAGAGTGTAGCCAATAATCTCAACTTCTGGTTTTGTGTTTGTTTTTCTAATTTGTAAATCCAAATCCATAAATACTTTCAAATTTGCATTATATCACTTATTTTATAGGTTTGGTAACTTGAAAATGTTTTGTTTAGCAATGCAAGTGACAGAAAAAGCACATCTTTCAAGAAATCAGTAAAATCCAGTCTTCAACCAGACATGTTGGTAGGCTTTTAGTCAGCTTCTTTTTCATGCAGTTGTAGTAATTTTTCGGAATTACTTCAGAATTATGTTTCTAATCAAGACATACTATTTCTCTTGGATATTATAAATATTTTCTAGCTACTTAGCAGAAGTATTTGATTACTTTTGGCTAAAATACTATGGCTTTATATGTGTGTTTGTGTTAGTTTTACATACGAGAGAGGGTTGTAAACTGAGGTAAAAATGTCATGAAATAGAGAAGAGCAAAACAATTCTAATGAAAAATTACCTGTAATGCCATCATCTGAGGATAACTATCAACCCAGGATAACCCTTTAGTAGGAATATATATGCCTTCATTTTATCATTCTCTCAGTTTTTTTCATACTTTATTTTTTATGAAGTTACAGTCATGCTGTAATATTGTTTTGTAACCTGCTTTACCACTTAATTATTACAATTTTTAAAAAAATCTATAAACGATCTTCTTCCATATGTACCATAATTATTTAAATTACTTCATGTTTAGAATATTTCAATTATTTCCTTTATTTTTATTTATCTTTTTGCTGTGTTTAACGATGCTGTAGTGAAGAATTGCTTTATGCATTAATCCTTTTGTATATCTGATTGTTTGCTTAGATTAGATTCCTAAAAATAAAATTTTTAAATTTAAGCTTATGTTCCTCTGTCAGGCATGTTATACATATTGCTAGGTTAGAACATCATAAACATTTTAAAGGCATATTTACAGTATAATTTATCAACTTTGTTTTGTTTTTAAGAGTATGAAGATGGTGATCTGTCATCTTGGATCAACAGGGAGAGATTTCAGAATTATCTTACAGTGGATGGTTTCCTCTTGTATGAACTTGGAGATACTGGTAACAAGCATGCATACAACTCTATCACTATAGAATTTTTCCTTAATTGATTATTTAAATGTGATTCTATAGGAAATGAATTTTAACATCTAATTCGTAGTTTTATTCCTTCTTTCAATCCTGAATTCCAGTTCTGCTTTATGAGAATATAGATTAATACTGCCAAAGAATATACCTTTGTGTGTAGATCAGAGATTAAATAGAGACGTTTTACTAATAGAACTGATGGTGACAGGGAAAACAGAGCCTGAATAATAAAGAAATGAGAAAAAATAACCAACCAGGAAGCTATACTAAAAAGGCTGATTTTTTAGTAAGAGTTGGACTACAACTTATCACAATCTTTTAAGGCCAGCTTTTACTTGTGAGGAAAATATGGGCATCAAGTTGGCATGGTTTCTGAAAGTTACATGATTGAAAATGACAGGCAAAGCAAATATAGATGCAAAAATGAAAGCTGTAAAAAGCGAACTGTATGGTCTCAAATGGATGCAAACTATAAAAATTATAAGAAGCTAATCATGTAAGTTTTAAGAGGGAGTGTTTTGTAAATTTATAATGAGTTACAAATGAGAGATGAATCATAGATACTGTTGCCACATTTGCTTCCATTCACCGCTTTATGATAAGCAGGATAGCAGTATAGTTTTACATGAAAAGAATGGGAAAACTTTATCCAAGGTTCAGTTTTTATGTAAGTTATGAGTATAGAGTTTCCTTTTCATGATTTCTTGATCTTGAATCTGATTAATAATACAAATTAGAAATGTTTGAACACATCGCCCTGTCACTTTGTAACTCTTTCTTAGGATCCATTTCTGGTTCCCGAGCCTGCTTTTTATGCGCTATGTCTGGTGATGTTTCTGCCTTTGCTTTTCCTTACAGAGGGAGGCGTGCGTTAGAGTTAGTATTGGAAGTTGACATGGATACTGCCAAAGATTGTGGGTTTACCTTCTGATTCTTTCAGGCCCACGGGAAGTTAGGGGGAAAGATGTAAGCATACTGTAATTCTGCTTTCAGTGCAGTAATCATAGGAGACACCTGGAGGTAATTAAAATAGACAGCTTTGCTCTATTCAATTTCTTCTCCCAGATAAATTTGGAAAGAACTTGGCGGTGGCAGTATTCCTTTTGTGTGTCCAACATAATTGCCCCTGTTAAGTATCAGCCATGGTCCTGCTGGTCATCGCATCTGCCACTTGCCTTACAAGCGCTGCTTTGGACTCCTGGCTCTCTGTGGCTTCAGACACTTGGTGTTTTTCTCCGTAGTTCTGGTGACCTCAGGTCTCTCCTCTTCGGACTCCTGCCTGAATCTCTGGTCTTATTTCCCTTGAGTCTTTCCCCAGCCTCTTCCTTCTCCAGCCACACTATTTAATTTCCTCAAAGGGCCCTGTGCTGTGCATCAAAGCACCTTTATATGTTCTGTTTTCTTTGCCTGGAAATGTGTAATTAATTTATATTCATCTGTCAAGCTCAGACCAAACATTGCATCCTTAGGAAAATCTTTTACTGAGCCCCTCAAACTGCATTAGTTTAGTCTGTACTGCTCTTCTTCAACAGCACGTTCCTTTCCTTCAGAACGCTCCTAGTTGTTAACCGTCCATCTGTTTGTGTGACTGTCTTCCCTGCTAGCCTGTGCTTCCCTCGAGTGCAGAGCTGTGTCTGCGTGTGCTCCTCCCTGTGCTCGGGAGCTAGCCTAGTACTGGGTACGTTGCTTGGTGCTCAGTAATTGTGAAATTAATACATGAGAAACCGCCTGTGTTGGCCTGTGGGAAGATGCTTTACACGTTGTAGGCATTTTGAAAAAAGCTCATGAAGCACTTGAAAATTAAAGAAGCACAATAAAAAACCCAACATTGAACATGAATAATATTTCTAGAATGGAAATAATCATTGTGAACTAGTGTTTCTAGCTGAAGGTTAAAAGAACAGTCAAGATTGTGTAGAGTTTAAAGATATGTTTGAGCAGTATGGAATTAGGGAAGAAGCATTAAAATGTGGGGATGATATTGAAAGACTGTTGATTTAATCCTACATTTATATACCTACTCTGAGCCAGAAACTACCCCATATTTTTGAGCATATAATCTCATCCAACTCTCGCAATACCTTTGAAATAGATATTAGGTTCTAAAATAAGTTGTTTACTGAGGTGAAGTCACATAGCTGATAAATGACGGCGCTTCACCGTTCTTCTCCCAGGCCTAGAACATCAGAGATGCTGCTGGAGTGCAGTGTCTGGTGTTCTGACTCCAATACCAGTGCTTTGGTTATTATGGCATGCTGCCTTCCTGGAGGATATCGGAGATGAATATGAATTATGTTCTATTTAAGGTTAAGTAAATTGGAGTCAATTTTATATTGCCTATTGTTACTGGCAGGTAGTGACCCATGGTACTGAAGGGAATAGCAATGTAAAAATCATTTTCTTCTTGTTATGTGCCATTCTTTTAGAGCTACAGTAATTAGTAGTGAATTTCTTTTCTTTGCTTGTTCCTTACGGTTTTAGCTTTTAATGAAATAACTTATTTTAGTCAGTTTGTGGGTTAGGTGGAAAAAAATACAATTTGAGTATATGAATTGTTAAATATTTGGTATTATTTACATTTTGGGGATGGAAGGTAGGAAGGAACTTAACCCTTGGAGTTACCTAATTCACTGATTGACTCTACTAAGTATGACATGAGGGTAATTGGAATTAAATTCTAGAAACACTATTTACTAATTCCCTGTTTACAGCTACAATAATAATTGAAAAGCTTGTGTAATAAGGGTTATTGAATCTAGACTTGTCCTTCTTAATTTCAGGGAAGCTAGTGGCCATTGCAGTAATTGATGAGAAAAACACATCAACAGAACACACCAGGTATAGTGCCTTGAAATAGTTTTATGCTTCAAATATCATCTAATTCAGACCGTACATGGCTTCAGATAAACGTGATATAGTGTCTTACTTTTCCTGCAGTATTAGACAGGGCCACAGGTATTATAACTGAATAATTGTATTTTTGAAATGAAGAGATGAAATTTTCATGTGTTTGTTCTTCCACAGATTGAAGTCAATAATTCAGGAAGTTGCTAGAGATTACAGAGACCAGTTCCACAGGTAGGTGCTTGCATTCTGGAAGATTCCTTTATCATTGTTTAATTATGTTTTATAATATAGTAAAGCAAAAGAGCTAGTATTTCATACTTCCAAAGGTAAATAAAGGGAGCTAAGGTGAATTACAGCATGTTGCATTTCAGTTTGAAATATCTGGACTTGAAATTTGTTGATAAATGTCCTACAAGTAAAAAAGTATGTATATATTTTATTTATAATTTGTATCATACTTGCTTGATAGGATTCGGGATAAGTTTGCGGTAGGAAAATATGCAGGTACACAATTGAAATAAAGTCACGTGAGCAATCACAAGTCAGATATGGACAGATAATGATTGCGATAGGAACTCAAAGAATAATAAAATGTAAAAAATAAGTGAAATTTTTGCTGAGTGCTAAATCCTTCTGTTTGTTGCTGCCATGAGACAATCAATATAAATTTGTTATATTATTTAATTATTATTCCATTTTTATTCTGAGTCTTCTAATGATGTGTCAGTGATATATATTTATATTTCTCCTATTACATAGTGTCAACATTTTCTGATTAGTCCTTTTTTGGAGTAAGTGGGTAATTTTTCTTAAATATGTTTTAGTTAGAAAAGCTTATATTGTCCTGCATTTTAAGTACATGTAAACAAAGTAGAAATGTCTTAGAATTTGTGTGAACCTGTGCATGTGCGTCTCAAAGCCAGTAGAATTCACACTCTCTTCTGCATTTATTGTATATGATTTATATGTTAAACGTTTACAGTGTTTACATGCTTACCAAGCCCTGAAGTTTAGCTTTTTATATTTACCTTTTTTCTGTCTTTTTTTTTTGGTTGTTGTTGGTTAGGGATTTTCAGTTTGGCCATATGGATGGAAATGACTATATAAATACCTTGCTGATGGAGTAAGTAAAGTGCTAAATGATTAAATGATTCTGATGTCAATTTTTAAATTTCTGTTTTTGAGATAGCCAGAAGGACTAATAACTGAAAAAGACAAATCTTTGGGATCTGCTGATGCAGATATTCTCCCATTAAATATTTTACTTTAGTTTTTAAGTCTCTATTTGAAACTTACTGAACTTTAATATTGCTCTATCCTAAAAAAAGTTTATCTCTCAATTCACTGTTAATAATTTATAGTATTTTGAAAAGACATCGTTGAGAAACTTGTGAATTTTGCAGTTTCTGTTTAATACACACTTTAAGTTCAGTTTTAATGACTAAATGTAACTTAAATAGAAAATTTTTAGCATTCAAGAATTAATTGCCATTCTAGAAGAATTTAGTTTAAGAGACTGAAATAACCTTTAAGAGACTGAAATAACCTTGTGGGAAAAATATGCACTTTTAATATAATTTCATCGATTGTGTTTATGATGTAAAGATCTGATTTGTCACTTCAGAAAGTTGATATTAAAATAACGTTTACCATACCTAAACTGAATTAATAAATTTTAAATAAGAACCTACTCTGAGTACTCAATGGACATTTAGTGAGTATTTTATGTATGTTATACACAGTGTTTGGCACTGTTGATGCAAAAAATGAGTAAATTAGAGTCCCTGTCTTCAAATGCTTCTAGTCTGCTGGGTAAGACAACATGTTGATTATGGTACTGTGTGAAAAAGGTCTGTGTGGTAGAAAGCTCTGGAAGCATAGAGACTCCCACGCCCACCCCAGTCCCCAGTGCATGCTAAGGTGGAGGGGCTCAGAAAACACCTGCCAGAGGAGGCAGTAATTAAGAGAAGTTCTGAAGAATGAGAAGTTAGCTGAATGAAGAGTGCAGAGAGCCTAATTCAGGCTGAGTGTAGAGCCAACACAAGAGGTTGTAGGACCGTGGGGCTTAGGAGAGTGGTGGAGCTTTAAAATAAGCCCCTGAGGAGAAGATAGGGAATGCTCGCCAGAGACAGATGAACGTGTCCAGCGGCACTGAGGGCCCAGGTAAAGTTAGTTAGCAACATTATGCTGTATTTTGGTCTTCTTTAGCTTTGCTTAGTAGCATAGGTGTAACACATCCCTTCATCATTGTTGCAGTGTGTTAGGTTAAATTAGTGTCTTCCATTTTTCAAGTAAGAACACTGGGGAAATAAAAGCAAAACTTATAAACCCAGAGTAACATTCATTATTTTCGTTTAAAAGCCTGAAATTGTAGTGTTACCTTTATTCATTTATCTTTAATTTATTATCCCTCTTATTCCAATAAGGACTTGAGAGGGTTTACCAAATATAAAATATATAAAGTGCCAGCTATAATGTATAATGAAGAAATCAAGACAAATGAAAATAAAATAAAGGATCTATGCAATTATTAAAGGTACTTGAAAAAATTTTAATACTCAAGAAAAAGTAAAAAGCATTATTTATACCTTTCCCTTGCCTATAAAATAACTTGCTTACAGGAGTATGGTTGACCTTGTAGAAACCTAAGAGAAATTGCTATGCTATAGAATCTCATAACAGGGGACACTCTGACACAGGAGTGTATTTTTACAGTATGTATAGTAGGCACTTTGATACACTCATTTCTTAGAGTGTCCTTTTGGCAAGTCAATACAGTGCTTCAGTAAAACAGTTTTGCCTGAAGCCAAAGCAGTTTGGGTCCAGTGAAGAACTCCTTGATACAGGATAATATGCAGAACGTCTGGAGATGGGTGGATATTCCTTCATGAGTGTTACTTCTAATGTGATGTTGTCAGGTAGAAATTTTGAGCTACAGTTATGGTCAGAGAATAACAACAGTCTCTACCACCAACCATGTATTGTTTTGTTTTTAATTCCTACTTTGTTTTTGGTTTTTCTGAGAGAAGGGAGAAGGCATATAATGATGGTTATATAATAATAATTGAAAGTCCTCATCGAGCCCTTACCCTGTGACCAGCACTGGACTAAGTGGTCAATGTGTATTTTTAACTTTTACAATAACTCACTAAGGTGTAAGTACTATTATCATCTCCATTTTATATAGATGAGGAAATTGAAATTTCTTAGAAGAAACTCAAGGAAGTTAAATAATTTGCCAAAGGATGCCCAACAAGTAAGTTAAAGAGATCCATCCTCAAATCCAGATCTCTCTTACTGCAAAAGCTAACTACCGTAACATTAATATTGACACATAAATTAGTGGAATTTATTAGGTATTGATGCCTAAAATGTTTCTAACTTAAGGCAATTACATGATATTATGTAAGATAATTATACTTCAGCATTGAGTATGTTTTTTTACTTTTGCTCAAAATAAAATACTATCAGACCTTTGGTCTAAGTTATTTTGTTTTGGGTTTTTGTGAGTGTAATTAAGAGAGGATAGGATCAGATGTTATACATTCCATCCTTATTCAGATTGAATTATTTCAAAACAGATTGTTTCTAGTTCAACTGTGTATTTAACTTCTTCATAAGATATATTTTTAAAGCAAGGCAAGGTTCTAATTCATTCTATAAAAAGATTTTTTTTGCTACTCATGCATTATGATAACTAATAACTAAACTACTATAAATCAAAAAGTTGCCTATGGTGTTTTTATGAATGAGAACGAAGCTAACATGTTTTTATTGTACAATCAGTTAACTACTGCCTAATAATACTGGATAATAAACAACCCTGAAACCTAGTGGCTTAAAACAGTGATCCTTTATTCTGTCTTACTTGTCTGGGCTTGGCTCACCCTGGCCGGGCTCAGCTAGATGTGGCTCCAAACAGCCAGTTAGGTTTAGGTCCACTCCCTCATGTCTTCCATGTTCTTGATCCCAGCAGGGTATTTTCCTGGGGGTCATTCTTCTCATGACAGTCGCAGGAACACAAGAAGGCAAGCCCAGCCACACATACACATTTCAAAACTCTGCTTCTGTCACTTCTGCTACCTTTCCATTGACCATGTCACACTGCCGAGCCCAGCATCAGGGGTCAGATGAGCATGTTTTGCTTCACTGGGAAAGGGCGTGGCATGGAGAGGGATCCAGCATTGTGAGCAATAAAGTAATCTACTGAACTCAGGTAGTGATAACGTAGTGGTGTAAATTGTTTCTACCGTAGAGTTTTGTGCTTTTGCATAATACTTTCATATAGACATACAAGTAACCATGAACTGATGTGTAGGTGACTTACTGAATTAAGCTCCCTCCTTTTATGGTTATGCAGAAGTCTATCCTTGAAAGAAAGCTTTTTAATTATTTCAATTAAATGACATATTGAATTGACGTCTGCTATATCACTGACTTACTTCCTGATGATGAGGTGGAATATATAGATGGATAGTGGGAATTCAGAGAATTTGGAATAGGATTTGTTGAACCTGTATTATGTATAAGGTACTGCAGTGAATATTTAACTTGAATTTTCTCATTTAATTTTTATAACAAGATAGGTGCCCCCACCCACCTTTTATTCATTTATAAGTGAAAAACATTAGGCTTAAAAAAGTAAATTATGGGAAAGCTCCACATTTGAACACAGCAGTGTGACTCCAGAGACCATGCTCTTCCCTGTCTAGTTACCTGAGTACTGTTTAACTGAGGTGGGTGTGTGTGATTAGCAGTGGTATTTAAAACAAATTTGTGGCAAGGGGTAATATGGCCCAGAAATTGATACTTCGTACATAATAATTTGTATCCTTAAGTTTAACCATGAATACTCAGCTGTCTAATATTGTATATTAAATGCTTTTCATATAATCTTAATTTAGCTATTTTCTAAATTGATGCACCATTTGAAATTTTCTTCATATAGGCAAAAGGAAGAAAAGCTATAAATATAGCTGCCTTCTTTTGTAATTATAGCTACTTAGATATAACATAAATAAATATTAGAATATTCGTTATCTCTGTTTGTGTTTAATGGGTATTTTGATTTGTTTTTCTATTGTCAGTGAATTGAAAGTCCCAACTGTGGTTGTACTGAATACTTCAAACCAACAATACTTTTTACTAGACAGACAGATCACAAATGCTGAAGACATGGTCCAGTTTATTAATAACATTTTGGATGGCACAGTGGAAGTAAGTTGTTCACTTTCAGTTCAAAGGGATGGTGGGAGGAGGTAGAGAAGTGAGCTCTTCTGATCCTGAATGGAAGAGTCACCATCCCCTGAGGCGAGGGCAGGCTGCGGTGCCTTGCTTCTCTCACTCCATGGACATTGTCACCTTCTCCAAGGTATAGAAGGTTCTTCTGTGGCAGAGGCTGCTCAGGGGTGGAAATGTCTCCTTAAGAGTTATTTGGAGGGCATTGTTGGCTGTCACAGTGATTGGGGGATGCTGCTGGCGTTTAGAGTCGGGGCTGGCAATGCTGAGAGGTCTGCCACGTACAAGGACCCTGACAGTGAGCTTCCTGGTTCTTAGCACCTTTCTGGGCTCAAGAGGACAATTGGATTAAGTTATTCAGATTTGGTTTTCTAAGAGAACCTGTGAATAAGACCATAGTTTCTTTAAAAGACAAGGAAATATATTGAGAATCAGAGTCCCAATGGAGAGTTCCAAATATAATCCTGTAAAATATTTCTCAGAAATAATGAAGCATAGTTTTAACTTTCTATTTTTTTTCTATAAATCTTACTGCAGTGTTTTTCAAACTGTGGGTTGCAACCCATGTTAGAGGGTTGTGAAATCACTTGAGCAGGTTGTGACCAGCATGCATCTCAATTCAATAGACTAGAATAAAATAGAAAAGATGGGACTTCTGTGCTTAATTTGTTTTTTGTGTTTAATTATTATTTTGTGAGACTTTTATTTCAGTTTAACACAAACTTTATTTGAAAGTTGGCTCACAGAGTAACAAATATTTCTGCTTTGAAACACTGTTAGTCACATAGGAGGTATTCTCTATTTGTGAAAATAGCACTTGTTGAAATGAAACACACCTGTATGAGTGAGAACCCTTACATCTGTAAGTTAGTGAAACCCAACTCAAACTTTGATGATTAAGAGGTCTTACTGGCTCATATGACTTAGAAATTGAAGGACTGAGCCAGACTTCAGGGATGACTGAGAGCAGGGATTTGACTAATCTTCATCAGGCATTTTTCTCTCTCTGCCTTTCAGCACTTTTTTCTTTTCTGAGCTTCATCCTCTGGGACTCTCCCTACACAGTAGCAAAGATATCCTGCTGCCACTTTAGTTTAACAACCTCAGCTAAACTCAAAAATGGGGCAGACCTGGACTCGGCCTGGATTGTGGACAGGGAGGATGAATTCTTCAGAGGGGAATCAGAGGGCATCACCCGAGAAAGCAGAAAGAAGGTGGGAGGGACAGGAAAGAAACAGTCAATATTTACTACATGGCTTTCAGGTGCTTTTAGTAACCTTTTGTAGTCAGCTCTTGACCTGCAGTTGTAAGGTTACGTAACGGGAAAATGAAGTGATAGTACTGAAATAACAATTTAATTGTTTTCTTCTTGTGACATTTAAGGCCCAAGGAGGTGATAGCATTTTGCAGAGATTGAAAAGAATAGTATTTGATGCCAAATCTACTATTGTGGTAAGTTGTGACTGTTTGTTTAGTGTCATTCATATTTGAGAATATGTAGGTTCTTTATGTCTAACTAAGGCAAAATCTGGAATTTCAAAGGATTAGGTAAAAACGTGTCTTTTTAATTTGCAAGTTAAAAACTAGTCCATATTTACATTAAATATATTCATTAGGTGGAAATTAAGTTTTTCTAGTTATTCGTTTCTGTATAGTTGATGAGTTAACTGAAATTCAGAATCAGCTAACTTGATAGCATGATGTTTTCACAGTGTCTTTCCTCCTTCTGCCCTTTTCAGTCTGAAGCTCATGAACCCTTCTTGCTTAGAACCTCTAGGAAATCTTCCTTACCATCCCACCTTCAGCTGTCAATCAGCTTGATGGCAGAGGCATTCCTAAATTTGTTTGAGCCTTAAACTTAGTTCTAGTTGTCTATCTTGAGCTACTCCCTGGGTATTTTTCTTCATTATGGCCAAAAGCAGTCATTGAAATAGAGCTAACCTTCTTCTGTTGGTGAGAAATAAGTTCTGATAACCTTTGACTTGTTCCCTGCATCCTTCAGTTTATCAGCGACCAACGTGGATTGGCTCTTATCACATTATGTCTGTCTCTTGCTCTGGCTTCCACTCAGTTTCCTCTTGCTTTGTCTCCGATCCCTTCGGCACACTACTACACAATTAGTATTCTAAAATAATCAGTTTGAGCACTTGCCTTCTCTTTTCCAGTGATGCACATCCGAGTGCTCTGTTCATCTCATGTATGTTCTCCTCCTTAGTCTTTGAACCCTGTGTGAGCTTCCCTGGTGCTTCTTGCTAGTGCTCACACTGTGCCTTGGTCTGCCTTGTTTCTCAAGCTTAGATTTCCGCCTGCAAACACCTTTATTCTGTGAAGACCTCTTCCATTACCTCAACCCAGAGTGATCTCGCTCTCCTATGGATTTATCCATGTAGTTATCAAGGGTTATAGTCTCAACCCATAGGACATAGAATAGCGGAAAAGCCTATTCACTGAAATTGCTTTGACTTTCCTGGGAGCTGAGGAGACAGAATATAACCTGAGGGAAATTATTAAGTTAATGTGGCTTTACTCCTAAGGAGATAAGTAAAAAGTATTAAAAAACGTCATGTGAAGAGAATATGTGTACACCTTCATGATGGTAAATAACCAGCCTTCTCAGTGAGCACACTCCTGTAGCCCAGGATACAACTCTGAACCTCTTGGGCACATAGCAGCTGTTTTAAAGAGACCTTGGTGGATAATGTGAGAAAAATAAATGTCTTTAGAAAAGGTTATAGAGTATTTGGTGCCATTAGCTGGTTACACACACACAAATATAAAATTTCTCTTATGATGTCTTTAACATGATAATTACTGCAGAAAAACTGACACTGATTCATTGGAACTAAAAGCATGTTGGATGGCAGCAAGAGGAAGAAATCTGTAGTGGTTTAAATTCATTTATGTATTTTATATTAGAATACATCTGAGGGGAACTGAGTTGTAATTGTCTTTCCACAGTCTATATTCAAGAGCTCTCCACTTATGGGCTGCTTTCTCTTTGGCCTGCCACTGGGTGTCATCAGTATCATGTGCTATGGAATCTACACAGCTGATGCAGATGGAGGTTATATAGAAGAACGCTATGAAGTGTCCAGAAGTGAAATTGAAAACCCAGAACAAATAGAAGAGAGCAAAGCACAGCAGGAGCCAAGGACTGGGGACTCGCCAGTGCCTGCAGTGCAAGAACCCAAAGATGTATTGGAAAAGAAGAAGGATTGAGACTCACTAGTATAAAATGTTTGATAGGATTTCAAATGACGACAGAGTCTATTTATTGAATTTAGACATTTAATCATGATCTTTACAGAAGAGAACGTGTTATTTGTATTTTGCTAATCTCCACTGCATGGGTTAAAGTAGTCCTTCCATAAATGGAGAGATATTTGGAGCAAAGAGATGAAATGTTTGTCTAAAACAAGCAAAATCAAAGCACTCCATCAAAGTTTACCTTGCACATGTTGTCATAAGAGATCCGTTCTGTGTGCATGTTTCTCTATCTGAATATTCTGTGACAAAATTAAGATTCTTGGGCAGAATATTTAAATTGGTCAGTCAGGTAGAAGATACATGTTTGATAGAGAAAAATAATACCTCCACCTCCTACCATCCATTCCCCTCATATATTTTGGATAAGATTTATACGGACAAAATTAAGTCTTTAAAATTTAGGCACTTTAAGGAGAACTAGTAACTTTTTCCACAGATTAATATTATGAGATTAAAAATAATTTGGTTTTATATAGCATAGTGATTTTATTTTGTTATTATTTTTAAAGGAGAGGAAATGTTACTTTTTAACTTTATACTCAGTTGCATTATAAAATTTTCATATGGGCCTGTACAGTGGGAAAAAAATAGTCTTATGTTTAATCTTTGAAACATAAACAGGATTTACTTGGAGCAGTGACCTCAAACCAGCCCCGGGACACTGTTAGCAGGTGTCTCAGTGGTCACTACAGGAAGGGGATGGTCATTGTCACTCCTGCCCTGCTTTAGCCAGAACAGCCTCCCTTTTTTCTATTTTATATATTTGGATTCCTTATAAAAATTTCCTTTGATAAAAAGCTCCTGCTACATTTTAAAACGTAATATTTATCATATTTTTATGTTTATTAAATGGTAACTTATGATCTGATGTGTATGTGTATATATGTATATATAAACACACATACATATATACGTATAAAATTTATTGACATCTGTTATGTAATATTATGGCCATGTCTCTGTTCATAATGAGTAATAAGTGACATAATCAGCCTGTCAACTAAATTCATGTCCAGTGATTAAAGAGATCTGCCAGTTGCCTTCTCCATAATCTCAATTCTGTCAGCCATTTCAGGCCAGTGACCTCTCATCTTCTCTCCATAATGAAGTAACACAGGAATTCTACCCCAAGTAATGTATAAAAGTTGTGTTTTCTTTTTTAAGTAATAATATGGTGTGTTTTGTAGATTAGTTTATTTTTGAAGCCGTAATTTTAGGTAAGTTTAGGATTTTTATTAGGTAACTTTTATTTGGGTGATTTTTTCATTGAGTTATTGAGTTATCCAATATTAAAGATTTTATTAAACATTTAAAAATGTTTAATCACTTCAGAGCCAACCCTGATGGCCTAGTGGTTAAAGTTTGGCATTCTGCTTCGGTGGCCCAGGTTCGGTTCCTGGGCGCAGAACCACATACCGCCTGTCTGTCGGTAGCCATGCTGTGGCAGTGGCTCTCATTGAAGAGCTAGAAGGACTTACAACTAGAGTATACGACCATGTACTGGGAGAGAAAAAAAAAAGAGAGGAAGATTGGCAACAGATGTTAGGTCAGGGCAAATCTTTCCCAGCAAAAAAAAGAAAAAGAAAATGTTTAATCACTTTAAAAATACAATTCATGGTCCTGATACTGAAGTTGTTTAGTGCTTTGATCTCTAAGGGCAGCCTTTTTAATTTCTGGTGCCAGGCTGATCACGACTGAACTGAAACTCATATCTTAAGTTCTAAGGAGTTTCAGTAATTGTTTTATTGTATCTATCTACTCTTTTAGTATATAATGAGTACTTATTCTTAATATGTGGCACCCCATTATTATTTTTAATAATGAAGCAGATATGCAGCCACAGGGAATTTCAGAAAATACTGGAATGAAATGCTCTTAAATGTAAATTGGTGATAAATGTTGTTACTGTAACAAGTAGAGGCCTCTCCAGAGAGGACTGAGGGATTCTTTTGGAAGATAAATGCCAGTGTTCCCAGTGGCCAAGCTTGCTTTGCAGTTCGAGCACCTTGGGTGAGAGGAGCCGCGCTTGAGTCTCCGTCCAGTAAGGAAGGCAAAGCTTAGCTAGAGACTGGAGAGAATTGTGGTAGGAGTGTCATTGCTGTTTCCTTGGCGTTTATCACTCTCTGACGTCTGTCAGCTGCATGTTTCTCTCTCTCATCAAGCATCACCTGTAAATGAAAGACATCAAGAGAGAAGAAAAAGTGAAACCCAGTGTGTATTGGCCACAAGGTCCATGAGCTTTATGTTGAGAGTCCTGTGTCTATAAACTAAGGCCTAATGCTCTGTTATCTTTTCCGCAACGCCATACTGCTGCCCCATATGCTCTTTGGGTTTTCAAAGTGTGTCTATTGGGAAAACAATGTGTAGATGGTTTGCAAGTGAAAAATTTTATTTCTTCCTTTTTGTATTAAAATTTTTGCTTTTTACTTTTTGCTTTAGGATGTTGTCAGACTCCTCAAAAAGCACATTTAAAGTTTTTGCTCACTAGAATTCTCTTCCCTTTAGTGTGATGTTACAGCTTACTGGTGATGGTGTTTTCAGGAAAAATTACTTCAGGGGCCAGCCTGGTGTCATAGAGGTTAAATTCATGTACTCCGCTTCAGCGGCCTTGGGTTCACCGGTTCAGATCCCAAGCACAGACCTACACGCCATTCAGCAAGCCATGCTGAGGTGGCGTCCCACATACAAAATAGAGGAAGATTGGCATAGACCTTAGCTCACGGCAAATCTTCCTCACCAAAAAGAAGAAAAATAATTACTTCAGAATAAAGGATCTCTTAAGGAATCTGATAGAAGAACATCATCATCATCCTAATTCACTGGTGACTCTCACTTTTATTACATCTCAGTAAAGGGAATATCCTTCCGTGAGTTGGAGTTTTGCCTTCTCTTTCAGTTGCAATAGAGTTCTATTGCTAAGTTCTAAAATTCAAAATCCTAGATGCTTGCTCTTGCTGGATTTGGTGCTCAGACAGTATTTAAAGATATTTCAGAGAGAAAGGGCATGTTTTTATCAAGCTGTGCACACCCCATTATAGCTTGCAATCTTTTTGTTTGTTTCATTGTGTACATTAATATTTGTTTAGCTACTGCTATCTGAAACTTATTTGAGGTGAATTAGACCTGGAATTTTTGTTTTTGTCTTCACACATAGTCCTTGTTGGTATCTGATTTAGAAAATAACATAAAGAGCCAACTGTCTAGAGGCTGAAGGAAGGGTGTATATGAGTAGTTAAAAGCTAGCTGTATTATTTTTGTTTAGTGG
The DNA here is from genome assembly GCF_041296235.1 of Equus asinus. NCBI lineage: Eukaryota > Metazoa > Chordata > Mammalia > Perissodactyla > Equidae > Equus > Equus asinus. The sequence continues at coordinate 9,822,677 of NC_091796.1, forward strand.
TTTTTTGTTGTGGTTGATGTTTTTTGTGTTTTATTTCAGGGGCTTTTTTTGGTTTGGATTTTGCAAAAAGTAATTTAAATAGTTTCACCATTGATTCATATGATATGGAGGTAGGATAGGGAAAAATCACTCAGCTATTCTTATTATGCAGAAATTACTCAAATAAACAGTTTGAGATGTTAAGATTATCAATTAATTGGTGGGATTAGGTTTGCCATTTTATTTTTATAAATATATATTTTTTCTGAATGTGTCTGAGTCCAAGAGTGGGCAAAAATAATTTTCTACTTTGGCCTAATCTATAAAGGTTTTTGAAAGTCTGTGTTACTAACTTGTTGAATGCATGATACCCTGCCTTAAGGCCCCAATTGTAAACCTTTGTTTTTCTAAAATAAATTAATTGAAAACATATGTAATCATTTATTATTTTTACTATTTATCTTTTGGTTGTTTACGACGTGAATAGTTCTCTGTGCAATGAAGAGGAGGGCCGAGGCGTTGTTTCCTTGTATTTATTTAATTGTAAGTTATTTATCATTATAGAAATGTAGAATTTGAGAGTTTAAACAGACTTCAGAGAGACCAGATTGTAATCTCATCCCCTTATATTATAGATGAAGAATCCGAGATTCATAGGTTTGATATATTTTATATTTGTAAAACCTTATAATTTTAAAATACTAATTACAGAGTTTAAAGTTAGAATAATTGGATTGAGTCCTTGATCAAGTGCTAAATTGTGATCTTGGACATAACCACCCCTGAGTTTCATTGTCAGTAGAATGGGAGCTAAAGCCTCAAGACTTTCTTTTTTAAGATAGCATCACTTGGGGAGAGTATATTATGAAAAAACAAAAATTTAAATAAATGTTAATTTTTTAATAATTTGTATTTCATACTTTTTACCATGTGCATATCTTTTAATGAGAATTACTCTGGCACAGAAATAACCAAAAATTGGTCCCACACGTGTGAATGTGTACAGAATAACTTGTTACAATGGGCCACTTCTGATAAGAGGGACAAAGTGCATCAGCTGTGTACAGGTTCCATGGGAGTATGACAGACTCCCCTGGCCGTGCTGAGCGGCTGTATCACATTGCGTGTGGGGAACCCTTGGTGGCACGAGCCTGGATTCCTGTCCTCGCTCCATCACTCTCCTGTGTAAAGTTGGTGAGACTCTGAACCTGTCTGCTTCTGCGTTGTCTGTAATTCAAGGATGATGACCGTTGCCTCATTGGATTGTGAAGAGTGAGTTGCATGTGAAGCATGTTTAGAACATGACTGGCACACAGTAATGGCTCAAAAATTATAGTGTTTATTTATCCACTTTAATTTATTTCTCTTCTCACTTCATTTAGCATTAACATTGTTTACCACGGAGAAAAGCCAAGGCATTAGGAATGTGAAATCCTAATATGTCTGTTTGCTTTGCTATTTACTGCAATTTAAGTTCTGACATTTTGGATAGAAGTGAAAAAGTTATTTCTTCAACATTGAATTTTCACTTAATTACAAATACTTAGATTCACAAACAACTCTGAAAATCCTTTGTATTTTGTGCTTTTAGTGAGAATAAATAAGCATAAGAGGACATACATCCAGTAGGATCATTGGTGTGTGTGAATAGTTTAGATAGACATACATGTGATTTAGACACAGATTTAGTGTACTAATAGACGTTGAATAGAGATAGGAAAATTATTGGATTTTCCTTCATGCCTTCCTGGCAATAGGCACAAGCCATCAATTTTTGTCTAAGCCCATCTCCTATGAGGTGTTTTAAACAACTAGTGAAAAAGTGGCAGTTATTTTCTTGCAATTTATTCTTTCAATAAATGTTTATTAAATGTCTTCTATGTACTACTGAGGATACGACAGTAAAAGGTGGTCATGGCCTCAGTCACGGAGTTTTAAGGCTACTGTAACTGATACTCAATTTTTACTTAAAATGCTCAATTGCGAGTCTTCTAGTTTTCTTGTTTTCTTAGCTTTCCTTCTCGTATATCTGTTATTCAACATAAAATCGTTGCTATTAGATCTTTGGAATCTTTGGGACTCGGAGGGTAAGAGACCAGGACAAGACAGGAGAACACATCTCTTCCTTCAAATTTGTGAAGGGATCGGATTTCCTCAGCATGTGTGCAGCTGTGACAGTGCTGTGGGTGGGTAACGGAATGGAATGCTGGTCAAGCTAAGGGAACACTCAGGGAAAGAAGTCTCCAGAGGCAGAATGGGCTGTCCTAGGGGGCCAGAGTTCCCACAGTGAAAAAGTTTAAACATGAGCCAGACAGCCCTTTGGTATCAAGTTTCATTGTGAGGCCCAGATTCTGTGAGGCCACAAATGTAAGCTCTGAAGCCACCCTCTATGCCCAAGTTTATGCCAGTCCCTTCTCTTTCCTATAAAAAATCCCCAAAAATCTTGGCCAGCTTTTATGTGTTAAATTTTAGTTGGATGGGTGAAGCAGTCAAGTGAAACTGAAGAATACATAGTAGAAACCAAGGATATTTTTCCACTCGTTCCAAGTTTTCACGTGACTACATCACTGTCTTCATCACTATGCTCACCAGTGGATTTATGTAATAGTGGTTTTATCCCATTAAAGTTGTTTGATATTCTGCAGTTTCTGTACATATGTTTGATGCTCTCGCTAGAAATTCTATACCACACCATAGAAATGCAGTCAAAAATATAGTAAATGATTAGATTTTAATGAATCATAAAATGACACTTAATATTTTGATGTTGCACACAAAATAATCTGAGTAACTAATTAATCATGTTAAAGTCATTCGTGTTGTTCTTATTCTTGAACTGTTAAGGGAAATTTGTAAGATTCTGATTTGGCATTATTGATATTTCAAAATCATATGACTTCTCCAAATAACACTTTATTGTTCTAAATCAAATAATTGAGAGAGTGACTTAAAATAATCTGAAAGATTTTTATAAGGTCAAAGGTGCTCCCTTTTCTACAAGGGGTAATTTTGGAAGGGATAAAAGAATTCACAAAATTCCCTTTGTATTTAGACATAGGTTGATTCACATTTTTCACGAAAGACTAATTGGATAACTTAGTTTCCAAGATTATCATTTAAACTTCTTGGGCCCAAATTACTGCACTTAGTACAATCTATTCTCAGTTGTTGGTAGTACAATCTCAAATTCTGAATTGCTAGCCTTCAAAGTACTGAGTTTTTTTCTAGCGTTCTTTTAAATACATAGAGTCATTCAAAGATTAGTGTGTGAAGCATAATGGTAATTTTCACAGGGGCCAAACAACCTCTAGGAGGATACACCAGGAACATTTTTTTTTCCCATCAGATTCATAGTTATTTATGAAATTATGAGGTATTCCTCAGATATATTACAGAGGAAAAGTTGATGATTATTTTTTAAGATGTATAATAAGTACAGTTCAAAAGAGCCTTTGGAGATACACTCTGGTTGAGATCTGAGTAGAATCACTCAAAAATTGCGTAAATCTGAACAAATCACTTAACCACCCTTACTCATTATCTCAATGGCCGAGACAAAATGGGATGGGGGCGTCAGTGACTTGTCCCGCATTCCCTTCTCACCAGTGGAGTTGGAACCTTAACCTGTTGATGGTGTTATCATGTATGTCCATGAAAAGGCTGAAGTTTTATGAGACTTGGTAGAAAAATGTCAGGATGTTAGGTGTGTGGCCACTCCCTGTGATCTTCAGGAAGGTCCTTACAGGAAAGACCCCTTGGGAAATCAAGAAGGGAACATACAGCTTTGAGCCCTTTGCCTGGAGCCAACAGTACGTGACTAAGAGCTAGCCATTTTCCTTGCGAAAAACAAATTCCTTGCTCCAAGCTTAACTGAAGTGTCACTCTCATATGTAGCTGTGGGGAACAATAGATACATGAAAGAATCCTGACCGCGTAACTCCCTCTGCTGCCAAGTGTTGATCTCCTCGCCAGCTGTCTGGTAAAACATGATACTTCCAGGAAGTGGTAACTGCTGTATGTTGTTTTCTGATCTAACTTTCTGTGGGGGAAAGGATTTCAATAAATGGTGCTGAATCAATTGGCTACCCCCATGGGGGAAAAAAGGGAACGTTGATCCCTAACAGCATACACAAAAATTAATTCAAAATGGATCATAGACCTAAATATGAACAATAAAACAATAAATTTTCATATAGAAATTCTTCATGATCTTTGGAGTAGGACAATTACTTAAAGAGGACACAAATAGCACCACTAAACATGAAAAAAGTATTGATTTTATTAAAATTAGGAATTTCTGTTTATCAAAAGACACAGAGAGTGAAAAGGGAAAGATATTCATAATACTTGGATCTATCAAAGGACTTATATCCAGAATATATAAAGAACACTTGGAAATCAATAAGGAAAAGACAACCCAATGTAAACAATGATCAAATGACACGCATAGGAACCTTGCAAAAGAGAATATCCAAATGGTCAATAACCTCTGTTAACAGGTGCTCAACATCATTACTCACTCAGTCTCTTGATTCTACAAATCCAAGCATGGACATCTCACAAATTTGTATCTCCAGCTTGAACTCCAGTCTTGTAAATCCAACGTGACATCTATGCTTGGGTGGTTAATAGGCAACTCGAACAACATATCCAAAACTTTAATTCTAATTTTCCACCAAATATTTGCTTCTATTCAGTCTTTCCCGTCTCAGTAAATTGTATTTTAAATACTCAAGCCAAAAACCTTGCAAATCTCTGACTTCTTTCCTTCAACGCCTGTATGTAATCTGAGAAATTCTTGTTAGTTATGTCTTTAAAATATACTTAGAAGCCAAACTTGACACTGCTTTCCAGGTTAGCAGCTCAGTTCAAGCCGCTGTAACCCGTTACCCGGCTTCTCAACTTCTGCCATCGCCTGCCTGAGTCTGCTATCAAAAGAGAAGTTGAAGAAATCTTTTTATAGTATAAGGCAGATCGTGGAATCTTCCTGCTCCAAACATTCCAGTGGCTTCTTATCTTACGCAGCTTAATAGCTGAGGTCCTTACCATGGCCTCTGTTAACTGGTCGAAATGTGTCCCCCCAGATACCTATGTTGAAGTTGTAACTCCTAGTACCTCAGAGTGTGACCTTTTTTGGAAATAGGTTTGCTGCAGACAGAATTAGGTAGCATGAGGTCATACTGGAGTAGAGTGGATCCTAATCCAATACGACTGTGTCCTTATAAAAAGGGGAAATTTGCAGATAGACACACGTACAGAGAGAATGCCATATGAAGATGAAGGCAGAGATTGGGGTGATTTCTCTGCAAGTTGAGGAATGCTGAAGATTGCCAAGAAACCGCCAGAAGCTAGGAGTGAGGCGTGGAACAGATTCTCGCTCACAGCCCTCAGAAGGAACTAACTCTGCTCACACCTTGATCTTGGACTTCTGGCCTCCAGAACTGTGAGACAATAAGTCTCTGTTATTTAAGCCAGCCGCTTTGTGATACTTGCGATAGCCGCTCTAGGAAATTGACGGAGCCTGTGGTGCTTGCTACAAACTCCCGACTGGCACTCATTACCGCTTGTATCTCCTATCTGCCGCCACCCCCCCCTCCCCTGCCCCTCTTGCTCTTCCATTACAGTGTCTGCCCCCTTGCTGTGCCCCGAGCACACCGAGCGTGCTCCTTTGCGCTTGCTGTTCCCTCTGACTAGAAGAATGTTCTCCTGGTTATCCTCATGGCTCACTCCCCCCTTACTTTAGGTCGCCTTATCATTAACACCGTTACATCCATTCTATATAAATTAGATCTCTGGCCTCCAGTTCTCCCTAGCCCTTTACTCTGCTGCTTTATTTTTTATAAGCACTTCTTTATAACATTATATATCAATTGTTTGTTTACTCCCATCTTCCCTCTCAAATACACACTAAATGTAAGCTCTGAATGATCAGAGACTTTATTTTTTTGAAGGCTATATTCCCAGTTCCTAAAACATGCTTGGCATGAAGTATGCATTCAATAAATATTTGTAGAATGAATGAATATGTAATTGAATATATTGTTCTTATGTAATGATATATCTATCACTAGTGTGTTAGAGTTGAAAGTTTCTGACTTTTAAAAAGTCAAAAGCATAGATTTTATTTCAACTGAAGATTTTAAATGCATGTTCCAAAAGTATCTAACTGCTTAATGATTAAGCAATAAGAAAGATAATTAACATATGGTCATAAGTTTTGGAAATATTTTATGTTTTCATACAAAAGATTTTTATATTATTTAGCTTAGGATCCAGAATCTTAAAATCTATACAGTGTTTGAAAATAAGAGTAGAAGTCAAGAACTGTGGAAACTTTTAGATAACCAAATATTCTCCATCCCTTAAATACTAGGGAAAAATAAATAATGGGCTCCTTTGCAAATGTCAGGCTAAGATTGTTAGCCTTTTTGGTAATGATTAAAGCCTTTTAAGTCGTGGATTCTTAACCAGCAGTCCTTATCAGAATTATGAGAGCCTTGATCGCCTCAAATAATTTATAAAAATACACATGAACCCTAGAAAATCTATCTGGTGGTCTTGGATGAACTTCTGCTTGAAGCCGGAACAAAGGAAAAACCTGCCCTAGTTGATTTTGATGTATACACCAAGTTGGAACCAATGGTTTTAACGATCTGAGGAGGAGCAAAAGTGTCAGTGCCTTTGAGAGGAGTATTTTTTTGCGATTTCCTTGTCAGCATTCAGGGGTCAAGAACAGTCCAAGAGCATGCTATGCTTCAATACCCCATCTTGACCCCTCGGCCTCAGCCCACGGTGAGGCTGGCACAACAGTAGCTGCTTGAAGAAAGTGCTTTTGATTCTTGTAAACAAGAAAGTGGGTTATGTGCAGCTGGGGTTATTTACCTCTCTTTTCCTTCTACCATCCTTCCTCTGCAGATGGGCGATGGCTCAGGGGCTGAAAGCAGCCTTTGCTGTTGGGGACGTGCGTGATGGGGGAGCACCAGTGAGGTGTGACCATCAAAGGTCCAGACTTTCTGGCTTCATCCTCATGGGTCATTTGTACAGAAAATGAAATTTAAAATACAAAAGTATATTCACAGTTTTGCTTCTTTCTTCTACAGTGTCTAATGTAAAACAAGATTTTACGTAACCAGTGCCAAATATAAAACCTGTCTCAAGACGTCTGCTTAGGAATGGAGGACAAAACGCCCAGAAGTACAGCTCTATAGGAAAGCATTTCCATTCAACTATCTTGTAGTAATCAGGTGCGGGTCTTTCTACGTAGTTGGACTTTTGTGATCTAAAGAAGTTTCTTCCCTAGGAAGCTGGATTGTGTAACTTCAGAAGAAGAAAACAAGGGATTGCCCAAAATCCCCAGTCTCTACTGGAGTGATGCTCGTTAGAAAGGGAGAAGGGATGGCACCATGGCTTTGACTCCGATCGCTCTGCTTTTCATCACTTATTGAAAAACAACGTTATAAGGACTTCTTATTGTATATATTTAGGGGGAAAAATAGGTAAAGCAAATGCGGCTAAATGTTTATTTACCACTGGGGACTCTAAGTAAAGGGCATGTGAGTATCACAGACCCTTCACCTAGAATCCCCAATCGTACTATTCTTCAACTTTGATGTGGGTTTGGAAAGTTTCAAAATAAATGTTGAGAGGAAAAAATAGAGTAAGCATTATAGTAAAATCTTGTTTCATGGTGATAATGTTGAACAGACACCCAGAGATTTTTTCCAAACAGTCATAAATTTCTTCCCCAAACCTGCTTTTATCCCAGGTCCCAAGTTTCAGTAAAATTTGCTCAGAGAGCCCTCACAGTGCAGAAACATAGAAATATTTTCTTTAAGGCCCCACAAGGGGTCAGCAAACTTTGTTCTATGCAGGGCCAGATAAGAAATGATTTAGGCTTTGAGGACCATGTATGGACTCTGTCACATACTCTTTTCTATTTTTTTTAACTCTTTAAAAAAGTAAACGTCTTTCTTAGCTTAAGACCTCTTCAAAAACAGGCTACAGGCTGGATTTGGCCAGCAAGCCATAGTTCGCCTGGTAGAGAGATGAAAAGTATTCACCTGATCGATAGCTACATACCAGATATAAGGGGATGTGTTCATTTGCTCCAGCAAAGAAACCACATCTGGACCAGCTGCAGTTGGAGTCTCCATCTGATTAATTTTTCAATAATCTGCTTTCATTCTTCAATACCCGTCTGTTGTCTATACAGGCAAAAACAGATGAGTTGAATGGAATCACCACGCCTCATCTTTTAAGTCCTGTTGAAGGCAATAATTCCCGCAGGCCCTCCCGGAATGTGCTACGGCGTTTGGTTTACTATTTTCAAAGGTAGAGGGAGTTCCAGTGGCTTCCATTTTACTCTCCCTGTCATAGCCCTCACTCCATGGTTGGGTAACATGGAAATTCTGCAAGTTGCTATACACATATTCTAATCGTCCCTTCTGGACCTAGGAAAATAATCAGAGGGTGGGCCCACTATGAGGTGGACTTGAGCTCAAACTCCAAAGGATTATCTGACCTTCATATGTTTCTATTCTGACTGGTGGACCATCAGAAGTGCTGTGGGTTTTGAGCCAACATCTATAAATCCTCAATATCTGATCATTTTTCCTTCCCCAAAGCTGTCACCCTGATAAATGTCTGCAGTACCCTTTAGAGGAGGCTAAGGAGGATGATTCACAGTGTTTTGGATTTTCTTTTTTGCTGTGTAGCAACGTCTTTTTCTCAGTAGGACCTGGCCTTCCCTTTACTTGAGGCTCTGGATGTGTGAACTGGGAACTGATTCGGGGGCATGACTTTCTTTTTTGGTGATTCAATTCAAACTTCAGTTCACCAGACCTACAGTTTTTCCATTTATATAGATCAAGACTTTACTGGACCGTCCTTTGGTTTCAGATCTAGTTTGACTAATTGGAATCAAACTACTGGTTCTTACAGTAACCACACTCGCCTTGCCTTTGGTGATTAAGTCCCTCACTTGGCACCTACTACTTGGGGATTGTATTACCCCATTTGTTAGAAATGTAGTAGCTTCAGTGTAGCAGATCCCTTGTAGCTTGTCACTTATGGAGAAGAGAGACCACACAACTCTTCAAAACTCCTGGAGCTCCCCTCATCAATTTATTTCTCACAGCTCTGGGGAAAGATGTGCCTTCTGGGCCTTCCCAGAGTGGATCTTACAAGATAAATTCACTCTAACATCCCAATGTCCTGAAACCTTTTTATTGGACACTTTATTGAAAGACAATTCATATACCATAAAATTCATTTCTTTAAATTGTACAATACAATTTTTAAAAATATTCACATAGTTATGCAACTATCAACACTACCTAATTTTAGGATATTTTCATCACACCAAAAAGAACCTGCATCCATTAGCAGTCACTTTCCATTCCACCCACTCCCCAGCCAGCCCTAAGCAACCACTAATCTACATACGGTATGAAGGTTCCAATATCTTCACATCCTTGTCAGCAGTTGTTATTGTTTGTCTCTTTTATTTTAGCCATCTTACAAGGTATGAAATGATATCTCACTGTGGTTTTAATATGCATTTCCTTAATCACTAATGATCTTGGGTGCCTTTTCATGTGCTTCTTGGCCACTTGTATATCTTCTTTGGATAAATGTCTATTCAGATCCTTTGCCCATTTTTTAAAAATTAGGTTATTTGTCTTTTAATTATTGAGTTTTAAGAGTTATTTATATATTCTGATGCAAGTCCCTTGGTTTCCATAAATATGAGCTGGCAAAACCATGCAGCTCTTTCAATCTGCGTTGTACCTCCTTATGGGTCACGCTTAGTTTCTCATGATGTGGGCCTGTTGGCAGCTACCTCAAGGAAGATCACAGCAGGTTGATGGGCAGAGAGACTGACCTGCTTCTGCCGGCCAAGAGCACTTGGTGGGATTTAGGTGTTTGAAGTACCCCCTTTCATCAGAATCTGCCCACACGTCTTCATACCAATTTCCAGGATTTCATTCATTTCCAGTCAATATCCCAACTTCAACAAAAGAGACTCTGCAAGGTTGAGGATTCAGTTTGTGTTGGAATCCAGACATTTGCAAGATAAAACTCTGGTTTGCTGTTTAGACATCTCAGCTCTGTGGCTGCAGGAGGCAAGGTTTCTCTCAGGATGGTGATGGAAGCTTCACGGGTCCTTTACATAGACGTTGAACTGGGACTTTAAGGCCTTGAGCTCGTCGTTTTCTTCCTCCAATTTCTTCAACACAGTTAGAAGCAATAAACCAATCCATTATACTCCTTGTTTTCACTAAAATAAACTAAGACAACAAACACTTGGTTGCCTAGAGCTTCCCTTGTATCAATCAGGGGCTTGATTATAAGTATCTCAATGGTTGTGCCGCTGCATGCCGTGGATTACTAATGCCCAATTAGCCCTGGAAATCAGGTCATTTGTGCCTGTAAATCTGTTTAGATGAGAGAACCAATTCCAGACAACCCGGAACCAGTTCACAGAACTTATCTTGAAGATTCTGTTCCTCTGGAACCATTCTCAGTACCAAATTCTGTATCATTCTGACTCAGTAGAATTCAATCAGTGAAGCAAAAACACTAGAAGATATATATGTATATATAAAAAGACTCACACTCATATATACAGATTAGTTGCAGGGATTTCTTGGAGCTGGTTAAGCAATTAAGTAGTCTAAGGCCGCTGTGTTCACTTCTAATGCTGGAGCTTCAAGTTCACAGGTAGGCAGTTTGGAAGGAAAGATGAATGTAAGGTGATGGAGATCAAGGAATGAGACCTGGGTTAGTTCTTGTTGCCTTGACCTTGTGGTATAAGCATCATGCATCCCATTCATTGAGGACTTGGCCTATGAGTCCTAGAAGCAGGAGCACCCGGAGAATGGCTGAGCTTTTGCAGGCTTAGCAGCTACCTCATGCCAACGACGAGAGTCAGCAGCACAGCAACACAAGGGTGAGTTACAGATGTCCACTACTTGCTTCTTTCTACCCTCCAAATGTCACTCAAAACATTCTTTTATGGCCCATCCTAATGGGAAACATACAGGAAAGGGAATTCTGGGAAATGTTTGTTAGCCTAGCCAAGTAGACACACGACAAAGCCATCTCATGTGCTTATATAATTTATTTTTTTTGACAGCTTTATTGAGGTACAATTGATCTACAAAATTCTCACAGCTTTATTGTACACTAAGATTTTCAAACCATTGTATCATTCCTAATTTCCTTTGACATTAACAAAGTGAAAAGGAGCAGAAGTCTTGTCATATTTTTGAAATGAGAGTAGTACAGCTCCAGAATGTTTAGTGATGTGGATAATAAAATTAAACAAGAAATTTTTTGACTTGTCAACTTTGTAAAGTTCATCTTTCATAATAATTCCAATCTGAGAGCACTCAGAACACTTTAACTCTGAACATATCATTATTACCTTCCATGTTATTGTATCATCAGATGTGAAGAAAACAGCTTTACCCGAAATTATTATTACAGAGATTATTTATTAGTGGTCTAGGAATGCAGTATTTTAGATGCCACAAAATCATTCACTGTTATTGATCTTATATAGTCAATGGTTAGATTTACCTATATGTTTACTAATCTCTTTGCTCACAAGAATTCTGTGTCTCATGCCTTTCTTGTGTATTTATTGTGTACTACCATTACATTTTTAAAGTAGCTCCTTTTGTGGCATCCTGGGAGGAGTAAACACCATCAATTTAGCTGAAAATATCTGTTTTATGTCTACTATTTTATGACATATAGAATATGGGTTTGAACAAATTGTGGTGCCAAGTCTCCACTGTGATGGTATCATACAGAGTACTTTCACTGCCGCAAACATCCTCTGTGCTCTCCTGTTCGTCCCTCCCTCCCCCAACCTCTAACCCCACCACTGATCATTTACTGTTCTCCATAGTTTTGACTTGTCCAGAATGTCAAACAGTTGGAATTATACAGTGTTGTAGCCTTTTCAGATTTTTTTTTTCACTCAGTAATACGCATTTAAGATTTCTTTTCATGACTTGATAGCACCTTTCTTTTTAGTGCTGAATAATATTCCCTTGTCTGGATGTATCAAAGTTTACTTATCCATTCACCTACTGAAAGCCATCTTAGCTGCTTCCAAGTTTGGGCAATTATGACTAAAGCTGCTATAAACCTTCATGTGCAGGTTTTTGTGTGCACACAATTTTCATCTCCTTTGCGTAAATGCCAAGGAGTGTGATTACTGAATCATATGTGAGGAGTAAGTTCAGTTCTGTAAGAAATTGCTAAACTGTCTTCAAGGTGGCTGTGCCACTTTACCTTCCTACCAGAGGTGAGTGAGAGTTCCTGTTGCCCCACATCCCCCCAGCATCAGGTGTTATCTGTGTTATGGATTTTGGCCATTCTTTTAGGTGTGTACTGGTATCTTGTTGTTTTAATTTACATGTTCCTGATGACATATGACGGGGAGCATCTTTTCATATGTTTCTTTGCTGATGATCATATCTGATTTTTTATATAATAGGAATAACTTCAATCCTCTTGGTACTCTGTTTGGAATTAAACCCCAATCTGTATGTGTGTGTATGCTATAAACATGATATCTCTATGTAATTGATACCTTCTTTGTGCATTTTGGAGTATAATAGTCCTATTCAGTATTGCAATTCAATTCTTATATTACATATCTACCAAATGAAGACTGTAATTTTATAACATAATTATTAAATTGCTTTTCTATTAAAAATTGGAAAAGATTTGGTCGTTACGGGAATTGAAATAATGCACTTTAGAAAGCCTCTAGCACTTCAAGCTCGAACAAAATAGTTCTATCTATGGATTCTTGCTGGAAAGTCATACTTCATGGGAGGGAATCCTTGTTCAATTACTTCCTCTGCTTGTACCTTGAGGGGGTTACTTATCTGTAAAATGGAGACAATTCATATTATGGACTTGAGGAATAAATGATATAATGTATCATTTGGCGTTTACTTGGCACATATTAAAACAGAATATATATTAGCTGTTCGCATCAACATCGTCATGATCATCAAATTCACCACAACTACTATCTCCTCCCCCTCGTCAGTTTCAACTTACACAAAATAAAACATTCTATTTTCCCAGAGAATGTAAGGAAAGATAGAAAAATGGTAGCTTGAAATGCTATATTTTTGCATTGCTTGTTGTCAATATTTAATATGAAAATTGAATGTGATTAAGAGTTTTGAGTAATAATTCACTTTTTTCATTTTGTTAAGCTCAGCTTCCTTCCCACCCTTTAACCAGCTTACATTACAGCATAGCAAATATAGTGAGTAATATTGTAGTAACTTTGTATGATGCTAGATGGTCACTAGATAGCGTGGTGATCAGTTTGTAATGTGTATAAATATATAATCACTATGATGTACACCTGAAATGAATAGGATATTGTATGTCAATTATACTTGAATAAAAAATATTTTAAAAATAATTAAGTTGTGCCTGAAATAGAATCAACACACTGGAATTAAAACTAGATTTTTTGTGTGTCAACTTCTAGTATTTATTTTCATTACACCTTATCAAGGAGGAACTAGTAACTATAACTTTAATACTCCACTTTGCCTAACTGGCACAGATTTGCAATGGGGTAATAGTCTGTTGATCACATTTTCTACTCTTCCTAGGAAGTAGATGACAGCTGCTGTGCATTTATGTTTTTGGAGAAATTGAATTTAATCAGAGTTCATTTCTCTGATACTTAGTACGGTTATTATATTTGAAGAGACTAAAAAATACTTTGTAAATTGAAAGACATACAAGAAAAGGAAACAAAGACAGGAACAAGTTACTCTAAAATCAAAGTAACTTAAATTATAATTTTATTTAATTTATACATATATCTGAATCGACTGTGACTTGTTCAAACATGAGAGACATGAAAGGCATTCAATGTCTAACCAATCTCTCACTCATAACGGGTACATTTGAATCAAATGAATGATCGTGTTATGGGCTCATTGGTAGGCTTACCAGATTTGGGAAAAACGAAACAAAAGAGAATGTCCAATTAAATTTGGATTTCAGATAATCAACAAATAATATTTTAGTTTAGGTATATCCCATGCAATATTGGAATACATTAAGTAAAGAACATAAAAAATATATATATCTTACTGGGCTAAAAGAGATAAATAAAATGCATGTCACCAGCCTAAAGTGAGAGGGACATACTTATAGTAGGGATATAATTATATGAAAATATTATTTGTGGTTTACCTTAAATTCAAATGTAACTGACATCGTGTGTTTTTTCTGAAAAACTTCATCAGGCGAGCGCTTCTGGGTGCTCCTTGTGTGTTGATTCTCTCCTTGGATGGCACCCATTTAGAAACACTAAGTCGCAGATGCAGCCCAGAAGTCCGTAAATACTCGGTTGCAATTCAAGGAGTTAAGCTGATACCTACTTTATTTATCTCTTTTAGCTCACTGGGATATTTTTTTTATGTCCTTTTCTTGATGTATTCATTTTAAAATGACGTATTATTTCATTCATTTTTTTTTCACTTAAAATTCTATTTTTGAGATTCAGTGTGTTAGTTCTGGTTCTGCCAGAAGCAGACCTTGAAACAGCAATTTGAATGAAAGTAGTTTTGATGGAATCTTCTGGAAACACCAGTGGGTAAATATGGGAATGATACAGGAAGGGAGAGGCAGTCAATACAGGATGCATGTTGAAGCATCAAGCACAGTGCCTGACTGTGGCTTTATTCTGCAGGGCGACACCTGCCGTGTCTGCAGAGAGAGACACTGGCAGCTGGAAGCTGGCTGAAGCAAAGCCCGCTGAACAACTGAGAGAAATCTTGAGAGTACAAGTGAATAAAATTTATTTCTCCCTAGAGAACCAAATGCTGTAACATGCAAAGGCTAAAATTTAAAAATTTTGACTCCAGGCTCCACTACTTACTGTAAAAACATTGATTAACCTATTTGAATTTGTCCATTTTCTCCTGTGCAATATGGGGGCATTAATTATATTTACATCATGGGGTTATTAGGAAAATTAAACATGGTCATCAATGTATAACATGCTACACGCGTGTCAAAGAGTCCATCTATGTCTGTGTTGTCCTCTTGCTGGAGCAGAACCAGGCTCCTTCCCCAGCCACGCCCTGTGGTTAGCTGTGACTCCATGACTGAGTTCTAACCAGTGGGATGTGAGTAAGAATGACTTGTAAATTTTCCAAGCAGGATCGGTAAGATTCTCCCATGCCATGTGCCCATTCCAGCAGATGGGAGAGAGAGAATCTCTAGGGAAAACTAAATAAAGGTGAGTTTAGTTAACTGGAAATTAAAGATGGCACAACCTTTCTTATCTTCGGTCCAGAAATGACTGCATGAAAGCGGGCCACACAACTGGCGTTACCTGACAGGTATTGCTAGGCAGACAAGAAATCAACTGCTATTTCTTTCTTTATACATTTGGGGACTAACTGTTACAGTAGCTTGTGTTCACTGAAACAAAACACTATTTATTATTTCAAAGTTCCTGACTGGAGGCAGGGTTCTTATGCCAAATCCTAGAGAGAGTATTTTATTGATGAGTTACTGAGTTACAATATAATGAATTACAAAAAAGGCTTATTGCATATTTACTTTGCATAGACTGAAAATACATACAGGTGTAAATAGATTATCTTCAAAAGAAAGGATTTTGAGATTTAGTATGCAAAACCAAATGTAAAAAGGGTACATAAAATTAACAGCATGTGACCACGAACAATTAAACGCTATGTCTCAGTTGTTTAGTATAATTTGCTTCTCAGAATCCAGAATGCTTGCTTTATACCTTGGAGCCGCCAAAGGATTTTGGTTGTTTGGAGATGCTGGAGAATGACCCGGAACAATAACTGTGTTCCATTTCATCTCATTTATATGTGGAATCTAAAAAAGTGGAATTGACAAAAGCAGAGAGTAGAACGGTGGTGGCCAGGGGCTGCGCAGTGGAGGAAACAGAGGGATGTTGGTCAAGGGTACAAAGTTTTGGTTACGCAGGATGAATACGTTCTAGGGATCTAACGGCTGCATGCTGACTATAGTTAACAACACTGCATTGTATGCTTGAACTTTGCTAAGAGAGTAGATCTTAACTATTCTCACCACTCACACAAAAAGGCAACTATGTAAGGTGACGGATGTGTTAATCAGTTGATTGTGGTAATCATTTCACAATGTATACATATATCAAAATATCACTTCTTATACCTTAAATACATCCAATGTTTATTTGCCAATACCTCAGTAAAGCTGAGGAAAAAACTGCCTCAGTTCCAGAACAGCCAGTGGCAGTGCCTGCAGAATTTATTCCTAGGAAAAGAGGTTGATTTATTCCTACATCCAACTTCACTTGTGTCCCCAAGTCAATCATGGCAATCCAATTTCCCCTGCCAGTGACTGATTGTACATCAGTGACTGGGGCATATTTTCTGTCAACTCTCCCTTCAGAATGCTTCCTGTCAGAACAAAAGACATACAGGAAGATGTTCCATCTTTTTCTGCTAGCTGTTGTCAAATCAGCATGAGATGACTGGAACTCTGGCATCCATCTTGTGACTGTGAGACACTAAGCTGAGGTCCAAGCAGGCAGTGTGGAAGGATGAAGGGAACCTTGTGTTTAAGTTCAAGCTATTTCCTCACTGAAGCCGGGAGCTGTTCTCCTCAGGACTTCCTGTTATGTGAGAGTATGTATTTCTCTCAATGTTTAAATTAGTATGGGATGTGGTTTTCTGTTACTGTCAGCTGTATGCATCAGAAATCTTCCACCACTTTCAAAAAGTTTATGAAAAACATTGAGGAACAAAGAAAATCCAAACACTTGTTCTTGAAATTTTATGAACTGCTTCTCACTTAATCCTATTCTCTAGTATTTGAATAAAGAAGGGGAAAATCCTTGAAGTGTGGGACGTTTAAGAAAATAAAACTTTCATACTCTTACTCTTAAGTTAGTGTGGAAAGAATGTGTTGTAAGAAGTCACTTCACAGGATGAAGGTATAAGCAATCACTGTCAGACTGATCAAGTGAGACACCAACTATGTATTTACGGATGTGTTTCTGCTTTATGATTCTCCAACACGAACTGGCAAGTTTAGAATTCCTGACAATGGAGTCAAAGCTGAGCAATCCTCTTAATTTGCATGTGAATAAAGCAAGTCATTTTTCAGAAAGAAAACCAATGCCTAACATACTTATTAAACGTGTAACATTATTTTTCCAACACATCTTTTTGAACTTAGCTTTTAAACAAATCAGCCCTTGCTCAGGTCTCAATGAAGACAGAAACTAAAGCTCTAATGCCTATGTGTGTGAATGTGTGTATTTCTCTTTGCTGCTGGTGTCATTTCTATTAATTGGTTATAATTATTTTGAATATATATTGATATATAATGCAAAGTATACAGTATCTAATTTCCTAACAGTTCTTCAGTCTGCTTTAACAGATTACTGTCATTTTATATTTTAATACAGTATAAATGTGTTATTTTTGAAAATAAAAGTTAATCTGAAAGTATTTAGAAGTGGCTTAAATTTAACCTTTTTGAGACATAGAGGAGCACCATCTAAATATATATTTGCCATACTCTGGTTTATGCCAAGGGAAGGGGCCAGGGTTTTTACGGCTCAGTTCTTTTGAGTTAAACAGAGACAAGATACAGCCATGAACCAAAACCAGAGCAATAGAAATGGAGTTACATGAGTTGGAATCAGGTTAGGATGGGTGTGGAAATAAGGAATTTGAAAACCAATTTTTAAAAAGCCTGCAAGCAAGAACAAGGTCCCTATAAAGACGGTTGGAGAGAGGAGGGTTAGGGAAGTAAGAGTTTCATTGAACAGAAACTAGAAAGGCGTGGAAGAACCTACACGACCTGACAATCCTGGTCTTGTCTCCTTCATCTGACTCGAGCTCAAGTGTTAACTTTCAGCATAACTAGTGTCTTAAAAGTCATTAACAATTTATACATTTTTATACCTCTCTAGATGATTTAAGTTTTCTAAAAAATATATTTTATTTTTTAGAGCAGTTTTAGGTTCGCAGAAAAACTGAGTGGTAAGTATGGAGATTTCCCATTTACTCCCTGGCCCCACACATGCACAGCCTCCCCCATTATCAACATCCCCCACCAGAGTGGTACGTGTCTTACCAAGGATGTCTGTACACTGATACGTCGTAATGGCCCAACGTCCATACTTTCCCTTAGGGTTCACTCTTAGTGTTGTACATTCTGTGGGTTTGGACAAATGTATACGGACAGGTTTCCATCATTATGGCATCATACAGAGTAGTTTCCCTGCCCTAAAAATCCTCTATGCTCTGCCTATTCATCCCTACTTCCCCGATAACCCCTGGCAACCACTATCTTTTTACTGTCTCCATAGTTTTGCCTCTTCCAGAGTGTTATATAGTTGGAATCATACAGCATGTAGCCTTTCAGGTTGGTTTCTTTCACTTAGTAATGTCCATTTAAGGTTCCTTCATTTCTTTTTGTGGCTTGATAGCTCATTTCTTTTTAGCTTTGAATAATATCCCTTTGTCTGGATGTACGAAAGTTTATTTATCCATTCATCTACTGACAGACATCTTGGTTCCTTCCAAGTTGTGGCAATTGTGAATAAAGCTGCAATAAACCTTCATGTGTTGGATCAACCTTTTTGTGCAGACATAAATTTTAAAATTCCTTAAGTAAATACCAAGGATTGCAATTGCTATATAGTATGATAAGAGTATGCTTAGTTTTGTAGGAAACCACAAAACTGTCTTCCTATGTGGCTGTGTCATTTTGCGTTCCCACCAGCAATGAATGAGTTCCTGTTGCTCCACATCCTCTCCAGCAAGTAGTGTTGTCAGTGTTTTGGATTCCACATTCTAATACGTGTGTAGTTTTAATCTTTAATTGTTTTACTTTGCATTTCCTTGATGACATATGATGTTGAGTATCTTTTCATATGTTTATTCACTGTCTATATATCTTCTTTGGTGAGTATCTGTTCAGATCTTTTACCCACTTTTAAACTGGGTTGTTCAGTTTTTATTTTTGAGTTTTAAGAGTTCTTTGCATATTTTGGATATAAGTCCTTTATCAGATATGTCTTTCGCAAATATTTTCTCCCAGTCTGTAGCTTTTCTTCTCATTCTATTGATGGTATCTTTAATGAAGCGGAAGTTTTTAATTTTAATGAAGTCCAATTTACCCATTCTTTCTTTCATGAATTATGCCTTTGTGTTGTATCTAAAGAGTCATCATCGTTCCCGAGGTCATCTAAAGTTTTTTCTATGTTATCTTTTAGGAGTTTTATAATTTTATATTTTACATTTAGATCTATGATCTATTTTGACTTAGTTTTCATGAATGGTGTAATCTAATGCAATTTTAATAGAGATTTTTGTATTTTATTACATGAAATCATTACAGATTGCTGCATAGTTTATTTGGTATAAGAAATTGGTTTTTAGAAAGAAATACTACATATATAAGAGAGACAGGTTTAGTTTTAAGTTAGTCATGAAGAAATATCAAAACCCCAGGTAACTGCTTAATTATATTAGTTAATTGCCTATTCAGATTTGATCACTCTAGTCACTCCTCCTGTTTTAGAGAAAATTCTCCAAAGTTAGAGAACCAGAGAGCTTGCTTTTTGATAAAATTAACAATTGCTAAGAATTGTTCCCTGCTCTCATGAACCAGGTGTTATTATGCCCCATTTTATAGATGAGGAAACTTGTAATCAGAGTCTAGCCTACGTGTGCGCAGTCTCAAAGCTGGAAGGTGACGCTCACTAAAACTCATTCTTTGGCTGCAGCTGCACGACTGTGTCAGCGTGCAGGACGTAGAGTTGTCTTTGGCAGATCATTCTCAAATTCCTCTATTCCCTCTCTTGGCTCTCAGCTAACTTCTACTCCCGTTCAGTTCTTCTCAGTGCATGTAATCTTCTTTTCAACAATTTTTATTACTGCTTTATGCTAAAACAATGTTTCATTTTCACTTTCAAAAGAGTATGCCTGTTTTTTAATTATTTCCTCCAAGGTTTTGTTCCAGAAAGAAACTCTCTTAAACAAATGACACAAATGCCTTAATCATTTTTGAAGAAAAGAAATAATGAAATGTCAAATGAGATCCATCAAGTTAGATTCATTTTGTTGATTTAACTGTTTAGTCATCTGGTTGAACGAATAAGAGAAAGAACCATTCCATCTACAGTCAAATTTTACGGAATCACGTGTGTGACCAGCGCCGGACTACAATGCCATGAAGAACACAATCAAATGACTGCACACACTATTTAGCCTCACAAAGCTTGCAATCTGTTCTGGGAGGTGAGACAGGAAATGATGTGCTATTCGACTGCTAGGTGATATGCGTAGAGTTCGAGCGTAGTAGTAGCTTGTGCAAATTTGAAAACAATTTACACTTTATAACGTTGGTGATTACTTTTTTTCAGTTATTTCACTTTAGAATAATTGTGCAATTTATAAATAGGCATAGTTATTATCCGCTTTCACAAAGGAAGAATCTGAGGGTAAGTGAAATAAAAGATGTGCCTGGTGTTATAGGAGTAACAAACACTTACCCAGGAGTCAAAACCATGTCTTCTCACTATTTTTTCATTACACACTCCTGAAGAAATCTGTGCATTATGATGGTTGGGGTAGGTTCTTGAAGTAAATATTGGATATGAAATGACTGCTGGGGTTTAAAGAAGCATTGATAACAGGGAAAGAAAACGACGATCATAGAATAGAATTCCAGCAAGTGATGAATCAATGTGTTGTTTGTAATAAGTGTATCAGTGTGCACAGCCTGAGGGTTTGAGAGTAATGGTGATTAGTACTGGATTGCACAAACAGCATTCAATACTGGTTGTTGATTTGCAGTTTCTGCTTGTAATATTGTGTCATTTACCGCTTCTGAATTCCAAGATATATTGACATATAACTTGGGTATATATAAGCAAATGATGCTTAAAAATGCTAAAGGCATCATCATTCACAACTGATATGTGTCTGAAACAGTGGACTTATTGAAAACCAAGAAAAATCTAAATGCAGTCTTTATATACCCAGGTTTTTATTCTTTCTTTAGTTAAAGATGAAACGTGACTATCTCAAGGGATCCAGAGACCACGATGTGACAGAAAAGAAGAAAAAGATCCATAGAACCTGAGAAATCATCAGCGGATCAGTGATTTACTGACAGGTCTGATTCAGCAGAAAGCTGGCTTTGGAAGGTTGAGTCTCCGGGAGGAGGCTCAGCAGTTTCACATGAGTAATAATAAATCTAAATTATAGGAAAGTAATGTGTGAATCCAATTCACACAATGCTATGTATTCCAAAGTTTCCACTTGATTGAAATATTAATACTCTGAATAAAACTCTCAAACTAACATTGTGCAAGGGCATCCTGGTAGACCTCTGATTTCTCCTCTTTAGTGATGGATAGAAGCAACCAGAAAGTAATAAAGTACATTTGGAATATGGTTACTCATCAAAAGCATGATGGCCAAGAGAATAAAAATTATTACAAAGCACTTAGCAAATCCAAAGTGCTGCAGGAATGCTAATAAATGGGGCAAAGCTTGCCAGGTGGGTGACTGTAATCTGCTAAGCAATTCAGAATGTATTACATTCTTAAGAGAGAATCAAATGGGCATAAGAAGTAGAATTCAGAGGGAATTAGGGTGATATAAAGAAAGACATAGGATGTTGGTTTGTGTGTGTGTGTTTTTGGCTGTGCCTATGATAACACACAGAAAAGAAATAGATAAACAATTTCAGTTATTTTATTTAAAAAATCTGTATCTAAATAAGGGGGGGGTGTAGCTTGAATTGAATTCAATTCAACTAGGCCTTATTTGTCATTCACTATATACCAAATGCTATGTTTGGTAACTAAAATAAAAAAAAAAATGTAATGCGGTGGCGGCATCCCACATACAAAATAGAGGACGACTGGCACAGATGTTAGCTCAGGGACAATCTTCCTCAAGCAAAAAGAGGAAGACTGGCAATGGATGTTAGATCAGGGCCAATCTTCCTCATCAAAAATAAAAAATGAAAAAATAAAAATAAAATAAAATAAAACGATGTAGACATTAGGGATCCCTCTTAGTCTTGAGGGGGGAAACATAAATATGGGAAAATGATAACAGGGTGCTGTTACGACTGTGAGGTGATTCTTCAGCTGAGGGAGCACAGAAACCAGTACTACCCTAACCCACCCTCGTGCCCACCCCCAGGAAGCATGAACTGGGGGTGAATCATGCTTTAGGGTCTGTTGTGGTTGTTGGGCTGCTGTTTTTGTGGTCTCTTAAAACCATGTTTAGTTGAGATTGCTGAAATTGTACCTTAGTGATAATTTTGAGGGTAAGAAAATACTTGTCACAGATATTAGAATAAACTGTGAGAAGCTTATATTTATAAACATGGACTTAGCTCCAAGAAAATCTGGAATTATAAATTGTTAATATTCTGGTTGCTTGTGTGAGTTGGAGCAGAGAGCTTATCTAAACTAAGCATTTTGAAAAAGTAGAAAGACCCCTTAGTGCTTCCTTTGTGTACAGCACAGAGGATATATTTTGCTGGATGACATGATATTGTTTTTTTCCTCCTTACGCATTCTACAGACTGCTACACTGACATGTTGTGTAGCTTGTTACTTATCCAGCTATAGAAATAGGATAAATGTGGGTCTGGCCTGGTGGCTGAGTGGCTAAGTTTGTGCGTTCTGCTTTGGCGGTGCAGGGTTTCACTGGTTCGGATCCTGGGCCTGCAGATGGCACGACTCGTCAGGCCACGCTGAAGCACCATCCCACACAGCACAACCAGGAGGCCCTACGACTAGACTATACAACTATGTATCAGGGGGCTTTGGGGAGAAGAAGGAAAAAAAAAAAGAAGAAGATTGGCAACAGATGTTAGCTCAGGTGCCAATCTTTAAAAAGAAAAAGAAACAGGATAAATAGAATTTTCTCAGCTTTCCAAAGAGGAAAAGAAATCTCTTCAAGGTCATTCCTTAATATTTAACGAAAGGTAATTACTTAATATTTAACTAAAAATCTCCTAATTGCTAATAAATGGAAAGTCATTTTTATAGCTTGTATTTCATATTTTTCTTTCTACATCCGGGAGCCTAACTTTATAATAAAATAGATTGTTAACTTATGGTCCAATTAATAAGTATATCATTAAATTTTAGTCTTTTGTCAATAAAAATGATCGATATTTAGTTACTCTGGCATTGGTCTTAAATCATAAAGAAATTCATTCTAGTAACTTTCCTTACTCTATGCAATTATTTCAGTCTTATCATTTGCCACTCATTTGGATCCAACTTGAAATTTTAGGGATTGACTCTTGGCATCTGATTAATTAAAAACCAGAGATGCAGCTTATGTTATTTTCAAGAGGAAAGAAACTCTCTGGTGAGCTAAAAATTTCCTCCTGTTGTTTATACTTATTTTTAAAAATGGAATCCTGGCAGCAAATAGTACCACAATCTGTAAGTAATAACCTGCTAGGATGGCTGGAGGGGCAGCAAATTGACGACGACCATTGTAATCAATAGTGTGGGAGTCAGTAAAATTACATGAATTATTTAGTTTTATGTTTCTTCCTTAAGAAAAAAAAAACACAGTGGTTGAGCAAACAAATGTTCTCATTATATGCTGTCACTCATCTCGAACCACACATTATTGGGCGATTATTTAGAGAAAGATTCTATCTGGAGGAACAAGCACCAACTCTGTGACTCTCCAATAAAACACAGCAAAACTTTGAAAGAGCAGGTTCCCAGGGACAAATCAACCCTCTTGGCTCCCCAGTGAAGTTTATTATCTCTAAGCCATGCTGAACAATATTTCTTAAACAAGATGGTAGCTCTGCACAGATCCTCTTGAAAGAGTCGGCAGAATCAGTGGGGTAATGTGAAACCAGAGTGTGCTGACCTATGGGTGACGAGCTCTATTTGAGATTACGAATTCATCGTGAATGAGCAAACCCGAGGTGCCTCGCCTTCAATCATTTCTCCCCAGCTCTCTAACCAGCTACTGAGGACCAAGAGGGAACATAAAAAACAATTAAGAAAGGCAACTCCTGATGTCACTTATGTGTAGAATCTGGAAAAGCTGAACTCGTAAAAACAGAGAGCAGAATGGTGGTTCCCAGGGACTGGGGAGTGGGGGGATTGGGGAGATGTTGTTTAAGGGGACAAACTTGGAAATAGCAGATAAATAAGTCCTGGAGATCTCATGCACAGTATTGCGATTATACAGAACAATATTATATTATAAACTTCAAAGTTGCCAAAAGACTAAATCTAAATTGTTCCTACTACAAAAAAGAAAGAATAATTACATGACGTGATAGAGGTGTCAGGAGATGTTTGCTAACACTGTGGTGGTAATCGTACTGCAGTCTGCAAACATATCAAATCAATGGGCTGTGTGCCTCAAATTTACACAACGTTGTATGTCAATTCTATCTCAATACAAAGATAAAGGCAACTCCTCTCCTCTCCTTCTTTTTGACAAGACGAGTTCACCTACTCTGTCCCAGGATTAAAAAATAAGACCAACAAACGAAAGGGGCAGGAGGGTAACATCTTCAGGGTTTGGCAGAAAAAAGTTTTTATATCCTTCTCTGCATCTTTGTTAAAGAAGCAAAGAAAAGAATGAGAGAGAGTGTTGAGAACCCAAGAAGAAGTGATTTAGCTGGATCCAGCCGTCAACCTCCTCTGATAGTCACATGATGACCGCATACCAAAGTAGATGTCCAGGTGCCTAACAACCACAAACCGAACCTCACGTCACACAAGCAAGCCATGCACAGCACAGTGAATTGCAGAAGAAAGGCAGTTTCCTTTTTAATACTAATTGGTGCCAAAAAAGGCTGAGTGTGTCTATACCTCCTGAGGATCTCCATCTCCATCCTAAAATAAACGTGTCGTTACAGTGGAAGAGAGTCCAGATAAATTCCTTAGCTATCCCATCCATCCCTCCCAACCAAATTATGACCCCTAATTCCCTCTATGATAGAAATTCTGGAGCCACTGCTTCCCCAAATTGGATATCGCACTTGAATTGAAAAGATTCTACATAGCGGTGGGAGTAAAGAGTGAGTCAATGTATCTTACTTTAGAATTATGGGACCAAGCAGCCACTCAGCTGAGTCAAATGGAGGGTGCAGGGTAAATGGAGCCACCTCTAGAGGTGCAGATTCTGGCACAAACCCCACTCTGTGCTACCTTGTTCTTACCCCATATGTTAGCCAAGTGAAAATTCATAAAATGAGAATCAGGGGCTACTGCCAGGAAAAAGATCACCAAAAGGAGCCTGGAGGACGTCCATGAAAGGGAGGGTGGGCAGCCTCTCTATTCTGTCTTGGGAATCGTGGTGGGGTGCGTGTGTAGGGGGAGGATCCGGGGAGGTTGTCAGCAGGGGCGAGGGGGGAGAAACGGTCAACAAACTGCAGGTTCTAGTCATGGTGTAGTGGCGCAGCCTCTCCCCTCTACCCACCTCATTGAATTGCCACCTGTCTTAGTCCTTTTGGGCCACTATGACAAAATACCACAGACCGGTAGCTTATAAACAGAAGTTTATAACACAGTTCTGGAGGCTGGAAATCTGCGATCAGGGTGTCAGTATGACGGGGAGAGGGGCCTCTTCCTGATTCACAGCCAGTGCCTTCTGCTGTGTCCTCACATGGTGGAATTTCTCCATGAGCTAGGAATCTCTCTGGAGCCTCTTTTATAAGAACACTAATCCCATGCATGAGGGCTCCACCCTCATGACCTAAGCACCTCCAAAAGGCCCCACCTCCTAATACGACCACATTAAGATTTCAGCACATGAATTTTAGGGGGGACATAAACATTGGGAGTATAGGTAAGCATCCAGAGGAGAGGTAAAGCACAGCCCTGGCCACTGAGTCAGCAGTCAGCTCTCTCTGAAGAGTGGAGACACTGTGACAAGGTTTAGGGAAAGAGACCAGGTGTAGGAGCAGGATTTCTTGCCTTTAGATGAGGTCAGCTCTCTGGAACAGTAGAATTTGCATGTGACCATATTTCTGCAGATGTGATCAAAGTAACATCATTGTTATTCAATAGGGAATGGCCTTTTCCAACTCACCTCCTGCTGACATACCTTGTAACAGCATATTTATTCTGTGATCAAACTCGTAAATATTTCTAAGTCTGTTTCACCTAAAACTCAGTCTCTGATATTGAACAGAAATTCTTAGTTAGAAGTCAAGATATTTTTATAGTCCAGTGAGATATGGTTGCTAACATATGAATAGAGGCTAGTCTTTCATGACAATTGGCAGAGACAATTAAGAGAAACTTAACTGAAATGCTAAAAAATATATTTCCACTAATTTCCTGTAAAAATAGCAAATATTAAGGGTTACCCTGAAGTGTATCCAGGCAAATCATTTCTATATTTGGAAAATAAGCAACACTGGTTTTAAGAGAAACTGAAAACTGAATATGAATCAATTCTAATCTATTTAGCCCACGTCATAGTATTTCTTAATTAGCATATTGTTCAAAATGATAAGTGCTGAGTTTTAATACACAGGAAGATAGCTGAAAGACATTCATTCTGTATTAGGAGCTATGAGTCTTGATATAAAAAGCTTTCACTGTCTTTCAAGTGATTTGGTTATGTTTATTATTCATTTTTAGTGGGCACTTGTTCTGCAGTAGGTAGGAGCCACATTTCTTTTTTTTTTTTGTGAGGAAGATTGTTGCTGAACTAACATCTGTGCCAATCTTCCTCTATTTTATGTGGGGTGCCACCACAGCATGGCTTGAAGAGTGGTGCTGAGTCCACATCCAGTATCTGAATCTGCGAACCCCAGGCTACTGAAGCAGAGCATGCGAACTTAATCACTATGCCACCAGGCCGTGGAGCTACATTTCTTTATAATCCATTGACTAATGGATTATACGTATTTAATTGTTTTACATGATGTTAATATATCCACTTAGCAAAAGGGCCTATGGTCAAAAAAGTTGGAAAATAACTGTATCACAATAATTCTTTTTTTAACTGCAAATTTCATAGAGACTTTTATATGCTAATGTGAATTATAAATCCATAAAGTATATACACACACTCTTTAGATTTTATTTCATAACAATTTATTAGAGAGCTAGTTTCCCACATTTTCATCTTAAGAATGTTAATCTAATGTGAGAAAAGTAAACCTCATTTTATTTTGCAGATGAGGTTAAATATCACTTATTATGCTTATTAGCTATTCTTATTTCTTCTTCTGTTCATTTTTCTCTTGACTTGTTTGTATTTTTCTGTTTAAATTCCATTATTTTCAACCTTATTATATCCTGATTTGATACATCACTGGTAAAGGGAATGCAACTGAATATTTTAACCTTGTTTAATGCTTTGTGTTACTTGATATGGTAATTTGATACTTTTACATTTATTAGATTGTTGATAACCATCATTGGTCTTATTGATATTTACTTGATATTCTCTGTTTGCTATATTTTTTATTTAATATTTTTCCTTCCATTGCAGCTTTTTGCTCAATTGCTAATTTTCTCTGTTCTTTTTGAATCCTCTAATGATCTGGATACTCTTCATCCTATTTCAATTATTTTGGAAGATGACCTCAAATTTTTAAAAAGCTGATTTAAACATACTTATCTATCAAATAAAGAACCATCTTGGATTTTAATCTAATCCCTTTAATTTTAAGGATTAATTTTCCAACACTGGCAATAATAATTCCAGCTATAATTGCTGTTGTGCTGTATTTCTTATATTATCTGTCATATTTCATGCTTTCCTCTCTTGGAGTCATTTCTCATCTTGATAAAATAGTAAAATGTTATTTTAAGTTATTTCTTTCAAGTTCTTTTTTTCTTCTTTTTTCCAAAATAGGTAATGGATGGTAATATTTCTTAGTCTTTTACATCTGAGAAGGTCATAATTTTGTCCTCACATTTCAGGGAGAATTCAAACATAAAATTCTAGATTCAACATTATTTTCCTTCATGTGACCTCAGCTTCATGGTGGAGTGAATTGTTCCTTTTGTCTCTCCCCTCTAAGTTACAACTAAATAGACATCCGTTAATCAACCGAGGATTCCCTACACAACACAACAGGATTCCTGAGAGATCCACCCAACTATATGTCTGAAAGTGGGTGGAGTAGACCCCTGTGAAGCAGTAAAACTAAGAGAGTGGACACTTTCCACCCACAGCAGTGATCTAGGTCATAGATCCTCACACAGTGGCTGGCAGCAACTGTGAGTGGAGACAGGGGCAGCCTGGCCCACATGCGAACACTTTTGGAGTGGTAGCCTGGCCTGTGGGTGCACCCACTTACCAAATGCAGTGCCCAGCCTGTGTGAAGGTGCCCTGCCCACAGAACACAGCAGCCCCACCCATGTGAGTGTGACCTGCCAAGAGGCTGTGGCTGGCCCATGAAAACACAGAGCAAACAGAGAGATACAACTACCAGTAGATGGGGCAGGAACAGAAAACACAGCCCTTGCCCCCATCCCCAGTGGTGGTAGGTGGAATCTTCAATCAGATACTATCACAAATGTGTCAACAGAGGATCACTTCATGAAGCACCATGAAGAACTAGAGTAACACTGCAGAATGGAAGGAAAATGATAACTCTCTAGAAACCAAACCCAAAGTCATAGAAGATTGCAGTCTAAATGACAGAGAATTCAAAATAGCAGCCATAAAGAAATTCAATGAGTCACAAGAAAACACACAAAGACGGTTCAATGAGCTCAGGAATAAAATTAATGAACAGAAGGAGTACTTCAGCAAATAGATCAAAGACCTTTAAAAAAACTATATGGAAATTCTAGATATGAAGAACTCAATTAATGAGATAAAAAATAGTGTAGAAAGCATAGAAAATGGAGCAGACTTTATGGAGGAGAGAATAACTGACACAGAAGTACAAATCTAGAAATACTTCATGTGCAGGAGGGGAGAGAACTAAGATTTTAAAAAAATGAAGAAATTCTTCAAGAAATATCTGACTCAATTAGGAAGAGTAACATAAGGATTATAGGTATCCCATAGGGAGACGAGTGGGAGAAAGGATTAGAGAGCTTATTCAAAGGAATAATAGCTGATAACATCGAAAACCTGGGGAAAGAACTAGACATACAAGTACATGAAGCCAATAGAACTCCTAATTAAAGCAATGTGAAAAGACCCTCTCCAAGGCATATAATATTAAAACTGTCAAAATTCAATGACAAAGAAAAAATATTAAGGGCAGCAAAACAGAAGAAAATAAGCTATAAAGGAATCCCTCTCAGGCTTTCAGCAGA
Organism: Equus asinus; assembly: GCF_041296235.1. NCBI lineage: Eukaryota > Metazoa > Chordata > Mammalia > Perissodactyla > Equidae > Equus > Equus asinus. The sequence continues at coordinate 9,852,009 of NC_091796.1, forward strand.
TTTCTTAGCAGAAGCCTTACAGGCTAGGAGAGAATGGAATGATGTATTAAAAATACTGAAAGATAAAAACTATTAGCCAAGAATACTCTATCCAGTGAAATTTTCCATCAGATATGATGGATAAGTAAATCTTTCCCAGGTAAACAAAAGCTTAGGGAGTTCATCACCACTAGACCTCTCCTACGAGAAATGATTAAGGATGCCCTCACACCTGAAACAAAAAGCCAAAGGTTTACAAAGCCATAAGCAAGGAGATAAATAGATGGACAAAACCCAGAAAATTACAACTCCATATACCTGTAAAGAATAGATTAGCAAACAATTACAACATAGATGATAAAGGGAAAGAAAGCATCAAAAAAAAAAAACTATAGACACTTCAATTTAGTCACAAACACAACACATAAAAGAATAATTTGTGATATGAATAACACAGAAGGTGAAGAGGACAGGGATGGAACCTGCTTAGGCTAATGAAGATAAGTGGCTATCAGAAAATGGACTATCTCATCTGTGAGATCTTTTATACAGAACTCATAGTAACCACTAAACAAAATCAGAGCAGAGTCACAAATCATAAATAAAGAGAAAACTGAGAAAACCACCAAACTGACATGGCAGTCAGAAATACAAGAGAACAGAAACAATGGAAATATAGAACAATAAAAAAACAAGAGGTAAAATTGCAGTATTAGGCACTCATATATCAATAATCACCCTACATGTAAATGGATTGAATTCACCAATCAAAAGATACAGAATGGCTGGATGGATTAAACAACAAGACCCAATAATATGCTGCCTCCAGAAAACAAATCTTAGCTCTAAAGACAAACACAAGGTCAGAGTGAAGAGATGGAAGATGATACTCCAAGCAAATGGCAAGCAAAAGAAAGCAGGTGTAGCTATACTTATACAAGAAAAAACAGACTTCAAGCTAAAAAAGATAAAAAGAGAGAAAGAGGGGCAGTATAGAATGATACAAGGGACACTCCACCAAGAGGACATAACACTTATAAATATATATGCACCTGATACAGGAGCATCCAAGTATATAAAGGAACTATTGACAGACCTAAAGGGAGAAATTGACAGCAACACAATAATAGTAGGGGACCTCAATACCCTACTTACATCGATGGATAGATCATCCAGACAGGAAGTCAACAAGAAATCAGTGGCCTTAAATTAAACACTAGATCAGATGGACTTAATAGACGTATATAAACATTCCACCACAAAACAGCAGAATACACATTCTTCTCAAGTACAAATGGAACATTCTCAAAGATAGAGCATTTGTTAGGAAACAAGTCAAGCCTCAACAAATTTAAGAAGGTTGAAACCATATCAAGCATCTTTTCTGACCACATGCTATGAAACTAGAAATCAACTACAAGAAAAAGGCTGGGAAAGACAAAAATATGTAGAGACTAAACAACAGGTTACTGAACAACCAAAGGATCAATGAAGAAATCAAAGGAGAAATCAAAAAATACCTGGAGACAAATGAAAATGAAAACACAACACACCAACTCTAATGGGATGCAACAAAAGCTAAAAGGGGAAATTTATAGCAATACAGGCCTACCTCAACAAATGAGAAGAGTCTCAAATAAGTAATCTTAAACTACACCTAACAGAACTAAAAAAAGAAGAGCCATCAAAGCCCAAAGTCGGGAGAAAGAGGAAAATAATAAACATTAGAGCAAAAATAAGTGAAATAGAGACTAAAAACACAATAGATAGGATAAATGAAAGTAAGAGCTGGTTCTTGGAGAAGATAAACAAAACTGGCAAACCCTTACCCAGACTCACCAAGAAAAAAAGAGAGAAGTTTCAAATAAATAAAATTATAAATGAAAGAGGAAAAATTACAGCGGATACCACAGAAAAACAAAGGATTATAAAAGAATACTGTGATAAATTATATGCCAATACATTGGATAACATAGGAGAAAGGGATAAAATCTTAGAATCATAACCTCCCCAAACTGAATCAAGATGAAATGGAGAATCACACCAATCACCAATCACAAGTAAAGAGACTGAAACAATAATCCTCTGGAGAATTCTACCACACATTGAAAGAAGATTTAATACCAATCCTTCTCTAAATATTCCAAAAAATTGAAGAAGACAGACACTTCCTAACTCATTCTATGAGGCCCACATTACGGTGATACCAAAACCAGAAGAAGACAACACAAAAAAGGAAAATTACAGGCCAATATTGCTGATGAACACAGATGCAAAAATCCTCAGTAAAATATTAGCAAATAGAATACAGCAGTACTTTAAAAGGATCATACACCATGATCAAGTGGGATTTAATCTAGGGGTGCAAGGACGGTTCAACATCCACAAATCAATCAATGTGATATACCACATTAACAAAATGAGGTATAAAAATCACATGATCATCTCAATAAATGCAGAGAAAGCATTTGACAAAATCCAACATCCATTTATGATAAAAATTCTAATAAGATAGAAGGAGAGCACCTCAACATAATAAAGGCCGTATATGACAAACCCACAGCCAACATCATACTTAATGATGAAAAGCTGAAAGCCATCCCTCTGAGAACCTGAAGAAGACAAGGGTGCCCACTGTCACTACTCTTATTCAACACAGTACTGGAAGTTTTGGCCAGAACAATTAGGCAAGAAAAATAAATAAAAGGTATCCAAATTGGGAAGGAAGAAGTAAAACTTTCACTGTTTGTGGATGACATGATCCTATATATAGAAAACCCTAAAATATCCTCCAGAAAACTATCAGAAATAATCAGCAACTACAGCAAAGTTGGAGTACAAAATCAACATACAAAAATTAGTTGCATTTCTATACACTAATAACCAGCTAGCAGAAAGAGAAGTCAAGAATACAATCCCATTTACAATTCCAACAAAAAGAATAAAATATCTAAAAAATTTAACCAAAGAGGTGAAAGACTTAAATACTGAAAACTATAAGACATTATTGAAATAAATCAAAGAAGACATAAGGAAATGGAAAGATATTACATGCTCATAGATTGGAAGAATAAACATAGTTAAAATATCCATACTACCTAAAGCAATCTACAGATTCAATGCAATCCCAATCAAAATCCCAGTGAGATTCTTCAGGGAAATGGAATAAAGAATCCTAAAATTTATGTGGAACAACAAAAGACCCCAAACAGCCAAAGGAGTCATGAGAAAAAAGAACAAAGCTGGAGGCATCACAATACCTGACTTCAAAATATACTCCAAAGCTATAGTAATCAAAACAGCGTAGTACTAAGAGAAAAACAGACACATGGATCAATGGAACAGAATTGAAAGCCTAAAAATAAAACCACACATCTATGGACAGCTAATCTTTGACAAGGGCACCAAGAACATACAACGAAGAAAGATATCTGTCTTCAATAAATGGTGTTTGGAAAACTGGACAGCCATGTGCAAAAGAATGAAAGTAGACCATTATCTGACACCATAAACAAAAATTAACACAAAATGGATTAAAAACTTGAATGTAAGACCTGAAACCATAAAACTCTTAGAAGAAAATATAGGCAGCACACTCTTTGACATTAGTCTCAGCAGTATCCTTTCAAATACCATGTCTACTCAGGCAAGAGACACAAAAGAAAAAATAAACAAATAGGATTAACTCAGACCAAAAAGCTTCTGCAAGTCAAAGGAAACCACGAACAAAAGGAAAAGACAACCCATCAACTGGGGGAAAATATTTGCAAATCATATATCTGACAAGTGACTACCTTCCAAAATATATAAAGAACTCATACAACTAAACAACAACAAAAAAACAACCTGATCAAAAAATGGGCTGAGTTGGGGCTGGCCCCATGGCCTAGTGATTGAGTTTGCATACTCAGGGGTCCAGGTTCACAGGTTTGGATCCTGGTTACAGACCTACGCCACTCATCAACCATGCTGTGGCGTTGACCCACATACAAAATAGAGGAAGACTGGGACAGATGTTAGCTCAGGGCAAATCTTCCTTAAAATGAAAAAGTGGAAGATTGTCATTAGCAACAGACGTTAGCTCAGGGTGAATCTTTCTCAGCAAAAAAAAATTTAAAAAGTGCAGAGGCTAAGAACAGACATTTTCCATAGAAGATATAAAGATGGCTGACAGGCACATGCAAAGATGTTCAACGTCACTAATTATTAGGGAAATGCAAATCAAAAGTACAATTAGGTATCACCTTACACCAATCAGAATAGCTGTAGTTAACAAGACAAAAAATAACAAGTGTTGGAGAGGATGTGGAGAAAAGGAAACCCTCATACACTGCTGGTGGGAATGCAAACTGCTGCAGCCACTATGGAAAACAGTATGGAGATTTCTCAAAAAATTAAAAATAGAAATATCCTACAATCTAGCTATCCCACTACTGGGTATTTATTCAAAGAACATAAAATCAGCAATGCAAAGAGATTTATACCTCCCTATGTTCATTGCAGCATTATTCACAATAGCCAAGAAGTGGAAGTAACCCAAGCGCCCATCATCTGATGATGGATGAAGAAGATGTGGTATCTATATACAATAGAATTCTACTCAGACAAAAAAAAAAAAGACAAATCGTGTCATTTGCGACAACATAGATGGACTTTGAGGCTAAGTGAAATAAGCCAGACAGACCCCGTATTATTTCACTTTTATGTGGAAGATAAACATATAGATAAGGAGAACAGATTAGTAGTTACTAGAACAGGAGCAGGTTGGGGGATTGATGAAAGAGGTCAAGGGGCACATACGTACGGTGACAGATAAAAACTAGCCTATTGTTGCCGAGCGCTATGCAGTCTATACAGAAACTGATATATAATAATGGACACCTGAAATGACACAATGTTATAAGCCAATATGACCTCAATAAAATAATTAAATTTAAAAAAGATTATTTTCCTTCAGAATCAAACACATTGCTTCTTTTCCCTAAGTTTTCTTTATTACAGATAGGAAATATCATTCTTGTGCTTTGGAGTAACTTATCTTTCTAACTAAACTTTTTATTTGAGGTTATTGTAGAGTTGTGTGCAGTTAAAAGAAATGAGAGAGATTCGTCTACCTTTACTCGATTTATCCCAAAGATAATATCTTGTAAAACTGTAATAAAATATTACAACCAAGATATGACACGGATACAATCTACGAATCCTCTTCAGACAGCCTGTTTTACATGTGTATGTGTGTACATCTATTTCTATGAGATTTTTCTACACTGTTAACCCAACACAGGCATGCACCCTAAGGAAAGATTTAAAAAAGTAAAAGGAACTCAGCAAACACAAACTCCGCCTGTTTGCCAAAAACATCACCTCTAGCATTCTCAGCATTAGAGGCACTGCCTGCCCCGTGACATTTGTTTAAACAGCTGCGGTATCCTAACCACGCAAAGGTAGTATAATCACTCGTTCTCTAAATAAGGACTTGTATGAATGGACACATGAGGGTTTTATTGTCTCTTACTTTTAATCAGTCAAATTGACCTTCCCGTGAAGAGGTGGGAATAATTTAATAAGACAAGAAGATCCTATGGAGCCTTAACTAACTAATTCACGAAGAACAAAATTTCAACCTACATTCAAGGGATAACAAAACTATCTGAATTGCCAATTTTGGCTGGGGTGACCTCGGAGAATAAAATAACCTCTGAGTGATTAAAATTCAGACCAACTAGTTAAAATATGACAATCACTTATTGATCCAAGCTATTGATCAACGGAGCAAGTTACCTTAGGGATAACAGTGCAATCCTATTTTAGAGTTCATCTCGACAATAGGGTTCACAACCTCGAGGTTGGATCAGGACATTCTAATAGTATCACCACTATTAATGTTTCATTGGTTCAACGGTTAAAGTCCTATGTGATCTGAGTTCAAACTGGAGTAATCTAGGTCGGCTTCTACCTATTTTACACTATTCCCAGTACCAAAGGACAAGAGAAATAATACGCACTTCACAAAAGTGCCTTCAAACTAATAGATGATATAATCTAAATCTAAGTAATTTATACATGTACCCTATCCTAGAGCAGGGTTGGTTAGGATGGCAGAGCCCTAGTCATTGCGTAAAACTTAAACCTTTATGATTAGAGGTTCAACTCCTCAACTCCTCTTCCTAACGTATTGTTAAGAAGGTTTGTGTGTAAATCCCCACAGTCAAGGTGTGAGTCAGTTCCAGCACCAAAAGGAAGCCTGATTTTGTGCCTTTATACCACCATCCCTGCCTCTTCCCCTACCCCATTCTTAACCATTGATGACTACTAATCTGTTCTCTCATTCTTAATTTTGTCATTAAAAGAGTGTTAGGTAAGAAAGAATACAGTGCATAACCTTTTGAGATTAGTTTTCACTCAGCATAATTCTCAACAGATTCATCCGGGTTGTCACCTGTGTCAACAGTTAGTTCCGTCTTATCGTTGAGTAATATTGCATGGTATGAAGGTACCACAGTTTGTTGAACTATTTACCAACAGAAGGACATCTAGGTTGTTTCTAGTTTTTGGCTATTATGCACAAAGCTGCTATGAATATTGGCATAAGGCTTTTGCTTGGTTTTATTTCTCTGGGCTATATGCCAGAGAGTACAGTTTCTGGGTCATATGGTAATTGCCATTAGTTTAGTGTTATAAGAAACCGCCAATCTGTTTTCCAGAGTGGTTGTGCCATTTTACATCCATACCATTAACGCATGAGAGATCCGGTTTCTTTGCATCCTCATCAGCATTTGGTGTTGTCGCCATGTTGAAAGGTTTCTAGGATATATCATTGTGATTTTAACTTACATGTCTCTGATGGCTAATGAAATTGAACATCTTTTCTTGTGCTTATTTGCCTTCTGTATGTCCTATTTGGTAAAATGTCTGTGCATGTCTTTTGTCCATTTTTGAATTGGATTTGTTGTTATTTTTACTGTTGAGTTTTGAGAGCCTTTATATATTCCAGATACTAGTCTTTTATTCCAGATACTTGTCAGATAGGTGGTTTACAACTATTTTCACCAGTCTGTAACTTGTCTTTTCATCCTCTTAACAGGGCCTTTTGCAGAGCAAATTTTAAAATTTTGATTAGATACAACATTACAGTTTTTTCTTTTTTATCAAGTTTTTGGTGTCAACTCTAAGATCTTTTTGCCTAGCCCTAAACCCTAGATCATGAGGTTTTTCTCCTATTTTTTTTATAAAAGTGTTACAGTGTTACATTTTACAGTTAATTCTATGATCCAGTTTGAATTAGCTTTTAAATAAACTGTGAGGTTTAGGTTGAGGTTAACATTTTTTTTTTAGACCTGTTGATGTTCAGTTGCACCAACACCATTTGTTGAAAAGACTGACTTTCTCTGTTGAATTACTTTTGCATCTTTGTCAAAAGTCATTTGGGTGCATTTGTGTGGACGGCTTTCTTGATTTTCTATTCTGTTTCTGTTTCATTGACTGTTGCATCAATCCCTCTGCCAATACTATACTGTCTTGATCACTGTGGCTAATTGTAAACCATAGTATTGGGTACAGTGGTTCTTCCCACTTCATTCTTCCATTTCAAAGTGATTTTAATTATTCTAGAGTTTGTGCCGTTTCATTTAGATTTTAGAATAATTGTGTCTATTCTCTAAAATCGGATCACCTATTGTTACTTCTATCCTACACTCTGTGTTGGTGAGGGGAGGTGGTAGGTCCTTTCTTTCCAGGTAGCTGCTTTAACAAATGCTGGTAAGTTGAGTTTTTCTTTGGATTATAATATTTTCACACATCGTTTCTATTTTTTCTTTCTTGCAATGCACTCTTTTTGGAAAGCTTGTCTAATGAAGTTTAAGCTAATACTTAGGATGTAGAGGTTAACTTCTGTACGTCATCTTCATTATGAATGTTATAACCAGTTTAATTTCCATTTTCTCCCTTTAACATTTTCTTTTACTCATTTAATCTCATTTCTTCCCTCTTCTTATATCTTCTGGAGACTATTTTAAAAGAATTAAGTGAATAAAGAGGAAATAAAAATAATAGTGGTAATAATAATGATAATTATAAACCACAGTCTTTTAAAAATCCTATACAAGCACTGAGCCTATTGCTTTAAATGTATTAAATATTTACTCAATAACCTTACGAGGTAAATATTATTATAAATATTTTTTATTCAAGATTTTCATGTCTTGATAACAGATTAAATCCAACTCCCATTGGCTTAATACACAGAGTTTTATCTCTTGCTTATAGTCCATATCCAGCTGGGGTCAATAGGTGGAAAGCTCTGTTATATATATAATTACTCTGCGGCCCAGACTGTGGGAGACTTTGCTATCTTGTGCTAAACCGTCTCAAACAGGGGGATTGCTTGGTTGCCAAAGCAACTTATGTTCATAGCCAATTGGTAAGGACCAGTTATATGGTCATGCTCTATTTTAGGGGCGGAAAAAAAACAATTTGACTACATACCAAAATGAGAGAAGAACTGGTATGGATAAATACTGGATGTCTCTACACACTCTATTTGACAGTTTGGAAATGAGTTTTAGTGAGACTAGGTAATCTTCCAAAGTGCACATATCCAGTATGTAGCCTACATATCCAGTAAATTTACAATTTTAGTAAATTGAGCTGCTAAGATTTGAACATGAGTCTGTCTGCATTTAAGGTGTGACTACTTAATAGAGTTTAGGGACAATTATAGTAGCAGAATTTTTAAAAATGTGGTTTCCACTGGGGAATTTAAGGTGGATCTGCTAACACTTTTATATATTTTGAGATAGAGCAATGAGAATTACCAAGTTCTTCATCTGGAATGACACTATCAAATCAATGTTTGTCCAAGGTTTTACACTTATTTCCAATGGATAGTACATTCTTTTGGTCAACCATAGCACATATCTTGCACAAACTGTAGGTTTTGTAATCATTTCAATATCAGAATCAATTACAGCCACAGATTTCATTTTTAGAAAGTGCTTTCATGAAAAAATTTAAGGACATTCTTAATGTAATGTGGCTAAACTAAAAATGATGACTCCTCCTAGAAACAATAGCTTCCTTCTAAAATATATCTGTATGTCAGATAACTTATGGTTATAGCTTGTGAATTCATGCGTTCAATTTGTTTATATTTAGTGAGCTTCACTAAAAATATTCGGTGAGCTTCAAATATGTCACAGTCACATTTCTAGGTTCTGGAAGTACAGTAGTAAACACAAATGAAGTCCTCCATCACTGAATGTATATACTGGTGGGGAAGACAGGCAATAAATAAGATAAATAAGTGGAATATAGAATGTTGTGAGAGCTAAAGATAAGGAAGACAGCAGGAAAGAAGGATGAGTAATTTGGGGGTTGTTTGGTGCTGGTCCAGGGACAGTTTGCATCTCTCAGGCAGCCATCTGCATGTCAAATTGCCTAGTAAAGGAACTAATATTGCACGTATTTCTCCCAGGTCCACAGGCAGGCATTTAGTCCTCCAGGGCCAATAGTGATGGCATAGTCATCCCTAGAGTCCTTCCCCTAGTAAAGTCAATTCCTAAAGATGCTTGTTTCAATAAAACTGTACTGATATCATCATAGAAGTATTTATTAAAGTCCTAGTCTCCAGCAGGAATATATTTAAAAAAGTAATGTGCCCATTAGTTTCATGTTCCAGTAGATAATTTTACTTTTGAGTAGTAAACTTGATTTTAGCGTCACGTAGGATCGTGCAGCAAAATGTCACTGCAAAGAGACAATGATTTATGTTTATCATATCAGACTCATGTGTCAATATCAGTTCAACATACCATTACACATGGGTTCATGCCATGGATTGCATTTTTTTCTAAGAGGTGATTGTATGATTCATCTATGATTGCCTATTGATGAAAATGGACACTATAAAAATTGGATAGGTTCCTAGAAGCCCAGAGATGCTTCCTTTGCTGTTTTGAGCTTTTATTTGAAGTGAATAATAATATTATTTTTCTTTTTGGAATGGATATTAACTTTTCCTTTTTCTAAGTTTTATTTTATTGTGGTAAGAACTTCCATATATACAATTTTAAACAATAAGTATAAAATTATTTTTCCCAAATCTTCATATGAATCTGTAGGAGTAGATGAAATTCAGAAAAATGTTTTCATGATAAGAGATATTATTTCCCGAGAGATTCCTTTCAAGTTAAGAACAAAGATTACAAATAACATTGGAGGAGGTTAGAGTCAGTTAATGACTATTAAAATTAGACATGTCTACTGACTCCTTATGAAAAATGAAGAAATCAATCTATTTACACTTCGTCCCACATCCATCCTCCTAAACTATTGATTCTGTTACGTTTTTATTTTTAATCAGGTTTATAATTTTTACATTCTGTTTTGTAACCATGGTTCCCAGAGTTGTTTAGTTACAGTTTTACATATAAATCAATGTAATGCTCATTCCCAATCCATTTATCACAGATTCCTTTCCTGAGTTCTTTGTTTTATATCTGCTCTGGGTTGAGTGGATTTCACCTTAAAATAGATTTTTCTTTTCAACAAGAGCTCATGGGTGCTATATTCCCTGAGTTATATGTGCTTGAAAATGAATATTTATTTCCTTAATACATTTAGGAAAAAATGAATAGGAATAAAATTCTCTTTTTCACACTTTTTTTTACTCAAACTTTGCTGACATTAGAAGTTCAGTGGAACACTCTCAGATACTTGATTTTTCCTTCTTGCAAAATTATATTTTCCTTCTTCACCTCAATATCAGTTTTTGGAATTAGTAGTTCTTTACCACATTTTCCTCTTTGAATATGGAAATTCAAAACTGTGTTTCAGAAAGTTAATTTTGCTTATTGTATATCTAAAGATAATTTTTCTCTTCAATTTTAAAATTTATTCTCCAGAGCCCCAATTATGTATGTGTATGGACCATTCTGTTCTATACATATAATATTTCTTTCTAATTCTTTCTTTCTTCTTTCAGGACCACAGAATTGAAATAAATATGATTCTAAAAAGTTTCTCATCTTGATTCTTATGTGGCTTACTTTCATTATCTATTAATTGATTTGGACATTTTTCCAAAGACATACAATGGCCATTAGGTATATGAAAAGATGCTCAACATCACTGATTATCAGGGAAACAAACATCAAAACCACAATGAGATATCACCCCACAGCTCTTATCTGTGTGACTGTTATCAAAAAGACAAGAGGTAGTAAGTTTTGGCAAGTGTTGTACACTGTTGGTGGGAATGTAAACTGATATAGGCTTTACAGAAAACAGTATGGAGGTTCCTCAAAAAATTAAAAATAGAACTACCATATGATTCAGCAATTCACTTGAGTACTTATCTAAAGGAAATGAGATCACTGTCTTGAAGAGATATCTACCCTCCCATGTTCACTGCAGCATTATTCACAATAGCCAAGATATGAAAACAACCTAAGTGTCCATCCACAGATGAATGGATAAAGAAGATGTGGTATGCATATAATGGAGTATTATTTCACCATAAAAAAAGAAGGAAATCCTGCCATTTATCAACACGGATGAACCTGGAGAACATTATGCTAAGTGAAACAAGCCAGACACAGAAAGACAAAATACTGCATGTGAAATCTTAAAAAATCAAACTCGCAGAAACAAAGAGAAAATGGTGGTTGCCAGGGGCTAGGAGTGGAGGAAAAGGGGAGTAGTTGGTCAAAGGACACAACTTTCAGTTATAAGACAGATAAGTTCTAGGGATCTAATGTATATCGTGGTGACTATAGTTAATAATAAAATACAGTGAATAATAATAACAATATTGAAATTTGCTGAGAGTAGATCTTAAGTGCTCTCGCCACAAAAAAAGGTAACTGTGAAATGATGGATGTCTTAAGTAAATTGATTGTAGCAATCATTTCAAAATGTACGCATATATTAAATCATCACATAGTACACCTTAAATATATATGTTTAGCAATTATACTTCAATAAAGCTGGAAAAAATTTAAAAAACAAAGTTTTAAAAAAATAGTTTGCTCAAGGTGTAGAATTCTATGTTCTAAGAATGGAAAATGGGGGCAGATCTTATTTTATTATCATATTTAGGGCCTTGCAACATATACTAATCAGTAATACTTTTGTAGATTTAAAATAGATTTTTTAAAATAATACCTCTCATTTCACATGGATGGAAAAATACATTTAAGGGCCCGTTGGCAACATGGGTTTGTTGTGAGGACAAATCGGGGGTATCCGGCTCTGCGAACCGCCCATGTGGGCCTGAGATTCTTTTCAGGCTGTGACAATGGCCTTAGGGGCCCAATCATCTGCACCCTCAGAGCTGAGCATCTGTTGCTTGTTCAACATATGAACTCTCGCTGTGAACTCTTTTTCTTTTTGCTTTTTAAATTTTGTGTTTTCTCTGGCCTTCTTATCTCTTTTTGTGACAATCTCTGCTTTTGACAGTAACCTGCTGCTTCTCTTTCTTCCCATACTGCTCTTCGTGTGTCCTGTAGAGTTATTTAATGATCTTTCATCATGAAGCTCTTTTATTGTGCAGTTTTGTGTGGGATGTCTACCATACAGGCTAATTTGTGCCGACCCTGCCAACGGCCGCCGTGGTTAGGAAGCCCGAGGGGCGGGTGCCATCAGGTAGCACAGAGAAGACAAGAGCACCGCGGGATCCTCCACGCCCGCTTTCCCCGTGGGGACCGCAGGGTGGGGCGGCTGTAGAGTCTAGGATCCCTCTACAAAGGTGATTTTATACACCACACAAACTGTCCTTGGAAGTATTTTAGGCTCAATCCCTTTTAGTTTTTCCTTTTTAACGCCTTTTTTATTTTTGCGTCCCACTTCTGCAACGACCGACAGGGGGCAGCAAACCCTCTTGAGAAGAGAAAACCAGCGCCAACGCCGCAGTGTGTGTTAGCCGGTTACGGGTCTACTCACCGCCTGACATTTTCATTCTTCTCTCCTTATTTTGAAAAATAAGGCTTGAATCTTTAGAATGATCAACCTCCCCTCTTTCCATGCATGCTTACTTTCAAATCTGTAATGTTAAAAATCACGTGCCTGTTTTCTGCAGAGTAGAATTAACAAATTTGGATTGTGAAACTTGATCCAGATAGAAAAAAATGCAAGTATAAGATAATTTAGGTAATTTTCTGTAAAATGACCTTTCTTTTAGAAGAAGGCTTTGAATCACAGCTATACCTTTCTAAAATCATGTTGCTTGGGTAAAATATGGTATAGATTCATGATCTAGATTTCTAGAAGAATATTTTAAATAAATTTAAGATAGAAAGGACGTTTTGGTTAATTAAAAAAAGAAACTAATTAATCTTTCATTTTCCCTTTAGCCTAATTTAGTTTTTGCCACAGGTTTCATTATTTTACGAAAAGGAAAAAGAAGACAGAGTGAGAGAGAGCAAGAATGAGAAAGGGAGAGAGAGAAGAAAGGAAAATAATCCCAGGCAAATATTAAAAATAGAAGTTTTGGCAATATCATTCCACAACATAGAATTTGATATTGAAAGCATTTAAAAGGAATCTAGGAGATATTTCATATGGAAATTAGATTTCACTATATTTCAGACAGAATATAAAATCCAACAAAGGAGAATAAAAGTCATGAATGTTTATGTACATTGCAACTTTGAAATATCTGAAATAGAAATTGGTGAAAATACAAGAATACGAAAACAAAGCAATCGGAGTGGGAAAGTTTAAAAATTCTCTGGGCAATGGCTAGATCAAGTAGAGTAGAATTAAGTAAGAATACTTTGGTTTGAATCATGCAACAAAGAAGCTCGAGCATTCATGAAAACAAATATCCGAGAGACTGCACATTATTTTCAAACATTGCTGATAGTCACAGTTTACCTCATCAAATTCCCAAAGAAAAACTTATACAATCGCTATTCTCTGACTATTCTGGAATCAATTTATAATCAACAACAAATGAATAACACAAGTAAAGCCTATGCACTCTGTTTAAAATACATTTCTAAAAATACTGTTTTACAGAGTTTATCTAATTAAGAGCTCCAAGCTATAAATTGCAGACAATAATGATAGGACTACAAGTTAAGAACTGTGGAATGTGATCAAACTGGTACTAAGAAGAAATTGTGTAGCCTTAAATAAATTTTTTGAAAAGCAAAAAGGTGAAACTAAGTGCTCAATTCAACAAACAAGTAAAACCACAAAAATAAATCCTACAAAATTAGAATGTCTAAGTTAATATGGAGAAAAGCAGAAGTGAATGAAATAGAAAATAGACAATTGCAAAAATGCAAAGAACAAACTTACATAGTTAAAGCAAGAGCCGATTCCCTTAAAAAAAAAGATCTTAACAAACAAAAATGATCAGGGGAGGGAGGAAGAAATGCAATGCTTAGAAAGGGAAAGATATTAAATTTAATATATGGTTACTTGAAAAAAAGATTAGAGAATCATATTGAATATTATGCCACTTATTTGGAATTTCAGATTTTTAGATGAAATGGGCAATTTCTAAGGAAATACAAGGTATGAAAATAGAATAAACGTGTCAAGCTTATGGAGCTAAAAATCATAGAAGATATTGAAAAAGTAATCCAATTTTGGTGTTAATGGAAATTCGCTAAGTTAACTTAAAGGAAAGATTCTATCAAACTTTCAAGTACAGCTAATTCCAGTGTTATTTACTCCTCCAGATGATAGAAAAAGACAGAAATATTCTCAATCTGGTATGTGATACTGGCGTACCCCTAATCCCCAAACTGAACCAAGAATGAAATTAATAAAAAAAAATGCAATCCATGCTTAATTCTAAACAACGATGTAAATTCACTTATGCATTTAAAGAATTACATAATGGCAAAATAAAGTTTACCCCATTAGTCATTTCCCTCTCACCCCCTGAAATCACCTAACCCTTTGCAACTATTTTATGAAAATATTTTGTCCAGTTTCTGTGCCTCCTACTCAGTGATTCCTTTTCACCCTTTGGTCATATTATCTGTGCACGCGCTTGCTATCATGTCATTTTGCTTTACCTCTAAGTGGTAAATGGGAGGAACTTGCCCTTCTTTGTTATATGTTAGACGATATATGTGTGTATTTGTCTTCCTGCAAAATTATATTCTTCTTGAGGATGAAGATACATTTCTATATGCTTTCATATCACTTCTAATAACCAGCAGGGGTTCTCGTATATGGTAGTGCTTGCTAAGTTTAATTGAATTGAAAGTTTGCAACGTTTTTTTTTTTTTTTTGTATAAAGGGGAAAAAAAGGTCACAGAAGAGAAAAAGAGAAGAGAGAATGAATTCATGACTTCATAATGGTGTTTCTTAAGGCCAGGGGACATAAGTGGGCATCCTGAGTGCCTGAAACTTTGTAAATGTCCAATGAATAAGTGAATATTAAGCAGGAGTTAAAGCAAATTATTTTTCTCTCCCATCATTTCTCATGAAGCATTAAGCACAACTAAAAACATTGTATCTTTGTGTATATATTTTATTAGTAGAGTTTTCCATTGTTTTCTAACCATATGGAAATGAAGAAGCTGGAACATGTGAAAATGACTAGAAAACAAGATATCTTCCCTTCATTTCTGAATGCCATTGCGGCTAAGGCCTACTAAATAAAAATGGGTAGAAATCTAAGCACAAAATCCACTTGGCGTTATTTGGGTTCCCATAAAGAACACAACTCTTGCTTTCAGTCCCAATCTTAAAAAGTGCTATGTGCTATTTCAATGTGCTATGATGCTCTGTAATCTTTTTAAATTAATATTCTTTATTTTTGAGCAGTTTTAGATTTATAGAAAAACTGAGCAGAAAGTAAAGAGAGTCTTCATATACCCCTCTCCACCACCACCCCAATGTAGTTTTCCCCATTGTTCACGTCTTGCATTAATGTGGCACATTATTATGTCCATAGTTTACATTAGGGTTTGCTTTTGCATCATGTGTTCCATGAGTTTGGACAAATGTATAAGGACATGTATCCACGATTACAGTATCCTACAGGGTAGTTTCACTGCCCTAAAAATCCCCCGTGCTCCCCCTACTCATTCCTCCCTCTCTCTCCCCCAATCCCTGGCAACTACTCATCTGTTTTTACTGTCTCCATAGTTTTGTCTTTCCCAGAATGTCACATAGTTGGAATCATACAGTGTGCAGCCTTTTCAGATTGGCTTCTTTCACTCAGCAATGTGCATTTAGGGTTCCTCCATGTTTTGTTTATGGCTTGATAGCTCATTTCTTTTTAGCACTGAATGGTATCCCATTCCCTGGATGTACCACAGCTTGCTTATCCATTCACTTACTGGAAGGCATCTTGGATGCTTTCAAATTTTGGCAATTATAAAGTTTCTGTAAAATTTTACTACAGGTTTTTGTGTGGACATAAATTTTCAACAATTTGGGTAAATACCAAGAAGCACAATTGCTGGATCAGATGGTAAGAATATATTTAGTTCTGTAAGAAACTATCCAACTGTCTTCCAAAGTGGCTTTTCCATTCGTTTTCCCAGCAGCAATGAGTGAGAGTTCCTGTTGCTCCACATTCTCGTCAGCATTTGGTGGTGTCAATGTTTTGGATGTTAGCCACTCCAATAGATGTGTAGCAGTATTTCATCACTGTTTTCATATGCAACTTCCTGATGACATGATATTGAGGATCTGTTAATGTGCCTATTTACTATGGGTATATCTTTTTTAGTGAGGTGCCTGTGCGAATCTTTTCCTCATTTTTAAATTGGGTTGTTCATTTTCTTGTTGTGGAGTTTTAAGAATTCTTTGTATATTTTGAACACCAGTTCTTTATTACACAGTACATGTGTATTGCAGAATGATTTCTCCCAGTCTTTTCATTCTCTTAACAGCGTCTTTTGTATGCAGAACTGTGTATTTAAAACAAAATTTTAGTAAGACAATTTTTTAGAGCAGTTTCAAGTTCACAAAAATGAGAGGAAGGTACAGAGATTTCTCATATACTCCCTGGAACTGTGTGTTTTTAAATAATAATATTTATAGGCAAATAGGGTCTAGACCCAAGGTCATATCTCACAGGGATGTGGTGAGGTCCACCAAGCCACTAGGGTGCTTGTCTACAGAAGCAGTGACCCCACACTAATGGCTACCAACTTCTGTCTGGTTTTCCATTGGTTGGGTTTTCCCTTTGTCAGCAAAATGAACTAATTAGAGTATTACTCTAAAACTGGTTTTAAGCCCAAATTTGTTAGAGATTTTTACTTGCAATTTTACTGTTTCCTTTTTCTTTTTGGACCAATTCCAAGTGAATTTTTTATATTCATTAGCTCTAGGTGTGACTGGAAGCAGAAAAAAAACCTATGGGGGAAAGACCCATTAACTTTCTTACTATTTTGCCATCAGCAGTAATGTCATGTCGTGAGGCAAGCTTGAAAACTCACATTACATTAAGGGAGGACACTTGCTGAGGTGTGTCAATGTAATTGCACCTACATCTTATCAAAGAAACTAAAGATTAAACCATCTAACCCTTAAGTATTAAAAAATATGCAAAATAGAGCCAGCAACATAAGCTAGTCCCTTCCAGCCAAATGCATTTGATTTGCAAAGTGTATAAAATGTTTTCACACTCTGAAATCATTTTCAGATATTATATTCAACAATATCCTGAAATGGTTAGCAGTTCCTTTAAAGAGATAATCAGCAGCCCTTGAGCTGTATGGCATAAAAATATGTATATACAAGAACTACTTCAAAGGACAGAATACAAATAGATCTGCTTGTGTCCCACACATCATCAAACAATTGCTTTTTCCTAATACATATTCTCCTACTGGGGAAAGGCACACGACTTTAGTCTGTTCTATGATATATTTCAGATGACTCACTCCTATCTCAAAACTTCGGAAATGAATAATACATTTAAGGGCAATTACAGAAGTAAATATATATTTGTACCATTTAATTTTAGTTACAATGTGTTGAGCTTTCCGTTTGGAAATGGCACGAAATAGAGTCCTTCTTTTTGATGCATGCAGTAACTAAACGCTTTATTTATTAACATGAAGATAGCACAAGTCTCCTGACGTTTCCAGAAAAAAAAATCTACATTAACAGAAAAAATCCATAACGCGATTTTGTTACTAAATGGTTTCTCTTTTTGTTTCCATATCTACATCTACCGTTTATAATTACATAATTGCCTCATATCTTATAACCCCTACATGAACGTCTGTTTTTGTCTTTCATGTGGATACTGTCCCAACAAGGTTTCAGGCATGAATAATGCCTGTTAAAAAATTGCCATTTGGACTAAAACATTGCTCAGCCCTGGCATTAGTCTGCTAGGGCTGCTGTAAGAAAGTACCACAGATTAGATGGCTTAAACAATACAACTTTATTTTCTTACAATTCTGGAAACTAGAAGTCTGAGATCAAGATGTCAGCAGAGTTGGCTCTTTCTGAGGACCGCGAGGGAAGCATCCGTTCTCTCTGCTTGGCTTGTAGATGGCCATGTTTTCTCAGTGTCTTCCCATCATTTTCCCTCTGCCTGCATCTTTGTCCAAGTTTCCTATTCCTGTAAGAATATCAGTCATATTGGATTAGAGCACACCCTAGTGACTCATCTCACCTTAATTACCTCTGCAAAGACCTTATCTCCAAACTGTCACATTCTGAAGTACTAGGGGTTAGGATTTCAACATATGCATTTCCAGAGAGGCTACTGTCACGGGGGTCTTGTGGGGGTAACCTCTGAATAGGGCCTGAAAGTTTTGATACTAACACGAAATTATTTTTCCTTCTCGGTGGAGCACAGCACTAAATCAATTATAACTCTTGTTCTCAAGCATGGTTGGTATGGTCTTTACGTTCTTTATTAAAACACAATTGCATATTGACACTGAGAGTGAATGAAACCTGCCAATTGCTTGGTTAAATCCCTTTTGTTTAGGAACCAACTCGATTCTGTTTTTGGTTTGTATGTCTTTAATGAGGGATGCTTTCTGCTTTATATTTCAAATAACACAAAAGAAAATCCTACTGGGATTTCACCATGAGTCCTCAGCCTTGGTTATTTTCCCCAAGGAAAGGAAGAGAATATGAATAAATTTAGTCACAAGAATATAGCTAAAGGAAATTGCCATCAATCATCAGAGTCATGATATGGTATCCTGGCAACCTCCAGTAGTGGCCAATTAGTTTCTTCACTATTATTAGTAGTAATAATAAGAACTCACGCATTTTAACATCTCTGATATTTTTTAATCCTTGCCATCATCATTCTTTCTGATGCTTTAATTAATTAATTTATTTATACAGCTTTATTGAGGTATAGTTGACAAATAAAATTGTAAGATATTTTAAAGTGTTCACCATGATGATTTGATAAATGTGAAGACTGTGACAGGATTCCCCCCATTGAGGTAATTAACACATCTCTCATTTCACACATTTACCCTTTTGTTTTCGGTAAGAACATTTAAGGTCTACTCTCTTAGCAAATTTCAGTTGTACAATATAGTGCTATTAACCATAGTCACCATGTTACCCATTAGATCCTCAGACCCGATTCATTTTATAACTGAAAGTGTACCCTTTACCAACCTCTCCCTATTTCCCTCACCCCCCAGCCTGTGGCAACCACTTTTCTGCTCTCTGTTCCCATGAGCTCGAGGTTTTGTTTTTTTTACGTTCCATATGTAAGTGATACCGCTTATATTATATTAAAACCTAAGAAGTAGATACTAGTGTCTTGATTTCACAACTGAAGAAACTGAGCCACAGAAACGCTCAGAGAAGTTCACTCTCCTTCACTGAGTTGAGACCTGAATTAGTTATGTCTGACTCTGAAGTCCATGCTCAACCTGGTACAATGTTTTGTCTTCCAGAGTCCTCTGTTTAGTTAGCGGTCAAAAGATAGGGATTTGAGTAGCTATTGTGTAATTATGTAGTGTTAAAACCATAAATCACTGGACAAGTGCAAAGTATTGTAGCCCACAACATCATATAAAGCTGTCAAATGTTTTACATTTGTGATCGATCTTATGACTTTGCCTGTCATGTTTACTACTATGTGAAGATTTTTTATTCTTCAATTATGTAACCATGCTAGTCTATCTTTTTTTCTCATTGCTTCTGGTGTGGTGATATTGTGATGTGTATTTACTTTCATGTGAGAAAGGGGCTTTTCTGAACATGCATGATGTTGTAATATTTAAAACTTGAAATAAAGTTGAAAGCAACATAAATATGGGATAAAAGTGAGCAGAGTTTGCAAAAAATGCAAAAACTCACAAAGAGAATTACTTACTTTCTAAGATTAGAATGATGTGGCAGGAAAAGTATGTGAGTGGAACATCCTTGTGATGGTTAGAAGAGAAAAAGGAAGTGAAAATACCAACAACTGTACCTTCGAGGCACTGTGAGGTTAACTACCTGAAGAATATGTTAAAATGGTAAATCACTCTACAAATGCGGAGTGTTGTAACTCACAATGTCACATGAAGGTGATGTCTTGAGATAGATCCTCCTAGTGGTTCTACATGGTGCTGACTGTGCATTTCCTCCAAAGGGATAGAAAATAAAGATGGAGGTAAATTGCGCTCTTTCTATGGCATGTTTTTCGCATGAATATAATCTATCAAAGAATTGGGTGCGGTGAGAAGCCATATGCATAACAACAAAGGAGTCCTTGCTATAACTCTTTCATCCGAGTTCCACTTAGAGTGAGATTCTGCTGTCTGACTTCATAGTTGTGCCACACTAAGAGTACTCAGCATCCTCACAAGTCTTTGTTTTCCAGCTTTGGCCTTGAATGAGTTTTGATCATCTTCAAACATCACATCCACTTTCAGAAGATGAGAATGCCCCAATTTCACAAGCATGATATTTTCTTTTACACAAATTGGGAGGAAACTGTGGGTTGAGAGTTTGAAAATAAACTGCATTGTAATACTTGAAATACACAAGTGACTTTCCTAAGAATACAAAAGATTACTTTGAGTCAAATGTTTATTTAGATACAAAACTTTACTCTTTTATTTATTAAACACTTACTGAGCTCTCAATGAGTCAGCCAAGCATAGAGAATGCAAAAACTGAATAATTCAGAGTTGCGACCCGTGGTGCAGTTTATTCTGATATGATTGTGAAAATTCTTGCATGTATGTTAAAAACCTCTTGCTACGTTGTAGTCAGTATTCTGGGCAGTAAAAGAAACACAAACAGATTAGATATTTACTAGCCCTGTTACTTGCCTCTCTAAGCCTTAATTTGACATCTGTAAAGTAAGGTTATTCATGGCTTGGTGTTGAGGGTACGTGAGGTGAAATAATGAATTCCTCACCCCAGGAATGCTGAGCACACAGTAAGCACTCAATAAATAACAGTATGAGAGCTATTCATTTTTCTTTTTAGATTTTTTGTCACATTATTTTATATGCTCATATTTTTGTGATTTTTTTTATTTCTTGGAAGCAACAATTTACTCTTTTTTGTATTCTTAAGTCTCATTTTCATATACACATGCCACCTTAATCATTTCACACAGACCTAAACGTTTCATTCATTTGTTCATTACATGTTTAACGAGCAACCGCTTAGTGGAAGAAAACTTTACATATGTTACATTATTAATCCTCTCAAGAAACCTAAGAAGTAGACAGTAGTGGCTTTATTTTACAAGTGGGGAAATTGAGCCACAGAGAAGTCACCTGGCTCAGCCTGTCTCACAGAGGTGAGACTTGAAGTAGGTGTGTCTAACTCCAAAGTCTGTGTTTTACCCAGTACAACATATTGTCTTCCATAGTCCTTTGGGTAGTTGGGGATCGAGTCAAAACCTATGGATTTGAATAACAATTATGTAATTGTTCCTTTATATCTCCCACTAACACTGTAGTTCCAAGAAGGAAAGAATTTTTACGTGCCCTATATGCCCCTAGTAACTCCTTAATAAAATTTTGTTGAATGCATACCTAGAATATAATAGGAAGCTACATATGATCCCCAACTTTTTATGAAGTTGGTATAAAAACCTGTCCCATAAGGAATTAAAGTAGGGAGGAGAATGATGCCAGGTGGAGCGTTCAGAGAAGACAGTGTGAAAGAGGTAGCAGGACATGATGCTTGGGGAGAATTGAGGAGGGAAGAGAATGGAGAGGACTTTCCATGAACTGCATGTGCAAAGGCAAGGAGTTAGCAAGGTAGACCAGATGGCTTAAATAATTCCCACATGTGGCTAGAGAAAACAATATCACGTAGTTATCTGCAGCCCAGTTTCACAGGGCCTTGAACTTGAAGCAAAGGGGGTTGACAGTATCCTGTAGAAGATTGAGGATGGAACTAAATACTGAGCAGAGGAATTTAACTGTCATTCAGAGCCTTTGGAGCAAGCTTCTTTCTCTGACCTACTGCTTTGGCATTGTAAATCTACACAATCTAAGAGTGCTGGTTATATGTTCTATTAATACAGATGACCAGTACCCTCCAGAAGTTCAGAGAAATGAAATGATGCAACTGCCTTCAAAAGAACCGGGAAAGGCAGTGGTTTCTTTACCCACTGTGGAGTTATCTTTCTGTCCAAGGGAAAGGATTCCTTGTCATTATTTATGATACAGTTTTTCTGAGGAAGAACTGACTGAGAGATCAAACCACTGGCGTTTTGTTGGGCCATGCATTGCCGACAGCGGTTGTGCTGCGCCTCAGGGCTATTTTCCCGTTTGCAGAGGTTCCTGCTTTCCTTTGCTTGCAGGAGTGTCGTGGCACTGTCTGCGGAAGCATGACTGCTCCTTGGCTAGCACCTGCTCTGAGTGGAAAATCAGGACAGAGAAGGTGTTATCTTTGTGAAAATGCAATAGGTTACATTGATTATGCAGAACACAAAGAGAAGCAAAATCCTGAATGCTAATTCGTTGTGATCTGCTTGAATGTATGTTTCTTAAGGGCATGTTTAGTGCCTCTTGGCTAGAATATTCTGGGCTACTTAGTGGTTGCAAAATGTGCTGTTCACTTGAGTTATTTACAAGTCTCTTCTATCTTAATAAAAATAAAGTCCTCCTTCAACTATATGTCTTTGTCCAGCTAGACCTCTCTCACTGCTGCCTTTCACAGTGGAGTTTATGCAAATGCACATTTGTTCACTTGAAAATGCATCCTGTCAACACAAGGAAGTCACCAGTCATGTGGAGAGTCAGTGGAAATAGTCTCCCAAGATGGTTAATATGCGTGCTCTTTCTCTCTCCATTCTCTCTGAATCAAATAGGTAATTTTCATATTTAGTTTAGTTGATCTCCTCATGGTATTTCTTGATTTTTCTTTTATATTCTTTTCCCTCGATTCCTTGCTGCCACCTTCCCCAGGTCTTCCACCTGTCTGACTACTCTTTTCCAGTCTCTGTGGTGCTTCTTACTGCTCCGCTCCTAAATGTTGGTGTGCCTTGGGGTTCCCTCTCCGACTCCTTCACTCCTCATAGTCTTTCAGGTTAACCCTTTTTCCTTCTGTGTGCTACTAATTTCCAAAGCCCTCCTCAGACTCCCGATTTATCTCCTGCTGTCCCAAAGACAAAGGAACACAGTATTTCCAAATTTTAGCTCACTTTTTTTTCTTCAGTCCAGCTGATATTCCTGCTTCCTAACTCATAATGTTTTCCTAGCTGTACTACACACATCCCAAGAATCGTTTTTTTAGCCCTTTCAATCTCTTCGTCCACATGCCCATCCCCTCCATATCCCCCCACGAACCCAGCTAGGTGGAACACCTTTCCAAAACATTCTTTACACTGTAGCTAGAGTCATCTTTCTTTTTATTATTATCACCCAGCTTTAAAAATCTTTAATGTCTTCCTTTTGCTTCAGGATAAAGTCTCAACTCCTTAAAATTCCTTTCAATGCCTACCTTCACACTTTTGATCTCACATTCTACGTTCTGGTCACTTTTAAGGTCACTGCGTATTACTCTGCTTCAAATAGCTCCACCTCCTACCACAATCCTTCAGGTTTGGGTCAGGGGCTTGTGGCAGACATCATGATGTCCTCCTTCCGGAATCATGCTATTGCCCTCCAATGTCATGCAGTTTGGGGTACTGTCCCTGCCTCCTGGGTGGACCCTGATAAATCCAAACTACTGCAGTTCACCCCTCAGAAAGTGCACCATTGGTCAGTCATAAAATAAACTCAGTTTTTGGTGAGCAGAATGTTTTAAAAATGAAAGAGAATAGAAAACAACAGAGTGCATTACATGTCATTGTAAGCAGTGTTTCTTAAAACTTTTGTTGAAATCCACTTATAAAGAGTGCTAGTCTCATCCGTCTTGCCAGCAATATTTTCTCTGCTACTTTTAGACATTGTTCCTTTTGAATGTGCACCCCATAACTGCTGTGGCTTCCCGTTACCAGCGGAAGATGAATCCAACACACAAAGGAGGGCAGAGCTAGGAGAATCACAGAGGAAGGAGACACAGTTGCAGGATTAAGAAAGTCATGACACTTGCCATTCCTCTGAACTCCCAGTTATGTGACACAGTATATGTCCTTATTTTTTAAGCCATAAGAACTAATATTTTTTACTTGCAGATAAAACATTCCAGTTGATACAGGACTCATACATATTCTGTTATCACCATACACCACTTCCCTTAGGTCTTTATTATACTGTAATAACTTCTCCTTGTTTGTCTGTGATGTCCATTACTACAACACAGTGCTTGGTGCAGAGAAGGCACTCAGTTAACACTCATCATACAAAAGAATGAGAATCCAGTGTGAAAAAAGGAAAATAAACACACTTTATTAGGTGCCTAATATTGACTAAGTTTGGGGGCTAAAAATTAAGTACACAAAGCAGTGCTAAGAGGAAAGTTTATAGCTGTAAATGTGTACATTAAAAAAGAAGAAAGATCTTAAATCAACAAGCTAACTTTACATCTTAAGAAACTAAAAAAAGAATAAACTAAATCTAAAGCTAGAAGAAAGAAGGAGATATTAAAGATTATTAGAAATAAGCTAAATGAGAGTAGAAAAAAATAAAACTAACAGTTGGATTGTTGAAAAGATTAACAAAATTAGAAAACCCTTAGCTAGAAAAAGAGATGACTCAAGCAACTAAAATCAGAAATTAAAGAGAGAACATTACAACCAATGCCACAGAAATTGAAAAATGTGCATACAAGAATTCTTTGAACAATTGTATACAAACAAATTGAACAATTTAGAAGAAATGGATAAATTCCCAGAAACACACAACCTACCAAGACTGACTCATGAAGAAATAGAAACCCTGAATACATCAATAACAAATAAAGAGATTCAATCAGGAATCAAAAACTTCTCAACAAAGAGAAGTCCAGGACCAGATTGGCACTGGAGAAGTCCATCAAACATTTACACAAGAATGAAGAATGAATGCCAATCCTCCTGAGACTCTTCACAAAAAGTTGAAGAGGAGGGAACACGTCTAAGCTCATTCTATGAGCCCTGCACTATCCTGATACCAGAGTCAGACAAAGACTCTACAGGAAAAAGAAAACTATAGACCAATATTCCTGATGAATATTAATGCAAAAACCCTCAAAAAATACTATCAAACTCATTTTAAGAGCATGTTAAAAAGATTATACACTGTGACCAAGTAGGATTCATTCCTGGAATGCAAGAATAATTCAACATACAAAAGTCAATAAAAGGCCAGCTCCAGTGGCCTAGTGGTTAAGTTTGGTGTGTTCCATTTTGGCAGCCTGGATTTGGGTCCCAGGTGTGGACATACACCACTGGTTGGTGACCATGCTGTTGTGGCAGCCCATATACAAAATAGAGGAAGATTTGCAATAGATATTACTTCAGGGCAAATCTCCCTCAAGCAAAAAGAGGAGGATTGGCCATGGATGTTAGCTCAGGGCTAGTCTTCCTCAGCAAAAAAAGAAAAGAAAAGAAAAGAAAAAGTCAATTAATGTATTACGTCACATTCATGGAATGAAGGATAAAACTACATGATTATCTAAATTGATGGATAAAACACGTTTGGCTAAATTCAACACCTTTCCTGATGAAAATGCTCAACAAACTAGGAATAGAAGGAAACTACTGAAACATGATAAAGGCTATATATGAAAAGTCCATAGCTAACATCATACTCTACAGTGAAAGACTGAAAGCTTTTCCTCTGAGATCTGATACAAGGAAAGGATGCTCCTTCTTGCTACTTCTATTCAATGTAAAACCAGAAGTCTTAGCCAGAGAAATTAGGCAAGACAAAGTAGTAAAAGGCATCAAATTGGAAAAGAAAATGAAAGTGATTATTGTTTGCAGATGACATGATCTTATATGTAGAAAACCCTATTGCTAAAGATTCCACAAAGAAAAAATCCCTATTGGAAGTAATAAACAAATTCATCAAAGTTATAGGATAGAAAATTTATAGTCAAAAATTAGTTGCAGGAGCTGGCCCTGTGGCCTAATGGTTAAGTTTGATGTGCTCCACTTTGGCAGCCTAGGTTCTGTTCCCAGGCGTGGACCTACACCACTCATCAGCAGCCATGCTGTGGAGGTGACTCACATACCAAATAGAGAAATGTTGGCACAGATATTAGCTCAAGGTGAATCTTCCAAAAGCAAAAAGAGAAAGATTGGCAACTGATGTTAGCTCAGGGTAAATCTTCCTCAGGGAAAAAAAAAAAATTAGTTGAATTTCTGTAAACTAACAATGAACAATCTGAAAAAAATTAAGACAGTAATCCCATTTACAATAGCATCAAAAATAATAAAATACTTAGGAATAAATATAACTAAGGAGGTGAAAGACTTGTACACTGAAAAATATAAAATATTGTTTAAAGAAATTAAAGAAGACACACAAAAAATTGGAAAGACGTCCCATGTTCATAGATTGGAAAACTTAATTATTGTTAAGATGTCCATAGCACGCAAAGTCATCTACATATCAAAGGAGCTCAAGCAGCCAAAACAATTTCTAAAAGAAGAATGAAATTGGGGAGTTCACACTTCCTGCTTTAAAAACATATTACAAAGCTACAGTAATCAAAACAGTGTGGTACTAGTATAAAGACAAATAGACCAATGGAATAGAATAGAGAGCTCAGAAATCAACTTTATGTTTGTGGTCAAATGATCTTCAACAAGGCTGCCAAGACCACTCAATGGGAAAAGGACAGTCTCTTTAATAATTGTATATCCACTGCAAAAGAATGAGTGGAACTCTTATCTTACACTGTATAAACAATTAAATCAAAATGGATTGAAGTTGTAAACATAAGACCCAAAACTACAAAACTCCTAGAAGAAAACATAGGAGAAAGCTTCATGATATCAGATTTCCATAATTTCTTTGATATGACACCAAAAGCACAGGTAACAACAGAAAAAATAGGCAAACTAGACTATATATTTTATATATATATTTTAAATCAATAATATATAATAATATATGATAATATATAAAATCAATAATATATAATATGTAAGTCAAAAATAAATCTGATTAAAAACTGGATGAAGGACTTAAATAGATATTTCTCCAAAGAAGATATACAAATGGCCAATAAGCATATGAAAAGATGCTCAAGATCACTAATCATCAGAGAAATGCAAATCGAAATCACAGTGAGTTATTACCTCACACCTATTAGGAGGGCTACTATTAAAAAAACAAAAAAACAAAATAAGCACTGGTGAGGATGTGAAGAAATTGAAACCCTGGTGCACTGTTGGTGGCAGTGTAAAATGGTGCAACCATTAGGGAAAACAGTTATGGAAGTTGCTCAAAAAGTTGACTACTGTTAAGAGACAACAAATACATTTTTGGGTATAAAACCAAGAGAATTGAAAGCAAGGTCTTGCGATATTTGTAAATCCACGTTTATGGAAGCTCTATTCACAACAAGCAAGAGGTGGAAATAACCCAAATGTCTATCAACAGATGAATGGATAAACAAAATGTGGCATATACATACAACGGAATACTCTTTGCCCTTAAAAATGGAGAAAATTCTGTCGTATGCTGCAACATGGATGAACCTCCTTGAGGATATTATCCTAAGTGGAATAAGCCAATCACAACAAGACAAATACTCCATGACTCCACTTATATGAGGCATCTAAAGTAGTCAAGTTCAAGGAAACAGAGAGCAGAATGGTGGTTACCAGGAACTGAAGGGAGGGGGAGAAAGGGAGGTTATTTAGTGGGTATAGAGTTTAAATTTGCAACATGAAAAAGTGCTGGAGATCTGTTTCACAACTATGTGAATACACTTAACATTGCTGAAGTGTACACTTAAAAATGGTTAAGATGGTAAAAAAAAAGGATATGCAAGGCTATTGCTACATTACTACAGAGATTATTTTAAAGATGCAGCTTCAACTAAAAGTTACACTGTCTGGCACTGCTGCAGACTAATTGCCCCAGGAATATCACACTGGCCCAGAGACTCGCCGCAGTGAGATCTGGGGTCAAGGGATTATTGGGGTTTCTGGATTGACAGGAGTAGATTCTGACATGATGGCCCTCTCCAGAGTGGCTTGAGCATGGACAGTCTTCTCTCAACCAGGGCACGTCACACACTCCTGTGCTTTCCTAGAGGGTAGACTGGGCTGAGAAAGCTTCTCCATGGATGCTCACTCTTAGCTCCATTCTTAGCTCGCTCTTAGCTGTGTTTGGGCAGCTGCTCATGATAGTCCACGGTCCATCTCTGAATCTCAGCATCGCCACCTGCAACCTGTAGCTGGTGAGTCACCACAGCATAGGCTCTATTTAGTAAAAATAAGTGTGTAGACAGAGAGTCCACTCCGCATGGCTGTAATTCATACATAGCAGGAGGCAATAAAATGCTAGGTAAGGCATATGTTTAGAAGTCAATGGAAATTCCTCAAATGCCACAAGATTTCCACTGAAAGGATATTTTGAATTATGATGTATGAGAGATAAATTAAGCAGAAATAGTTGAACAATGGTATCTGGACAAAATATGCCAGTAATTAAAGTACACGATAGCAGTTACACATTTTAAAACATGATTATTGGGGCCAGCCCGGTGGCGCAGTGGTTAAGTTCGCACATTCCGCTTCAGCAGCCTGAGGGTCGCCAGTTCGGATCCCAGGTGCGGACATGGCACCGCTTGGCAAAGCCATGCTGTGGTAGGCATCCCACGTATAAAGTAGAGGAAGATGGGCATGGATGTTAGCTCTCAGGGCCAGTCTCCCTCAGCAAAAAGAGGAGGATTGACCAATGTTAGCTCAAGGCTAATTTTCCTTAAAAAGAATAAATAAATAAAATAAAACAAAAAAATAAAACATGATTACTGTTGTAGGGTTACAAGGCTATCCACCACTATTTATTGAATAGTGTGTTCAAATTTCACAGAGGGTTAATTTATTTTAAATAACATTTTTATCACTATAAATGTGCTGTATATTTATTGTTGAAAACTCAAGAAATGTAGTAAGTTTTAGACAAGAAAACATAAATAATTATTCTTCCTGGAGAATAGGGGCTATATTACAGTTCTGAGTGAAAATAGGGTTTTTCTTCAAAGGAACAAGGATGCTTTATTGTCAATCAGGCAGGAAAGGCAATGGGCCTTCAAATTGGTGGAAGGAAGGCCCCACTCATCCTCCTGGAGGGAAATTGTTGTTGGATGTAGATTCTAATGCAGATAGATGCTAGTAGATTCCTATTGGGGATTGAAACCAACCTCTGTCCCATGAGACCTGCCTTAATCTATGTAGGGATTTGTTCTTTTAGGCCCCCAAAGTAGCTCTTTACGCTAGTAGTTGTAAACATTTATTATATATTTATATGAGAGAGAGATTTATTTTAATGAATTGGCTCATATGGTTATGGAGGCTGGAAAGTCCAAAATCTGCAGGATGGATGGACCATCAGGCTGGAGATCCAGGGAAGAGCTGATGTTGCAGGTCAAGTCTGAAGGCAGTCTGCTTCAGAATCCCTTCTTGCTTAGGGGAGATAAGTCTTTGATCTATTCAGGCCTTCAACTGATTGGATGATGCCCACCCATATTATGGAGGGCAATCCCCTTTACTCAAAGTCTGCCCATTTAAATGTTAATTTCATCCAAAAGAAACACCCTCAGAGAAACACCTGGACTAGTGTTTGACTAAATATGTGGGCAATGTGGCCCAACCAACTTGACACAAAATTAGCCATCACAGCACCTGAAGAGAAGCCGTGCAGAGAAAGCAGTTGTGGTCTCGAGAAGAACCAGGTAGTTTGAGGGCTCCAGCTAGTCAGAGGTCTGGAGAGACAGCGGCTGGAGAAAATGGCAAGTGGCTGCTGGGATGGGTTTGTGGAACAGGAAAGCAATCCAATGTGGGGTACTTGATAGAAAAACAAACTTCTGAACAGAAGGATAAAAACTTAAACAGATTTTGTTCTCAGTCATCCAGCTAACCACGTTGTATATGATTATTAATTTTGGTATTATTTTAACAATCTCAAGCTTACAGAAAAAACTACAAGAACAGTAAACCCAGAGCCATTTTGGAGTAGATTGTAACATGATGCTCCATCATCCCTCCAAACTAATGTTATTTCCTATAAACATGGGCATTCTCCTGCGTAGCTACAATTTAGCCATTATCATCAGGAAATTAGCATAGATAATTACTACTACCTAGTCCTCAGACACCACTCAAGTTTTGCTACTTTTTGATATAATGTCCTTTATCACAAAAGGATCCAAGTCCAGAATCTTGTGTTATATTTGTCAGTTTCCTTTAGCTGCCTTTGGTTTGTAACACTTTTTCAACTTTCCCTTGATTTTCTTGACCTTGACACTTACAGATTATACTCCAGTCAGTTTATTGAGAGTCCCTCAATTTGGGTTTCCCTGCTATTCCATCAGGACGAGATCCAGGTTATGAATGTTTGCAGGTAGGTCAGAGAAGGGATGCTGTGTTCTCCCAACAGGTGACACATTTTGTTTTGCCTCATTATAGAACACGATTAAGGTGATTTATGCCCAGCTTCTCCATTGTAAAATTACTATGTTCCCCTTTTTAATCAAATAAGTATTACATTTTCTTTGAGTAGTGCTTGTTTTCACTACATATTGTATTGCCAACATTTTTCAGGACATTAATATTCCTACAATTTTTTAAAGCTGTGTAATATTCTATTGTGTGAATATACCATTATATTTGTGTGTGTATTCCTATCTATATTGTTTTTAACTTACCAATGTATTATCACTATTAATAATAGGGTGATGAACATATTTTTAATATTGATTTTTACCTGTAATTCTCGTTTTAAAGCAGGAGTGTTTTTAATTTTAATGTTTCTATGTAAGATGACACAATTGCAGAAAGACAGTAAAATATAATTAATGGATTATAAAACTAGGCTTCCCAGGACTGTCAAAAGAAGCTTTAAAAGTTATTAGATGTATGAAACATTAGATATCATTAAAACCCTTGAGTGACCAATTTTGCCTTTAAAATATATGCTCCAAAACATTAGGGAAATTCACTTAGAAAAAAAGTAGGGGATAATTCTTAATTCAAAGAAAAAAATAAACCCATACCAATTTATCATTATTAGGAAGGTATACCACAAACCCTTTAATAACATCTTATAATTATGCATATGTTGCAGAATGTGAGAGTTTTGTAGACTAAGGTTATTTGAAGGGGGGACCTCTTGTGTCGGTTTACGGTCACCAGAATCAGAAAGCAATTCTATAGGCTCATCTCTAGATGTTATTGCGCTAGCTTACAACACTGCTGGGAGCTTTTCATCTCCTCTCTAAGACTATGACAAAGCTGCTAGCTATTGCTGCAGGCCACATACTGGATGAAATTGTTCTGTGTCAGGGGTTAAGTATTGAAAGTTTTACAAACAAAGAGGCTGGCAGAATTTTCTTTATGTAAATCCCTGTGCGCTTAGAAGTTTTTTTTGTTTAAATAACAAAGGGATACAGGGAAATTAGGTATCTCATAAAAGGATTTAAAGATACATGTATGAAAAATAGCATTCAGTTTATGTAAGGAGAGACATAATACAAAGGAGAAGAATAATAAGATTATTAATCTTTAGAATGTTAATTAGGATTTGAAATATTAAGTACTCCTTTATGCATAATACTTTCATATTTTTTCTTGTGTTTTTTCATAAATGTAACATACACATTTTAAAACCAGGGCATTTATATCTGTGAAATAGTACAATACACAATGACTTTTAGTAGGTAAAAGAAATAAATAGCAATGAAAAGATCTGTTTAGAGGATTATCCTTTGTATTTTCTGGAAAACTATGCATGTTAGAAAGCCACAAATGTTTACAAGGAAGTATTTTAGTTTCATATTTCAACTGCTAGTAAGTTTCATCTAATACGATTTCAGATATTGCACTTCTCCATAACACATGAGCGTTTCTTCATCCAGCTTCCTGTGGCTGCCTGGTGAAGAACAATGTCTCACTGGAAATCTAGTGGGTAACCACACTGTGAAGGTATTCTTCAAAGGATTTGACCATTCAAACTTCCCAACCCAAATATTTATTTTTCCTAATAAACAAAATAAAATTTTCCAGACTGCAATATCATCCTTAAAATTTCTATGATAGAAATAGATTTTTCTCTGAAATATAGGAGACTGACTGTTTCAAGTGCTGGTGGCTGCCTCAGGAGAGCACCACTGTTAACAGTCAAGCTAATTTTGGTTGGATGTATCCTGAATCAAACCATAATCCCCAACTCATTATATACATATTGAATTTATATAATTTTATTATCCTGTAGGACATTTGTTAAACTTACAGGCTTTTCTCTATAAGTTTCATTTTTAAAGGCTGTCATTAATTTCAGCTGATCATAAATATTTTGGGTCAATTCAAAGTTAAATGAGCCATTGGAGTATAAATAATATATAGATCTTATTCCTCTCTCTTTACTAATTAATACATTTTTGAATAAATAATCTTCCTTTCTCATATCTCTATCTGACAAAGTGCTTGAGAAGCGAAATTAGCAGGAGACATATACAGTACAATTACTATTCAACTTCATCTGCTTGAGGTAAAAATATTTGGAAATTCAGTCATGGATTGTTTTATCATTGCTCTTAAATTTCCTAAAGAATGGGAAAGAATAGCTGTATTAGAGAAATTCCTGCACCTCTGTTAATGAACTAGGTGGGTCCTATTGCACATTTTACTCTTAAAATGGTAATTAGTTTCAGGGGCCCATTCTAATACAATCAAAGCTCATGGATGCAGGGCTGGGCTTCGACAAGCTGCCTGGGGCAAATGTCATCTTCAATTCATTAAAAATTTACCCTTTGCAGAGCATGGTGCTATACATTCTTCAAACAGGTCAAACTAATGATACACTGTGTAATAATACGCCTTGTAACAACGGACATGTAAGTAACCGCTTTTACATTTATTCATATTTGTTGCTTAATTTTAGGGGTGCACTAGACCAAAATTCTAAAACAGCGTGGACGCTTGTTCACCTGTTGCTAAACAGTATTTTCTCGTTGCTTCTAGTGTGTCTCTCACATAGATTATAAACCCCTCAAGGAAAAAGTCATTATATTCTACTTCATTATAGTCTTCTCTAACCTCCCAAGTCCATAGTCGGACATTTGAGATTCATTAAGATTGTTTAACAAATGAGTGAAAGGATTGAATCTTCATGAAAACTTAATTTTAAAAAAGCCCAGTCATCTGATCAGTAGTTATGAATCTCTATGCCAGTCTGCTGTCTTCCTTGCCTTGCCACATTAAGTAGTAACACCTTAAAGCAGAGACTGCCAATTATTCCTGAATATCCGTTCTCCATTTTTCCTGTTGTGATAGGATCTCCAATTAGTGGTTAGTTAGATGGCTGCTCAGGATAGGGACTACTCTTCCCAGGCTCCTTTGCAGCGCCGTGCGGCCATGTGACTAAGTTCTGGATGTGAGATGATGTGACGTGCAATTTTAGGTCATGTCCTTAGGGTATCTGTTACAACAAAGTTATATCCTAACTACTAATAATATGCATCGTATGGATCATTTTATAAGCAAACACTAAATGCTAGGCTGGGATGTTTGATGCTATACACACTTTATCTTTAACCCTCAGAAGATAATAAGGTTGGTATCATTATTCAAAATTTTCAAACAATAAAAAAAGGTTCATAAATGTTGGATAATTTGCCTAAGATCACCCAATCTGTGAATAATGGAACTGAAATTAAAAGCTTGGTTGGTCTTCTTCTAAAATGTTTTCCTCTACAGTGAGCCAGGCAAGAACTGCTTTTGATTAAAAAATAAAAGGAAGATTGAGAAAATCTACATCCCAGCGATGTGAAACCTCTCTGGATAATTTGTTTAACATCTTTATACATGGAACATAAAACAAAAAGGGTGTTATCAGTGGGTCCCATAGTGTTCTTCCTTGTTTTGTTAACCACTCTAGAGAAAGGACAAGGAAAATATTACTTAATTTAAAAAAATTCTTTTTTGACATATCTTTAGAAGAAATTTAAATCTATCATAGAAGAGATTAATTTAATCAAGCAATATATGTAATTATTATGTATTGATTATGGTATTCACCTGATGAAATAAAACCTGATTCATGGCTTCTGTGCTGGATGATAAGGTTTCTGATTTTGTGCAAACATTTTCTTGTAGTAAAATAAGAAGCCCCAGGAAAGTGCATAAGTGTCCAGCTTAAAGAATTGCTTCAAAGAATTGAAAATATATCACCAGTATGCCAGAAGCCCCCTTTGTCTCAATTACAATGCCATCTGTCCCTTGTAGAGGTTAGCACTACCCTGCTTTTATGGCAATTCTTTCTTGCTTTGCTTTATAATTTCACCATCTAAGTATGCATTCATAAGCACTCTAGATTAACGTTTCCTGACATAGACTCATCCTCAATGTGTCTAGCTTCTTTTCTGTAATATATTTGGTGTGAATTTCTCCTTGTTGTTTTATATCAATGTAGTGTGTTCTTTTTCATTGTGTTGGAGGAAGTCATCAAGAGGACGTGAACACAGGTTGACCTGTAAGCTGAACCTCGCAATCAGAGGCTCCTCACCCCTCATCTGTCCTTGTGATGTGTGTTCTGCCTGCCGGTCCTACAGTGGGAGCCATTTTCAAGGATGCAGCCAGGATGCAACAATGTGTTAGTGAGACCATCTGAACTGTGTGCATGACTGAACCTCATTAAGGCCCCTCCATAAACTTTTAAGATGCTGGTGGGTGGGTGCAAAGATCTACTCATCTTGTGGCTGCCCAAGACAAGCCTCATAAGTAAGTTCCCTTGCTTATTAAAGCTGCCACCCACCCACATGGAGTGGTCTGCCTCTTTCTTTGGTCTCTCCTCGCCCTCCATGTATGGGAGCCATTTTGTGGACCAATACATTCCTGTATAGTATTCCTTTGTATGAAAATGAATTTATTTCTTCAGTCTGTGATTGATGAACATTTGAAGTTTTTTCAGTTTTAAATCACTACAGACAATACTTCCATGAAGATTCTTTGCTTTGTGTCTTGGTGCACATGTGCATGCATATTTCTGTGTCTAGTAGTTGAATCGCTAGCTCAACTCTAGTGGATAATGTCAAACTACTTTCTGGTTTATACTCTTGCCAGCAATCTGTGACAATTTTACTTATTCCATATCCTTGATAATATCTGATAACAGCAGTCTTTTTAAATTAAGACTTTCTGGAGGTGTCAGTAGTATTTCATTATGGTTTTAATTTTCACCTCCCTGATGAGTTATGATGTCTAGAACTTTTTATATGGTTATTTTCCATTTAAATATCCTCTTTTGTGAAGTGTCTGTGCAAGTCTTATACCTATTTGTTAATATTGGGTTGTCTCACGTTTTTATTTTTGATTTGTGGGAGTTCTTTCATATTCTAGATATTGCACACTTGTTATCTACATATGACTTGTCTTCACTACAGCCTGTTTTCTCACTACCTTAATAGTGTATTCACTTGTTTAGGTGTTCTAGCCAACGTGGAGTAACAGAGACTGGATATACCCTGCCACCGGAAATAATGCAAACATTAGCCAAAATATATGAAACTTTTCAAGACATTTGGCATCAGGCCATGAAGTGCAGTGATCCCTGAGAAACAGGAAACACAGTAAGTGAGCCTACGAGTGCCCCAGCTTACTGATATGAGCTTCCGGGATCTTTTGTAGGGAGAGGAAGCTGGGAGAAGCCTAGAAGACTCCTTGAGTCAAGGAGATAAATCTGAGAATCCAGAGACACTAAGTGGCTAAAGTTTGTGGGGCAGACAGAGTATCATAGAGGAGGGAGCAGCATAGAGAGAGAACTCTGGAGACACTCAAAGGGCCTCACTCAAGTATTTAGTACAGT
Source organism: Equus asinus (assembly GCF_041296235.1). NCBI lineage: Eukaryota > Metazoa > Chordata > Mammalia > Perissodactyla > Equidae > Equus > Equus asinus. The sequence continues at coordinate 9,888,314 of NC_091796.1, forward strand.
ACTGAGCAGTGCATGGATGTGAGAAAACTGCCCGAGAACCAGGAAAGACTCATACAAAAACGTTGGTAGCAAACTATCTAGAGCTCACGTGGGACAAATAATAGAACCTGTTCTCAGGAGCCAGACTGGAAAATACCATAATTGATGGGGTATAATTCAGACAGGTCTTGACTCCACAGTAATAAATAATTTGTCAAATAAACTACAGTATCCTCAACTAAATCTGAATTTCAGATTAACAGCAAATAACTATTTAATATCCAGGTGTCCCCCAAATTGCCTGGCCGTTACAAATAATGCAGTTAGGAATCTAAATAGTCTGCTATACTATAAGCATATCCTAATGTGGTGCGGGACATCCTCATACTAAAACATTATTTGTTACTTAAGTTAAAATTTACCTGGGTGTGCTATACTTCTATTTGCTAAATTTGACAACCCTACAGATCATTAGCCCTAGAATCTGTGCTACTCTGGTCCTGCCTAACAAATCTTAAAAGCAACATTCTAAAGAATCAAACTGTTTCCAAGAAAGTTAATGGCATCCCAGAAAAAAACTCAAGAGTTTCTGTAGGGATACAAAAATACCCAACACCCAACAAAGTAAAATATGTAATGCCTGGCATCTAATTGGAAATTGTCACACATGCAAAAAAGTGGGAAATTATGACCATGAGGAAAAAAATTAATTGATTAAAACCAATGCATAAGGGCAAAGACGTAAGAATTAGCAGCCAAGGCCATTAAACAGTTGTTTTAACTATACTACGTATAAAAGAAGTAGAGGAAAGATTGAGAGTGTTAAGTAGCGCATCAAAGGTATAAAAAAAGACCCTAATCAAACTGCTAGAGGTGAACATTACAATATCTGAGATGAAAAACACACTGGATTGGATTAACAGTAGAATAGACGTTACAGAAGGAAAGGTTAGTGAACTTAGAGACATAACAATAGAAACCATCCAATATGAAGCACAGAGATTAAAAAAAGACAAAAAATACACATGAACAGTGCATCATTGAGCTGTGCAGCTTCAAGCAGCCTAAATATGTGCAGTTGGAGTCCCCGAAGGAAGGGGGTGGGGATAAAAAATTGAATATTAAGAAAAAAGGATTGACTCTAGGTAGAGATTTTAATGGATTGTAAGGAAGAATTTCTATCAGATACATAAGATTGAGTTAGGAGATAGTATGTTCTATTTCCTTGATTTGTTAAAGGAAAACACTTAAAAATAGATTCAAGAATTCCACGGATGGTTGGACTTAGTGACCTTTAATAATTACAGAATCATTTCTTGTTCTTCCTACAGTTTGTGGACATTTTATCTATGACTTTGGCTATCATTGCTGTGTGCCCAAATGATTTTCTCCAGGCCTATATGTCTATCTCGCTATGATCATCACCAAACAGATATTTCAGCAGCACCTCAGACTCAGCATGTTGCAAACTAAATTTGCCATTTCCCCCAATAGACCTCCATTCTTCTTATGTTTGATATCTCAGTGAATAGCACTGCTCTTTAACCAATTTTTGAAGTTAGTTATTTTAGATGAATCTTTTTCTCAGCTTCCTACCACCATCCAAGTAGCCACAAAGTGTTATAAGTCATATCTTTGAAGGAGCTCCAGATTCTATCCTCGTTTCTCATTGCCAATTGCCATCTTGTTAACCTGGGTTGTCATTCTCCCATTCTTCAACTATTGCTACAGTATCATATGGTCACACCTGTTTTTGCCATAGTTGGATCTTCTCATTAGCTGGGTGTTTGAATGAGCTCTTCTCCTGCCTGAGCTGCCTATTTTCTACCTTGCCAATTCTCTTTTCTGTTTTTGTATTCTCATCCCAAATATTCCCTCCTGGGACACCTCCTTTACCACTGAACAAAGTGTTCCTACTCTATGTAGTCAGAGCATACAAATTTATCCCACGGTTCTTTTTTCAGTATAATTTCTTCCAGCTTTCTTTAGGTATAATTAACAGAAGTTTATATTTAAGGTGTACAATGTGATGTTTTGATAGGATTGCACAGAATCTGTAAATCGCTTTGGGTAGCAAGTACATTTTAACAATTAATTCTTCCAATCCAAGAACACAGGATATCTTTCCATTTATTTGCATGTTCTTTACTTTCTTTTCTCAGTGTTTAACTCTATATATAATCACAGAAAATTCATGAGTTTTTAGCATTTAGATCTTTCATTTCTTTGGTTAAATTTATTCCTAAGTATTTTATTCTTTTTGATGCTGTTATAAATGGGATTGTTTTCTTAATTTCTTTCTTTAGATAGTTCATTTTTAGTGAACGGAACTGCAACTGATTTTTGTATGTTGACTTTGTATCCTGCAACTTTACTGAAATCGTTTATTATTTCTAACTGATGGGGCTGAAAACTTCTATTCTGCCGTCTTGCTGACATCACTCTTCTCTGCCTATCCTGTTTAATTCTGAGTTTTATGTCTGTATCCTCCCTCAGATAGAACATTTCTCCAAAGAAGGCACAGTGTCCTCTTCGTCCTCAGGACTGAGCACAAGTCCCCAAATGATAATCATTGTGAAATGAAGATTACAGAACCCAAGGATTCCCTATTTCTGTTCTTGTAAGTGATGTTGTGAATAGACTCCTTTATGTCTAATTCACGACGCTATGAATATATGATTGGTGCCACTGGGTAAGTATTTCCAGGGGCAGACAGTGATTTCCTACTGAGGTGGATAATGCTAATAGTTCATATATAATTTGGAAGTTTACACTACAAATTAAATTTTTAAAAAGATTGAATTTTATTTGAATGAGAAAGGGTAGTATTGTCCTCTTAATTTGTTAGCATAATCTTAAATATAGTATCTTCCAAACAGTTTAGTCAATATATTTTCTTCTAACTCATGAAAGAACAGACGAGTTCACACTTGAGTTTTTTAATTCATGAATTTTCTGTGATTATATATAGAGTTCTAACATACTTGTATTGCAGCAAATGGATAGGCAAGTATCCTCAGATAAAGTTGAGCATAATTAGTGAAATAACAGCATGATTAAGTTCAACTAACAAGGCCTAAGTGGGGCTTTTTTTAAAAAAAAATCTTAAACTGGCATTACAACTAATAGTCTCCAGACTTTCTTTAGATTTGAAGGTACAAAAACATGAATAAAGCAATATATGATTCTCTTTAATTAGCAGAGTATGAGATAACAAACTGGAACAAAGGTTCTAGAATATTTTTTGTTTGTTTTGGTTTTTACTCCATGGTTTATATTCAAAATGCAATGCCTCTAGTCCAATTCAGGGGGACATTCTCTGATAATAAACGGTCACCACTGCATTTGCTCCACCCTCGATGTTGTAATATGATATACTAAATGGAGAAGTAAAAAAACCCTCAGAGCTACACATTTTCATTGACAATATTTTGCTTCTTGCACAATATTTTTCAGAATTGACTACACTAACTCGTACTTATTTGGGGAAAATACTGTCTTGAGGTAAACTGTAGAGTGTGAATTGAGCTCTCACAAGCAATCCCAAGATGTTGATTCTCCTTCTCCTTTAAATACAACTCTTGGTTGTCTGAAAGTTAATATTTAAATCTTACCTCTCTATGTTTAATTAATGCTCCATCTTTAATATTTCAAAGTGACATTGAAATAAAGTTAAAAGCTCCAGGGTTCTTTTGTAATCAAGTATCTTTACTTCCAGGAGCAACCTTTATTTTATCTAATGAAATGCAAGTCTCTGTAGCAACAAAATATTGTGAGAATTCTATTAATTTCCCAAGGAAATTTTTCCTGTTCTACGTAGTTTTTTTTAACAGCCATGGAATTTTTATCAAGTGCATTTCAGCATCCATTGGCATCATCACATAGTTTTTCTTCTTGAATGTGTTGCTGTGATAAAATGTGCTACACAATTTCTGACCTTGTATAAATCTTGCAGACCTGATACACCACATAATGAGTTTTTGCATCTTCTTGGATATTTTTGCCCATATTTGTTTGTTATATCTGTGTATCTACTTTTAACTAAGGCAGATTAGTTTTTGGTATTGCTTTTATCAGGTTTGGGGTATGTTATAATCATAAAATAAATTAGGAGTTTATAATTTTTTTCATGTCCTGGAATATTGTAAATAATACTGGAGTTATCTGTTCTTTAAGAGAGAGAAATAACCCATTTGTTCTTGGTGTCCTTTCCAACGGCAAAGCTCTAAAAATCTTTTCCAATTTTGTTAGTGGTAAGTGGCTTATTCATCTTTTCCTATTTTCTTGATTTGACTTTGATAACTTGTATTTTGCTAAGAAATCATAACTTTTTTCTAAATTTTTAAATTTACTGCTATATAGTTCACTAAGAGTTTGCCTATAATTGCCCTACTTTCTTGTATATTTATTCTGCTGGTTCCTATTTGCTCCCTGATCTTGTGATTTCTGCTCACTAGCTTTTGCCTTGGTAAGGTTCAAATGTAGTTAATCTATTTTATTAATATTTTCAAAGTGTCATATTTTAGATTTATTTAGTTTTTCAAATAGCTTTTGTTTCATGTTTGTTTACATCAGCTTTATCTTTATTACTTTCCTATTTTCTAGTTGCCCTTTTTTTAACTGTTATTCTAATTTCTTAAAATAAAAAAATTCAATTTCTTATTTTTCACCTTTATCTTTGCTAATTAAGATATTTAGGCTATACAGTTTAATTTCAATACAGTTTTTTCTGGGTATCATACGTTACGGTATTAAGCACTGTTCTTTTTATGTTTTTCTTAATATTTTTAAGTTCTGTCAGCCATTAGCATTAACTAATATGTTTTGAGTTTGCATTAAATATTCAAGGTGGATACCAGACGTATTATTAGTTATTAATTTTTAAAACACTCTGTTTTGCTTCATTCGTACATAGTTTTCGTACATATCATTTACAATTTTTTACTGTTTTTCGATAGAAATAAGCATAGACCTTAGTAAATATTGCTGCATTTTGCCCTTTAGTTCACATCCTAGAATCCCTTATATATATATTTTTTTCCTTCTTGGTGAGGAAGATGGGTCCTGAGCTAGCATCTGTGCCAATCTTCCTCCGTTTTGTATGTGGGATGCCTCCACTACATGGCCTGATGAGTGGTATGTAGGTCCTCACCCAGGGTCTGAGCTGGTGAAGCCCAGGCCACAGAAGCAGAGTGCGTGAACTTAACCACTATGCCACCTATCCCATCTAAGTGTTAGTCACAGGCCTACACTTGTTTGCTCTTGAATCTACTGCATTTGTATGTAATGGTAAAAAGTGCCAACACATACAGTACCTATTGTATCCTGGGTTCTATTCTAATTTAAATGCTTTCATACCCACATCATTCACACAACCACACTCTCAGGTGAATACTGTTATGACTCTAGTTCCCAGGTGAATAAACTGAGGCACAGAGACATTAAATAAATTGTTCAAATTACGCCGTTAGTCAGTGGTGGAGCTGAGACCCAAACCCATGTAGCCTAGCTCTGGAGGCCCTAGAAAATACACCTCTGTAAGACTCAAACATTTAAAAAATTGTCAGCACACACAAATTTATGGAAGTGGAGGTAAGAAACTTTTTCTTTTTGGCTTTTGTTCTGAAATTTTAAATTTTTTATAGAGTAGTGACATCAATGCCTTCCTTCTCTAGCATCCCAGCTCTGGCATATTGTGAATGGCCCATTTCCACTTTCTTTGCACTTGATTCTCTAAGTATATACTAATTAATCTACCGCTTACATTGTCACAACCAACTGAAGGGCAGTTATCATATTATATAATATCCAGAAGGGTTACCATTTAGGGTAAGCATTCTCTCCCTAAGATAAGTAGGACAGAAAATCATCCAGTCCTTAGAAAATGGGTTGTACCTGGTTTTAATTTTCTGTTCACATCACTTCACCCTTCTCAGCTTTAATCACAGGCCTGCTCGCATGGGCTCCCCAGTGCTGCTGTGTGAAGTGAGGCTCAGATCTGACCTACTTGGCCTCCAGGTTCTGGTAATTTCAAGTGCCTTAGAGTCATTCACTTTCAAAGGTTTATGTACTCATGAGGGAGTTGGTTGTACTAAAAAAACACAATTCTAAATCATTTTGCTTTAGAAATTACATGAATGGTAAATATGAAAGCCAGTCTTAAATATAATTTTATTGCTTTATTGCTTTTCAATTATTTGGGAAGCTATTCTTGATCCTGAGGATTTCTCTTCAAGCATAAAAGTTACCTGGGTCAAGAATCCCTCTAATGAAAAGTGAGGTTTTTATCCACTTAGTGGGTAAAAAGTTAGAGTTTATGCTTAAAAGGACAAAAATGCATTCTAATATTATATAGCTAAATGACTATTGAAAGTTATATTGAAAGGAGACATTAGAGTTGTTGTCTGCATGTCCTTGAAGTTCTGATGTATAGTCATTCCTCATTTTCCTGTGCAGTTACCGCCCAACCTTCTCGGACCTGCTCTGTGAATCAAAAGGTGGGGATTTATGAACTACATTAGTGCTGCTCCCTTGCCCTGGGCTTCCCGTAGGTTTTGTCCACAGGGATGCACTGGCAGGAGGCTGGCGTGCGGTGGGAAAGAGGGACGAGGGAGGGTATTTATCCCTACAGCTAGCTGACTGCCAAGCCGAGTCCCATGGCTCTTTCAGATGGCCCGCTTGAGTCTTGAGAAGGCAAGCAGCTATCCCCTATTGGCCCATTCAGTCCTAGGTGAAGCTTCTCGTGGTGCTAGCCTTGGGATGCTTCACCTTGTTTGTTTCTCTTAACCCTTTTTACACCTTTATGATTATAGTCACTGCATTAAACTCTTGTTAGTCATTAATTTTTTGTTGACATGTATGTTCTGCTGGAACCCTAACTGATAAAATAATGGATACTAAGAGTGCCCATAAATGGGTAGGGTGGGAATCTCAAAGTGGAACTTTGGGACTGGGTTGCACAAATATTTGATGAGCATTAGCGTGTAGATAACTTACTTGCCAGGAAAAATGTGACACGCATTAATGTATGTCATGTGATAGTTTCAATAATTACTCCAATTGTCACTGTTGATGGTATGGGATGCAGTGTAGGTGGAGGGCAGCTAATGGGAAGATAATGTGGCTGCAGCACTTATCTGCTGTGGTGATATCATCACAGTGTAGTGTGGTCAGCTGCTTCTGATGGCCCGAGAAAAAGACAAATTGAGATTTTAAAATTTCTCAGCATACAAGAGGAAACCAGTAACAAGAGGAAAATCAGATCTTCTATGTCAGCTTCAGAAATGTCCCGTAACTCATGCAGCTGCAGGGGAAGTTATGTTTGAGCCTCAGGCTCAGGCCCTGACTAAAACTGTTGCAGAGCTTCAGTACCAATTCATGCACAACATCACCGGGTCTCTAAGGGAAGGGCATTAAGGGTCTTGGGGGGTCAACGTGGGCACCTAAATCATCAGATGGGGAAAGTAGGAAGACACAAGTACAACTGAAAACTCTGAACTTCCAAATTTCTTAAATATTTCTTGCTAGAGAAAGTCACCTACTACCCTCCTCCGACACCTCCACCCTCTACCATCCCTGTCTCTAAAACAAGAGCTCACCTTCCCAAAAGTTTCAACGGTTACATTTGGACAGTAGTTTAGCGAAAGGATAGCAATTGTGTCAGGGCTAAATCCTGGCCCTCCACACTACGTTACCTCCATGGATGCCAGAGTTGTCCTGATCTGCAGGGTCTGGTAAGGAAGGAGATAGCTCAAGCACAGAAATACTTGCAGGATCTTGCCTACCAGGTGTCTTGGGCATATTAATGAGAGTAGATACTGAAGGTATTATACTAAGTAAACTGAAGTCTAAGATGATAACAACTGAATTTATTGACTTGGGCGTACTGTCCTAGGATGCAAGATTGAATATTTTATTTCTGAGCACCTGGCGGTATCTCAAACAGTTTGTGTGGATCATTCATTAAAGATATGTCTCAGAAGGATTTCTAATTTCCATTCTCCTTTATTTATTTGTTGTTTCAGATTCTTTGTATCTCAAGGGGACACCTACCATTGATAGAAACTTTGGTCCACATACAGGTTAAAGTGAAATAAATGTACAGCATTAATTCTCTCTATAGCATCTTATGATAAGCTGCATTTTTGAGGTGTAATTATTCATATTCATGTATGTTATTAAGATTACATTGTTCTTCTCTTGAGACCAGAACAAAGACTATGTCCTATTCATTTTTTAAAAATCCCTGAAATCTAATATCTGTCATAATCAAAGTAGGTGTTAAATATTGGTTAGTTGGTTGATTGGTTATTTTGAATCTAACCCCCAAATTCCTTGATTGTATATATGCCTGAGTAACTTTAATTTTTCTGTTACAATTGACATAAATTTTTTTTTTAAGTTTTTTTTAAATTTTTCCTTTTTCTCCCAAAGCCCTCCGGTACATAGTTGTGTATTTTTAATTGTGGGGCCTTCTAGTTGTGGCATGTGGGACGCCGCCTCAGCATGGCCTGATGAGTGGCGCTACGTCCGCGCCCAGGATTTGAACCAGTGAAACCCTGGGCCGCTGCAGTGGAACGCACGAACTTAACCATTCAGCCACAGGGCCGATGCCACAATTGACATAAATTTATTGGTAATAGTCTCTATCCTTAGCCAGCTTGTAGCCAGTAAGAGACAATACATATACATAAAAATCAATATTATAATATACCATTAATAAAAGCCAGATGACAAGGCAGACGAGTGTGTAGGAGTTTGTGAAGGAAGATATCACTAAAAGATGTGGTTATAACCTTCACTGCAGTGTGGAATTGGTTCGACTTTGAAGAAAGGTAGACGTTGATGAGGAGAAAGATTATTTAAGGCAGTAAAATTTTGAGGGACTGGAAATATGTATAACATTCTTTCAATGTTTGCTAAAAGACAAGTTCAGAAGCATAGAGTTTCTTGTAGGAAAGTAGTGGAAGTAGTTTAGCAAATAACTTAGGACTCGATCATGGAAGAGCCTTGAGCATCTAGTTTACCAGTTAGAACTGTATTTTATAGGTAAGAATAAAGCATGATGTTCGAGAGCTAAAACCTAGTAAATGCAAAGGGGTATTTTAGGAAGACCTCTGTGGTGGTAGTGTACATAATGAACCGAGGGATGACGAGCTTGGAGATAGAGAGATGAAGAAATTGCAGAAATGTGGGCAGAAGATAAGAAAGGCCTAGACTAGGCTGGCGAAAGGGGAATTTCCCTCTCTGGGCTCCTTGAGAAAGGAGAACTGTGTGATGGTGACGGACAATAATGGCTGTCTGTCCCCAAAATGGTAAACTGGACAATGTCTCTGCACTTTCAAAGTTTTCGCGAGTGAGAACTCAATTTAAGTGGACAACATGCATGACGTGTTAGAATTGTCAGAACTCCACGTGACCATCAAGAGTTCTCTAGTTTTGTGGATGGAGACACACATGGCACCAGTTGCAGGCAGAGGTTTTCTACCATCCTCCAGCTAGCTGGTAGCTCATGAAGAGGAGTTGGTCAGAATGGAGTAATTACTTAAAGGGAAGATTGGGAGGTTGGAAAGACACATGGAGGAATTTAATAGATATGGATCTTGCATGATAAGTAGGAAAGTATGGGAAGTTGCAAAGAAGTTAAAAATGAGAGATCACAATATAACTGCAGTGGAGGTCGGAGGAAGGAGGGGGTGGGGACTGACAGGTTTCTCTCACAGCTTTATGCTCTGAGCTAACCACATCTCAAATTTGGCCATTAAATTTAGTGCTATAAATTTTAATTGGTATGCAAAGCCCTCAGTCCATTTTTTAAAGTGTTGGTTTTTAGCTATGCTAAATGTCTGATATATGAAATGCTTATCATCTTAAAATAGCCAACGTAATGTGTGCAGCACAAGCTTAAGAAATACATACACATTTTTTTTTGAAGATTGGCACATGAACTAACAACCGTTGCCAATCTTTTTTTTTTCCTGCTTCTTCCTCCCCAAATCCCCCCAGTGCATAGTCGTATATTTTAGTTGTGGGTCCTTTCTAGTTGTGGCATGTGGGACGCTGCCTCAGTGTGGCCTGATGAGTGGTGCCATGTCCGTGCCCATGATCCCAACTGGGGAAACCTTGGGCCGCCGAATCGGAGTGCATGAACTTAACCACTCGGCCACAGGGCCGACCCCAGGAAATATTTTTTTAATTTTAGCAGAAAAATAAAAAATACCTCAGAGGTTACAGAGATTAAACAGCAGTCTTACTTTTAAAAAATGTAAATGCTTTAGATTTTTGCTTTTTTTCCACTCTTATCTATGACACACAACCAAATGTAATATAGTAGACCGAAATGTCATTTATTTAAAATTTTTTCATTACCTGGAAGACAAAAATATTGAATTTCATAATTTGATGAACTAAACTCATACTGCACATTACTTAGAAGCAAATGAAATTCACTATAATATGTCAAGTTTCAAGATTAAATTAAAGATATGGAGAATTCAGTTTATTCCTTGTGTGCAAATTTACCACGCATCTCAAAAAACCAAAATGAAAAGAGTAAATCTAAGATAAGAGGTTTTAATACTGAGTATAGCAAGAGATGCTTTATTTTGTACTTTTCTTTGTACTTTTCATTATAGACACAAATAATAACATAATTACTTGTGTTTTCAAGTGATTATCTTTTCTCCAATTTGTTTATAATTTTTAAATTACAAAATGCTGTGTTAAAGCTTTAGTCCATACAGAATATTGGAAAAAGCACAAGCACTAGAGTGCTAATCCTTTCTCTAACTATATATTATATCATATAATTATATATTGTTAGTATATTATTTATTATTTATTATTGATTAATATATGTTATATATCATATAGTGTAGCAGTATATAATGCATACATATATATTAACATTATAATGTTATGTTATATTAAATGTAATGTATAATAATTACATAATATTATATAAATATAAAATCTTGAGAAATTTAACTCTGATGCTCTGGACTTTAGCTTTCTCCCCTCCAAATGGGATCCTAGTAATAACATAATAGAATGTTGTAAAGATACAATACCGTATTAAATTGCCCAATGCAAAGCCTTAGCTAATACCAGGAGCATGAGTAGTGTATTTTGAAGATTCTTATATTTGCTTCTTGTTCATTTACTCACAGGCAGTGTTGCACATAATTTCTACCCATAGTCAACATATTAGCACCTTAAGTGCTTTTGCCACTCTATTGATAAGATCATAGCTGTGAGACAGTGCTACAATGAAAACATCATGAATTTGTTGGCTTATATTTATTCATCTCAACTCTCTAGACACATAGGTGAAAATCATCGAGAACAATGGAGATCATATTCTACTCCTTTCATTTCTGAATCTGTAAAATGTGGCCCCAGAAGAAAGCGACTTCTCCAATTTCACAGTTACATATTCATCAGTTTTAATATCCACATATATTTTCAGATATGTGTGTATGATATGCAAGGCAACGTTTTCAAGTATGGTACTTTCAGAAAATCAGGCCTGGGCATTCACTCTTAACTTCTCAGAGGGGACACTATTTCATGAATTCATGCACACACAGTAATTCTATTAATAGGATCTGATTTGGTTAGAGTTTTAGAATTTTTATAATTTCAATTCAGTATAATAATTATATAGTAATGTGCAGTATATATATATATATATATATATATATATACATAGGGTAATATAATATATATATGGTATACAAAAAAAAATTTTCTATTTCTTCCTCTCCATGAATTTTATCCTAATATCTTTGATATAACAGCTACAAAAATAGATATAATGCTCTTTAGACTGTAATAATTATTATACAGTTTAACAAAAATGAATTCTATACATATGGAAAAAGAGCAAATGATGATGATCTCATTTTAGATCAATGTATTAGTAAAGTCAGGTCACCATAGCAGAATACCAAAGACTGAGTGGCTTAAACAAAGAAATGTCTTTTCTCACAGTTCTGGAGATTGAAAGTCCGAGATGAAGTTTCCAGCAGGACTGGCTTTCTGGTGAGAGCTCTCTGCTGTGTTTGCAGAAGGCCTCTTGGAACTCACAGGGCCTTTCCTCTGCGTGCTTGCTCACTCTCTCTCTCTCGCTCTTCTTACAGGGCTAACAGTCCTATTGAATTATGACCTCCTTTAACCTTAATTATCTCCTAGAAACCCTATCTCCAAATAGGATCACGCAGGAGATCAGAGCTTCACCATATGAATATGGCAGGGAGACAATTCAGTCCACAGAAATCACAAAAAGTTTGCTGAGGAAAGCAGCACTTGCGATGGGGCAGACGTGTATGTTAGAACGCAGAACACGGCTGTGGAGTGTTACTCTGAACTAAGCGGCAGAAAGACCATGAATGTACAGAAGCTTGAACGTTCAGCCATATTTGCAGAATAGTAATATTACAATTTTGCAATAACACAGAGTATATGTTGGGAGCAGTCAGAGAATAAATGGGGAGTAGTATTTACTTCATATGTTGGAGGACCTTGAGGCCTAGTCTGAAAAATTTTACCTATTTTAGACGTTGCAATGAAGTCATCCATATGTTTGAGAAAGGGGGTGTTACTATTTGATCTTTGCATTAGAAAGATTCCTAAAATGAAATGCTTAGAACAAATTCAAATGAGAAGTCTGGAGTAGGGGAGACAGATTTGGAGAAGTGTTGCAAGAGACTTTATTGAGATTACATAAAATCATGGCTGGGATAAGAGTTTTCTCTCCTTTTCACTGTCAAAATTCCTGACCTATGCCTTTCCTCACTGGTTAAGCAATTTGACTTTCACTTGCATCTCTCCACAGAAATCTGTTTCTTAAATTTTCACGGTTGGACTCCTAATCCCCAAAGCCAAAGGTCCTGTCTTGGTTTTCCTTATCCTTGGCTTGTCTTTAGTCTCAGTGAAGTATTTTTCCTAAACTCACTTTAGTAACTTCTTTCTCCCTGTTGCTTTGTCACTTTTATTAGCTCTTCTTCCCTCCACGCTTTTCACAAGATGCATGTTTATCTAGGGTTAGGGTTTTCATTTGGGTTTCTCTTCTTTGTTACTTTCCATCCATTGGTAAAGTCAGCTGTACTCTACTTTGAGAGAGTCACTAAAAAATTAATTTCATCCATATTTACCCATCACATGCACCCCACCTCTACCTCGATCCCAGTGTTCTCGAGAATTCCAGAGTCCTCTGGCACCTTTCCACTCAGTCCACCATCACCTGTAATTCATTTTCCCTCTAAAAGCAATCTCTGGGTGCACTATTTTTTTTTTTTTTTTTTTTATATATTGACCTTTCTTTGGTACTTAGGCTCAAAACCTCAATGTAACTCCACCATTTGAGAATCCCTCTACTATTCCCCACTTATTTACTGACATTCAGCTCTTACTTGCATTGTTCTGTTTTGCAATGCTCTTGTTTTTATTGTTACTATGCTCATTTTTAAACATTGCTCATGCTTCCTTTTATGCTGCATTCTTCTCCAGTCAAAGGAAGCATTCAGCCTCTGGCCTCCTGTCGAGGCTGATGTATTTGTCTTCTATTTGCCTAAATTAGAAGCCACCCCACCTGTGCTGCCACAGGATCCTTTTACTGCACCTCAATATATTTCCTTTTTTTTACATTTCTTCAAATTACTTCATCAAAGCTAATTAGTCTGCCTGTAAAAGATACGAAGAGGAGAAAAAAAAAAAAAAGAAGATTGGGGGGCCGGCTTCATGGCCAAGTGGTTAAGTTCTCGTGCTCTGCTGCGGCGGCCCAGGGTTCGGATCCTGGGCGTGGATGTGACACCGCTCGTCAGGTCACGTTGAGGCGGCGTCCCACAACCCACAACTAGAAGGACCTGCAACTAAGATATACAACTATGACTGGGGGGTTTGGGAAGATAAAGCAGAGGAAAAAAAAAAAAAGAAGATTGGCAACAGTTGTTAGCTCAGGTGCCAATCTTTAAAAACAAAAAAAAAGATACAAAGAGACTAAAAACAGCAATAACAAGAAAAACAATAATTAAAAATAGCTAACAGAAATTGATTGTTTTCTATGTAACAAGTTGTTCTGTTAATACTACTTATGTATTAACTCATTTAATCCTCACATCTGAAATGAAATAGTTATTACTATCCCCATCCCTGGAATTCAATGGCATCCTTTTTTTTTTTAAAGGAACTTACATGGTTTGTGAAATCTTTATCGTGGTCAATTTGGCACACTGTCTACCTTATAGTATTCAAGATGTGTCTGTCCCTCCTGACACTTGTGTAAAGCGTAATTGGCAGATGTGGTGGAGAAAATGTCCTGAGGATGGGTGGGAAGCGTTATTACTGAGTGACTCTCTTGTCTTTGAGGAAGATGGCACGTGGATGGAATTGTTAAAAGATAAACGGAGGCATATTAAAAATTTTAAGAGTTTATTTGAGCAAAAATTGATTCGAATCAGGCAGCACCATACTGGATGTGGTTAGGAGTGCTCCAGCCACAGGAACTTGAGAGAGACTTATAGAGAAGAGGCAGAAGCAAAGTGAGGAAATGATTGATTGGCTCAACTTAAAGGCTAGTTGGCTGTTCATGACTGGTCATCCTTAGTGTTTTAATTTTGTAGCCTTGAGGCATTTACAGGCTGAGGTTTGGGTTTGCTTACATAGGCGGCACAGCATTAGAGCCACCTGTCTAATGGCCTCCTTGTTTAATGTTAACGTCAGCCCTTTTGATGATCCTCTCATACAGGAGAGATTGACCAAAAATTTGGTTTAGCGCCACTCTTGGTCACCATCAGAGTTAAGTTGCTCTTGTCTCATTGTGAAATTCATAGGCTGTGATGTCAGATCCGTGGGAGAATTGTTTTTGCTGTTCATCTCGTGTCCGTCTCTCCAAGTGCAGTGAAGCCATCTGTGAACTGCTGATGCTTGTGAACATCCAAGACCTTTGAGAGAACGAAGCACACCAGGGAGACAACAATGCTGACTGTCAGGTGCATAATACCAAGAGACGGAACTACACTCCTTAGCCAGGGCCCCCATGGACCAGACCAGTTGGTATCAAATAAATCAAAGAATTTTCCTGAAGGGGCATCATCAACTTGTTTTAACCAAGTGGCTTATTTGTTAATTTCTGGTATTTGCTACAACACCAGAGGTGTTGATCCAGATACAGTGGGAAGTATTTGCTATGGCACAGCCGCCTCCTTGTTTAGCCAATAAGTAATCTAAGGTAATTCTATTGTCTAAAACCACCTTAGCAAGAAAGTCTGGGGATTTCTGCAGTGCAGCCATGGCCTTAGCGCTACATTCAGAGATAGGTGCCAGAGTTAAGGAGGGTTGTCTTCCCTTGCATTAATAGAAAGAAAAAAGTAAGTAGCAAAAAGACAAAAGGAATGAAGTTCCCATATTGGAGATGAAGATGTTGATCTGAGATCTCGGAAGAGCTGACCACCTCAAGATGTCCCCTGCTTCTGGGGAGGACCCTCCCTAGTAGATTTTAATTTTAGATCTTTAGCTGGTGTGCAGTTCCTAGAAGAGCTGGAAGAGCTCTTTTTAGTTGGGGGTGTGGACCCAAGGTTCAAGTCCCTGAAGTCTGGCTGTTGTCTGGATAGTGAGGAGGACTTGTTATGGTCCCTTCCAGGGAGGTTCAAGGGCAGTCTTTGTTGTTAGTGATTCCAAATCAGAAGGGTGGGAGAAAATCAAAAATGTTAGTTTGGAGAGTTGTGCCCACATATTTGAGGAAACTAGAACTAGAATTCAGGATTCAGTTCAGTTTAAAAATATATAACACAGCCTTAAAGACAATGAATAGGACTATAATCTGACATCCACAAAGAGGTTATGTCATAATTTTCTAATAAAACATAATTTTTTCCTCTACAATCACCCTCGTTTCTATCAGAGATAATCACAGCAAGACTAATTTGTTTTCAGAATAAGTCTAATCTCATTCAATTTGGCCTGATTATTTATATAAGTGCAGCAAGAATAGTGATTAACTATATAAGGCTCTTTAAATATCTGCTTTGCCTGAACTTTTCACAAGGAATCTTAGATTAGACTTTTTTTTTTGCAGGGGAAGATTTAACCTAAGCTAACATCTGTTGCCAATCTTCCTCCTTTTTCTTCCTTTTTTTCCCTCCAAAGGCCCCTGTACATAGTTGTGTATAATTGTAAGTTCTTTTGATTTTTCTGTGAGCTGCTGGCACACCATGGCTACTGACAGATGCGTGGCATGGTTCCACACCCGGGAACCACATTCAGGAACCAAACCCAGGCTGCCGAAGCAGAGCACACAGAACTGTAATCACTAGGCCATCAGGGCTGGCTCAGATACATAGTATCACACATCCATAACATACCTTCACAATATAGCCAAATGTACAGACAGATGCAAACAGAGATCTCACAGCTGTTGTTCTAACACTTCAGCCACAAGACAGATATGATAATGCAAAACTTACTAGCCTATACAAGAACAATTGGATTCAAATTGTATTTCTGATAGATGGCATAAGTTAAGTTTACCTGCTTAAATGGCTTAAAGTTTTTAGTAATGTTTCTGGAGACTTTTAAGGTTTTTTTAATTCACCTAGGTTCCAAATAGCATTTCCCTTTTTTTCCCTTCTGATAAGAATTACCTCCCTTAAGTTTGTATTTCAGAGGTGGCCTTCAGTGCCTGAAGCAGACGGAGTAGAACATTTAGGTCTCAAAGGTACAGGAAAAGAATGCACGTTCCTCCAAGGACTTTTGTTTCCTAAATCCAGAATTTTACAATACCTACAAACCTTCTGTGACGAATAGGGGCAATTTTGAGATTGGTGAACAGGATTGGTGGGCTTTGAATTGTTTCTAAAGCCACATTTCCTGTAAAAACACAATGTGTAAGACAAGCACAGGTTTTTTTTTTTTTGAGGAAGATGAGCCCTGAGTTAACAGCTGCCCACCAATCCTCCTCTTTTTGCTGAGGATGACTGGCCCTGAGCTAACATCCGTGCCCACCTTCCTCTACTTTATATGTGGGATGCCTACCACAGCATAGCGTGCCAAGTGGTGCCACATCCACACCCGGGATTGGAACAGGCGGACCCTGGGCCGCCAAAGCGGAACAAGCGCACTTAACCGCTGCGCCACCAGAATGGCCCAAGTACAGTTGTTTTTAATTCCTTAAAGAACTGGGTTGCAACCTGACCCAGCCATCCAACTACATCATCCTCAATTTTCTTCTTTATATCCGGCCGATTTCTTCAACTGAGATGGAAATCAAAACATTTCTATGATCTTGATTTAGAGATGTTTGTCTTCAGAATGTTTTTCTTTCCATCTGGGTACATAGTTTTATTTTACCTTAGGGTAGAAGGCCTAAAAAGAAAGTTCCTATCTGACTCTGGCTATCAGCTTCCAATTTGGCCAACTTCTGACCACTGAGCTACTTTGAAAATAAAAGTCCTTTCAAATATCTTGTCAGGTTTCAGCCAGGACAAAGAGTAAATATTCCTGGCAACATTAAACAACCCCATGGACACAAGAGGAATCCCCAATGAGGGTGCAAAAGATATGAGCCCCCTCAGATCCAGATCCCCTCCCAAAGATAACCGAAAGAAAGATGTACATAGCTCTCCGAGAGATGGCACAGTCAGTGGGGCCCTAGCAGCAAATGGAGAGCAGTCCACACTTCTGTCTGGCCATATTTTGGAGGCCTCCAACCTGACGGTTGCTCAGCCACATTCTCAGGACACAAAATGACACTAACAAGAGGCAATGTCTATCCCTTGGAGAGAAAGAATCAATCACCAATGTTTTTTCCTGGCAATCTGAATTTGGAAGGAAGGGATGATGTGAAATGTGACCTTCCTCTCTGGAGGGGGTACCACAGACAGAGATCTGGGGGACCTGCCTTCGGGAGGAATTCTTACCCTCTCTCCACTCCAACCAGTTTTCCCAGGGTGCCGTCCGCTGGCTCCAGAGCAAGTGGGGTGTCCCAGCGGGTCCCATCCTGGTCACCAGAAGCTGTAGAGGAGGAAAAATAACTTTCCCTGCACCCTTTATAGTGAGCGCCTGGCTGAGGCCCCTGTTTCTCCAGGACACCCCCTGAATGGGTGAGCTTAGCTAAGACGGCGAAGAATTCTCTCCTGGGGCTGCTGTAATCCAAGATTACCCTTGTAAGGTTAACCTGCTTGTTCAGACTTAAAATGTTATTCACCTGAGGCCTCACACTGGACCCGGTCCAGTGGAAGTCAGACCTATCTGACTCAGACCTGGTCTGGTGTTTAAGTCAGACCTCGTCAGACCCCAGAACTGACCAATTTCTAAGTTGGATTCAGTCGGACCGTGAACCTGGTCTGGTTTCCAAGTCGGACCTAGTCCTGCTCCAGGCAGTTTTGGACCCATTCGAGAAAAAGAAAAGCCCAAATAAAGTCTAAAGTTCACAACACAGAAGCTACGGAGCTGGGATGCAGGATGGACAGGGACTTAGCCACGACCTCAGAGACAGCAGAGAGCAGGGAGCGCAAGGGATCAGCAGGTACCGCCTCCTAGTTGCTGGTTATCCCTCCTTCGGTTCTCCCTTCTGACACCAGAACTGTTAAAAGATAAACTGAGGCATATGAAACATTTGAAGAGTTTGAGCAAAAATCTATTTGAATCAGGCAGCACCAAACTGGAAGCATTTAGGAGTGCTCCACCCCCAGGAGCTGGGGAGAGGCTTTTATAGAGAAGGTGCAGAGGCAAAGAAAGGAAATGATTGGTGGGCTGTGGCTTAAGGCCTGGTTGGCTGTGTGTGATTGGTTCTCCTTGGCGTTTTGAGTTCCTAACCTTAAGGCATTTACTGGCTTAGGTTTGGATTTGCTTACATAAGTCCCCATAGCGTTAGAGCCGCCTCAGTCTGATGGCCTCCTTGTTTGGCTAGTTTAACAGATCCAAGCTTTATGGCTCCAAAAGCTGATGCAATTTTGATGTTGTCTTTAAGAAAAATGAGGCACATTTTTGAATAGACAAGGGGTATATCTAATGGCTTCTGAAGCTTAAGCTCCATGATCATCTTGATCAGTGCATTTCTGAAGCAAAACATGACTTAATCTATGTGAAAAAGATCTTGGGTGAGGGCTCAGCTTATCGAAGTTGGTATTTCATAGTTGAGAGCTGCAGACTGCCATTTCAGTTAGAGTCTTTTTTTTTTTTTCCTGTGGTGATGAAGATTGGCCCTGAGCTAACATCTGTGCCAATCTTCCTCTATTTTGTATGTGGGATGCCACCACAGCATAGCTTGATGTGTGGTGTGTAGGTTCATACTGGGGATCTGAATGAACGAACCTGGGCTGCTGACGTGGAGGGTGCGAGCCCAGCCACTATACCACTGGGCCGGCCCTCACTTAGAGTCTTCTTTATGTGCAAAGACTGATTATCTTTTTCAGGCTCTGGGAACTTTAAGCAAGGAGACCCATAAAATGAGGATGATAGATTCTTGGGCACTGGCTCAGGCAGCTGACTGGATTGTCACCTCCTCCCTTTGTATTGTCTCTTCAATACAATTTCCTAAATTTTATAATCCTCTAACTCAAAGGAACCCAATTGTAGTGATTCCAAAGTGTATAGATTCCACAGAAATCTCTTCTTATAACCAATCTACATATGCAGACACTTTTAAATTAAAAGTTTTTATTATTCTGTTTTGCATAAAAAAGAAAAAACTAGTGTGATGCTGTTGATACAGAATTAAGAAGTGCTAACATATTATGTCTTACTGGGACTTATCTCGTTATTAATGTCTGGACTTCCTGCTGATCTGCTACTTGCTTTGATGGTCTGGTATAATTTTATTTTGATGTTTTTGGTCTCCTATTTGGGGCAGATTTGGCAGTCAAAATATAATTAAGTAGATGCTTTTCATATGCAAATATCCATGTGATTACTACATCAAGCCATTATATTTATTCTGGAAAGAAAGAAGTGTAAAATTTAAAAGGTTGGCGATAACAACATGATTTCAAAATCTCTCTCTTTTTGTCTCTGAGTAAATGAATTTTTAATATAATGGTACTAATTGATAAGGATCCTTCTGTCTTCAGATCATTCCAGCTCATATTCTCTTGTTGAAGTCCTGTGTTAGAAGTTAGAAAAATGCAAGAGGCATTCACTATGCAATTATATGTCTGAACCCTTATGTATTATACTGTTGGTCTACACAAAAGAAAATATTATTCTGTGATATTGTGTGTACCAAAATTATAAACACGGCTTCAATTTGATAAAAGGTTAAAGAAGAAAGAGTTAAAGTGAAACAAATTTTTTAGGCCTTGATTGATCTTGAAATGCGATTCCATGTTTTTCTTAGCTGTTTTTGTTTCTGTCCTCCATTAGCAAAATGGAAGCTTCACGTATTATTTTCCTTTCAAATTACAATGAAATATGATCTCCTTTTCCCATTTCGTTATTCATGTTTCTCCTGTCCCATCATAAACAGTTATTATACACTGTTTGATCTGTATCCTTCTATTAGCAAGTGTCCTTGTAAAATGTGGTAGCATTCTGTGTGCATGTTTTTAAAGTTTGCTTTGTTTATGTGTAAAACTTACAGACCTACCAAATGTTGAAAGATGCATAAAACAAAGAACTTAGATTTACAATTGTTGGCATGTCGCCTGTTTTCTCTGTCTCATTCCCTCAGTCTCTAATTACCTTGGGAGCTGCAAGACAATTATTTTCTAACTATGATTCCTAACTTTCATCTGTAAAGAAGAGCTCTTCCTTTCTCTATTCCTTTCTCTTTTGATCCATTGATTTTTTAAAAATTCAATGTGTCAAAATCCCTTGCTATCATTTTTCTTCTTCATGTTCGAATTGACCTGAATTTGGACTGTGCAATCCCTTCAGATGATTCCTACATGCTTTTGAAATGACCCTATTATCTTCTCAAACACTTTCAGGCTTTCTAGATCAACAAGTCATTGTACTTTTACTTATTCATCTTGTGCTTTCTCTGCCGCAGACCTGGAATTACTCCAAGGAGCCCTGGTTTCTTTTGGTGAGGAATGGACTTGGGCACCAGGATCTGGATTTGTTCTTGGCTCCTGGGATCTTATTGCTCCTGGGGTGTTTCTGTGGACAGAAGTAAAATATACACATGTTTTAGAAAATATGAGTTCATACCGTTACCTGTAATTAAAATTCAAAACTAGGTATTTCTCACCATCTTCTGTTCTACCTTGATTTCTCCCTTCTTCCCCAATGAAAACCCTCACACCCAAAAATATATTATTCATTTGCTCAATAACAAATGTAATTTCAGAATTAAACCACAATATCACCAATAATATGCCTATTAAGTTCAACATTTCTTTGTAATTTGAGTTGTCCCATCCAGATACAAGCTATATATATCCATTTGTTCGTATTCCTGGAGTCTTCCAGGCATGTGTTAAAGTTTTCCTCATGAAAATGTTGATGTGCCTGTATTTACAATTAAAGTATGTTGTTGTGATATGATCTCAGTTCATTTCTTACTTTTTCCAATCAAGATTATATTAAATCATTTTAAGATAAGCAATGTTGCTGGGTTCCTCTAGTTCTCTGCTTCTACCTCTTTCATGGTATTCCAAACTGTGCATCCACTTTCTTTTGCTTCACCCTTCCTCTCAGAAATGGACAAGTGGATTGCTTCAAACCTTCTGATATTGCATACAAAGCTGCTGTTAACAGGCCAATAGTGTCTCCTTTTGAAGCTCTCTGAGACTTTCTCTGGAATATATGCTCAGGAATAGGTTTGATAAATTACTAAATACAAATATACTTACTTTGGCCATCAAATTATTCTCTAGCATTGATATTCATATTATACTTCCACAAGGAGTGTTTGGGAATACCTTTGTCCCATCTTACTACGATTAATTGATATTATCCTGCCTTCTGCTTTCTTCAGTTTGTTGATGTGGCAGTTATATAGTAGTGCCTCATTGTTGTTTTAGTGGCTTATTTCTGGATATTAATGACTTTGAATATCTCTTCATATGTTTGTTAGCAATTTGCATTTCATCTTCTACGAACTGCATATTCTTACTCACTGCTCATATTTCTATTGGATTTCCCATCTTGCTCTGATGGGAAATGATCTCTTTAGAGTTAGTTTTCATGGACTAAACATTGAAGGTGATTCTAATGTTAACAAAAAGTGATTTATTTTCTCATTAGTGTGGATAATTTGACTACTAGGATAACATGGAAGTTTGTTTAACTGTCACAAGAGACAGAGAAGGTCATTTCATAATGATAAATGTGTCATTTCATTAGGAAGATATAACAATTATAAGTATATATGCTCCCAACATCAGAGCACCTAAATATATAAAGCAAACATTGAAAAATCTGAAAGGAGAAAGAGACAGAAATACAATAGTAGTAGGAGACTTCAATACACCACTCTCAACAATGGATAGATCATCCAGACAGAAAATCAATACAAAAACAGTAGACTTGAACAACACTGTAGACCAAATGGACTTAACAGACATATACAGAACATTCCATCAAACAGCAGCAGAATACACGTTCCTCTCAAGCATACATGGAACACACTCCAAGATATATCATGTTACATCAAAAACAAGTCTTGACAGAATTAAAAAGGTTTTTATTTATTTTTAAAAATTTTCTGTAAATAAGTCCTTTTTTTTTTTTTCAAAGACTAGCACAATTGCTATTTCCGACTTTTATTTATTTATTTATATGCTGAGGAAGATTCACCCTGAGCTAACATCTGTTACCAATCTTCCTCTTTTTTGTTTGAGGAAGATTTGCTCTGAGCTAACATCTGTGACAATCTTCCTGTATTTTGTATGTGGGTCCTGTCACAGCATGGCTGCAGAGTGATGTAGGACTGCTCCAGGGAACTGAACCCAGGCCGCCAAAGCAGAGTGCACCAAACAACCTCTAGCCATAGGGCTGGCCCCTGACTTCATATTTAAATGTTGAATTAACTATTAATAAATTATTATACTTAGATCTACTTTTTACTAGTTTCAACTGATCAAATATTTGTATAATTAATAAATTATCTCATCAAGCATCATCTTGAAAGAAAAACAGAATTTCCTGAAGGTTGAGTTATTATGTTACTACTCTAAAATATTTTCATTTAATTAAACATTGTAATGACATACAAAGTTTCTAAAATTGTTAAAATATTGGTACTGTAGGAGTAACACAACAAATACTATATATATGTGTGTGTGTGTGTGTGTATATATATGCATATGTATATATGTAAAATTTTAAATCTAATTCCCTGTTGATAAGAAGTATTTGACAAAGAAATGGTCTTTAATTTATATATTGATGCATCCAAAAATTATATTTAATAGAAATCTTTTGTGAATCCTGTTTTCTCAATGTTTTTCTCCTAGAAAGGGAGTGGTTTTGTGTTGTTTTGTTTTGTTTTGTTGGTGAAATAAGAAATGGAAAGCAACAGTAAATCATTGGTCAGAATGTGTCAGTAGCTTTTGTTTTTGATGTGAGGAGGATTGGCCCTGAGCTAACATCTCTTGCCAATCCTCTTCTTTTTGCTTGAGGAAGATTGTCACTGAGCTAACATCTGTGCCAATGCCAATCTTCCTCCAGTTTATGTGAGATGCTGCCACAGCATGGCTTGATGAGTGGTGCTAGGTCTGCGTCCAAGATCTGAAGCTGTGAACCCTGGGCTGCCAAAGCGGAGCACATGAACTCAACCACTACACCACCGGGCTGGCCCCAGTAGCATTTTTAAAGAGCTTTAATTCCTAATCAAATATTGAGACTAAACTAAGATATCTCATATATGCCTAGATATAAGGTATAGTTTCTTCCCCCCCCAAACTTTCCTCAGGAAAGGGGAAAGTGCCTCATACAAGATTCCTCAAAAAGTTATTCATATTAAAGAATGAACTGTCAATAACCTTTTGTTAATAACAAAGTACAGTTTGGAGAAGATGAATTAGCCTAAAACTATCTCATTAGTAATTTTTGGTTACTTATAAAAGTCACTTGAAGTAACTGGTAAAAATACAAGACAAAGAAATTTAACCTAGATTTAGTGATTATTACTGAGAACATGTTTATTATGTTAATAAATAATAAAGCTTGGATGTGATTGTGAACACGAGAATGGTTAAGTGGAGATATGAGTTGGATAGGGGAGATTTTGGCTTTGGGTGAAACTTCTAGTGACAGCATCCACGCCTCTATTCATAAGATTATCTGGACAACTTACATGGAAATAATGGTGATGTGCACTGGGAAAATGGGTTAGATAACTCAAATATTTTATCTTTAGTGATGAAAAATAGTTGATGTGAAAGGTGCGTTTGAAGAGTTTAAATAAATTGTTGCACAGATGAAAAGTAATATTTTATATTAATGTATTATTTTACATTGTAGGTATATATTACTAAAATAATATAGCAAACTTTATAAGGTGGCATTATATTTCACCCACATCCCTAAAATTTGATTTACTCAAATTGATCCAAAAAGTCTTCTCATTGGGAAAAGAGATTATCTAATATTCATTCCCTATTATATTCAACCATAAAACATAGATGCAAATAATATGCTAATTAAAACTTAAATAAAATTACAAATATTCATGAGTTATAAGTTTGTTAGGACGTCTCAATTCATTAGGGGTACAATCATATAACTATTTTATTGGTTCAAATAATTCCTTTCATCTATGTTTAAGAGATTCATCTTTTTCTCATCACTTAGTGTCATTTTAGGAGAGATTCTAAAATATCCCAGTCCAGTTTAAAATTTCATTCTCATATTCTTTTCAAAGTTCCTTCTCTGTGCTTTCCTGGTGTAGGCTTGAGATTGAACCCTTGCTTGCACACACTTGTGTGCACGTGTGTGTGTGTGTGAGAGAGAGTGTGAGTCAGAGAGGGAAGAGAAAGCATGTGTGTGTTTTTCTAAGTGAAAGAAGTTTAAAAGTTCTCTCCATTATCATATCCCATATGGAATGTTGTTGGCTGCAGAGAGAATAAAAGATGGAATATACAAATTCAAGGACACTACAGGGTCAAGTAAACAGAAGAATCCTGATTAGGGTAAATAATTGAAATAACAGTCAACATTTTGCAGCTCACATTAGAAGGAAGAGACATCTCCATGTAGATTGTGCTTGTGGTAAATTATGAAGATCTGAAGAAGAAGAATTTTAAAACAGAAATAATTGCAAGCATATATTTTTAACTATGTAACAGCCACTCTTCTATATAATTTACTTTAATCCTCATAAAAATTCTTTAGGGTGAATAATCTTATCTCTTATTGTTTCAGATTAGGGTACTGGGGAACAGTGATATTACTGGTCTATAACTTGTTCAAAAGTTGAGGTACTGGGATTCAAATGCTAGTGCTCTAAGTCCTGTGTGTATGCTCTTAATTACTATGCAATACTGTCCTTTAGTATTCTGGAAAGGCAGTTAAATGAGAACGTGCCATGTAGAATGACATGGGGAAAATACTGCAGGATACCGGATCTGGGACAAAGCAATGAGAAGATTTCAGAACTTGCTCTTTCCTTCCAGCCCAGAGCTTCCCTGCTTGGGCCACAGCACAAGATGGCACTGGAGCCCGCTCCACACCCAGGCATCACAATCCCAAAGCATGGGAAGTTAATGCTCCACGGGCTTAAAACTTTCACATTGGGGGTGCAGGAGCCAACGGATAAATATTTCCTCCTTTCTTCTCCCCACAAAACAGAAAGTTCTGAGACACTTTTTCCATAGCTTTGCAGATGGTCCCAAGGAAGTGAGTAAGCATTCACCCGTGAAAGTGGCTAATTTAGCAATGCACCCTTATGTTGGTTCTTCTTGCTTTACAGCTTTGCTCCCTTTGTCCTTCACTCCAGCTCCCTGGAATCAAACTGCCCCAGTAAATTGCTCATGCATTAGCCTTCGTCACGTGCTCTAAGGGAAACTAGGACCAAGGCAGTCAATAATGGGTCTATTTCAGGAAATTAGCTGTGAAAGTGGGAAGATGGGCTTGTGTGTTAATGAGAGATTTTTAAAGTGTGAAAAGACTAGATCATTGATTCTCAGCCTTGGCTGCATATAAGAATTATCTGGAGAGATTTTTTTTTAAAGACTTTGACTTTGTAGAGCAGGTTAATTTCCCAGCAAAATTGAAAGGAAGTTGCAGGGGTTTCCCATATGTCCCTTCCCTCACACGTGCATAGCCGCCCCCATTATCAACATCTCTGTCCAAAGTGGTACATTTGTTACAATCGATGACCTACATTGACACATCATAATCCATAGTTTCCACTAGAGTTCACTCTTAGTTTTATACTTTCTATGCATTTGGACAAATGTGTAACGATGTGTATCCATCACTATAGTGTATAGAGTATTTTCATTGCCCTAAACACCCTCTGTGCTCCACCTGTTTATCCTTGTCCTTCCCCTGCTTTCCCCCTACCCCTCAACCCCTGGCAACCACTGATCTTTTCACTGTCTCTGGAAAGAGTTTTCAGAATAATTATATCTGTGTTCTACCTTCAGAAATTCTGATTTAATTGCTCTGGAGTTGGTCTGAGCATCAAAAGTTTTTGAAAGTTTCTGGATGATGGTAATATGCAGCCAGGATTGAGAAATCTGGACTAAATCATGCTTAAATTATTAAGGAAAGTATTCAAAAGAGAAGGAGCAATTCAAGTGGAATATTTCATAGTCCATAGCTTTTCAGAAAGGCAGAGAATTGAATTCAAGGTACATGTGGAGAGATTGATTTTGGTTTTTTTTTTGGTGAGGAAGATTAGCCCTGAGCTAACATCTGTGCCAATCTCCCTCTATTTTTTTTGTATGTGGGATGCCTCCACAGCATGGCTGGTTAGTGGAGTAGGTCTGCACCCGGGATCCGAACTGCAAACCTGGGCTGCCACAGCGAAGCACACAGAACTTTAACCACTCAGCCACAGGGCTGGCTCTAGAGAGATTAATTTTTGAAAGACAGCAGAGTACCTATATGGTAAGGGCCCAGGAATTTGTTTTAATAACACTCTTCTGCTCATGAATTGCCTGGGGAGCTTGTTAAAATGCAGATTCTGATTCTCTAGATCTGGGGTGGAACCTGAAATTCTACATGTCTAACAAACTCCTAAGTGATACCAATGCTGTTGCTCTGTTACTCACACTTTTATTGGCAAGGATTTGGGGTTTGCATTTTTTCAGCTGTGTGTGACAAAAGAGCAAAGAGGAAAAGTTTAAGGTGTATTTTAAATAATTATTATATGATCCTTAACTTATGCTCTATGTAATCTAAGCTCAGTCAAAAGGGAAGTGAAGAGAAAGAGGACTCATGAATAGGATGCAAGCAGGGTGTCAATGAACTAAAGGGTTTGATGCCATTGAAACACGATTGCAGTGAAGAGACTGGAGCGATCAATTTGGAAAGATAGGAAGGTATGGTGGTCTAGGAGTGGGATGTTTGCATTAATGGTGTGGGGTAGGAATAAATTTCAGGTGATGAAAAAGTCAAGGGAGGAAATTAAGAGGGCTGAGACAGAGTAAAGGAGATCACTGAAAAGGAGGAGATAAAGGAATTGTGAGGCCACGATGTTCAAGTTGGAGTGGAGAGGAAATCATGATTCAGACAACAGTCTTCAGTGAATGAAAGGGACTCACTGATAAATTATAACGAGGGAGGGTAATGTAGTTTAGGTTAGTTGTCATGAGTCTCAGAGGTGCAGACAATTTTTAGGAGCAGTAGTTTCCCTTCCAATGTAGTATTAGGAAACAGAGAGGATATAACTACGCTGTTTTGATTCAGAAGTACTTAAGATGCAAGAGAATAGACTGTGCTTACAGGCCTACAGAGATGTAGGTTATAAAAAGGAAGATGGAGCATGAGAAGTAGTTGAGGATAGAGGAAAGTTTTCCAATCACAGAAAACAAGTTCTAGCATCACAGCTTGGGGTGAAAGCAGTAGGAGGATTAAGGTTAAGAGAGAAATTATAGATAAATATTGGAGAGATAATTCAATAAGAAAGAGAAGTCTAGAAGGCTACTTTGGGCAGTAACCAAGAGAAACGTGATTTGGGTTGGGGATGGTTATCTTCTCATATCCTCCTGGAGAAAGACACACTCTTGGGCAAAATAGAAATCATACGTGTTTTTGGAAAGGAATCCCCTACTACTTTTCCCCAAAGAGTTGTGGGAGTGGGCCAGAAAATTCCATTCCTTAATCTGCTAATTTTGGCAACTGTAATCTGTGCAGCACTAGATGGTGGCATGGAGAAAGTGGATACAAACCAAGAAGTCATTATTTCCAGCATCTCAGGACCTAGTTGTCTCCGCATGAAAATGTCTTATTTTCTCTTAAGATCTCATGACAAATTTTCAAAATGGTTCCTTTCCCCTCCCTCTGCTAGAGACTTTTTCAGATATTTACAGTGGGAACTTGGTCAGCTCCTACAGGTAAATCTCACAATATTGGGGCCGCTCCTATGACTGGTTCTGGAGTTTTTAATTCTCAGACTCGTCCACACTGAGCCTCCAGTAAATAGTTAGCCATTGATGATTGGGTAGCTAGTAACAAAGATTTTTCTTTTTTTAAATTACTGATTATAGCTTTTAGTTGCTCACCTGCCCATTGTTAACTGTGCTGTTTAGGCAATATACAATCTAACTCCTGCTAGGTTCCTATAGATAGCATCTCCCTGGCCCCTAAGTCACCATAGTAATGGATGCTTGAGCTGTTTTTCAGGAATTAGGACCCCCTTGTCCAGTTCAGGCCGGTTTAGACCACCAACTCATCAACTAGGCTTGTGTGGGTGCCTGAGAAGTGACCTTTTTGATATCAAGACTCTAAAAACTCCACCCTCAGATCATGCTAATTCCATCATTTGGTTAACAAGTGTCCTATGAAGAAGCATGAAGTTTGACTACATTTGTGCAGGTCATCAATTACCTCACTTCTCTTTACTTCCAATCATCTATCTCCACTTCAGACCATGTTGTCCCCTACACAGTAAATATCCTGAAGTCCATACTTTGGGGAGGTGAATTTGAGACTCATTCTCCCACTTGCTGCTTCGCTGCCTTGTGATTAAATCCTTTCTCTTTGCAAACTCGTCACGGCAATTGGCATAATCATGTGGCGGGCAAAACAAAACTGGTTCAATAGCAATTTGTTGAGCCAGCCAGGAGAAAAGTCCGGATTGACTCTTTTGCCTGTAGTTCATCAATCCTTTGCCAGTGTAGAGAACCCATGGATAAGTCCAGCAGCTGCCCAGGACCACTTGTCCCAGAGATCATTCTGAGACTTTTTAGTGCTGCTGACTGTGGTGGATAACTTCACTTTGCAATAGAGAAACGGTTTCTGGGTTTGGAAGACGTCTTTTTTGGTAAGCAAACTTCCATACGAGTGACTAGATTCTTATTTCTTATTTCTTCTTCCTTCTAGTTTGACTTCTTTAAAGGAAGCCTTGGTTTGGCCTTCATTGTGAGGATCTTGGTTTGTGGGATGCCCAATATTAAGGAAGAATTAGGGTATCTGTTCACAGAAGTTCTCATGGCTTGGTTTGGTTTTGAGATCTGGTTCTAGCTGCAACATAAGTATGCTTTTGACCCCCTGTGTCTAAATTCTGAAACAAGGGGAAACTGCTACCCTTAAACAGTCAGGAGGAAACTAAAATTAAGAAACATTAATGGAGTTCTTTAATGCTGTCAGGAATAGTTAATATTTGTCCCAGCTGAAACTTGACCAAGATATTTGAAAGGATGTAGTAGTTTATGATCAGAAATTTGGCCAATTGGAAGCTGATATTTAAAGCCTGATAAGAATTTTTTTTAGGCTTTCTTCCCTAATTTAGGATAAAGCTATGTACCTGAGAGAAAGCAGTAAATTTAGGATAACATAACTGGATGGACATTTCAATAAGTAACTAACCTCCCTTGTTAATCTAAAAAATTTGTGACCTCTCAGGGAGCTGTTATCTAGACCATCCCAGATTCCTGAGACTGAAAGGAGGAGAAAACAAAACAAAACAAAAAATGGGAAAAGAAGCTTTTGGAGATGCAGACTA
This sequence comes from Equus asinus, assembly GCF_041296235.1. NCBI lineage: Eukaryota > Metazoa > Chordata > Mammalia > Perissodactyla > Equidae > Equus > Equus asinus. The sequence continues at coordinate 9,918,348 of NC_091796.1, forward strand.
CTATGAAAGCACCCTTTCCCAAAAATCTAAGGAAGGGAAACTTTTGAAACAGAGGCTATAAAATCTTTGTTGCATCCGTCTCTTGTTTATGTGTATCTGCATATATATATATATATATATATGTTATAAACTACATATATATATGTTATAAACGTGGGCTTTTTTTTTTTTTACCTCTTTATGGTATGACAATGATTAAGATTTCTCTTTAATTGGCTTAAAGTAAATGCTTACATAAATTATTTCTAAATGTAACTAACCCAAATGTCTTTCAAGTTAACATGATACAAAATAATCTTTGTAAATAAAAGCTTAAGTTCGTTGCTTTGATTAAAATGGGCATGTCCTTAAAGTTATCAGCATTGGGTATAAGGCAGACATGCAGTCTTTGTTCTACATTTATTGGTCAAATAAGCTGATGTTATCTCTATTACAAAACTGGTTAGCAAAAATAACTTAAAATGATAGCTAATTTTGTCTAATGTCTCATAAAGTTTTAAAGACAATGGACATAATTATTGGGAACTAGTAAACTAATAGATGTGAAAAAGATAAAAGCATTGGGTGCATTTTTTAACAGCAACTGTGTTTTATGGCATGCTTATTTAAAGATAACTTCAAAATCTCTTTGGTAACTGGAAACTTTCAAGTTTTGCTAAGTTAAATTAAATGATAAAAATTCATTGAGTATCTAGATCATTTCCAAATAACATAAAATATTAGATGTTAATTATTAAATATAGATTTATCTGCTTTTGGTTTCTTATTACAGAGAAACTAAAATATGTTTGAGTATATTAGCAAACATATTTTATATTTTGTTAAAAGATTGTACTATGAAGTAACATGTTTCTAGAAATTAAGAAAAATGTTTATAAACATGCCAAGCCACTGAATGCTAATGTAAAAGACAGTTTATGGTTGCTTACTTCTTAGTCTTCACTAAAATTAATGTCTGCAAGGGTTAGGAATTTCAATTAATATATATAATTAAAAGTACTAAAAATTAATAAGGAAAACATCTTTATGTTCAAGGAAAATAAGATATATATTTTCAGTAAAGAAGGTAAAAAGAATGGAAATATTTTTGTTTGTTTTGTTAAGAAAAATAAATTTGCCCTAAAGTATGAGGAGGGGTAAAAGAAGTTATGAGACAAATACTGAATGTAAAAAAGAAAGCTATAGAAGATTTGCGGAGGAGGAACCTTCAGGAAAGGGTTGCATCTAGTCAACTTGGCTAAGATCAAAAAGACTTCAGTTAAATAAATGAGTTTTAATGTCAAAAGTAAGCCAGTGCAAAAGTTAGAGTTTGTTTTTCTCTCTCTTAAACGGATAATTTTCTCGCACTTTTTAGTCTGCTCTTGATAAAGAGATTTTGAAATATTTTCTTTATTTTTGAGTAAGTCTACCTAAAAGACACAAATTCTATGTTTTATCAAAATAATTTCCTATGTTTAAAAAGCTCAGGTCTCTCTATTTAGAAAACAAAGGTTTTTAAAAATTTCTCTTTGTTTACCTTAACATCTTCTGTTGTCACTTTGGTTAAATCGATAACTAAGCATTGTTTCACAGTGAGCATTGTTTCCGATTTGACTGTTTTAAAATCTTTTGATATTTTTGACAAGAATCCCACAAAATTTGAATCCTAAATGAAATCTTTCTTTTGACCTGAAGAAAAGAAAACATTTTTTGAGAATTTTCAGAGGGCCCTTTGACTTCTCAAAGAGTTTCTTCTCTCCTGCTAAAAAAGAAGAAGATGTTAAACTAATTAGACCTTTTTAGTGTGTTAAATTAGATGGGAAGATTATCAAATAAATGATGATAAACTTTCCTAGGTTATATTGTGGGAGTAAATGTTGTTAATATAAGTGTTTAAAAAATTATATAACATTGCAAAAATTCTGATCTGTCCTGACTGTCAGTCATAGTTCTAGTTCTTATCTCAAAGTGTTGTATGTCATAGCAATATCCAAGTGTCTTTGCCAGTTGTGATTTTTGAGTGTTTTGTTGTTTGCAGACAGTTGTTTTACTCTAATGTTTTTCCAAATATGTTTCCTCTTCAGAGAGATTCATATAAAGGACTCTGAGACTTGCTCTAGAATACAGGTTTCTGATAAACTTTCAGATCATTAAGACTGAGTTGGGTAAGAAATTACTGAACTCTAACAGAGAAACTGATGACTTCATGAAACTGCTTAATGAACTATCAAAAGCAAGAGTTGGTTACATGAAAATTAATGAAGTGATGAGGATTGTTAGAATTGTTTTATAACTTTTGTTTGAAATGTTGCTGATGTTTTAAATGTTTTGTTTTTCCAGATTAAGGAAACTTTTTTCTTTTAACCTAACTATAACATAGCAATTTGGTAAATTATATCTTTGGAAGGAGAATTGAAACATTTATCTTTTTCTCTCTACCTGATGCCTCCAGAATTTGGAAATTCTTAGTGAGTAAATATTCTTATTTTCATGGCAATGTAGTTATTTGCATAAGTTCAATAAGAATCTGATATCCTAACAGAACACAATTGGGAACATTGGTTATATTACCAAGGATTTAATTGGAATGTCATATTTTAGAGAAAAATGAAGACTCAGAAATGACAAGGCAGCTTTTGAGGAACAAATGTTGACTTTATGGAATAAAACCACGTGGAAATATTGGCCTGGTACCTTTCTTACAGGCTTCCCAGCAACCTTACCTGGTGAATAAAGAAGGTCACTTTCCTGGTGGTTGCAAAGAACCTCAGAATATTTTGGGGAACATCAAGAGAAGAGAGGAATTCACCCAAATCTATAGGTATTGCAGGCAGAGTCTGATGACAAGTCCTTGGTTTGGTTTTCCAGGCCTCAAGAGGCCTCTGGATTTCAATCTGAGATTCCTTATAAAAAGTTCCAGCAGAGAAGGTTTGAAAAGAGCATATATGGTCGATTTCTATTTTTACTGTATTTATGTAAAGAATTGGGCCAAGTTTACTGAACCTAGACTTATTTTACAAACCAATGAGTCTTAGTTTAGGTATTGTTGGTAAAAATGAGGGTGATTTTAGAGAGAAAAAATATGTTTCAATAGAAACTATAGTACACATTCATGGATATTAGATTCTAGCTCTGTTAACTATCTTTGAGATTTTTTTTTTTATCTGTAAACTAGAATACATCCTGAATTCTTCTAGTTTCCTTAAATATCTGGCTACAAATCTCAAAATGAATGTTTTCAATTTTTTTCCCATCATTTTCATTTGGAATCCTTGAGAATTAAAACTGCCTTTTTTTCTGAAGCCCTGGTAACTGAAGCTGGATGCTTTGATATAAACTTAAGAAAGATTCATACCTGTTGCTGTGTAAATGCCTGTTCCTGTGTAAGTCACTCAGAAAGATACCTGAACACCCAATGACACCATCAGAGACATTTCAAACTGCAAAAGTTGCTTTGACCCTGACGTCTAGAAATCTTTTTGACTGGCTTTCCTCTAGGCTTAGAAACTGGTTTATAATTTGCTCCAACCATTAACCATTTTTCTTTTTGTTTCCCTAGAAATGCTTCTTCTTATATACCTGGTTACTTACTTACACAATATAGGCCTAACTTTGGGAGCCGGCCTGCATCTCGCCCTTACCAAGAGACTTGTTCAATAAGATGGAACAACCTACACCCTTTATCAGCAGATATCCCCAGAGGTACCAGGTCCAGATTGGTTTTAAAGACCATTTTCTTGGATTCCCTAAAGGATTAGGTCTGTTTTTCAGGGACTGTTAAAATTTGCTTTGTTTATACTTATATTTCTGTTTGGATACTTGATTATAAAATTTTGGTTTAGATGTTGTTCCAAAACTGTTGAGCAATGTACAAAAATTCTAATAATGTGAAATGTCAATCTGAAGCTAGGAAAAAGAGAATATTTCCAAATGAGTGCTTAACAGTTTCATCCCTCTAACCCAGATCTATCCTCCAATTTAGCAGGAAGTAGCTAGATCAGTCATTGCCTCAAATCCGTAAAGAATGAGGAATGACCAAAGAATAGGGGAGACTTAAGCTGGTAAACAGTTAGCCATTGATGTTTAGGTACCTATTAACTAAAGTTATTTTCTTTTTTGCAATTACCAATTACAGCTTTCAGTTCTTCACCTGTCCATTGTTAACTGTATTTCTTAGGCAATATGCTATCTGACTCCCACTAGGTTCCTATAGATAACGTCCCTGGTGCCAAGATCACCATGACAATGGGGATTTGAGCTTTTTTCAGGAATTAGGACCCCCTTGTCCAGTTCAGGCCAGTTGACACCACCAACCCATCAACTGGGCCTGTGCAGGTGTCAATAAGTGAACTTTTTGACATCAAGAGGCTAAAAACTCCACCCTCAGATCATGCTAATGCCATCATTTGGTGAACATGCATCCTATGAAGAAGCATGAAGTTTGACTACTCTTACACAGATCATCAATTACTTCACTTCTCTTTATTTCTGATCATTTATCTCCACACTTCATACCACCTTGCCTCCTACACCATAATTATCCCTGAGTCCACATTTTTGAGGAGGTGAATTTGAGACTCATTTTCTTGCTTCCTCACTTGGTCGCCTTATGATTAAATCCTTTCTCTTTGCAAACTTTTTGTCGTGTGGCAGGCAAAACAAACCTGGTTCAGTAACACCTCTTGCAGTGCCTCAATTACAGCATAGGCCTTCCTACCTGGACATTCCTTCCAGCAGCCATTTCTACTCTTGAGTCTCTGCTCAGGAGGTTCTTGTTCAAGATGGTGACATAGGAAGATCCTAAACTCATCCCCTCCCACAGACACACTGAATCTGCAGCTATGTATGGAACACTTCCCTAAAAACTAGCAGAGTGACCCCTGCTTATCTGGCAAGTGAGAGGGAAACCACATTAAAGCACGTACAAAAAGGCTGAGACAAAAACTTGCCATAAAGTCCATCCTCTGGCCCAGCGACCCTCAATCAGGAGGGAACTCAAAACCTGGGGCTTCTCCCTGAGGAGAAAAAGAAAACTAATATAAACTCGTGAGTTCTCTTTAGATAGTAGGGACAAATTTCAATTATTTTTGACTTTAGATAATTACTTGATAATGCTCACTAACCTGGAAGTGCTTCGGATTTGGCCATCTTGGCAATTGCTCAATTCCTAACATCTAAGGAAAAGCCTGGTGTATTTTTCAGGGTTCTCCAGAGACATGAAGGGTTTCTCTGAGGAGCCAAGTTTCAACCCCACATCAGGAACCCCAGCTTTTAAGACCCACACTTGAGAGGCCAGTTTCAAGAGCATCCAGCTTTGAAAACCAACAGGGCTCACAATCAGGAGACCCACAAGACTGTAGCAAATGGAGAAACAGCTCTTAAAGGGCTTGTGAAGAGACTGAGTCATCCCGGAGCACAGCACAGAAGCAATTGTTTGAAAATCCACCGGACTTTATGTCAAGGAGCTTCATTTACAAACCTTAAGGTGGAGGCTGAGGGTCGGGGGCCTGCTGGGATGGCTGCAGTGATGGAGACTGCTGTGGTTTCCCTCTACCTTGCTAAAACCTGTGCGTGCAATCCATTTATTTTTTTTTTCTAGCAGCAAGTGTCATCTATGCCATAAACTCGTAAAAGTGATGTAGCACGATGGCTAGAGATATAGTTCCTAGAACCAGGCTAATTAAGTTCAAATCCTGGTTCCACCTTTACTTCCTGGCCTTGGACACATTGCTTAACCTCTCTGTGCTTCAGGTTCCTTATCCATAAAATGAGAGTAGTTGTAGCACCCAACTCGCAGGTCTGTTGTGAGGAGTCAGTAAATTAATATACGTAATTCATTAAGAACGGTGACTAACACATGATAAGTGCTTTACAAATGTTTTATGTTTTTACTTATTTAAATAACTGCTGGGCTTATAATATTTTATTTTCATTAAAAAAAGTTAGAAATTTTCGTTGAAGATAATAATGCTAACAGCATGATACCAAGGAGATAATGAGTCCTTACTACTCATTTTTTCATTTAACAGTTAAACAACAACTGAAAATTGCATAGACATATGCACACACTTCTTTTTATCCTCTAGATAAAATGAAAGCAGTTCAAGTGTACCAGTAGAAAATGTTGCAAAACGGAGATTGAGACTAGGTCAGATAAAGCTGTGAAAAGAAGAAACTGTAACGAGCTACAGGAGCTGTTATTTAAAACACAGTCACGGTGTGAGAAGACGACCTGAAAGTTTTGCAAATAAATCGGATTTCTCCCTACATGTGGGAGTTTCCACCATTCCAAGGTTGGTTATAGAATCCCATGGGAGGCAGAGTTCTCAGGTGGAAATAAACTGAACACAGTTTTAATTACAGTGTTCCTGGGCTTGTTACTGAGGACAGCAGCCTGCTGCTTGTGAAGAGACTGGTGAATTGTGTTCTGCTTGTGTTCCCTTCCTCAGTGGAAGTTTGATACCTCATAGCTACGTGCTATCTGGAATGGAGGAGCCAGGCAGGAACCAAACAGTGAGGCATGTACTCCATAGGCTCAAGAGAAGGAAAAATTAACTTCCCAAGCCACTTGATCATCATTTGCGAGAATCAGGAAGCTCAGACTATTATGGTTCCATTAATATTTGTTATTAGTTTCTTTTTCTTTCTTTTTTTTGGTGAGGAAGATTGGCTCTGAGGTAACATTTGTTGCCAATCTTCCTCTTTTTGTGTGAAGAGGATTGTTGCTGAGCTAACATCTGTGCCAATCTTGCTCTACTTTGTATGTGGGTCACTGCCACAGCATGCATGGCCTGATGAGCAGTGTGTAGGTCTGCGCCTGGATGTGAACCTGTGACCCCCCTGGCTGCTGAAGTGAAGCACATGAATTTAACCACTACACCATTGTGCTGGCCCCCTTTATTAGCTTTTTTTGATTAAAGATCCTTTCTTTTCTATTAGGGAGAAATTACATTTTTCCAATCCGGCACCTAAATACAACTTTGTCTTTACACATTTTTCTTGTCTATTTTCATGGCTTTCTTCATTTATTCAAGCAATGTTGATTGGTTTTTATTGTTACCTGGTGACGCTGTTTCTGGATGATATTAACACTTGAACTGTTAAACCCAGTAAAGCAGGTTTCCTTCCCTGTGTGGGTGCCTCCCACAAGTAAGAGGAAATTCCTCCTGTCTGACTATCTTGAGCTGTAACATTGCCTGTATTTTTCCAGCCTTCAGACAGGAACTGAAACATCGGCTCTTCTTGAGTCTCCAGCCTGCTGACTTTCAGACTGGAACTGCCACCATTGGCTGTCCTGGGTCTCAGGCCATCGGACTTGGACTAGAACTACACCATCAGCTCTCCTGGGTCTCAACTTGCCAACTGCAGATCTTGGGACCTCTTAGCTTCCATAATTGCTTCTGCTAATTATTCATAATAAAGCTCTTTCTATATAATATATACATCCTATTGGTTTTGTTTCTTTGGAGAACCCTAAATTCTGCACCAGGCTTTTCGTTAGATGTTAGGAATAGAACAATTGACAAGATGGTCAATTCCCAAGCACTTCCAGGATGGTGAGCATTATCAATAATTATATAAAATCAGAAATAGTTTAAATTTGTTCCCACTGTCAAAAAAGAACTCACATATCTATTAATTTTTTCTCTTTCCTTTGAGAAAGAGATAAAGTTTTAGAATAATAGCATTTTTTTTTGACTGGTAGGGATATTTCAATATGTGTGAGTTACTAAATATTCTGTACTAAATGCTTTCCATGTTGGATATTTAATTCTGTTAATTTATTTCAAATTTCCCCAGGTTTGAACTTGATAACATTCTAATCCTTGCATTGACAGAGTAATTCTCTATTCTAATGAAAATTCAGATCTGATGCTATTTTGAAAATGAGAAGATTTTTAATTTATCTGTTGAAAGATATGGCACTAGAATGAGCAAAAGCATAAAAAATGATGGAAAAATCTTCAGACTTCCATATAACAAAAAATAAGTCTATAGTTCAAATCCCACTGCTGACATTAGCCAAGTGGGTAACCTTTGATCATTCACTTCTCTGTCTTTTGAACTTATAACAATAGGATTTTACTCCTCTGAAGATTTTGTTTTTCTGGACTCAAGAAGGCAGACTTAATCACTTCCCCCTTTGTATATGTCTGTACTGCTTATTAACTTTTATAACGAGAGGTCTCTGCCTTGGGACTGTGCTTATGAGTCCTTGTCCTGTATACTTCAGGAGGGTTGAGGTTCCTCAGGGCAGCCAGCACTCACTCATTCTCCTTTCTATCTCTTGTAATCAGCGGAGTCTGTCACACTGTAGATGTGCTAGAAATGTTGGTTGAACTAAACTGAACGCTAAGGTCCTTTAAGTCCCACCACTCAGTGATACGATGACTGACAAGACATTCCAGGTTTAGCAACAGCATTTCCCACTTCTTCTTGAGAGGCTGAGCTCCTTCTGATTGCTTATGAATGTTGTATGTTCTTCCTGATCCTTTTTTGTTTTGATTATCTTTTTGGCACAGATGGAACAGTCAGAATATAATTAACTAGATGCTTTTTATATGTAAATATCACAGTGATTACAATACCAAACTTCACTGGGTATCAGAGAGAATGACTTTTTGCTACAAGAAGATTCAAAGATTAGATAAAATTACCATGACTTTTGGATTTCTTTTATTCTTTCCTGTGGACAATCTTATCTCTCCTTTTTCTTTTTCTTTTGAATAGACATTCTACTTAGTAAGAAAACTCCTTCCCATCTCCTGGCCCTTAATACATTCTCTTCCGATGCTATCTGAGGGGCCATCTGCCAAGCTTGATGAAAATGCTAATGGAGCTTCCTCTGGGCCTGCCAAGTGATTCTTTGTTCCTTTGTGATCTCATATTCAAAACAAATATCCTGATGAAAAATAATAGCAGAAGATTCAAGAATAAAGAAGGGCAACGAATTTTTTCAGTAGCTGAAGATTCTGTAGCTCCAAATCAGCTTTTCAGCATAACTAGTACTGATTTCCCTAAGTAAAATGAATCTTGGAGATAGCAGTGACTCTCTGCCAAACTGAAAGCACTATTCTTGTATGCTACAGATATTAATCCACTTAATGTTCAGAACAAACATCTCTAAAAATGCTGTCATTATGTACATTTTACAGATTAGGAAATGGAGGCAGAGTGAGGCTTAGCTACTTGGCCAAAGTAATGTCCCCAATAAGCAGCCTAACTGAGGTTCAAATTCTAAGTGGTGATAACCAACTTATATAACCACTGCAGATGCTGAAGAAATTCTATTTCTTTGCATCCCTCGTGTTGCGAGCTCATCGTTCATCAGTGGCTGCTTTATTCCAGGGTGAAGGAACTTCTGTCTGAAACATTGTCAGTCTTGTGGCAGAGGGAAAAGGATTTCACAGCTGTGAGCTGGCTCCTAAAGCTTCTTCTCAGAAGTGACATACATCACTTTTGTCCACATTTCATTTTACAAAGCAAGGCACATGACCACTCTTGAAGTCAACAGATTGATCATACATAATTCTCCCTCAAGGCACACTCCACATGGCTGAGCTCGATGTCAGGGAGAGACTCTGTAAGTCACACACAATTTCAAGTCGCATCTCAAGCCTGTCATCAATGAGATAGCAAAGCAGGCTCTTCTTCCAGGAGGAGAGGTACATATTGTAAACAAGAATATAATCTACTGCTCTTGTGACACTCATGCCTATAAAATGGTATCTCATTGGGTGTCTTTTTGTATGTTTAGTGGCTATTAGAATTTTGTCTTCTGTGAATGTCCTGTCATATCATTTGCCTATTTTTCTGTTGGTTTGCTTTCTTTTATTATTGAAGTTCTAAATATTTTTCCTATTTTATGTGTGGTAAAAATGGCTATATTTTAAAAATGAGGACAATGATTAAATTATATGGCTATAGTAAGGACTACATAATAAATATAAGAATTTGATCATACCTGGCATATGGTAAATTCTCAATAAATGAGTTATTATGTTTTAATATTGTCTAGATTGCAGGTCAGCAAACTACAATCTGTGGGCCAAATCTGGAACACAGCCATAGTCATTTGTTTAGGTATTGTCTAGGGTGCTTTGTGTTACAAAGGCTGAGTTGAGTGATTGTGACAGACTGTATGTCCCCAAAAGCCTAAAATATTTACTATCTGTTCCTTTACAGAAAAAGTTTGCCAACTGCTGATCGCAACCAATGAGTTAAATGGGGATGTAATGGGAAACATCACCGCAGTAACCTTTAGATCCTAAAGACTGGTTCTAACCTCTAACCTAGACCCCAGGATGCAGTATAATGTTTGATTTACTATCTTGGCAGCAGGGGATGGGAGTGGTTTCAAAGTCTTCCTCCTGGTCTTTCCCACCGTGAGAAATCTTACCTCACCACACCAAGGAACTGTATTAAAGTTCTGCCAACTACTAAATATGTCCAAATCCACCAGTAAATTCTTTGATCCCAGTAAACCCATTATGAACTGCACTTGGGCCAGGAGTCCATTTATTACCTGGCCTGCATATGTCTACTACTGTCTCCTACAGGGACATGATGGTGCATCTTATTCCCAAATATCAGTGACTACTCAGACCTTGTGCCTAACAGACCTCAGAATGTAGAGTATTTCCTTTTTAGGAATATACAGTTACCTGAATAAGTGCCCATAGGTCTGTTGGGGGTGAACTGGGGAAATCCTTATGTTATGCACTTACCCTGGTGTTTCAGGGTCCATCCTGCTTAACAACCAGCCTCTCCTTCAGGAAATGGGTTCCAGACTTGAAAACTGGCTCATGTCCAGAAAGTAGGCAAGGAATTGTGACTTTTCATGGGAGTGGTTGCCTTCAGCCACCTAATTATCCATTTTTTAATGCTTTTAATTGTATAGTTTGGACAATATCCTTTCTGATGCCCTTTCTATCAGGAAAGATCAACTTCTGTTAGCTATTTCATTAGCTCCTGCCACTCAAGGTGGCTGCCATGTCATTTTGGCTGATCATCATGATAACGGCACCCATGGAGGCTGAATACCTCCACCTGTCCTCTATTATTTTGGCATCTGATTATTCCCTTTGCTATTAGGGAGCCTGGTTCTGGAAGAGCCTCTCCAACCCTCATCCCTGGTCTACAGAAGATAGCCCCCACTTCTTAGTGGTGTTGCTAAGGTGTATACTCCTTGTTGCTCTGGTAAACTGAGAAACATTCCTTGCTGCTTTGATAGGGAGAGAATTAGGCAGATCCTTCTGACAAGCAGGATGAATTGGTAGCTATTTGGACCTCATATAGATAGACAACTCAGCAAGCCTTCTTCAGCAAACCTTTAGATTCCATCCTACACACTTTGCCACTGCAGTTCTGTCGTTTAACTGCACTTAATAGGGGCTGTCGCTTTTTCTAAGCTTCCACGTGTCATCGAGCAGTAACATTAAAAAAGTTTCCTCAGACATCTATTAGGGGTTAAATCCCATCTCCTGGGAATGTTCCTGTAATGAAAAATTCTCTTATCAAGCTCTATGTTCTCCTCCTGTTGATCCACCATTCTCAGATTCTCTCTAGGCTCACACATGTTCCTGCGGTTGATCTTAGCCATGTCCTGCAGCTCCTCTGACATATGGCTTGTCTCCCTTAGCAGACCCAGCGGTTCCCTTGTCAGTTATTGATGTGGTGTCCAGGAGAGGGGAGGGGCTGAACTGAGGACGAAATTACTAGAGAATTATAATTAAAAACAAAATTTCCTTCCCACCCAGAAAACTTCTCCACAAAGGTGAAAGAGGAAGAGACAACTTTATTAGCGAATAAGCATTAGAATAGAATGTGATGTGCATCACAGGAAATCCATTAAGAGATTGTCAAGACAGAAAGAAATCTCACCCTTTTATAGAGCCAAGCAGATACTGTCATTATACACATGCTGTCAAGATAAACAATAACTAGTTCAAGTCAGAGGACTTGACAGCCCATTTGCTCAGCCTAGATTCACCTAGTAATTGGAGCGGTCATCTGTGTTTGCTGTTTGGCATTATCCAAAGGACAAATGTGCCTCTCATACTGATCCACTTGCAACTTGTAGTTTTGCAACTTGGAGGCCAAAGGGTTAGGCTCCCAGCCTCCCACAGATACAGGAAGATGAGGGAACTATCTTCCTTGAAGATTACATTTCAAAGAGATGGGTCTGAGATTCTTGAGAAAGACATTATAGGGTAGTAAAGCTGACAAGAGACTTATTTAGCTTTTAAAAAGATTTACATGCATTTCAAAGTGATGGGGAAAAAATTTACAAGTTTTCTAAAGTCAATGCTCTAAGAAAAGGGAGTTGGGGAGTTTCCTCCTTTATTTTAATAGGGAGAATTGAGCCTCTTATTTTTCGTTTGTATTTGCCCTTACAAGGCTACATATATATCTGCAAAGCAGAGTTTACCTTATCTTCAAGCAAGAGCTAGGAGGTGGGGAGAGGGGAAGCACTACCCTTTAATCTGAAGCAGTGGCCAATTCGACAGGCCTAGAGGATCTAGGGATATCTGGGAATTTGTGTGTTTTGAGTGCATCAACACAGACGCCCCACTTCTTGACTGATGCTGCCACTCCTCATTCAGGGTTCTGACCTTGGTATAGAAGACCTTCCAGAGCTGAGAATCCAACATTTTCTTCAGCTCTGCTCCTCGTGTGATAAAGTCCTGGGCCTCAGCCTTTTCTGTTTTCAAATGCTGCTAACAAGGCTCTCCAACTTCCACCTTGAACCTTGATGGCTAACCTCAGCCTTCCACTGTCCTTTCCCCAAAACATCTATTACTCTCAGCAACAGCCATCCAAGTCCATCTTCCTCTTAGTTACTCTTCCCTGTCCTTCAAACTTAAATGCCTAATACTTTCTCCATCCAGTGCATCCTTTTCCACAGGTTTGCCATCCCAGTTTACTACAGGTTAAAGTACTAACAATTGTTTAACTACTGTTTGCAAAGGTCTATTAATACCCCACCTACCACCAGTGATGTGACTGTCACTGCCAATCACTGGGGGGCAATTCTGTTCCAAAAGCTCACTTTAGAGTCTGTTGCTCAAACCACCCCCGACACCAGCTTTCTTAGTCAGAGTTCCTTAGAAGCAGATGCAGATGGAGATTTGCGTGCAAAAGTTTTACTGGAGAGCAGTCTCATGGATACCAGCTTGTGAAGAATGAAAGAATCAGGATTGGGCAGAAGCAGAAGCTGGATTACTGGGAAGTCACAATAGGCGCCTCAGCCGATCACACATGGGGCTCGGGAGCTGGGTTACTTCTGCATAATTGTCTTTACATAAGGTGAGGAGGTTGGGCTTAATACCCCTGTATTGACCAGTTGTTGGATGCAGGCTTCTTCCAGAAAGAGGATGTGACTTTGAGTAAGTGGCTTATTGACCAACATCAGTCATAGGAGTGAGGACTCAGCTGTGAGCTCTTACTCTCAACACTCTCAGTTTCAGTCCTGAAAGGAGGAGAGGGCTCCTGTAACACACTGCGTTGTCCACTATAATGCTGCTCACTGTGTGGCCCTTGAATCAATTTGTTTTCTCTGAAATTTTTGAATGCATGACTAGACATTGGTGGTCTTTGTTTTGAAATATTACATTGCATCTGATATTTATACAGGTCTTGTCAAGTGCCAGGAACTGTGCAAATAGTTATAATCCCTTAAGATCATAAGAACTTTATAGGTTAAGTATTGTTGTTATTATCCTGTTTTATACACTTATTGAATAAGTATGAGTTGGGCACCATTCCAGGCATTTGGGATATATCATTGACAAAAAGAGACAATAATTTTAAGGGTTTCATTCTAATGGAGAAAGTAAACAAGTAATGATATTAATTATTATACTAATGTATTATGATATTATTTATATAGTGATGAGAAGTATCATGGAGAAAAATAAAAAGTCAAACAATAAGAGGGATCTGGAGTGATGGAGAGTTGAGTGTGTTGCACGTGGTCAATTTTATTATAAATGATACATCTGAGACTTAAAGGAAATGAGAGAAAGAACAATGTGTATATTCTGAAAGAACTGATGTTTAAGCTGGAACTTGCAGAGCGATTGGGAAGACAGGACAGCAAGTACAAATTCATAGAATTCCATTCAAAGGACAGAAAGTGTCTGATAGCTTCTAGATAGAGCAGGGTGTGTGTGAGCACCAGGCAGGTGTGTGTGGAGGAAAACTAGAGAGAGAAGGAACCAAGGAGATAAAGAGGGGTGAGAACATAAAGGACCTTATAAGCCAACTGAAGGCATAGGAGATACTCTAAGGCAAATGGGGGATCACGGATCCATTTTATGCAAGAAAGAAAACACATATTCACATTGAAGTTTCAGAAAGATCTCTGTCTGATTGTAGAGAATGGATTTGGGGAAGGGGGTTGGTTAAGGTATGCAAGAATCAAGGAATGAGGAACCAATTAGGAAAATATTTCATTATTTAAGTAAAACTGATAGATGCCCTAAAATATGGCAGCAGCAGTAGTAGTGCAGTAGTAATAGAAAGTTGAATATGAGAAATACAAAAAAAGTAGAATGGATAGTTCATGGTAATTATTGGATGAGGACATAAGGGAAAGGAATTGGTAAAAGATGATATTTAATTGTTTGACTCCAACCAGGTGGATAGTAGCATGCAATTTCCTAGAAAGAATGCACACTTTGGAAAGTAAGTATAAGGTCACGGTGATAATTGCACTTTGGATATGTTAATTTGAAGATCACTGATCCATTTAACAACTATTTTTTAAGTGGCAGGGTGATATATACTGACATTTAGGAAGTATGAGGTAGTAGGTGTGCTATCAGGAACACAGGGTCTCTTTTATGCAGCTTATCATTTAAGGGAGAAGATAAAGTAAATAACATGAAAACATAAATAAATATATAGTTATAAATTATAATAAAATCTATGATGGAAATTCTATGCTGTGAGAGAGGAAAAAAATGGTGTTGGGGAAAGAGATCATTTAGATTGGTTAGTTATGGTCGACTTTGAAGAAATTACATTAAAGCCAAGACCTGAATAGTGTGTAGGAATTAACCGAACTGTTGTGGTCCAATACCTGGAAGAAGGCCATCGGACTTGGAAACCAAAGATCAAGGGGAGAGGGGAAAGAAAGTACACTGGAGAAGTAGGTAGGGTTTAAATCGTCTAGGGTCTTCATGGCTCTGTTAAGGAACTTGAGTTTTATCCTAAATACATTGGAAAGCAATTAAAGGATTTACCTAGGGAGTGACATGATTCTACGAGTGATTTTAAAATGATACTCTGTTGTGTGGAGAATAAAAGTCCAGAACTCTGAAAAGAGATGCAGAAGTTATTGTTATAAGGATGTTATTAAATCCAAAAGAGTGAATGATATTGGCAAGAATTGTGAGTGAAAAAAAGAGGTTCTAAGAGAGAGCACCTAGAAATGCTAACTCCTAATTGATGGGAGGGAGGAGAGGAAGTCTTCAATGGAGATGGAGAAGTGGCCAAGCTGGTTTGAATAAAGCAAAACAGAGTGGGTACAGTCATAAAATCCAAGAGACAAGAGGTTTATGAAAGAAGTCTTGATTAACACCATCAGATGCTGCTGAAGGTCAGGTACGGGCCATTGGATTTGTCACAAGCAAATCACTGGTGAGTGCTGAAGTTGTGAGGTCACACGCCATTTTAAAATGTTTTGAGGAGGGAGAAGTGGACAACTTTCTCAGGACCTGTTGAAAACGTATTGAACAGATATGCATAGCTGGAGGGGCCAGCAGGATTCAGAAGACCTTTCTGCTTTTAACATGGAAATGACTAGAGATCCTTCAAATGTAGGTGCAAAGAAAGCTCTTCCAGAGAGAGGGTGAAGATTCAGGGAAAGGGCAGAGGGGGGATTTGGGATCCCCTAAATTAGAAACAGAGAGATGTCACTTCCATCTTAACTTCATGTTTGCAGTTACAGTTTAGTTTCTTAGTAGGGAAGTGAGAAGGTGAAAGAAATCTCAAATGATAACTCTTCTTTAAAGAATGAAGAAAGTTTTTAATCTAAGAACAGAGGAAGAATGTTGGGATCAGAATTTTGATGTGATGGTTTCATGGCAGCAAATACTTCTTTGCCCAGCTTTCCTCTAGGCTTTCAAGTAGTCATCTACTTGTAAATTAGAAATACCAGTACACAAAACTGACAGTATACCATTCCAGGATGGCATCATGAATTTTTACCCCAAACTCTTATTACTCAAATGTTCACAACTTTGGAAGAGTGTACAAAGAATATCCATGTACTCTTGACCCAAATGCAATAGTTGTTGATATTTTGCTATATTTGTTTTATGTTTTTCTCATTCTGTCCTCCTCTGTCCATGTATACAAATATATATAGTATGTATATGTATATAAATTTTAACATGTAGATTTTTTGTTGTGCTATTCGAAAGTGGCATCAGGAAATTAAACAATGATATGGTTTATATTTTTATAACGGTTTTTGTGGTAAGCATTTTTAGAGAAGATACAATTTTCATAAATGTTTAGATTGCCAATTTTGCAAAGTAAAAACTCTATAATTATAACTGCTTCTGTTTGCATGATTCCATTTGTTTAACAATTCTGAAAGCTATTGTACATTCTTTAAAAACACTTAATTTTCTGAAAATTTGTATTTTCAAGCAGTCTCTTACATCTATGATAATTTAATCTTGATTTGTTAAATCAAGAACAAAGTATTTGCTAGTACATAGTTTTTAGAGAAGAATGTTTAAAACTATGATGTATTTGATCTCTATGTTCAAATTATCTGAAAAGTATGAATAAACACACAAGAGTATATAATTGCCTTGTTTTGCTTATTGCTATATTATTGCCTTATTTTAAACTCTGGGAAGCAATAACTAATTTTTAAATATTCCACAATACCTAGCAGAGTGCTATGTACCTAAGAGTTGCTATCTATCTTTCTACCTACCTGTAAATCCACGTGGTCATCTGCATCTGATTCTCTACTACATATCATATATCTAAGGTGATTTGATGAATAAAATGCTGTGAGACAATTTTTCTGATCTTCCTCGGTTTTCATTAGTGGCACATCAGCAATACCGAATTCTTTCATGAGACTTAGATACCCTTCTTAGATTGATTCTTAACAAGAAGGCCATCTTATAATTACATTTATACCTTGGATTAATCTAATAATTTTCTTCTAAGGAAGCTCTTCACACTTTTTGAAATATTACCTCATTTATCTTTCCAGCATACCTAGAATGCCAGAGTTAATTTTATTACTCCTTTCTTATATGCGTAGAAAGTGGCTCACAAAGTGTAAGAAAGATTTGCTGGGAGTCAGAGACCATCAACAGGCGAAGTAGATTTATAGTTCAAATTAGCAAGTTATCTTCAGTCCAGGATGAAGGAATTTTCCGAGTACTGAAGTCGAGGCTATCTTCACTGTTATGTCTACCCTTTTTTTTGCCAGGTGTTCAGCCATGTGTCCACATTCCTTCCTAAAAGGATCAGCCACTGAGCCTGTCCATGCTCCCTTCCTCCGTAGCTTAAATTTCCACTCTATCTGGCCCCCGAAATAAAAATCAATGGTCAAGCAAAGTTTGTCTCTCTGTGTAAACTAACTGTGCATTAAATATCAGCAAACACAAAAACAAAGACAGAGCTGTGATTCTATGGGGGTGGCATTTTAGTTCAAGTATCCTCTGTCAGTGCTGGGATGACTCCAAGCTTAAGACAACATGTGACCAACACCTGGGACCTAGAGGAGCAAAATTGTCAAAGTAATTAGAAATGTCATCGGGGTTTATACCAGCAGGTCTTCCTATGCACTGCTTCCCTTGTTACCAACCCAGCGTCTCTAATCCTAGGTCCTGCTCTGTCGAAGTAGCCGCCCGAAACGCAACAGCTAGTGCTCACTCCCTGCATGGCCTTCTGTGCTTCATCTGTGAGTTTTCTACACGGCACCCTTATATCTGCTATAGGAAGACGTGAATACTGCTAAATGCTGAAGTTGTGAGGTCAGAAGCCACTTTTAAATGTCTGGAGGAACGAGAAGCAAAAACAACCAGATAAGCAACTTTCTCAAGATCTGTTGAAAAGGTCAAGAAAGAGAGAGACAGATGGCTGGAGACCAGTAGGGGTCAAGATTCCTTTTTGCTTTTAACATGGAAATGAGATTGTTAAATTGTAGATGAAAAGAAAGCAGTTCCAGAGAAGGGGTGAAAATGCACATTGTTCATATGCAAAAGTAAATTTTTGAGAATCCAAACACTTAAAGTAAGTTGTCGATTGACTCATTGATATATTTATTGGCAGAGCTGGTAGTTTCTAAATAATTTATACAAGTGGTTCTACCAAGAATTTTGGTAGAGAATAGCACTAGGGACTGTTCCAGTTGCAGACGAGCCCACACATACTTGGAGAAGGTTTCCCATTTGGTGCTGATACACACCCTTGATTAAGTACTGCTAAGACCCTGTGCTACACAGATGGGGAAGCTTTGACTCTCACAGATGGCTATCAAACATGACCATTTGGGTGTAAAAAGGAAAAAATAAAAATAATAAGAACAACAAAAAAAGCCTTAATTTAGAGAAGTGGAAAATTCAGAAAAAAGCCAGTTGGCCTTTTGATATATTTGCAAATATTAGTCTGCAGTTATTTTTCTCTAAAAGCAAACTCCATGTCTATGATTCATTTTCTCTTGTTCCCTTGGACTTGAATGTAGCTGTCAGTACCTCCTCTGCTGAGGGCTTTGATTTTCAAAGAAAGCACGTAAGACTGAAAACAGATCTTATTTATAAGAAACTTTTGCTGATGGAACTCCTTTGCCTTGCCGAGAAGTTAATAGACTCTACTTCACTAATATCAATTACACATATTCTGTGGCTTACTCTTCTGGCCCGGGTTGAAAAGGTTAGCAGACTACTTACAATATTCTTACTCAGGCCCCAGGAGGTAAGTCCTTCCTGCTCTGTGTGGGCTGTGCATAGGGGTATATATCTACGATATGCATACCCTGTATTTGCATATGTATAAAGCTATTCAACATTAATTTTGCAAGGAGTAAATATGAATGGTAACATCAGGCACAAAGAATGATTTTGTTTTTCAAGATGGAAGTAGAAAAAACAAACTTTTCTATAAGTCTTAAAGAAAAAAATATCTTTTAAAGGTAATATGTTCTAAAATCCAGACTTCTAAGATAACAAACAAGTAACATTATCGTTATCAAATTTATTATTCTATAACTTTTAAAGGAGAAAAATATTATT
This sequence comes from Equus asinus, assembly GCF_041296235.1. Lineage (NCBI taxonomy): Eukaryota > Metazoa > Chordata > Mammalia > Perissodactyla > Equidae > Equus > Equus asinus. The sequence goes on from NC_091796.1 coordinate 9,937,598, forward strand.
CCTAAGATGACCATTGTAAGTTTTATTTCTACTTTTACAAGCAGTAAGTAGATTCTAAACCATGAGCCTTCAAATCTGGGAAGATCACATAGTGATTAAAGGTTACTGCTTCAGTTAACTATAACGGACAGTATGAGTTCATTGCAACATTCCGTATTTCTAATGTTGATTGTCTTTGACTATCTCAAAATATCCTCAAAACTAGATTGCTATATTACTGTTTGTTTTTGTGAGTTAGTAGTGATGATTTTATACAATCAAACAACAGAGACAGGTTGCTGAAATTTTAAAAATGTTATGACTCATAACTCTTATTGCTTATTACATTTGATTACATCTTGTCCTCCCAACTGGATTGTAAATTCCCAGAGAGCCAAGATTATATGTTGTATCCGGTTTCTCTTCTTTCTACTCTGCTGAAAATATACTCTATAGAGTTCACCACTTGTCTCTGTTACCACATCCAATGGTTTTTTACAGATCTTTGATCATTTGTTCCTCCCAGAGACACTAAATGTTGATTACTACTTCGTCTTTTTCAGACTGTTTTAACTTCCTTAATACTATATTATCTTTTTATCTCTTTGAACTCTTCTCTGTCTTCTTAATCAGCGTCTTTTTTTGTTTCCATTCCCTAAATGTGGAAGTTCTACATGGTCTAGTTCTCAAACTCATCACACATCTAAGAAAGGCCTCTCCTGTGCATGCCCCTTTATTGGTGCTGTAGAGAATACAGGATGAATAAGACATGCCCTTGGCTCAAGGAACTTATGGTACAGTGAGAAAGAGTTCATGTTCAATGTACAAAGTCGGATTCAAACATGCTAGTATCAGCTCAAGGTTCTTCCCAAATGGACTCTTTTTTACTTAATTACTCTTGTGTGAAAATGGTTTTGTTTATGCTATTGGCTTTTTACCTGCCTAGATGGATGCTCAGTCTTGTCAATATTTTCAAATACTTTATCTCTGGAGTTCATTTGATGTTCCCAGGTGATCCTAGCAAACAGGTAGTCAGGAAGGTGGAGCGTCTTTGAATTAGGTCCAGATATCAGCATGGGACACGTGATAATGTAATTGGACAAGATGCAGGTGCTCTTAGAGAAGGGACAATACTTGAGAATCAAGACAACCAGTCCATCACTTGGTCACTTAGTACCCATTATTTTAATTTTACAACCAAGTTAAGTTACTCCTACCACAAACTAATAGGAAGATAAATCTTGGCTTTTATGTGACCTTATCCTAAAATAGTCTTGCTAACAAGTACACACATCACCAGCTCCCAAGGGGTCTATGTGTATGTGTGTGTGTCTTTACTAGTTTATACCTTCTTCCAGGAACTAGGAAAGTGTTGACAACAATTCAATCACCTCTACTACTGACCTGGCAGAAATCATCACTCACCTTTGAAAAGCAGTGCTACACCAAGGAATGCCCAAGCATAATTTATTATCCTCACATCTCATAACAAAAGAGTAAAGGAAAAAAGACAGGAAAACTACCATTCTCTTCATTTTCTAGATAGTGAATTATATACGTATTTTTAAAAGAAAAAATTTTCCTTTATCCAATACAACCAACAATTATCTGTGATTAATAGAAGTTCAACATATATCACACCATCCATTGGGTAAGCGATTTGTAAAAACATAAAATATAGAAAATAGTAAAATGACATTGAACATGATTTCTTCTTTCTTTGGTTATTCAGAAGGTATTTTGTGATACACTTCATTAGCCATATAGGGCCTCATTTTCATCATCAAGAACAATGATTTTTATTGGGTCTTTATTGCAGAAGCAAGGTTAATAGATTTTGGCTATTAGACTGACAGATAATCCTACTTTAAATTCTAGCATAATTCTCCTTTTGAGTTGACTGTATGGTTCTTTTAATTCATTATTTTTGTTCATCTCTGCTGAAAGTTCACAAAGAGTGTAAAGAATTTCCAATAAAGAATGCTCCTTCTAAGGGGTCAGTGTTTTCATGGGAATGAAAGTGGCCCACACTAAACAATGTGGCCGACAGGAGTGCAGGCCCCTCTGATGAAGTCAGTGCTGACTTTTACTCCAGGTCTGTGTTGGTTGAAATGTCTCACACAGAGGACCAATTGAGTTAAGTGATACATTCATAAAAGTCCTCTATGCAAGCATCTTCTGGCTAGTGCAGTGCCGGTAGATGTTTAAGCACCACCAGAAGGGAAAAAAGGGCTCTGATTTGTAGGCTTGATGCTTTCTGTGGTGTAAATACTCTCACAATGGCCAATTTCAACTACCAATGGTTTAACAACCAGTTTGCAAAATTCGTGAAAATTTAACAATTGTTTCTCACCAGCCAGTACGAGCCAGTTCCAGCAATCCTCTGAAATTCTTCTCTGTTTAAGTGTAATATAACAAGAAAAAATAAAGAGATTTGACGTGCCGTAATGCCCCCAATTAGCTGGAAATGACTTGAAAATAAGGACTAAATTTTGTACCCAGAAAACCCTAGGCTCACGAAAGGACAAAGATGAAAAAACTATCATACGAATCTCCGAATCTCCTTTGATTCAAAATAGCTTATGTGCTCTGTTTTATTACTTTCATTGAGACTTATAGAGAAAGCATGAGTGCTTGTTGTTTATTAGAGTCTTTTTAAAAAATTATCTAAAGAAACATTCTGTCTGCCTCAAAAGGACTAAATCAACAGAAGTCAAGAAAATAAATATCATTCTTTCTACCTCCTTAACTCTAATGGCTCATAAACTGACAAAAAGATGTTTGCCAATAATTGATTGACCTGAAAATATAAGCACCTCAAAAATCAAGAGGATGATATGACATCATTTGAATTATGACAGTTAAACCCATTTTCTTTTATTTCAGATAATAGAGAAAGCCCACTTTCTATTAGTATGACGTGCTGTCTTGTTTTATTTCTTCCAGGTATAGGGAAAGAATAGTTCCAACAGTTCTACCATTTTTATTTAATAATGTTTTTATTTAACAATATTTTCATTGCACTCATTAAAATTTTAAGACAATGATTTACTCATAATTTCATCATTGTAATTAGGTATTACATATTTCTTTCTTGTCTTTCTAAATGCATGTTTTTATATTGCAATCATTATACTTTTTTCACATTGTTAGTCATATCATTGTTCATAGCTGTATGTTACGTTGAATTTATGTATATCATACTTTTATTACTTATGATTGTTTTAATGTTATAGATATACTATAATGAATATTATCCTAGAAGTGTAGATTTTAAAATAATTTACTTTAATTTTCCAAATGGAATTAGCTATATTGTAGTTTGTCATCATATGATGAAGTTATTCAGTGACATTTCTTTGTCAGTGCTTAGGTAACAAAACAGTTTTACCAAGTGTAAAGTAAGTTTTAAAAATCATATATTTCTGTACATAAGATAACTAAATATTTTTTTCAAGAAGCATTATCTCTTACATAAGCTTCTCCCCCAAAAGCATGATCTTTCTATTATTAATAAAAATTTGTAATCCAACTTGTTAAAATATTAAAATAAAATTTTGAATTAAAATAATACCCAGATGAAATGGAGGTAGAAATGTGACTGGACATTCTTTCATTTTAAATAACATTAATTAAGATAGTAATGTTTACAGAAGTAAATTTATTGGCACTTTACCTTTAATTCTCACAATAATCCTATGAGGTAAGTACTACTATTTCCCCCAATTTGCAGATGAGAGATCAGCAGCAAAGGGCAGCGAATCAACATGCCCAGTGTTAGATCCAGAAACTGATGGAGTAGGGTTTCAGTTGGTTTGTCTCGTACGCGGGTGCTGTTGCCAATCTATCTGCTTTAACTCCACAGCACTATGCTGAAACAATCTCAGGAAACTCACTACCAGACTTCTGCACGAATTTTCAAAAAGCCTTAAAGATCATAAATGTGGATAATGTGCTCATTGGAGATGTTTTTCCTTTCAAAATTTTGGTTTTATGGGTTTGGGGTCATTTTCCTTTTATGTTTTTGGATGTTTAGGAATTCCTGCCGGTGTTATCATAAGCCTCTATTCTACTAGGAGGGAAGTGAAACACTGCCATCAGATGAGTGTTGAGACAGTGTCGGCTCGTGTCCCAGCGGATTGCATCTTGTGAGTACGTTAGCAAGGATCTTTCTGACTGAGGGATTCTAGCTATACCCAGCAAGCATCTCACATCTAAATAATTTACTAGATTTCTCCTCTTCCAAACAGTCCCAGTGTCAGCCTCCAAGGTCATCTATATAAAGGCAGGAAAGAAACAATGCGTCAGTGCCTAAGGATTGAGTTTGAGGAAGCATTGCTTTACTCAAAATCGACATTGGAGAATGGCACAATTGTTGCTTATCATTGCATTCCATCTCATTTATAAACTCCACGAAGAGGGGTGAATTTCCTTAAAAATATAATTCTTACAACTTATAGGGATTTAGATTAATTTCCGTATGGAAACTTTGGACCATAGGTTGATTTATCACTAAGTCTTTGCTAACTGAGTTTATGCCAATACAACTAAAAATGACAACCTTTTATTACTGATAGTCATAGTATATCCAGCCTTCTTAAGACAACCTTCTCTCTGAATCACTTTGAAAATCATAAATGTTTCAGAGCCCAAAGCCTTCTCAGTTTTAATTTCTGCTAGGCCATTGACTGGACTGCCATGTAATTTCCTAACATAACCAGGTTAACAGCACTTATTAGCTCTGTGTTAACATGTACTCCATATGTGTTTCAACTTTAATTATTTAATAAAAATACTCACAGTAAAATGTCCATGCTGGCTAAATAATACATTGCTTATATACTTCCCATAGTTTCTATCTATGAAGAGACATCACAGCTGGAATGCACAGTGATGGGTCAAGAACGCAGGAGTTAAACAGCAGGTTTTAGATCCTAGATCAACAGAAGCCAGACAAGGAAAAGACACTGTTTCTGGAACTTAATGAAAAACTTGTTCATGAATCCTTAAATCAATTAGTATTATGTTTGTCTTTTTGCAGAGAATAAAGATTTTGCATTAATCTAAGGGTAAACCAAAAATGATTCTTCCTGTATCATGATATTTTCTTCTAATATCAAATTACTACAAAGTCAGTGGTTACTGTGGGGCACCTGTTGAGACATTTTTGTCTGTACCGTCCAGACAATATAATGCATATATTTAGTTCTTTCATTTTCTTTATAATATTCCATAGCATACACATGCAGGCATGTTATTTTTTATTGTGTGAAAGTTAAACGTGAGGCACTTTTTGTTGTATTTCACAAGACACATTTGAGTTAATCAGTCTCCTGAAGCATCTTGAAATACAGTAGGTGTAAACTAATTTTAGGTGGTTTATTAATAATGAAGCAATATAAAATATCAGAAATAATAAAAGTTGTATAGAAATCTGGCAAGAGAAAAATTCCTTCCTGCAACTTTAGAAGGAGGAAAAAGAACAAATCAAAGTTAAAAATAAATCAAACATAAGGAACAAGGTGAAAATTTAAACAACCAGGTAGATTCATCACTTAATCACTTATAATAGTCTTGAAATATAATATTATTCCCAAGTTACTTCATTTTATGTTGTTGGTTTTTTTGTGTTTTGTTTTTTTTTTTTTTGTCATGAAGATTAGCCCTGAGCTAACATCAATGCTCATCTTCCTCTATTTTGTATAGTGGATGCTGCCATAGCATGGCTTGATGAGCAGTGTGTAGGTCCACACCCGAGATCCAAACCCACGAACCCTGGGCTGCTGAAGCGGAGCATGCGAACATAACGACCATGTCACTGGGCCGGCCTCCATTTTATGTTTTTAAAAATGTATATTTATTAAAATCTAACTTCCTTCCATATTATTCTACTGAGTCCCTTCGGTATCAAGGAGGGATGGACAACACATAGAGCATGAGAATATGATTGCCTGCACTGTCCCTGGTGTTGTGTTTACAACTGAGCTATTTGTTCACGTATCTGAATCTCTTTTTTCCAGAACTGTGTAGGCTCCTCCTATAAGGCGAAGAAAACGATTTATTTAGCTTAACGTCTATTAAAAGTCTTGGCTAACATATAGCAGTTCTTGAGTAAATACTTCGGTAATGAATGTTCATGTCAATAAAAACTTCCTGAAAAATTGCAGTATTAGAAAAAGTAGAAGAAGTATAATAAGACATTTTCTAAAATGTGGGCAGGTTTTCCTCGATCAGTAATTTTGATGCTGAACAACCTCCCAAGAGATGGTTGTCCTTTAGACATAAATGCCTTTAGAATCCTTTAGAATTCCTTTAGGATCTAAACCCTTCTTGGATAGAGAGAATCTCTAAGTCTTTGGAAAACTAAGCTATTCCTTCCAGCGTTAGGTGCTAAAAATATTCCACTTACCTGAGCTGCTGATTTTAATGTACATAGTTCAATTATATCTTACTGTACCACTTGTTAATGTTCATATCTGTGAGAGTGGTATCCTGTATGTGTGTATTTGGTAGTTATTGTAAATGAATTACCTCAAATTCTATTTGAACCTAGGTGGGAGTAATTTCTGATAAATAAATATTTGTGATAAAATACATTGAAAAATTTTTATAAGAATCCATCTTTGCCATCAGTTTAATGGCAACTAGTATTATATTATTGTAACGACAAAAAGATTCTTCTAGATTTAGGGGGAATTAGTGCCAAAAAGCACTAAGTATCAAAATATGTGTTGGTCTGTGGCAAAGACTGCCAGAGCTGTCAGTTTCTTTTTCTATATATTGCAGTGTGCCTTCATTTATGTATAGAGAAATGCGTAGGATACAGACCTTACTTCCTCTGTCTGTACAAGTCAATGTAACTCTTGAGCTTTGGGATGGGAATAAATAGGGCAAATTTTATATCTGATGGAAAGTTCAGTTGCCAAAATGATTTTCTGCATAGTCTCTGATTTTGTATTGTGTTACCTCTATGGGCTTAATTACTGGATTTTTCTTTGTGTGGGATGGGAATACAGATGAAGAGTTTAAACAAGAAAAGCTATAACCTATGTTATTCTTTCAAGTTCAAGATTTCAAAGATCCTTGAGAGAAGTGAAACTTCCCTAGTGATTCGAGATAAGAAAATTTTTGCTCTCATTTAGACCTACCACCACACATTACCTCTCATCCTTTATTTCTTTGCTAGTCTAATACAAAGCCATTTCTCTTGGATGAAATACTTTGATTTTTAATGAGAGAAATATTTTTAACATTCTTTTGCTCACTCTCCCAAATGGAAACTGAACCCATCATGAGAATTAATTTCTCTTGCCCATTAATAATCCACATAGCTCTTTTTCTTCCTTTTATAGAATCAACTGTTTGCTTGGTTGAACTTAGAGGGAGAATTTCAAATAGCCAGTTTCAAAAAAGTAATGTATTTTGTACTAAATAAGCCCAATTGGGGCAAGACGTTCTGTTTCAGTGCAGTCCAACAAGTATCCGGTCAAAAAGTTATCTTTACCATAATAACCCCAGGTAATCCACACATTCGTCTATTATAGGTCTTTAGTTCAGAGTGAATTCCTTTAAAACAAAAAGCTCTACTTTTTCTCACAGAATATGAGACCTATTTAAGGCAAATTGTATGGTTGTTAATTTTCATGATTAATATTTTATCAATAACTATGCCTCAGTTTCCTCATGTGTAAAAGAAGTGAGTTACTCTCATTGAATGATCATTAAGTTTTTTTACAGATATAATCTAAAATTATTCCATTCTACATACTGTGTGGGTGGTTAAAAACCACTCAGGCTAATACAAGGTGCTTCTTAAGAAATTAAAAAAACAAGGTTTAAGATATTTAAAAATCTAAGTGCTTAGAAATAAACTCAGTGGAAAAGCTTAGAGAAAACGAAGTGTGAATGTGGGAGGAGAGGAGGACAAGGAAGAGGCGCGCTGTGTGGGCTTCCTCAAACTGTGCCTCACCCCCACCTCCCCTGTTCAGCGCTGCCCTTTGCTAAATCCGCGGGAAGCTGACGAAAACACAGCCCTCCGCATGGATGACTCTGCTGGGGTAAGCTGTGATTACTCGATATGTCGATGATCCTCCACACCAGAGGACAATCAACCTCCCTTTTCTAGCTTTGTCTTCCACAACCTCAGATACTCAGTGCTCTGGCAGAACCAGGCAACTTCCCGTTCTAATTATATGCCCCACACAGCTCAGCTTACCTCGTGCTGTTCCGTTTGTCTGACATCTGCACTTGCTCTGTCCCAGCCTTTCAGATTTCTAGGCATCACTCCGGGCCCGGCTAAAATGCCGTCTCCGTGAAGCCCATCATTTCTCTCTCAAGACCATTTGATAGGGCTTTATTTCATAGTGATTTGTGCCCTCTTTTTATTCCTTTCCTTAAAATTAAGTTTTTATTTCACAGGGACTATAATAGTGATTATACATTTATATATAATTATATATATTTATATATAATAAATATATATTATGTAATATTATTATTTTTTTCTCTCTCCTCCCTTGCCTTAGCCCCTAATGCAAAGCACATAGCAGGTAGATTTAAGATTTGTCCAGATAATGTATGTCCCTTAAATTCATCTGTTCTATGATGACTTGTTTTGAATTTTGTCGGTGTGAGAGAGATGACAGCAGGGCAGATAGCATCCAACAGACAGTGATGGAGTGAATCGCTTATATTTAACCGTGTTCTAGAACTAACCATATTTTCTCTAGGTAGAACATACGTCTGCCAGTTAGTATTATATCTTACAGATATTTTTATATAGACAATGATTTTTACTTCTTTCTAAATTTTATAGTATGGCTCACAACGTTATTTAAATATTCTGCTATTTGTAGATGTGACCGAAAATTTTTGATATTATACACCGTGTAATGTGAACATTTTTGTAGAAACAAATTCCAAAAATGGATGCAGTAGATCAAAAGTTAAGCATGTTTTTATCAACAGATCTTTTCAAATTGTCCTTCAGAACTCTTAACACTGGTGGGCGAAAATTCCCGTTTCCCACACTGTGGCCGATACTAGCTATATCCGCTTTTACATTTTTTGCAATCTAAACAAGACAGACTATCATGTTGTTTCAAGGTACAGTTGTCTGATTACTCAGGACAATTTTTATTTCTTTTTCTGAGTCATTCTTGTTATGAATCTTCTATTGTAATGCTTGTCTTCTTTCTTGTTGATTTTAAAGATTTTTCATCTACTATGGATATCAATTTTATATGTTACACGTTTCTCCTCATTTTTCTCTTTAACTTTGTAATTTCTTGTGTAACATGGCAGCTTCGTATTATTATGTATTCATATTTGTCAATATTTTGTTTCTGTTTCAATATTTTAATTTTCCATAAAGTAAGAGATTAGATCAATATCATTCTATGTTTTTATCTAGTTATTTTAGAGTCTAAAAATATTTGGCTCGTTATTCTGCCTAGAATAAACCTTTGCATAAAAGGTGAATTTATGTTCTAAATTGCACAAGTGTATGTACATATATAAATATACATTATATATACATAGATAAAATCTCTAACTGTCTCAATCCCATTATTGCAGTCTACTTATTTGAAATACGTTTATCTACAACAAAACTCCATATACCCTTGGGTCTGTTTCTCTACTTTCAATTCTGTTACATTGATAGATTTTTCTATTCTTATACCAATATCACACTTTAACTTTTTTTCAATAACTTTTGAGTAAATTTTAACAAATGCTAGGACAAATCATTCCTCATAGTTCTTACAAAATAAAATCGATCGTTTCCATTGATTTTTTTCAAGTGATTTGGGATCCTCTTGTTAAGTTCTGTTTTAAAAATTCTATGGAGGTTTTCATTGAATAAATACATTCAGAGAGACTGAAATATTCATCAAGTTGAGTCTTTTCACCACAAACGTAATATGTCTTTCCTTGTATTCAAGTGATTTTACATTTTCCAATGGAGTTTCATAATTTTCCTCATCCAGGTCTTAGATGTTTCTGGTTTTGTTCATTCGAATCTATGTACAATTTAATTTATTTACTGTTGTAAACTGAGGTTATCTTTTTTATTGTTTTTCAATTAAATATTGCTGTTTTATAGGATGATTATTGATTTTTGCCTGTTGATTTGGTATCTACATAGTGACATCACTGAATGCTCCTACTTGTTATAATTACCTTAGTTGATTCTTTTGGATTTGTTGGTGGGCAATTAAAAATTTTACTAATAATTCCAGTTTGTATTAATTTTTCCAATAATTTAAATTTAACTTTCTGATATTCTTATTGCATTTGCTGGAATTCTAGGGAAATGCAAGATAATGATGGTAATAACATGCATCCTTAATTTTTTCCTTAACTTTAATGAAATTCTTCTAATTTCACCCAGTAGTTACATTGTTGTAATTGGGTTTCAATATATGACCTTTATCAAATTAAGGGCATACTTTTGCTTTGGGTTGGGAATGTTTGTTGAATTTTACCAAATGCTCTCTTGTCATTTAAGGAGAATATCATATGTTTTACTGCTAAAATTGGCAAATACACTAATTTGCAGAAATAAGTTTTTTAAACTTTTGGAGCATCTTTGCATTTTTGCTTAATCTATTCAATCTTGATGTATTTTTCTTTTAATGTCTTGCTGGATTTGATGTGTTACTAGGATTTTTTGCATCTGTATTCATAGATGAGACTTATCTGGGGTAATTTGTCTGTGTTTATGTATGCTATTATTGCCTGGTTTTCTGACAGAGTTTGATGAATCTTATAGAATAAAATGGAAGGTTTTCATCACTCTATAGGTTCTGATTTGCTTGTTTCTAGCCTGGCCAAAGATTATTTGCTTTGGTATAATAAAGTCTCTAATGGGTGCATTAATGTGTATTGCTATGTCACCATATACTGCTATCATTTCCTTAGCTGCATATGATTATAGCCAATGTTGACTCATAGGACTGTACTTCTGTCCCAATATTAGCATATAATTCACTTACTTTTTAATAATTCAACACAGATCAAATCCTAGATTACTTGTTTACAAATAGAAAGCAATAAGATTAACATTTTGTCAGAATGTGCTTATTTAGTTGTTGCATACATTGTATTTGTGATATTTAGAAGAACATTATTATGTAACGCAGCAAAATATGTTTAATTTCATATTCCATGCATTATTATGCTTTATGGTGCCAAGCCTTTCTTTTCTTTTTTAAAATTTAATTAATTTTTACTGAGGTAACATGGTTTATAACATTATATAAATTTCACATGTACAGCATATTTCACTTTCTATGTAGACTACATCATGTTCACCACCCCAAGTCTAATTGCCATCCCTCACCACACAGATGTGCCCTTTTACCCCTTCACCCTCCCTGACTCCCCTTCCCCTTTGGTAACCACCAATCTATTCTCTGTATCTATGTGTTTATTGGTGGTGGTTGTTATATTTATATTCTATGCATGAGTGAAGTCATACTGTATTTGGCTTTCTCCATCTGACTTATTTCACTTAGCTTAATACCCTCAAGGCACATCTATGTTGTGACAAATGGCAAGATCTAATCTTTTTTAATGTCTGAGTGGTATTCCATTGTATGGAATCTTCTTTATCCATTCATCTGTTGATGGACACTTAGGTTGTTTCCAAGTCTTGGCTATTGTGAATAATGGTGAAATGAAAATAGGAATCCATATATATTTTAAAGTTAGTGTTTTCATTTTCTTTGGATAAATACTCAGATGTGAAATAGTTGGATCATATGGTAGTTCTATTTTTAATTTTTTGAGGAATCTCCATACTGTTTTCCATAGTGGCTGCATCAGTTTGCATTCCTATCAGCTTTGTATGAGGATTCCTTTTTCTCCACATCCTCTCCAAAACTTGTTATTGTTGTCTTTTGTTTTTTCTTTTTTGGTGAGGAAGATTATCACTGAGCTAACAATCTTCCTCTGTTTTGTGTGTGGGATGCCACCACAGCACAGCTTGATGTAGGTCCACACTGGGGATCCGAACCTGCAAACCCTGGCCCCTGAAGCAGAGTGCACAAGGTTAACCACTATGCCATTGGGCCAGCCCTCTCTTGTTTTTTTAATGATAGCCATTGTGATGGGTGTGAGATGATATCTCATTGTAGTTTTGATTTGCATTTCCCTAAGAATTAGTGATGTTGAACATCTTTTCATGTGCCTGTTGACCATCTGTAGATCATCTTTGGAAAAATGTCTGTTCAGATTCTCTGCCCTTTTTTTAGTTGGGTTTTTTCTTGTTATTGTTGTTGAATTGTGTGAGTTCTTTATATATTTTGGACATTAACCCCTTATCAGATATATGATTTACAAATATCTTCTCCCAATTCTTAGGTTGCCTTTTTATTTTGTTAATGGTTTCCTTTGCTGTGCTAAAGCTTTTTAGTTTGATGCAGTTTCATTTGTTTATTTTTCTTTTGTTTCCCTTGCCTGAAGAGACATGATAGTCATAAACATACTGTTAAGACTCATGTCAAAGAGTGTACTGCCTACGTTTTCTTCTAGGAGTTTTATGGTTCTGGGTCTTACATTCAAATCTTTAATCCACTTTGAGTTAATTTTTGTGTATGGTGTAAGATAATGGTTTACTTTCATTTTTTTGCATGTGGCTGTCCAGTTTCCCCACTACCATTTATTGAAGAAATTTTCCTTTCTCCAGACTATGTTCCTGGCTGCTTTGTAAAAAGTTAGCTGTCCCTAGATGTGTGGGTTTATTTCTGGTCTCGCAGTTCTATTCCATTCATCTGTTTGTCTGTTCTTCTGCCAGTACCATGATTTTTTGATTACTATAGCATTGTAGTATATTTCGAAATCAGCGAGTGTGATTCTTCTCGGTTTGTTCTTTTTTTCTCAGGATTATATTGGCTATTCAGGGTCATTTTTGTTCCCTATAAACTTTAGGATTCTTTGTTTTGTTTCCATGAAAAATGTCATTGGGACTTTGATAGGGATTGCACTGAATCGGTATACTGCTTTAGGAAGTATGGACATTTTAACTATGTTAATTCTCCCAATTCATGATCACAAATATCTTTCCACTTTGTTGTGTCTTCTTCGACTTCTTTCAACAATGTTTTATAGTTTTTAGTGTACAGGTCTTTTACTTCCTTGGTTAAATTTATTCCTAGGTATTTTATTCTTTTTGTTGTGATCGTGAAAGGCATTGTATTCTTGATTTCTCTTTCTGCTTTTTTGTTGTTAGTGTATAGAAATGAAAATGATTTTTGTATGTTGATTTTTTACCCTGAAAGGTTACTGTATTCGTTTATATTTTGAATAGTTTTTTTGTGGATTCTTTAGGGTTTTCTATATGTAAAATCATGTCATCTGTAAGTAGTGACGGTTTCACATCTTCCTTTCTAGTTTGGATCCCATTGATTTCTTTTTCTTGCCTCATTGCTCTGGCTAGGTCTTCCAATACTATGTAAATAAGAGTGACAAAAGTGGGCATCTTGTCTTGTTCCTGTTTTTATGGGGATAGCTGTCCATTTTTCACCATGATGTTAGCTGTGGGTTTGTCACATATGGCCTCCATGTATTGAGGTACTTTACTTCTATACCCATTTTATTCAGAGTTTTTATCATAAATGGGTGCAGTATCTTATCAAATGCTTTCTCTCATTTATTGAGGTGATCATGTGATTCTTTTTCTTGTTTTGGTGAAGAATATTCGCCCTGAGCTAACATCCGTTGCCAATCTTGCTGTTTCTGCTTGAGGAAGATTAGCCCTGAGCTAACATCTGCATCAACCTTCCTCTACTTGTTTTATATGTGGGATGCCTCCACAGCGTGGCTGATGAGTGGAGTAGGTCCACACCTGGGATCCTGGGCTGCTGAAGTGGAGCATGTGGAACTTCAACCACTTGGCCACAGGGCTGACCCTAATCATGTGATTTTTATTCTTCATTTTGTTAATGTGGTGCAGCATGTTGCTTGATTTGCTGATGTTGAACCATGGTTGTATGCCTGGAATAAGTCCCACTTTATCATAATGTATGATTATTTCGATGTATTGTTTTATTTGATTTGCTAATATTTTGTTGAGGTTTTCACATCTATATTCATCAGTGATATTGATCTGTAATTTTCATTTTTTGTGTTCTTTTTTTATGTTGCCTTTCTTTTTTTTGTATCAGTGTAACTTTGGCCTCATAGAGTGAGTTAGGAAGTATCCCCTCCTCTTAAATTTTTGCAACAAGTTTGAGAAGGATAGGTATTAAATCTTCTTTGAGTATTTTGTGGGATTCACCTGATAAGCCATCTGGTCTTTTCTTTTTTGGAAGGCTTTTGGTTACTGTTTTAATCTACTTACTAGTGATCAGTCGATTCAGATTCTATATTTCTTCTTGATTCAGTTTTGGAAGATAGTATGATTCTAGTAATTCATCCATTTCTTCTGGATTATCTAATTTGTTGACTTTTTGCTTTCTGTAATCTTCTGCTATAATCCTTTGTATTTCTGTGGTATCCATTGTAATTCCTCCTCTTTGATTTATGATTTTATTTTTTGAGATTTCTTTTTTCTTGGTGATTCTAGCTAAAGGTTTGTTAATTTTGTTTATCTTTGCAAAGAACAAGCTCTTAGTTTCATTGATCTTTTCTATTGTTTTTTCAGTCTGCATTTATTTCCACTCTGATTTTTATTATTTCCTTCCTTCTACTGATTTTGGACTTCATTTGAATGCTCTTCTTTTTCTCAGTCCTTTAGATGTAATGTTAGACTGTTTATGTGAAATTTTTCTTGTTGCTTGGGGTATATCTGTATTGCTATAAACTTGTCTCTTAGTACCACCTTTGCTGTATCCCATAGATTTTGGTATGTTGTATTTTCATTTTCATTTGTCTCCAGGTATTTTTTTTTAAATTTCTCCTTTGATTTCTTCATTGACCCAATATTTGTTCAGTAGCATTTTGCTTAATATCCACATATTTGTAATTTTTCCAGTTTTTTTCTTATGGTTGATTTCTAGTTTCATACTGTTGTGGTCAGAAAAGATGCTTGACATTATTTTAATCTTCTTAAATTTATTGAGACTTGTTTTGCAGCCTAATATGTGACCTAACCTGGAGAATATTCCATGTGCATTCAAAAATAATATATATTCTGTAGTTTTTGGGTGGAATGTTCTATTTATAAGTCTATCCAGTCTAATGTATCATTTAACACCAATGTTTCCTTATTGATCTTCTGTTGGTTGATCTATGCATTTATGTAAGTAGAGTGTTAAAGTTCTCTACTATTATTGTATTACAGTCAATTTCTCCTTTTATAGCTGTTAATATTTGCTGTATGTATTTGTGTGCTCCAATGTTAGACACATAGATATTTACAAGTCTTATATCCTCTTGTTGGATTGTTCCCTTTATCATCATGTAATGCTCATCTTTGTCTCTTGTTATAGTTTTTGTTTTTAAAGTCTAATTTGTCTGACATAAGTATCATTACCCCAGCTTTCTTTTTATTTCTGTTTGAATGGAATATCTTTTTCTGTCCCTATGCTTTTAGTTTGTAAGTGATTTTAGGTCTGAAGTCTATCTCTTGTATGCAGCAAATATATTTATCTTGTTTTATTATTCCTTCAGCCACCCTAAGTCTTTTGATTGCAGCATTGAGTCCATTTATATTTAAAGTAACTACTGACATATATGTACTTATTGTCACTGGTGACAATTCTTTCTGTCTCCCTTTTTATTTGTTGTTTTTCTCTTTAAAACCAAACAGGGGTGATGATATATCTAAAGATTTAGCAGTGCTTCTCCAACTTGACTCTAAATTGAGACTATCTCCCTGATGTCTCTAACTGAGTTTCTCAAACTGAGCTTTTTGTTTTCCAGTGTTTTAGGGGTAGGTTTCCTTAGAATAATTTATCCATGTATTAAGACTACTGCCACAATGTGATGGCTATCCTGGTTGATTTTTGCTACATTTTCACTTTCCTTATGGTTTTTCCTCCCCATTATGAATTAGACTTTCAAGTAGACAGCTTACCATCAAAGGAGAATCATTCTAAATTGGGTTGAATATTTAAGATATGGAACCACAAGTAGTATTGATTTTTGTATTAATTTTAAATGTAGCTTTCATATCCATTTACTTTGAATAAAGCAAACAATATTAATTCCTTGAAAGTTTATAATATATTGAACACAGAAGTTCTTTTTTCTACATGTACAAAAATTATACAGTTGTGCTTCTCCATAAGTTAAAAGTTTTACCTTTCTCATTTTCAAAGCTTTGCATTAATCCTCTCTTTGATTTTTGACTTGGGATTTTGGAGAAGGAAAAAAAAAAACTCTGCACTTTTGGGATTTGTGCAAAAATAAGATAAGAAATAGTCTTACATTAGCAGCTTAGATAAATCCAAATATCAATGCTGAGTAGAAAGATTTGATTTATTTTAAGCAAAAAAGGAGATATAAAGCCACAATTGAAAACCTGAGAATACAAATATTATAGATACTATACATGCAAAGTGAGAAAAAAATCCCCAAATATTTTAGGGCAATACTTGAAAAACACTACACATTTTGGGAAAATATTGGTAGAATGAAATAATATAAATCTTTGCTTTATATACCACTTAAAATGAGATTACTAGGTTGTTAAAGGCAAATGTACATTCTTTTTGTCTTTCTGAAATAATTTTTCATGATTATGAAAAGAAAATTTGACATGACCAATGTTATTTATTGACTTATTCCTTAAAGTACTCAATTCAGTTTTCCTCTTTCAAACCATAAAACTATAGATCTATAAAGAAACTTAGAGATCAATTAATAAAGCTCTCTAATATTTCAGAGAAACTTGAGTCAATATCAAAAGCCACATAGCTAGAGAATTGCAGAACCAGAATCTTAAGAGATTTGGAGACTCTAGATTAGTCTTTTCTTTTTTTTAATGTTTTACATTTATGCATCGTAGCCTAGCATCCACAGAATCAGTCAATACATGCAGTAGCGTTAAGTACATTCCTGCCAAAAATTTGTTAGTGTTACCATTACCGCTTTTTATTTGTAAACAGCTATTCATCCTTTTTCCTTGTCGGACTCTATTCACTAATTACCTTCTTTCCATGAGTAAATATCAATTACAACTTGTAATGAAAAACCACATATATGGAGATAATCATTTCCATATTCAAATAGATAAATGAAGTCTACGTAAATGCATTAAATAATTTATTTAAAATATTATTCAAATTGTGGGATACTTACAAAAGTGATTTATATGTGTGTTCCTTTATCTCAAATATACTACCTTCCCCCACTCTTCACCCAAGTCCTTGTCTTGGGCTCTGCTTTTAGTGGGACCCAAACTAAGAGATAGAAACATAAAAAAGATATATATAGAGATGGATTCAGCCTTCAAAGATGTATTTATGTGTATACATATGAATATGTTTTATAAAATGTATTTATGTACATAATATATATGTATATAAGAAGACACAAAAGATGTGACTGTGACATCACTAACCCTTCCATTGATCTCTAGGTTTGGTCAAGTTTAGCTATCAAGTTCTTCCTCAATTGCAGTGATTATCATGAAGTAGCTCGTCAAAACATAGTTCCCTTTTCTTCCTGTCTCTACAAATTGCACTCCTATATATAAAGTCCCATCATGTGAATGTGTATTCATATTTGAAAACCACATATAAAATCCAATCTGATGCTGATTTCTTACTAGAAATCATGTAATTTTTTGGCCAAGTATGAAAGAAACATTCTGTAATTCTTTTTTTATGCTTCCAATTCTTTCTCGCATCTTTTTTTATCTTACATACACGTATAAGGAATTTTTCACACAAGTTACAAGGCATTCTCACACTTTTGGAAAGATAATATTTTTAAATGTTAAAAGATATGCTTTTCTTTCTGGGACTCCTGGAATTCCTCCACCTGTTCCATATGTCCTCATGGTTGGAATTCCTCAGTTACAAGTCACTCACTGCAATATCAGAAAAAAACAGTGACTATGAACTCTGAAGCATCAAGTTAGCAGGTTGCAGATCTAAGTGTAGGAGAGAGGGCTGGAGTGCTCACCACATTGAGAGACCAGCTAAGACAACACCATTGGAGGGCAAGAAGGGCAAGCCAAAGCTTAGAAACCACGAGCCTCTGGCAGAAGCAGCACCATCTTTCCTCACATGGGGAGTTTGTGATGTTGATTAATGAGCTGTCCATCTTGTTTGCTCCCCCGTGAGGATCACTAAACCATAGTAATCTCATATCGGTATCATTCCTTCGGTGTGAAATGATGTTTGTCTGTGTCCTGAAATTCGGCACAGGCATTTGTGGGGCCCAGCCTGTGCAGGCAGCCCCTCAGCCACAAGTTCAGGACACATACAAGACTCCAGAACAGGAGATGGGCACTCTGGACAATTTGAGGCATGTGCGGGACAGGGAGAGAAAGCCCTGCACTCACAAACGTGGGATTCAATGGATGTAATTCATGACTTTCAGGTTGTTATCTGTAAATGATGCTCCTTTGGGGAAAAAGTTATTGATTATAGGAGGGTTCCTCTTTTGATTATTGGTAATTAAATTTTTCTACAATGGATATGTATTGATTTTGCACCTAGAAAAATTATACCTAAACATTTAAACCTCCTGTATGTCACCAACAAAATCACTAACTGTAAGTGCAAGGTTTTACTTTTTAATGTTTTTATTTTCAAAGTTGGGTCTCTATAGACATACAAAGATTTATGTAAATATGCACAACTCTGACAGCCTTCCAAAACTCAATCTATTTTACATTATTATTAACAGCTGATGTTTTATGAAGTATTTTCACAAAGTAAAAGAAATGTGAAACATGAATACAATTATTGCTTTCTGGAATTTATAAAAGGTCTGAAAACTTGCCTCAAATTTGCTTCTAATTTGCTATATAATGGACAAATAACTCTTTGTACCCTTGTTTCTCTAACAAGGCTATACTGGCTTCAGCCATTTATTTCAAATTCATATTTGTAGAGTGGAAAACTGTTAAACATATTAATTTGAAAGAGAATGGCATAGAAATTAAAATTCTGTTTACTTTAAATCCACTGTCGTATTATCATGTGAAAATTTTGAACTTGAAAAATCATAGTAATATTCTAAGTAAGTGGGAAGCACTTATTTCCTTAGGACACAAAGTGTGTTGGAAGAAAATGTAGTCCATGTGGGGAATGTAGAGCCATTTGCCAGTGGAGCTGGCCAGGAGACCAGATGCTGCCACTGGGCGAGCCACCTTCAGTGACTTGGCATCTGGACATGCTCGATTTGATGAGGTGCATCATTTGATCATATTGCGTTTAGCCATTTTCTTGGCTACCTAGCCTGCGATAAGCACAATCCAGCAGTTATGGAGGACCGTGTGAATACTGCTCTAAGTAAATCCAGCATTGCGATAGAGAAACGGAAGGCATCTAATGTCTTATTTTGATTGTGCATATGACACAGGAAAATCCCTGAATTATAAGGCTGATCAGTATTTTTTCCATGTATTTACATCCTTTATAGCTGCATGTGTGCACCTTTAACTGAAATATCCCTGTTACTATGTTTGCAAATGTATAAAATGATAGGGAGCATAAAAGTTAAAAAGACCAGTGGGGTTAAGTATAATAATTAAAAAGCTGTATGGAACTGAGTATTTTGGTGACATTTTCTATAAGTAAAGAGCTCTTGAGGTGAATAAGACATGGTGAGGTATTTCTTTGAATACATTTGCCAGCATTTGGTCAATTTAATAGTCAATTCTTGTATTTTTATGGCAATTTATGTTTCATAATGTCATATAACTTGTTGGAAAAAATTTTGTGTCTTACATTATATACCTAATTAATCTTAAATACATTTTAATACTTCATTCCAGTTCTAAAAATGTTTATGAGTTTAATGTGATTGAAATAGATGTGCCGGCCATGTGAGTACTCGCCCCACCTAGTGGCTCTTTCATACTATTCCATCCTGAGCACAATTTGAGGTGCTAGCAGGTAGAGCAGGTATTCTCACTTCTTACTCATGTTAGAATCACCTGGGGAGTTTTTAACATCGCTGACATTTTAGCTCCAGACCAGAGCAAGTAGGTCAAAATATCTGCAGGTGTGGGTCAGGTGCTGGCTTGTTCAATCCCCGTTTGTTCTAATGTGCAGCCTGTGTTCACACCAAATATAGAAAAGGTGTGGTTTGTTCATCTAAGCATTTTTTTAATAACAAAGAGAAATTAGAAATAGCTTAAATGTTTAATAAAATAGATGCTGGTTAAATAAGATAAACATATGAAAGAATGCCGTGCAGGTATTCATATTCCTGAGGCAGGCCTAAGGCTTTAAGGTATTGCTCCCTGTAGTAGTGTCTGATAGCCAGTGTAACAAATTGACCCAAACTTGGTAGCTTAAAACAACAGAGATGTATTGGAACTCCAGTTCCAATGTATAATGAATGCACAGTTCTGGAGGCCTGACATTTGAAATCAGAGTGTTGGCAGGGCCTCCTCCTTCTGGAGGCTCTGGGGAGAATCCAGGGGAAAATTCTTTCCTTGCCTCTTGCAGCTTCTGGTCACTATTGACGTTCCTTGGCATTCCTTGGCTTGTGGCCCCATCACTCCAACGTCTGCCTCCATCTTCACTTTGCTTTCTCCTCTGCCTTGCTCTTAAAGGGCACATCTGATAGCACTTGGGGCCAATTTACATCATCCAGGATAATCTCCTCAAGATCCTTAATTTACCACATGCACAGAAATTTTACCCTATATGAGAACATTCACAGATTCCAGGCATTAGGACCTGACATTTTTCAGGGGCGCCATTCACCCCACTACACTCCTAATATATTTTGTATGTGTGTGTGTGTGTGTGTGTGTGTGTGTGAAGATTGGCCCTGAGCTAACATCTGTTTCCAATCTTCCTCTTTTTTGCTTGAGGAAGATTGTCCCTGAGCTAACATCTGTGCTAATCTTCTTTATTTTACATGGGATGCCACCACAGCATGGCTTGACCAGTGGTGTTAGGTCTGCACCCAGGATCCAAACCTGTGAACCCCGGGCCCCCAAAGCAGAGTGCACAAACTCAACCATTATGCGACCAAGCTGGCCACCCCATATACTTTTTAGCAGGTTCAGCATAATCTCTAAATTTGTTGAAATATATGCAATTGAAAGGGAATATATAAAAATGTTAAAAGTGATTTTCCAGAAAGTTAGATTGCATGACATTTTTCTTTACTTTTTATCCACATTCCATCTTTTAAAAAATGTCTGTAATAAATACATTACATACATATGCAACATGTACATGGGTATATATCACAGTTGCCTCTGTGGGTAACAAAAACTGACACTTCTTACAGCATTATTTAGCTAACGTCAACTGAATGCATATATTTATTCATATATTTATAGGGCATTTTAGAGAGATGCAACATTAAAAAAATACTTGCTTTCTGGGTGCTAGCAGGATACCTAGGGAGATAGAGAATAAACAGACAAGATAATGTAAGATAAAACAATCAGAAACTATGACCAAATAAAGCAGTGCACCCAGATAATTTTATAGGTGAGTTCTACTACAGTTTCAAAGAAGAGATATGCTATTTCCATGTTCTTTAAATTGTTTTAGAGACGAAAAAGTGTATGAGAACGAATCTTTCTTTCTACTAGACCAGATTATCAAAACTGGATATACTTGGCACAAACAGCCCAATCATACACAAAAACAAAGCAGATAGCATGTATGGATCAATTTCATATATTAATGTGGCTGTAAAACACTAGAAAATTAAATCCAATTCTTTTAAAAGGTAATATGACATGCACAGAAACTATTTTTCCACTAATTGTAGAATGTTTTACATTAGGCAACATTAGTATTTTAAATAATTTACAGCTTTTAGAGATTAATGAGTAAACACCTTGATAGATTTCTGATAATCATTTGATAAAATTCAACACTCAATTCAGGTTTTGAAAGTAATAATGGAAGAATAGAAAGTTCTACATAAAACAACTTAAATGTTGAAACAGAAGAATCCCTATTAATGTTAGAAACTTGATAAGGATGCCCACCAAACCAAAAATTACTCAAAATTGTCCTGGAGTCTACCCAATGTAGTGAATCCAGGAAAACAGATTAGGAATATGAGGATGAAAATCAAGATCTAGAATGATATGATATAAGAATCTGATGAATAAATTCTCAGAATGACAGAACTGAAGCAAGTCTAGAAAACAATCAGGCCAAAAAAAGGCAACTCACCCTCTTGTGGAGCTTTCCTCGGAAACTCAAGAATTCTTTACTCTTCAGTGCACATTTCTGCTGTAGATTTTTCCCCAATATAATGCACCTGACAATGTTATCATAATTTTTATTTTTAACTTTTTAAGTTCAAACATCACAGAAATTGAGAGAATGGAATTTTGAAACCCTATGTAGCCACTGCATAGCTTCCCAGCTTCAACAGTCATCAGAATTCTGGCTTCATCTAAAGCCCCTACATTTATTTATTTATTTATTTTTATTTTTATTTTTGAGGAAGATTAGCCCTGAGCTAACCTCTGTGCCCATCTTCCTCCACTTTATGTGAGATGCCACCACAGCATGGCCTGATAGGCAGTGCATAGATCTGTGCTTGGGATCCGAACTGGTGAAAACTGAGCCGCTGAAGCTGAGTGCACGAACTTAACCACTACACACCAGGCTGGCCCCCCCTACATTTATTTTTGACCAGAATATTTTAAAGCAAATTCCTAACATCATACTATTTCACCAATCAAATACTTGAGGGTGTATCTCTAACATATAGGAACCGAAAAAATAAGAAGATAATCATAACACCCAAAAACCAAATATTAATTCCTAATATTATATAATACATAGTCTGTGTTCAATATTTCCTCATTCCTCAGAATGGTTTTCCTCATTGGTTTATTCAGATCAATAGTATATTTGGGGCTTTCAAAAAATGTAAGTTTCCATGTAGCCTGTGGGCCATCCTGTCTAGAAGTCACTTCCTAGGAAGCAGGGTTGGGGCCAGCCTGTGTTCTGTGCCAGGATCCACAGCTTGTGAGCAGAGAGTAGAGGTGGAAGCATGTTGACCACGGGATAGTGATGTGGTCCCCAAATTCCTGCTGGAAGGAGGACACGCAGAAGTGCTGGCACTGCTCAGCTGGAAGAAAACAAAGGCAAGATTTGGGCTCCAGCACACTGCTTCTGTGATGTCAACTGATCTTGGGAGTGCTAATTCTCCAACAGTCCCCATGATGACTATACCAGTTCCGTATTTATTGAGCATCTTGCAGGTGTGAGACGTTTGAGCTGTGGCTGAGTGCAACAGAACTGGTAGCTACTGAAACTCACAAGTTACTGGGCTTTTCCTTCTCCTGCCGGTGAAATCAGGGAGGAAGGTATAGATTATTTCTGGTTTCCCTATCTCCCTCTCTCCTTCCCTCTGTGAATAAACAGAACCCCAAGCATTTCTGCAATCTAATGTTAGGAAGAGGATGTTAAGCTACCTACATCCTAGGAGAGTAATAGAGAAACATACTTAGGGACTAACAGAGGATCTGGCTGGTAGGTGATGCAAAGAGCCTATACATTTGGCAGTAGAAGCGTGTTATCCTATGCGTCTCCAAGAGAGAGAGGTTGAGGCAGGAAATAGAAGATAGTGGCTTAGGTGAAATGGGGATGGGTTGCCTTTGTATTTATGTCTGGATCTTCAGATATAGTCACTTGCCTTTGTCATAGGTATGTCAATGAAAACTTGCAGCATGCCTGGTACATAGGAACCACTCAGTAATGTTTGGTGAGTTGAATTAAACTGAACTAATCAACTCAAGTAAGTCAAATGAGAAGTTAAAGCTGATAGCTTTGAAGACAAACAAGAAATGAAGTACGTGACAAGATTTCCTTGACTTGTTCAGAAGAATGCATTGGGGAAATCAGCAGAAATGATGTTGATGAAATGGGAGCTTGGAGTTTAGTGAAGAGTCTTAAGAGCTATATAACTGTTTGCATTTAATAAGATTTGTAGTGGTGCTGGGATAGAAAATTTGCTATACCTTGTAAATCCATTTTACTGCATAACTGATGGATTCTACAAAGGATGTGTAAGAAGGCAACAACAGTGGAGAGCTGTAGGTTTTTTCCCCTGTCACAGACTAGCAGATAGAGATGAGCAAGCCATCAGAATTTTAAAAGAGCTACACTTTCAACAAAACCATCTTTGTATTCTAATCACTGTGTTCTTCTGGGCTTTCTATTAGCTTTTTGTCTTCAATTATTTACAAAGTGTATAAATGGTTGTCAAAATATGAACATGTGTTTCTAAAGCATTTCTAAGCTGAATTCTCCCGTCTCTCATTACCTCAGGAACTCGTTCACAGAATCTGAACACGAAATGTGGATATAGGAGAGTTTTGCTCTCCTTGAGGCACTGTGTGTGTTTTGCAAACGTCATCGTTCTGAAGTACAATATTTCATGTCTTCAATAGAACACTATTCAGTGTGCTGTGTAAGAAGTTCGGCATACTGTTTTTAAAAAGAAGTTTAGAAGATATTTTATTTATAAATTTTAAATATAATGCATTTATTGATGTTTTGATGGAAAATAACTATGTACATTGCTTTAAGATTCCATATTTTAAATTTAAAAATAGACATTGGGGTTGTAGTCACCCCTGACACAGGAAGGGTTAATAATCACTGGAAAAGGCTTGCCAACAAACTGTGACCCGGAGGTGAGAAGGCCAGTTAGCCAATGATGGGTAAGACCTCTAGGGGGAGGCAACCTAAGCCAAGTACAGGTCGCCCAGGGGCACAGATGGAGACATGATATTGGGAGCAGGACGGGCCATTGCCTAGGAGGCCTTGCATGCTCCGAGATAAAATATATGAGCACAGCAATAACATGATAATATCAAAACAGAGGCCGAGGGAGGGTTCCTTGAGAAATCACTAAGAAATCTTGGCATTTGCTAATTACATTGTCCAGAACACCTGTGCATGTTTAACAGATGTAAGCTATGTATATATTGAAACGCTGGTTATAATAAACTCAGAGTGGCCATCAGCCCTCTCTGCATCTATCCTGATGTGTACATTGGATTGTGACACCAACAGGGGTTATTTTTGCATTAAATATAATATTTAGGTTACAATAGAGATATCAATATTTAATACTTTTAATGCTACAGAGGAAAAGGGATAATTGAAAAATGGGATAAGGCAGGTAATTCAAGATTTTGGCAAAAATCAACTAAAATCTGAGTGAAACAGCTAAAACTGTTGGTTGTATAAACATTTCTATATGAGAACATCCATGGTGACACCCAAAGTACAAAGACCTGGCAACAAGGGCGTTTAGTTCTATCTTCAGCTCTGCTATGTGATAGAAAATCTCTTACCTGAGTTTCCTCATTTGTAAAATCAGGATAAAACCAGACTCATAAGAATGGAGTGAGGCTCAGATGAAATGGTGTGTATGCCTCAAGGTGTTCCAGGCCCACGAGACAAGGGTCAATCATAATAACATCCTTTCTACAATACATTGTTTACCTGTCACAGGATGTGGTGCTCTGTAAGCTACTAAGCCTCCCTTCAATCTCAAGTTCTAAAGTTGTAAGGGGATTTCTTTTATATTTGTACATATATTTTATCATACTTCTTCATAGATAGAATTTCTTCTGTATTATAATTCACTATATAATTGTATATAGTGAACACAGAAAGTGTTGCTGTCTCTTCTGAGTCAAATATGTTTGTTGAAGGAGCATTTCTAATAAGATTAGAAATGAGATTCTCCTTCCTAGGCTGATCTTCACTTTTTTTTTTTATGCCAAGGAAGATTAGCCCTGAGCTAACAACCATGCCAATCTTCCTCCACTTTATGTGTGGGTTGCTGCCACAGCATGGCTGACGAATGGTTTAGGTCCACACCTGGGATCTGAACGCATGAACCTGGGCTGCAGAAGCAGAGTGCACCAAACTCAACCACCAAGCCACAGGGCTGGCCCCTTGAGCTTCACTTTTTTGCTAGTACCTTGGCGTAATAGGTGGTTTCACAAAAAAGAACGATCATTAATCAGCAAATTTTTATGGAGGACTCCTGAGGGTTTCCTGCTTTACTAAGCCTACTCATGGCAATGCAGTTACTGTAATGAGCTTTGGTATTTAAAATCAGAGAATGAAAGTATTTCACCTTTTTGAAGGTCAATTTTATTCAATAATTTAGAGGAAAAGGTTAAATACTAAAATACAATTTTTAAATTCCAAGCAAGATGGAAACTCTTTGAAATAAAATAGGAGA
Organism: Equus asinus; assembly: GCF_041296235.1. Lineage (NCBI taxonomy): Eukaryota > Metazoa > Chordata > Mammalia > Perissodactyla > Equidae > Equus > Equus asinus. The sequence goes on from NC_091796.1 coordinate 9,963,902, forward strand.
CGTACACAAGAAAACATGAGGTGTAAGGGCAATCTCATGACTCCTAGAATGACAGTCATCACTGGCTTCCTCCTCCAAGAACAACTTCGGAATACGCACCACACACAAACCCCAATGTTATGACTAACAATTAGGCTTCTGGATTCAGTTTAAGATTTCTTTGAAGCTCTCTTAGTTCTCAGACAGTATTCCTCTAAGGACCTGCAATCAAAACACTGTTTGCTAAATTTACTTGAAATTATATATATTTTTTGGAGTCGTCGAATTATTAGCTTCATATGCAGTTTTATTCATTTCAGTTTCTTTTCAATTTTTAGTGATTGATTTTTTCATTTCTTTTTATTTCACTTTATTTCCTAAAAATGTCAAACTTTTACGTATTTTGAAAAGCAAAACTGCATCCTCAAGGTATATTCAAGAAAATTCTCACTTCTAGTTTGTCCTCCACTATATTCCCTCTTTCCTTCTTTAGGGAACCAATTTTAGTGTTTTGCTTTTCCTTCTGGTATTTATTTTTGCAAATATTATAAACACTTCTCTGTTGTTTGATTTTTTTCTCAATGAAGTTTATGGCCTGGGTGGTGGCGATGGGGTCGTAGGTAAATCTTATCCCCAAACTCATTGAATTGCACACATTCAATATGTACAACTTTTCACATGTCAATCATACCTCAATAAAGTGGTTCGAATAAGAATAATAGTAAATGTTTTCTTAAATAAAAAAGTCTAAAGATCAGTTTGTGTCAGTATACAGACATTTTCATCTTTATGAGGCTACATGGTATTCAATTGTACTGATGTTCCATATTTTATTCAACCATTTCCCTATTGATGAACATTTTAATTTTTTCCAATGCTTTGCTTTTGGAGGTAATGTCACAATGAAGGCCCTGTTATTTCATACTTCTGCCACTTTACGTTTGAGATTGTTCGATGAGGGGTACATTCACACGTTAATCATTTCTTTGCAGTATTTACTAGTTTCTTCACATAGGCATTATGCCTGCACAATGTACTGTTTTGTTTAGTTGCTCTGATATTTATTGATAAAGACTATCAAACTGTTTTAAATATTTCAGGACATTATACGAGTAAAACTCATCTTGCTATGAGTAGATATAGTTTCCTCCTTTTTGTACTCTAAAATATTGTTGCTATGAACATTCTTGTGCCTCTGTTCTGGTGTACAATTGCAAGAATTACTCTCTGTGCATGTGTGTGTGTCTGTACACAGAAAACCCCAACATAGACAATGTGTATGCAGAAAACCCTGACATAGACAACATAACCATCCTCTTCTTAATATTGATTAATGGCTGCTTATTATCTACTAGGTAAAGCCCAAATTATAGTATTGCAAACATGTCCGCTTATTGTTTTCAGCCACTCTCCCATGAACGAGCCTTGGTAAACTTTGCCATGCTGTTTCCTATCTCTGTTACTTGGCATAAGCCTGTTCCTTTGTCTGAAGTGCACTTTAGCTCAGTTAATACTAAACTTCTACTTGTCCTTCAAGACCAAGTTCAAGTATCTCTTCCACTGACCTCAAAGATGAGACACTTGTCTTTCTTGAGTGTTCCTATGTTGAAATCCCTATTTGAATACTGAGCACACTGTTAGTGTTAAGTACTTGTATATATAGCTGTCTCTCCCACTTAACTGTGAATTACTACGGGGCAGGAATAAGTTGTAGTCATCATTGTATTACTAACATCTAGCATAGTGTTGGTCTCATAGCAGGCACTTGAAATATTTTTTAAATTGATGAATCAATATTTAAAAAAATATTGAAAGTGCATCATGTGACATAAGATCTTAAATTTTAATCTGGAAATTTCCCCCAATTTTCTGACCCTGAGAGGAGGCAAACATCCAGAAAGAGTTAAATATTGATCTAACACCTTACCAAAGTTAGAAAAACGAGCCTTTCCTGGTAAATCAGAGGCACCCACAAAGCCTGGAAAAGAATGAAGATTTTTAGAGCAAGAGCACAAAGAGAAAGAAACAGATAAGAGTTTCATTTTGGTTTTCCTTATCTTGTCTTACATCTGATAGAATTTTAAAACTCACAAAGGAAGGCTCAAAGACTACTAGACCATAGTTAATATCATAGGTATTAGAAAGAAGAATAATGAAAGATGGTCATGACTTTTCTCCAACAGGAAGTATAACTGGGTGGAGAAGGGTGAGGGTGTTTAGAGGCAATTCGGTCCCCCCTTCTCGAGTTTCCCAGTCCTTCACCCTTTACCATAAGCCACATGAGTTTTTCTTCTCATTGCTGTCATCAGTAGTTGCCATCTGTTCTATGGTATCATCTAAGAGAATGCCATGTGTTCATGCTTCAGGTTATTCTCAACTCTGAATTGTACTCCCACTTTTTCAGCAGCCTGAGACATTGTTAGTCTCCACTTCTGCCCAACTAATGGTATAATTCTTGACATCCAGAAGATCAGTATCTACTTGAAAGAAAATAGCCAAATGTGAGTGTCTGGGTAGAGCCCAAATATGGGGAGGGACACATTTACAACAACCCTGAGAAATCAGTGTCACTATTCACATTTTGTAGATGAGAAAACTAAAGCTTAGAAAGGATAAAAGGTTAACTCATTGGGCCAAAGTCACACAGCCAGTAACTGGTTGAAATAGAAATTTAAACTCACTGTTGTCTGACATTATTGCGGATTTGTGTTAAATTGTCTCCCTTGAACTGCATAAAAAAGAGATGAGTTATTTAGCTTGACATGAAAGCTTTCACTCTGTCTGCCGTGGCCGACTCTGACCACTGCTTATCTGCAGAGGACGAGTTCCTGGCTGGCAGGTGAAGTGTGACAATTTATATATTTTGCTTCAGATTTAGTTGTCTGGTCCATGACAGAAAGTGGCTTATGCTATTCTTTATATATGGATGTATTAAAGAAGAGAGAAGAGAACATGGATTTAGACATTAGGAAACCTGAGTGAGTCCATGACTGATTTGGCTTCTTGCAAGCCAACGGACACTTAACTCTGGTTCTCATGCTCCTCACCCACAGAAAGGATTATATAAGAATTGATTTTACATTTTTGTGGTGGTCAAGTGAGATGATGTCTGTAAAGCCACTGTCAAAGTAAAGCAATGTATTAAAGTGTCATTCGTTTATTCAACACATTTACTTAGCTATATATTAATTAACTAAATAAAAGATGAATTGTGTATATATCTTGTCCTCAGAATGCTTTTTTCATCATGATCTTGATAAGATGTGCACAAAAATAACTATGAATGAAAATGAAAAATCAAAAGAGGTGAATGAAAATAGAGGCTACAATAGTTCCTATGAAACTGTGGAAAAAAATCACTCACTTATAATGAAAATCTTGTTAGCATTTGAAATGTCTATGTAGCAAAAGAGCAAAGAGATTATTTTTACCTGATATATAGGCTTCCATTGAGAAAAACAATTTCCCCTTACAAGACTGATGGATCCCAGTAGGAATAACTGTCACCACTATCAAAAGAATGTCATGGCATATATATCTTATGTTATTGGATTATCACGCCTAGGAGATTTCTACCATTAGTATTATTAACAATATATAATAATGTTAATGACATTTTCAATTATTTAAAGCTATCCATTTCTACTAGCATCTACAAAATTGATAATTAACAGAAGTGACAATTTACTTATATGTCAGTATTGCTGAGAGTGAAGACAGTATGATGCTAATTTTTCAGTAGAACAGATACAAGTGGCAACTACTACTGGTCGTTAAAGCACAGCTTCCCATCTCCTTCATGGAGAATTTTTGCAAGTAATTGATTTTTCAATCTTAGTGATAGATTTACTTTGAAATCAAAACCAGGATGTGTGTGTGTCTGTGCCTGTGTGTGTTGCACTGCTGCGGAATGGTAAGGGGAATAAGAATAAAAGTAAAAACAAAAGAAAAAAAATGGTCCTTGAGATTTCAGCAAGCAATGCTCAAGTCTCAGGGCTTGGAGTCCAATTCTCACCGTGCACCTCTGAGCTGGCAATAATACCGGGAGCTTTCATCTGGCTTCTCCATGCCCACAGGCAGCAGTTGTAGCATTCAATTTGGTGATATAATTAAGGACAATAAGCGAATAAAATGAGCTAAAAACAAAATCGCTATTTTACTCAGTAAAATTTCTCTTGAGGAATCACCAGTAGATTTTATAGAACTCCGAAAAGTTCACTTCATGCCTTTCTTTTGACAGAAGCCCAAGGCTTCTTTCTCTTGTGTTCATTTTAATTTAGAATCCCATGTCTTAGAACAATATTAAAATTTTGTGAATACTCTAGAATTGCATTCTGTCATTTTAACTCTTAAATTTAGCGTGTGCGTATGTGTGTGTGTGAGGGAGGTGGAGAGCGAAACCCAAGTACTGATCTCTGTGATTCTGGGTAAATCCTCACAAAAGCATGTTTTAATGGATTTATCGTTTAGAAAAAACAGATCTATAAATTGGTTTTCGATTTCTGCCTTAAAAAAACTTTGACCCAAGGCTTTGAATCTCTCTCTGTTTTAGTTTTCTCACTTAGAGTATGAAGTAGTTTCACTAATCTTATCTTCACTGAATTCTTAGAACAATACCATTTATGTTTATAAGATGTTTTGAAACTTTTCAAGGAGCATATTTCATGGCTGCAAGATATAATTTAAAATATTTTTTCTTTGAAATCTACCCATTGCTTTAAAAATTTTCCTATCTTCTTGAGAACAGTTTTATATTTCTGTCACTTGAAAACTTATTCTTTTTCTGGCATTAAAAATTTCTATGGGTTATACTAGAGAATATCTTATTTTATGCTTTTGTTGATATTTCTTGTTCCTTTGAGGAAATAAAATCATCATTTAATTATCATTTAAAAGAAAGGATGAAATATTCTCTAAATATGTACAACATTGAGCAAACACCCATCTATTTACTTAACAGGTAAAAGAAGTATTTTGTGAGAGCAGAAAGCAGAGAAAATTTATTTTTAAGAAGAATAAAAAATACATTAATGCAAAAAGTAAGTAAAAGATAACATTTATCTCACATTAAACATGATTCTATACTGACTACATCAGCAATTTTCTCAGTAAATAAAACATAAAGAAAATACAATTTGGGTAGCAAGAAATACATAAATAATAATTTAATAATTATTAAGTATAGAAATAATATTTTTTAATATTGATAATTACGGCAATATTAATAATTTTAATAAATAAAAGAGGTGTATTAGGAAGAAGAAAACAGTCTTGAAACTTAAATTCAAATTCAATTTTGATAATGGATATTAAGAATTGAAGAGACAAAGAATTTAACAAAATTGTTTTCCTCTGGCTTTTTAAACAATCAAGAATCACGTATAATTTTTTTTTTTTTTTTAGATTTTAAAAAATTTTTTTTTCCTTTTTCTCCCCAAAGCCCCCTGGTACATAGCTGTGTATTCTTCTTTGTGGGTTCTTCTAGTTGTGGCATGTGGGACGCTGCCTCAGCGTGGTCTGATGAGCAGTGCCATGTCCGCGCCCAGGATTCGAACTAACGAAACACTGGGCTGCCTGCAGCAGAGCACGCGAACTTAACCACTCGGCCACAGGACCAGCCCCAAGAATCACATATAATTTGAGACCGAAAGGCAGACCTTGGAGACTCAACAGGAGGCCTTCCAAAATGGTGCACAGCTGGCAAAGCGGTGCTGGGGAGGATTTGTCCTCTAATACTCGTGATTGAATTTGTGAATTCCAACATTTTCACTATGTCTCACAAAATTCTCTCTGATCCTGAGTAGAACCTTTTCAATTTTTCAGTCCCACAGTTCCAGCTACATTTGTCACTCTTGGCTACTGTCCAGTGTTTCCTTTAAGGCTAGAGAATTACACAATGCCATATGTAAAATGCATTCCTGGGAAAATATTAAGGCTATATGAAATACATTCAAAAACAGTTCCCAGTATCACTTACTTCTACTCCATTCATTTCTTGGTTGACTTTTGGTTGATTCTTATTTATTCTTCAAGCTATCTTTTGCCTATTCATTCCAGCTTGAGGTGACTACATAAAGAAAGTTTATAACATTCATTAATTAAGTAATCTAATGGAATTATTTTTACCCTGCAAAATTGTTTATTAAAAAAATTGATGTGAGAATTCTGCCTCTGGGGGGATGGAGTAGTTATCCTTTTTCCTATTCCTCCTAAATACAACTGAAAACAGTGGGCATTATATATAAAACAAACATAGGAAGACTGAAACATGAAGAGAGGAAGGCAGGCAGATAGAGATTCTGGAACCTGAGTAGCAACATGACTTGATGAGCTGTCTGCATTTTCTTTTTGTCAAATATTTCCTAGGCTTGGAGCTGAAGAAGCTGGCAATCTGGAAAAGCCAGCTGATGCAGAGGGGGAAAAAAGCTTGCTTTCTCCAGTCAAAGAATCAAGAAATGACCAAAATAGCAAGACAGACAATTTGAGACAATAACCACTCTATTCCAGCCAAAGAACACAGAAAAACTGTGACTTTACCCACTCATGCCTGGTAAAAGCCAAGTAAAGAGCCTTTCACTTTTGTGAAGCTGTGAAAAAGTGTCCCAGCATGACCACCAGGGGGCTGTCAGAAGGTCTAGGAAGCAGCTGGGACTTTCATCACCACCAGTCGGTAATGAGTCTGGTGTTGCAGGGACCACATGGGGAACCTGGACTTCCACCCCACCTAGCAGTAAGGAAGCACCCTTTCCTTCAAGTAAAAACTCTCCCCTAGGCCATCCCTACCCTCCACGCATAAGCATCCTATAATCTGCCAGGAAGACTGACCACTTTAACATGGGCACCAAAGAAAATAAGATATACATACGTATCAATTTATTATTAGGAAAAAAGGAAATAAACATGTTAACATTCCAACAGATAAATGATAGACACCACAAAATGGGATTATGAGCTTATGAAAGATTTCTGAAATAACTCAATATGTTGAAATACACTTATAAACAGGGAATATCGTGCATCTGGGAAAATCAAACCAGAATAACCAGCACTTATATGTGTCTTACTAAAGCTAATGTTCCTTAAAGAAAATAAAAAACAGAAAAAACTACCCTTGGGCATCCAGACCAAATATACAAAAGAAAGAAAATCAGACAATTTCCAGACTTCAGTCAATTGTTTTTATGCCAGGGTGGGAAAAAAGGACCAATATTCTAAAACACTCCAGAAAAGAACATGAGAGGTCAGGCCCATGGCCGAGTGGTTAAAGTTCCACATGTTCTGCTTCGGGGTCTCACGTTTGTGGGTTCAGATCCTGGGCATGGACCTACTCTGCTCATCAGCCATGCTGTGGAGGCATCCCACATACAAAATACGGGAATATTGGCAGAGATGTTAGCTCAGGGCTAATCTTCCTCACTCATGCACAATACACAAAATTTAAAACTGAAAAATAAGGAAAAGAACATGAGAAAAAATGAATTATATCCAGCCAAATCATTGCTCATATGTAAATATGACAATCACCCATCTGTGAACTTAGAGAGTATTGTTTCAAGGAGCCCTTCCCAAGGAATCTGCTAGAAACAAACTTCAGACCACCACAACATGATTATAAATCTTCAGCATTAGCTCTGGAGTGATCATTGAATATATTTAAATGTAGAACTAAGATTTTAAAATGAAATTACAATTAAAATCTATTTGCAATGATTATATTTCTATTAAAATGGGAAGAGACATGGAAACATAAGAGGAAAGTAGAAAAGCTTTAGAATGATCATAATGCTGACAAATCAAGTGTTACAGAGAATAACACCAAATATAATGTAAGCGACTAAAACTGAAGGGTGAGGTAGATTAAGGCAAGAAGGGAAAGAATGGTTTCCAGCTAACTTCAAGACTGGAAATCAAGTTACAGCACCAAAAGAAAGAAATGTCTAAGAACGTTATATAAGCAACCAATAGACAAAAGAAAAATTTAAAAATCCTAATTATTAAAAGAAATAGTAAAAAAGAATGAGTAAAGATAACAGACCTCACATTACATCAGGTAAACAAAAGATGATCTCACAGAACTGAGACCAAACACATAGGCCATATCGAAAATGTGAATAAGTATAAAATCCTCCGCTAAAGTTTGGCTAATAGAGCCAAGTTCGATGCTACGCTGTATATGAAAGACTCTCTGAACAGAATGATTCAGTGGTGGTATGAACAGAAGGATAGGTAAATAATATTCAGGCAAATGCAAATAAAAAGGACAGCGTAGATTCATAATCTTGATGACAGGAGAGAATTTGGGTCAAACAAGTATCATACAAAACAAAGAAGCACAGTTTATAGTACTGTAGAATACAGCATAGAACATGATTCACAGGGAAGATGGGTGAGTTGTCAATATGTATTGATGAAATAACACAGCAGCCACTTGCATACAACAGAATTTAAGGGATGTAAGGAGAGAGAAGAAGAGTGAACCACCATTCATAAAAGGAGATTTGAACATACTTCCCACAGACCTAAACAGATGAGTGGACAAAAACTTAGTAAGGACACGGAAGGTCCAAGCAATGTAGTCAATAAAGTTGATAAAGAAGCTGGGTTTGCTAAGTGTGGGTACACACACACACATAGAAGAGGTGGGAATGAGAAACAGTGAGAGAGGTGCATAATGTTAAAAGATATATATTTTTTAAATAACAGGAAATTTAATTATGGGCAAAATTTTAAATAACAAGGAAGTCGTCTTCATTTTGTTGGATGTAAAAATAACATCGTGGTTATGTCTGAAGGCCTCTATAGTTGTCAGAGATGCGTAGCAAATATTTAAGTGATATGACAACACCTTTAAACTACCTTAAACAAAGGCATAGATAAAACAAATGTGCAGATATTGATAACTGTGCAAGTTTCATCCAGGGAATGGCTGCACTATTTAAATTCTGGGTCTAGGTCTTTCTAACTCTAACCTTATTTACATTCAGTTTTCTAGACTGAAAAACGGCTTCAATAACATTTGCCCCATCGGATTGTTGTGCTTACTCTGTTAGACAGCAGGTTTCCTGCTTACACAGTACAAAAAGTGAAAGCTCATTGCGTTCCGATGAGATAAATTGGCACTAAAGAGGAACAATATCAAGCTTCCATCTCAGGTTACAAAACTGTCTTTCAACTGGCCTTTTCTTTCTATGAATATGACTTTTACTAGATTAAATAAAATAAATACTTTGGTGCCCTGATATATTCCTGACCTTCCAGGCTCTACAGTTCCGTAGGCACTTGGCCTCTCATTACAGCAGCCGACACAGTTAGCTGAGGGGATCGTGGAACTTCTGCGGCTTTGCAGAGCTGGAGTAGAGCAGGCCTACAGCTGGAGTTCTGATTACTGCTTTGTGTGCATTTTTAATTTTTACTTTTTTTATTCAGGAGAGTTTAGATTCCTGTAGGACAGTGGCTCCTAAAACTATTCCATGCAGGTCTGGGACTAAGGCCCTGGTTGCTGACGGAACTGGGTCTGGGGCAAGAACTGAAAGAAAGCTGAGATTTGCCACTCCCTGGGGCCATGACTAATATAAAACTAATTAGTCGAGACAGCCAGCAAGGAGAAGCTGAAACACCTCAGGCCAAGATGTGAGTTAAGCCACTCAGGCTCAGCAGAGTGATCTGTAACATCCCAAATGTCATTGCAAAATGGGGCCTCCATACTGCCAGGTAAGAACGCTTTCTGGCTCGGAGGTCTTCTATTTTGGGGAGAGGCCAGACAGGTGGAGTAAAGGCAGGCAGAGGGGCAGGAAAAACTAAAAACCCCCACAAAACTCACACATTTAAGAAGTGACTGCAAATGGCATAAAGAAAATTGATATAACCAAGTAAGAGCCCTGGTATAATTTGCTCTGGAAAGATAAAATAAACTAAGTAACCTAAACATAGCTTTAAGAATGGTTAATATCCTTGAAGAGATAAAATAAAGAGATGTGAAGAAATGATAGATGTGAAAGAACCAAATGGAAATCTTAGAAAAAAATATTTTTTATATATAAATAAATCTTTCAATAGGCAGGATGCACTCTGAATAGAGTTGAAGAGACAAGTAATGAATTTGAAGGAATTAGAGTGAAATCTATACAAAATGTGGTGAAGATAGATGAAAAGATCAAAATAGCGAAAAGGCTCCAAGGCAGAGGGACGATGGAAGGAGAAGCTCTCATATAAGTCAAGAAAAAGTCCAAGAAAAAAAACTAAAAGAAAGTTGAAAAGAAATGGCAAATTGAAAAAGACCACCGTAAAACGCAAATTCTCCTCCTGCTGGTGTGTGAGATGAGAACCAACAAGCGCTTTCAGCTACAGCTTAGTCTGCATCAGGCTGTTACCGGATTTCTGTCATGATCCGCCACGCGGCTCAGATACAGAGGGAGCACTCCCCCTCAGGGGCGCCGTCATTACCTCGATTTTGGCAGGCGAGGGCTCCTTATCCTGATTCAATATGTCTTGGAGAAATGCGGAACAATTAGACATTGTCAGTTTGAGCACTGTGATACCAGAAGAAACTAGGAGAATAGACAGCATTTCCAGTCTGGGTTCTTGACCCTTTTCTGAGTCCTCAGAGCCAGGACTCTCCCTTGTGACTCCAATGCCCACAGTATGTGAAGAGGTTTCATTGGCTGGACTTCCTGCCCCTTTTGCCCCTCTTTTCAGGGACTTGGGCTTCTGCCAAGTGTAGGGTTGTCATTTCTAAGTTTTTAATTTCTTGGGTCCAGACTAACGAACCATTCTAGACAGGGCATATTCATTGCTCCATCTTTTTCCACAGTCCCCAGTCCTACATTCTGGCAATTCTGTGTATGGTCTATCCAATAGCAGAAACAGGCATTTTTGACACACATCTTGGGTCCCCAGTATCCACGAGGTTACATACATCCTTTGGATGATAGGGTCACTCACATCTAAAGTAATTAATGGATGAACCTTCCTACCAGCGCTTGTTCTGGGAAGCTTTTTTACAAGAGATGGGGGGACCTGCTTATCCCTGCTTCAAGAAGCTGCTTCAGGGGAGCTGAATCATAGCTGCCACGCTAGCTTCCAAGTCTCAATAGAAGCATCTGAATCCCGCTCCTCTCTTTGGTTCTGTTCTCTGAGGCAGTCAATGTGACCTCCTTCTATTCATCCTCCCAAATTAGTTTCACTAACAGTGAAAAGCCTGTAAGTCCCTCTGGTCTCCTGTGAAGTCAAAGTTGCCTCTGTAAGGCTTCATTCTAAATCAATCCAGTAGCAACTTCCATCCCCCTGGGCCTGATTTTTCCGAACTCCACCTCACAGTGCTGTGTTTTACAGCTCACAGAAGAGTTTGTAAAAATCTCAACACACACAAAAAGGTCTTTTCTCCTTCCTGTTGATGTATGATGAGAAATTTGACTTCAGAATCTTGGCAATGTCTCAAACAAACAAATGCCTGTTCCAGTCATGCTAGTCATTCATCCAGAGACAAAGGGATCTGCCGATTTGTAACTAGATATATTTCTTAATTTTGAGACCTCCAAAAGTTTCCATAAATCCATTACCATGCCTCTTCCAAGGCCAGTCAGGCCTGTTACATTTCAGCAGCATGGTGTGATCATAACTCAAAATGTTCTTCTCTAGTTTCAGAGTCTTTGTGATATTCTTTTTACCTGTAGTCTTTACTATGGAGTAGTGGCCGACTTCAGGGCTGATACACGCATCCTCATCTGCTGCTGACCACTCAGCACAGAATCCCTCACTAGGAGTTACCCTCAGTCATAGATACCTACCTCCCTACCTCCCCCTGAGGGGAGGCCTTCCGCTCTGTGGCCAGTGACTGGTTCATGGTGGGAAAAGACCTGGCCCTTTGCCTCAATTAGGATAATTCTAAAGTGCCCTCCCAGCTCCCAAGTTCCCCATGGAGCATCTCAAGTTTGAGTTTTAATCACATTACAAGTTGGTTTCTCTTCCCAATAATACCCATTTGACTTCCTTGCTGGTATATTCCACAAAAGCACTTCCCAGTAAACCTTCTGCATGGAATTCTCCACCTCAGTGTTTATTTCCGGGGAACTCAGTCTGACAGTTGGTATCAGCAGTGATCCTAGGTAACATACTCAAAAACAGGAAAATAGAGATGGATCACTTTCCAGTTAGTGGGCAAGGGGGAGGCCATTGCTGATGGAAGATGAAGTTTTGATAGACCACAGCTTGTGGTAGCAGAGTGGTTGTTAAAAAGTTTACCAGTAATGAACTCGAATGGGAAACCAAGAGAGGGGGATGCACCAGCTGCTGCAGTATCTCCAGTGCTGGAGAAGCATGAGAGAAATGATAACGAGGATTATGGAATTGAGTGACTGCTGCTGAGCATCGCTGTGTCTTTGTTGGAGGAAGATAGTGAAAGGCTCAGAGTGATTAATCAACAGTTCAAGGCAAAATGTGAAAGCCAGATAACCTTCTTGATAACATTTAATGAAACCCTAATATCCCGCATCCAGAGAGCTGATGAAGCAGAGGAAAGCTCAGCGTCTAATTATGAGGGAGGTTTAGGGTCTAATTGTGAGGGCAGGGGAACTTTAGAGGAGGTTGAAATCTCAACCCCAGCCAAGCTCCTACATCAAAGTCATGACCCTGATAATTAAAATGGGGAACCTGGGTAATGCAAGTGAGAGCCTCTAACAGTATACATTTCACTCTTACTTCAGGATTATACTAACTCTCTTTTCTTCTCACAATATATTTCAAAGGCAGCTGGACCATCTGGATATTCTGCAGAATGTCGTATTGATCCATTATATCAATGACCTCATGCTAGGCTAACCAGACTGGATGATCAAGAACTGTTAACTATGTTGGAAGTCTTGACACACACACACCAAGGAGGGTAGGAAATAAACCCAATGATAATTCAAGGTCTTGCCACATCTGTGAGCTTTGTAAGAATTCAATATTGGACTTTACTTCCCAGTTAAGGGCAGATTATTGCAGCACACATCACTCAAAACTAAAAAAGAAGCACAGAGCATGGTGGACCTTCTTGGGTTTTGGCTGAAGTACGTTTGGCATGTAGACATTCTGTTCCAGCCCATTTAATGGGTGCACAAAAAGTAGCTAGATTTGATTGGGACCAAGAAGAGGAAAGACAATATGGGTCCCTTGCTCCAAAGTCTGATCAAAAGCAAGTTCTATACATCAGTGCAATCTCCAGGGAATTCCACATCAGGAGGAAAAGCAGGGCAGAGCTCCTAAACTAGCTAAGCACATCTGATCAGGGCCACACTTCCTCCTTTAGGAAACATGCCAGGTTTTTAGGAAATTGTCTATCAGTTGAGACTAGGTTGAACTTCAAGTTCCAGTTGGTTATTCTGCAAGGAATTGTCTTGAATTTACTCAATCCTCTAAGCACACATAATGATGTTTTGTGTGAAATGTCCAAGTATATCTAGACTGTAGGTTTAAAAATCTGGGGCTATGGAGGAGAGAAATGTGGTATCGTTGAGACTAGGTAGCAAGTGGAGCTTCTACTGAGCTGGTATTCGTACTTGATCTTTGTCGAAGTTCATTGCGTGTGCATTTAAATAAGGAAAATTGTGCAAGGCAGAGAGAACATGGTACCAGTTACAGCGGACCTAAGAAAACAATTGTAGTGCCAGGGACTCCATGGAAACTCTGAGTTCAGCATCAGAATCTTCGGGGGTTTGCAAGATTCGTCCTTGGTGTTGGGGAAGAAATGCTTTTGGGGTGCAGCAATGGGCTTTGGGAAGGTGAAAAGTTTACCAGGTTTACTTTAAATATACAGAACCTCAAGTTTGTCAAGCCCAGTTTGTTTGAATACACAGAAACTCAAGTTTGGAGTCTTCACAGATTAAGCCTAATCCAATTTGCAAAATTTGAGGGACTATACCCTTCATTTTCAAACACTGAATACTAAAATAAAGCAACCAAGACAAAAGTACCCCAAAATGAGGAATAAAGTGATTTTCTCAGAAAGGTGATGGCCTTTTGCTCACTTTCCTCTTGACTAATGGCATTGATCTATTAGCTAGCTGATAAGCTGAGAGTGGAATTTATAAGCGTGTCATATACATTAATTACTCAGCTTGATGTAAACATATGAATATGGAAAAGAAAAGAAATATCATGAAGAGAGAGTCATTTAAAGTGGTGATAGAAACTTAAGTTTAAAGAAAAAATTACTTTTTCTTAGAAATTTTGATATTTTTCTGTGTTGGTGACCACAAACATTATTTTTTTAACAGTCTCTTTTTCACTGAGATAGCATATTATTTGGGGGAAAATAATGATCTGTTGGAAGGTCAATTTATTGAAAAAAATGTTTCAAATTGATAGACATGACAGCCTTTAAAAAAGGCTGAGAGAATAAACAGCAGAGTCACACTTCACAGAATTTGACATGAAAAATGAATGTAACTTGTAGATTTACTATTCTCGTGTACCTCCCATTTGTCTATATCAGAAGTAAGTTTTCTCTTCTCTCCAGTTGCCTCTCAGGTTTACCATTTTTATCATTTTCCTACTCCTGAATTTCACTACAATATTTCAGGGATGTATTTAATATGTGCTATCACCCAATTGTTATTATTATAACTTTTGCACAAGAAAATCACCACACACAATAATTTATTTGCAAGTAGTCTTTTCCACATTTAAACAATATTTAAAAATCCATTTGTTTTATTTAACTCCAACTCTCCGCCAAATGTCATTGTTTTTAGTTTATTTTATTCCTTGCTTTAAAAATGTTGTTACAAACAGAATTAATATCTACAGCTTCAGTAACCTCAAAAGACAAAATTTTTACAGGGAGATGCAAGTCAAGGCAAACTTTAGGTGGTAGAGATATGCTATTTTTTTGTGGTGGAGAGAATTATTGTGGTTATTACGAAATGTGTTCCATTCTGAAAGTCTGCCAAATTAGGCGTTTCTTGATTTGCTTTGCAATAAATGATGCACTTTCACAAAAGTGCTCCAGATTCCAGAAGCACCAAATGAACAAATAATAAGAAATGGACACTACTGTCAATGTACGGTAAAAATATACTGACATGTTTGCTTGCATGTTTATTTATTTATAACTTGCCGGTTCAGCAAAGATTTAAGGCAACTGGATCAAGCTGTATGCTACTTTAGAAAAGGAAGGCATTTGAACTTCTTCCAAATGTGATTTATTGGAACCAATTGCAGTGAACATTTCAGATGGGGCAAATGTTTCCTGCTAGAGAAGATAAAGTAACTTAACTATTTTGGTATTAATCTGTGGCAATTTACTTGTTTCTGATTAAAAATGACCTTCCTTTCTTTCTTTTTCTTTTCTTTACAACAGATCTGTGAGTGAAAAGTGGGAAGCAATAACTTCGCATCTAATAAATATTCTGATAAATATTCTCTCTTTTGCCAAGTAAGAAAATTTAGAAGTCCCCCTTATTCCTGAGAGTCAGGGAAGTGGAGTTTAGTTTCCTTCACTAACTCTCAGGGGTAAGGTAAGGCAGTGTTTTTATTTTACAGGTCCAGAAGAATTTTATTCCCCTCGAGAATAAGGGGAATGGAGTTGGCTAAGAAACCCAAATGACAAGTTAGCAGGGACTTTTGTTTCACATGTCAAGGGAAGGATTTTTGTAAGTTGAGGTATTGCTTCCAACTTCTCACTCACAGATCCTTCGTTTGAAAAGCAATCTCTGTTGGGGTCAGTGGAGTAGGGAGACTGCTTTGGTGGTTTAGATTTGTCCTGTGTCAACTCAGCTAAGCTGGAACTGCATTTCCCAGAATTCTCTTCTCTTCAAAGTTCTGGGTGAATAGAGGTCACACTCTTGAATGTGCGTCTTTTGCATGAGAGTTGGCAGGAAGCAGCAGTCCTATTTGCTTCTGTGCTGCTGCTGCTGCTCACACGCGCCGTCACCCATCATTTGCTGCCGGCTCACCTTTTGGCTGTCTTAGCTCCTGCGGAGTCCCCTTCTGCCTGACTGTGACTGTGGGGCCAGTGGATGTTGTGATGCCATTGGAGGCTGTGAGGTCTTGAGAGACCCACACACTTCCATCACCTTGGGTTCCAGCTCCTCTTTATAGTTTTCCATTATAAAAGAAATGTATGTTTGTTATAGAAAATTTAGAGCATACAGAAAGCTAATAAAAAAAAATCATCTTGTCAAGAGATTTTCACCGATTGAGGCATATGGGGTAACTGCTCAGATTCAAAGCTGGTTCGGCTTGAACTAGAGAAGCCTGACTTGTGGCCTATCAAATATACATTGAACATCTGCTTTAAGCAGTAAAGTAAAGAAGACACTTTCTGAAGGTAAGAATGCTACTCCTCCTCCTAGGACCTATTGGTAATGCCGGCGTTAGTCTCTTTCCCAACAAGGGGGTCATGCTGACCTGCTAATTTGCAGCTAAATATCTCCTTGAAACTTTGAAAATGTATTCTGGGTGTGTTTGATGTATGTTCTTTGTTCTAAAAAGATCTAAGACTGTACTGAAAACCATGCTTCTCTGAAATGCTTTCTAAGGACTTCCTGGGTTATAGTCCTTACTCTGGCTCAAGTAAAACTCATCTTATTTCTCTTATCTATGGACTGGTTATTGGTTATTTTGCATCGACAATCTGTAATCCCAATGCCTCATCAAACTTCTCTTAATATTTTTGTGTATATTATCTTGTCAATCATATATATGCGTGCATGTACATATGTATATATTCATCTATATTTACACTCAATTATATAATGCATAAAATGGGAGACTATATATAAATTATATGTCTGTCTACGTGTTCAATTATATTTTTACATATTTAATATTATGTAATATATTATGGTTATATATTATATAACATATAAAAATGAGACTATACACAAGTATACATATAATTTTTTTTAGAAGTTGGGAGTTATATTGCATATATAGATATTTAATTTGCACGTTTCTCACTGCAATTTGTTATTAGCATTTCCCCAATTCCCTAAATATTCTTGAGTATGCTTTAAATAATTGTCTATTGTTTCATTCTTTATTTACTCAATCATTAATTGAGTGGGTATTCATGGTCTCTTATTTTTCTGTATTATAAGCAACACTGGAATAAGAAACTTTTTACATAAAATTTTGTGTAGATCTGTATTTATTTCCTGAGAATAACTTCCAGAACTTAGAATTTCTGACTTAATGGGCATTTTTTTTTTAATGTTCTTGATGCTTAAGACTACATTACCCTTGTTATCGACTGAATATTGGTTTTTCTCTCAAATTTATATGTTGAAATCTTAACCTACCCAAGGTGATGATATTAGGAGGTGGGGATTTTGGAGGTCCTTCAGTCACGAGGGTGGAGTCCTCAGAAATAGGATTAGTGCCTTTATAAGAGCTACCCCAGCAAGTTCTCTCATCCCTCTTGCCATGTGAGGTCACAGGAGAAGATGTCTATGAACTAGGAAGCAGACCCTCATCCAGACACTGAAGCTGTTGGCAACTTGGTCTTGGACTTCCTAGCCTCTAGAACTATAAGAAATCAATGTTTGTTGGTTAAGCCACCCAGTCCAGGTATTTTTGTTACAGCAGCCCAAAAGGACAAAAATAGCCTTCCAGAAAAGTTTTACCAGATTCTGCCTAATCCAGGAGTGTTTTGACAGTTTTCCCTTTCCTAGAATCCTGGCTGACATTGGTTATGATCAATGATGTTTGTCTCAGAAGCTTAGTACTTGAGAGCTCTCTGTGTAATAGCAAGGGGCATGGGCTCTGGATTGGGCACTGCTGGAGTGTAAATATCAGCCCTACAGCCTCTCTGCTCTTGAATGGTTCATCACCTTCTCCATGTTTCCTCATTTGCAAAATGAGGACAGTGAGAAGAGTACTATGTGCTTAGTAGTTGAGAGGATTAAATGAAATAATTCCTACACAGCTCTTAGAACAGGAGCTGGCAAAAAGCCACTTGTCAATGAATATGTATTTCTCTTATGGAAATGCTATCTTATTGTTTTAATTTGCTTTTTTCCCCTTTTTACAGTTACAGGGCTAACAGTTTTCCATATGCTTATTGCTCATTTTTATTTCTTTTCATAGTTGTATATGCATATCATTTCTCTTTTGCATTGATGTGTCCTTTTTATATTGAAAGGCATCTTTATACAAAAAAGATGCAAACAATCTGTATTGCATTTTTACTCAGTGTGGCCTTTGTGCTTTAGTTTCATTGATGTTTATTTGATTTTATTTAACATTTATTATTTTTGTTGTACAAGTAATGAAGTAAAAATAGTAAATTCAGATATGTAAAAACTTGTAAAAATGAGCAAGGAGTATAGAACCTGTACTATTACATTTTAGAATAAAAACATAATTTGATGTGTATTTTTTATAGAATTTCTGGCTTCCTTCCTTCCTCCTTCCCTCCTTTCTGTTCCCTCCCTTCCTCTCTGTCATATATATGTATATTTAAACAAAATGAGAATCTTGCCTGAATCTTTTTAGACAATTTTTATTCAACAATACATTGTGAACAACTTCTCATATGATGAAGCAAATAGACATTTTCATTATTAATTGTCACCAAGTTCTATTGTACAACTATTTCATAATTTGTTTAACCTAATGTCTTACCCTCTATGTTTGACATCCTTAATATAATATTTCTAATTTTTCACTAATATGAGCTAATGTTTTGTTAAATATTCCACATTATTTATCTTGGATCATTTTTATATTATTTCCTTAGCACAGTGAGCTTACCTTAGTCACTTCAGGCTGCCAGACAAAATACCATACACTAGGCGGCTCAAACAACAGATGTTTCTTTCTCACAGTTATGGAAGCTGGGAAATGCAAGATCAAGGTGCTGGCTAATTTGGTTCTTGGTGAGGGCCCTCTTCCTGGCTTGCCGATGGCTGTCTTCTGGCAGTGTCCTTACACAACAGGAAGAAAGAGAGAGGGATGGAGAGAGTTCTGGTCTCTCTTCCTTTTCTTATATGGACACTAAGTCCATCATGGGGCCCCATCCTCATAACCTTGTCTAAACCTAATCACTTCCCAAAGGCCCACCTCCAAATATCACCAAATTTTCAGTTAGGGTTTTAACATATGAATTTAGGATAACATAAACATTCAGTGCATAAAAGATTAAAACCCAAGAATATGCATTTTAAGCTGTGGTTTCAAATGCCTGCCAGAAAAATTGTAGCATTTACACTATCACCAGTGGTGTTCAGGGTGTCCCCATTCCTCGGGCTCTTGAGAATACAGAGTTTTCTAACTCCTTTCATACATAACTTTCATATGGAGTCACTCAGAGGGACAGGCCTGAAAGGCCCTTCAGTGTTTTCTCAGAGCACCTGTTACCAAACAGAAACATAGGTTCGTTTACCCATCGCACAGGGGAGCCAGTAAAGAAAAAAACCCCTAATACACCAGGCTTGTGGCAAGGAAAGAGATTTATTATTATTGAAAGGCAGTCAGACAAGGAGATGGGAGTTAGAACCCAGATCCACCTCCTTGAAGGGAAAAAATGTAGGGGTTTTTATCTGGAGTCTTAGGTAAGGGAGGGAGAGCATGTGTTCGGGTTTTAGGTAGGGGAGGAAGAGTATTTGGCCTTGCTGGTTGGCACCTTCCTACCAGCCTGTGTTTGGCCTTGAAGACTGAATCTTGACATCTTAATGACTAGACCTTGAATTTCTGGGAAAGATAAGAGGGACAGGAAGACCTGGTTAGTTGGTTAGTTTTGAACAACAGTTGATTTCGTTGAATATACACAGCTGCAGTTATCAAAGCTTATCTCAAAATTTTTGCTTTAGGGAAGACTTTCAAATTCTTACTTCTCAATTTCAATCCCCTTTGTTGCGTGTTCATCCACAATCTTGTGGGATTAAGGGTGTTGTCTCAAATATGGCTAATTCCTGCTGATTAGGGTGTGTCACAAGGAAGCCATGGAATGGAACAACTTGACCTGTCTGATAAAATGACTTTTAGTGTTTTTTTAAGTAGGGGTTTTGACAAGGCATTGTAGTAACCTGTCTTGTAAATTTATGTGCAAGTTGTAACAACAATAAATATCACAAAAGAGGCAAATACAACAAAAATTACAGTAATTAGAATTATTAATAACTTTCCCCAAAAGGTCAACTTTGAACCCCCAAACCAGGAAATTCTGATGATGTCAGTGTGTGTTCAGGTATCTTTTGAGTGGCTTACCTATATCAAGTTGTCCAGCTTCAGTTTACAGGACTTCAGGAACAAGGGTGGTTTCAGTTGTCAATGATTCCAAACGAAAATGTGGGAAAAAAATTCAAAATGTTAATTTGGAGATCTGTACCAGATATTTCAGGAAACGAGAATTCAGGATCCAGTCCAGTTTACAGATAAAAAGTAAAAACCTTGAGGACAATTAACAGAACCAGAATCCAACATCCACTACAATGTGTATTATAGTTTCTATTGAAAAATGATTTTTCTCTCTAAAATCAACCTCATTTTTACCAAAGATAGCCAAATTAGGACTCATTGCTTTGTAAAATGTCTACTGTCAATAAATTTGGCCCAGTTATTTACATAAGTACAGTAAGAGTAATAATTGACCATCTAGGCTCTCTTAAATCTATTTTGCTGGAACTTTTTATAAGGAATCTCACATTGAACTTTAAAAACCTCTTGAGGTCAGGCAAACCAAGCCAAGGCCTTATCATCAGATTAAGCCTTCAATTCCTTGGGTTTCGGTGAATTCTTCTGCTCTCCAAAATATCCTGGGATTCTGTGCACTTTCTGGAGAAGTGACCTTCTTTACTCACCTGGTAAGTTTGGTAGGAACTCTGTAAGCAAGGTACCAGGCCAATATTTTTAAATGGCTTTATTCCATAAAGCCCAATCTTTGTTTTTCAAAACTGTCTGCTTATATCTGAGTTTATGTAAATTTTTCTCAAATATGACATTCCATTCAAAGCCTTGGTGATATAAGAAGTGTTTCCAATTGCTTCCTGTTGTAAGGAGGACAGATCCTTATTGACCTTGAACTTATGCAAATAACTGCATTGCTATGAATATAAGAATACCCACTCGTCAAGAGTTTTCAGATTATGGAGGGATAAGATAGGGAGAAAAAGATAAATGCTTCATTTAGTTCTGTTTGAAAATTGTTATGTCACAATTCCTTAAGAGAGAAAGTGGAAAACCTTTCCTTAAATCTGGAAAAACAAAACAGTAAAAAAGCAATGTTTTAAACAAAAAGTCGTAAAAATTATAATCATCTTCCTCAGTTTATTCAGTCCCATGGTATCAACTCTTGATCTTCTATTAGGGGTTTCATGATGTCATCAGTTTCTTTATTACAGTCCTGTAATTTCTTTCTCAGATCAGTTTCACAATCTGAAAGTTTATCAGAAACCTGCATTCCAGAGCAAGTGTCAGAGTCCTTTCCATGAATCTCTGTGAAGATGAAACATATTTAGAAAAACATTTGAATAAAACAACAGTCTGCAAACAACACTCAAAAATGGTAATTTACAAAGAAACTTGGCTATTTCTGTGACATATAGCACTTTGAGATAATAACTAGAATTATGACTGACAACCAGGACAGATCAGAATATTTAGAATGTTATATATATATATTTTTTTTGTTGTTTTTTTCCAAGGAAGATTGGCCCTGAGCTAACTACTGCCAGTCCTCCTCTTTTTGCTGAGGAAGCATGGCCCTGAGCTAACATCTGTGCCCATCTTCCTCTACTTTATTTGTGGGACGCCTACTGCAGCATGGCGTGACAAGTGGTGCCATGTCTGCACGCAGGATCTGAAACCCAGGTGAACCCTGGGCCACTGAGAAGCAGAACGTGCACACTTAACTGCTCTGCCACCAGGCCGGCCCCAAAATGTTATTATATATTTTTAAAAACACTTGTGTTAATAACACTTACCAACACAATATAACCTAGGAAGATTTATCATTTGGTTGATAATGCTTACCATGTAATTTAACATACTAAATAATATAATTAGTTTAATATTTTCCTGTATAGAAATAGAAGAAATTCTTTGAAAAATCCCAGGGCTGATTGGAACTTCTCAAAGTTTCTTTTAAAGTCAAAACAAAGGCTTTAATTTTCATAGAAGATCATGAAAAACGTCAAAAAGTTTTGGGGCTGGCCCAGTGGTGCAGCAGTTAACACATTCTGCTTCAGTGGCCTGAGATTTGCTGATTTGGATCCTTGGTGTGGACCCATGCACTGCTTGTCAAGCTATGCTGTGGCAGCCATCCCACATATAAAGTAAAGGAAGATGGGCATGGATGTTAGCTCAGAGCCAGTCTTCTTCAGCAAAAAGAGGAGGATTGGTGGCAGATGTTAGGTCAGGGCTAATCTTCCTAAAAAAAAAAAAAAATCAAAAGGTTTTAAAACACTTGGTCAAATAGGAAATAATTCTTAGTTACCCTTTCAATCAAGGTGACAGCAAACACTTAAGTCAAATAAAGAGTTAAAACAGTTCTTAGTAGAGAGACCTCAGTATTTTTGAACATAGGAAATTATTTTAAGAAAACATAGATTTTTTTTGTCTGTTAGGTAAACTGACTGAAAGAAAAGCCTTTTATAACGTCTTTATCAAGAGAAGACCATACTTTCAAGAAAATTATCTTTTTAAGAAAGAAAGCCAAATTCTAATTTTGCACCAGCTTACTTTTGGTATTGAAACATTTACTTAGTGTCAGCCAACTTGAGCATGCACAAAACTCCTCTGTGTTTTACTTTCACAAACCTTCTGGCACTTGTTTCTACATTCAGAATTTGTCCCATGTTTTCTTTCCTTTTTTCTTTCCTAGTAGTTTAGTACAAATTTCTGTTTCTCAACAACAAAAAAATCTCTATTTTTATACCTTCTTTACTAAAACCATACATTTTACTTTCTTGTATACAGACTTTCTAGAAATGTTTTCTTGTAGAAAATTTCTCAGCGTGTACAAAACATGTTTATCAATAAACTCAAGCATCTTTCAGTTTCTTTGAGATAGGAAATCACAGGCAGACAAATCTATGTTCAGTAATCAATTTTCAATATTTTGTCTTGTTTGGAAAATGACCTAGATAATCAATTTCTGTCACTTAACTTAATTTAGCAAAACTCTAAAGTTTTAAGTTACTAAATAGATTTTGGAAGTTGTTTTTCAAGGATAGAGACCATAAAACATAATTACTGCATCCCAAAACTATTACCCATTTTTATTTATCTAAATAATTTGTTCTCAACAATTATGTTTCAATTGTTTTTAAAAATATCATGTGACCTTAAAGCAGTTAGCCATCATCTTAAATTGTTTTAAGTTCATATACCATAACACATAATTGTTAAAAAGTTCCCCCCCAAACTTTTATCCTTTTCACCTCTATTTTGTTTATCTGTTCCCAATAATTGTATTTAGATTGCCTACTAAATCCTCATGAAACATCGAACAAAATCAGCTATCATTCTGTTTTTTTTTGCTGACAAATTTTGTAACAGATAGCATGTTTGCATCATATCCAATGTTGTGAACTCTGAAAACATATTTATTTTAACCAAACAAACTAATGAAATGTTTTTGCTTATCAAAGATTATTTTATGTCATGTTAAATAGTTAGTCTTTTAGAAGTTTCTGCATATTAATCAAAGATTGTTTCCATTGTGAGAGGTTTTGCTTCACAAGCAGGGCTGCTGGCATCTCCCAATGTGGCATGTTTAATTATCCAATTGTTTTCTTTTAAAGTGGCAGTAAAGAATTCCTGATTTCATTTAGAAGCTTCAAAAGATTAAAATAGGTTGGTTGTTTAATTTTATAGCTGGCTTTCTCCAATTGCATGTGGACATACATCAGTGCGGGTAAATTGAAAATGCCGAATTTTGGCTATTTTCTCTCTGGAGTCTAAGGAATATTGTGGTCATGTGATATTACAAAAGAAAACCACCTTCTTCCTGGACATGAGCTCATAGCTGACATCAACACATTTAGCAAGAGGTGGCTCAGAGGGCTTGTCTTGGAGATGGAAAGAGTTCCCCCATTTCAGAATTGTGAACATATAGACACTCAGAAACAGATGGGATCCCAAACAGAACAGACTTGTGCACCCAACAGATTCTGCGTAGTCCTATGCTATGTCTGTCATTTGTGGGTGCCCAGACTCAGATGGGGATATCCCTTCATGATTTCTCCTGAAAGAGACAGGGAGTTCATGGCAGGCCTGGTGGAGGGGGCCTTGAAGACTGAATCTTGACATCTTGATGTCTGGACCTTGAATTTCTGGGAAAGACAGCTCACTCACGTACTAAGGAGGGGCAGAAAGACCTGGTTAGTTTTGAACAACAAATTGATTACATTGAACATGCACAGCTGCATTTAGCAAAGCTTATTGCAGTTTTTGCCCTGGGGAAGATTTTCTAACCTCTTAGTTCTTGGTTTCACACCGAGATGAAGGAGCTGGACTCTGAACCCCAGCTTCCCCATCATCTGTGACAGTTGACTTTGGTTTTATTTGTAGGATAATCACATACATCCTCTTGAACAAAAGCTCTTATTTTTTAGCTAAAAAGAAATTGAGAACTTTGCGTAAATTGTTACTAATCTGATAGTAAACAACTGCTCTTCACAATTCTTTTTGTTTTTATTTCCTTGAGTAATAATGAGATAAAATATTTTCTTATCTTTATTAGTCATTATCATTCTTCTCCTGTGAACTGCACATTTATCTCCTGAACTCAAATTTAGGTTATAGTGCTTGCTTTTTCTTATGGCATGAACGCTTTTTTACCAATATTAACACTTTGATTAACAGGATGTGGAAAAGTAAATCAAAATATTTATTATATGAGAATTAATATGCCATGACATATATATAAATTACAGTACCATAAGTCACAATTGAATTTGAAAATGCCTTGTAAATAGTTTGGCAGTGATTGTATGAACATTAATCCTTGGAGGGTTTAAGATTTGTGCTGAAATTATCCTGGTCAGTATGATAAGGAGAAAGAATAATTGGCTGACAGAAACGAGATAAAGACTAAGACCCAATTAAGTTTGCAGATAAACTAAGGGCATAATAGGATTTCAGTCAAGTGGGAGCAAAGCTTCCATAGGATTAAATTGTGACGCCTCCAATGTGGCTGCTCCGGTCATGAAGTCTTAGCCTCAAGATGATGGCAATAACATGCAAATAAGGTCAAGATGAAATGCATTTACATAGTGCTACCTGAGCTAGTGTTTCAGGGAGATTTGTGGAGGAAAAACATTTGAGGTTGAAAGTAAAATACACTGTTCTAAGCTATATATTTCTAGACTTTCTTATGGTCTTAGTTAATCAGTGTAAAAGTTAAAATAAAAGTTTTGTGTATCCAGGCTGACTCATCTGTTCTATTTAGTGTACATGACTGCATGGGAGAAAACCCCAGGATTGGCATTGTCCCTTCTGTGATTTGGGTCCTTGGATTGTTGTCTAGGGTAGAAGTTTACTGCCTCAATTGTTCTCCCCAGGCTTGCTTCCACCAAGAGGAATTGAACTCCTTAAAATGGTGAGGATTTAGACAAGTAAGTTAACAATACATTTCAAATCTTTATTTTTCCCAATTTCCACTTGATTTACCTTCTTTATAGTTTGGTTGTTGTTTCTTATTTATTTATTAGTTTGTTTGCTGTTACATTTCAATCGTACTGAATTTTAATGTGTGGTCAAAATTTTCTTTATGGTGTCTTTCTTTGGTTATATTTGCCCACTCTACAACCATTTAGATACTAGCCTATAGTTATCTGTAATACATTTATGGTTTAGTTTTAAACTTGGAAATCTTTATTAAATCTGGAAATTATTTTTATCGAAATGAAATGGCAGTTTTATTTTTCTCCATATATATCCAGTTGTCTATAGCATTTTATTTTATTTAATTTATTTTTTAATTTTATTGTAGTAATGTCAGATTATAACATTATGTGGTTTTGAGATGTACATCATAATATATTTCAAATTCTGTGTAGATTACATCATGTTCACCACCCAAAAACTAACTGCAGTCCATCACCTCACATGTGAACCTAATCACCCCTTTTGCCCTCCCCCCTCCCCCCTTCCCCTATGGTAACCATCAATCCAATCTCAGTTGCTATGTGTTTGTTTGTCGTTGTTTTTATCTTCTACTTATGACTGAGATCACATGGTATTTGACATTCTCCCTCTGACTTATTTCACTTAGCATAATATCCTCAAGGTCCATCCATGTTGTCACAAATGGCCTGGTTTCATCATTTCTTATGGCTGAGTAGTATTCCATCGTGTATATATACCACATCTTCTTTACCCGTTTGTCCCTTGATGGGCCCCTAGGTTGCTTCCAAGTCTTGGCTGTTGGGAATAATGCTGCAAGGAACACAGGGGTGCATGTATCTTTATACCTTTGCGTTTTCAAGTTCTTTGGATAAATACCCAGCAGTGGGATAGCTGGATCATATGGTAGAACTACTCTTAATTTTCTATAGCATTTTAAATATCATTCTTTGTTCACAAATTTGAGATAATGCAGTTATCATAAATTAATATATTTTTTTCTGTTTCTGTTTTCTATTTTGTTTCTTTGACTTTTTTTCCATTTGCATTTTCCTACTGCACTAGAATAAAGAAGAACCCCTATTTTAATATTTTAGTTAAGGAACCAAAGAAAAGAAATACTCTTTTGAAGTGCACCTGGTGTTTCAATACAGCTTATCATCTCTGTTCTTTGTCCTTGGGATAAAGCCAGAACTTTATCACATTTGGAGTAGCCTACCCTTGACATTCTCAAATATCACTGAGCTTAGAAGTCATCTTGGGTGCACACAAAATGTGTAGATTCTCAGCTGAGTGGCCAGGGATTCCTATCCAATCAGTCTGGGGTGAAGGCCTGGCACCTGCACTTTTTTTTTTGCAGGGAAAGATTTGCCCTGAGCTAACACTTGTTGCCAATCTTCCTTTTTCTTTTTTTCTTCCCCAAAGCCCCAGTACATGGTTGTATATCTTAGCTGTAAGTCGTTCTAGTTTTTCTATGTGAGGCACCTCCACAGCATGGCAACTGACAGATTCTGTGACCAGGAAGTGAACCTGGGCTGCTGGAGCATTGAGCAATGAACTTTAACCACTAGGCCATCAGGGATGGCTTGAGTGCACTTTTCATAAGTATCCAAGTGATTTTGACATGGCTGTTCATGTGACCAAACGTTGAGAAACTTGGGCCAAAATTTGGCTGATTTTTATATGTTCAAAAAGTCGATTGAAATAAAATATTTGAGTTTATTCTTGAAACTGTCTGATTTTATGGCTGAAATCTAACAAGGTAATTATTTTATTTTCTGATTTATTCTATTCAAAATATTTTGTTTTGACATAAGGGATATTTGTAAATTGTCATTCTAAACATTAAATTGGCTCCAAGCTTACACACAATCTCCCTTGTACATTTACTAACATTATTAAGGCCACTGATTTTAGTACATGGCTTGAGGAATGGATGAAAATGGTTAAAATACATCATCTTGTATCTTCTAATCTTTGTAGATGATGGTGAGAAGAATCCATAGGAACTACCCTCTGGGATGTGCTAGACATCTGGAAGGAATTTTAGAGCAGCTGCAGTTCCTGAGTAGGGTGTGGCTGGGTAGCAGTTCAAAAAAGGATGGTTTTGAATCTGTGACTGTGACCCAATTGCACAATTAGGTTGACATCAGGGATCAATTTCCATCAAAAATTTAAGTTTTTAGAAAACTTAATAAAGTGACAATATGTTGCATGTAAAATATATAAGTAAGCTATAATTTAAACTAAGAGGGGGCAGTTGCTGAAGAACTACTTTTCAAAAAGAAGTCCACAACAGCAAACAGAAATTCTTAATGAGAGAGACAGAGACAGAGATAGGGAGATAGAAAGAGAGAGAGAGAGAGCCCACAAGCAGGTGAGAGAGCCCACTGGGAGCAGGGAAGCTAGAGAACATGGCTGTTAATTCCTAAGTGAAAGGCTGCAATAAACAGTCCAACTTATACAGCAATCCCCCCTTATCTGCAGTTTCACTTTCCAAGGTCTGAAAATAATGCTACATCACAATGCCTATGTCATTCGCCTCACCTCATCTCATCACCTAGGCTCATCAACTAGGTATCACATTGTCTCACATCATCACAAGAAGAAGGCTGAGTACAGTACAATAAGATATTTTGAGAGAGAGAGAGACTACATTCATATAACCCTTACTACAGTATACTGTTATAATTGTTCTATTTTATTATTAGTTATTGTAGTTAATCTCTTACTCTGTCCAATTTATAAATTAAACTTTATCACAGGTATGTATGTATGGGAAAAAGCATACTATATAGAGGGTTTGGTACTACCTGCAGTTTCAGGCACCCACTGGGGGTCTTGGATAGCCCCTGTAGATAAAGAGGGATTACTGTGCTAGTATCAAAGAGAAATTGCACCCGATAGAGTTAAACAGTCCAAGAAGACTTTATTCAAGACTATTGCAATAGGAGTCAAGAATACTGCACTATGAGAGAGATGAACTCAACTCTGCTCAAACAAAAGGTAGGAGAGATTTTAAGTGCTGCAAAAGTCCTGGAGGACATTAAGAGGGAGGTTAGTCAAAGTGATTAGGCTCCTACCATCCCACAGACACTGGGAGGTAAGAGCACTATCTTTCTTGATGATTAGTTTCAGAGGCATGGCCCTCAGGTCCTTGTGAAAGACAGTTTTCTTGGTAATACCAACAAAAAACAGGCTTGATGTGTAAATGATATATTTTGCATTTTGTTATATACCTTAAGCATCTTTGCAAACAGCATCAAACCTCCTTTGTTACCTCTGCCATTCTTTTCCCGGAATTAGCTGCTGTGCTAAATGCCTCCTGCATTTGTGATTTCTCCATGTATTCCTTTCCCTCCTCCTTACCCTCTCTTCCGACCCACCCCCATCTCCTTCATTATAATATTACATTTTCTGGTAAAATGCTGTATTATCATTTCTTATATAGACCCTGAAGGGCTAGCATTACTACCTAATTATCTATGCATTTTAAACAAATATCCTAATAAGCAAATATTTGATTGGCAATTGCCTCGAATTCAAATTGGAAAAAGAAAAATTTCTGCAGAGTCATGTACCCTTGGAATGGGAGAAAAATGTTCTCTAAATCTGCATAGGTGAAGTTTCTTGAATAGCTTTAGTATTTACATTTTTAAAAGATTTTTACTGTTGTTGAAAGAATAACAATTGCTGTGGAGCACTTTTAAATACACTTGGCACTTAATAAATGCCTGTTTTTATTAACAGTAACCTTGATATCTCTTTTAGTAACTTAGCAAAGGATTCAATGCTTGACTATAGAATAAGGGAAGAATATCTCAAATACTTCTCAGGGTTACTTAACAAATAACAAACAAATATACTAGACATAGAATACATTTCAGTTGAAATAAGTACAATGCATAGAGTACAATGACACAGGGTAAATAAATCTTTCTAAAAGTTTCTTTTTTACTCTAATTGCCTCATTTTCTTTTATCTTTAATTTTTCTACTTTAAAAAGTCATTTAAAAGATTGCAATAGTAATGCAAGCTTATTATATCAACTTAAGCAATGAAGAAAAAGTTAGTAGTCTCTCCTTTATCAGTTAGGCATGCTTTGGAATGCAAATAATAGAAAACACCACTAAGAGTGACAAATAGAAGTTTATTCTTCTCATATAAACAGAAGCTTTTATGTAAGCAGTGGCTGGTCTTGATCATATCTCTGCAACACTTTGGGATGTTTCTCATGATTACAATATGACTGCTGAATCTCCAAGAATCATATTTGAGTGTGTAAGACAGAAAACAATTTTCCCCCTGCCCTTTTGAGCTCTTGGCTGAGACCCCTGTAATAAAAGATAAAAGAGATTAAAAAGAACAGACATTTATTGACATGTCTACTTCATCTATGTGTGGGAGAAGACCACGGAAAAATGAGTAACTCCCTGAAGTGGACTAAGCCACTGGCTTAAATACTATTTTCAGCTAAAGACAAGAGAAGGGAAGGTGTGGGAAGGTCAGCAGGAGAAGCTGGGCAAACACGGGGATGGTGGTTGTGCAGATTTCAGTCGGAACCTTCTCCATTGATGAGTCTCCTGTGATTTCATCATCCTTCTCTTTCTGGTACAGAGAGGGAGACACCCTGACAAATGGAGATTCCCCTTATAAATTTAAATTTCCATTGCAAAAGAGTAACTTTTACACTGTTTCCAGAGCTCCTCCCATGTCAGCTGCCTCTCAAAATAATCAGCTCAAAATAATCCTTATGCCAAAAGAGGCAGGTTTTTGGGGTGGCATATTCTGCTACATTTTAAGTTTAAGGCAGGAGAGGAGGAAGAGGAAGGCAGTGCCAGCTGCTTCTGATCCTTTCATTTGCAAGGCAAATGATTTCTCAGAATCCCCTAGCTGACTTTCCCTTTGCCTCATTGGCTGGAACTTGATGACCTGGACCTACCTAAGGGCAAGGCCAGCTGGGTAAGTTAATACCTGGCTTCCCAGCCAGTAGAGTGGAAGAAGGGAAGGGAAACAGGCCAATGAGGCATGAATTTTGAGAGAACTCTGCCTTCTTTCCTTCAGGTCTACTTTTGTGGTATTGTGACTACAGGCCCTCCAGGACCAGTTCACCTGACCCCAGCTCTTAACAACAGAATGAGTTAAATAAGAATTGTCTGTCGGAAAATCTGCAAAGTCACGTAGCCAGGGCATATGCAAAAGAAGAAATTGTGACTTGAAAAGACCTCAGAACCAAAGATCCTCCTTCCCTTGGAACCCAAGGACAGGGACATGATGGGAACTTGAAAGTCAGACTCTTATCAGAAGTCTGGGGTCTCTCATTCAGGAAGATCTGATGTTCAAATTCCTTCCCCACCTCATCTAAGATGCTTAGAATCCCATTATAAGTGTTTAGAATCCTGCCATAAATGTTTAAAACCTTACTGTAAAGGCTGGAAGCGCACCAATCAAAGCCCGTCCTGCCAGGTTTTCCACGTGCCAGCCTGTTCTCCTTAACCTCTTAAATTTCACCCCAAATCCTGAACTGGGGAGACAGATTTGAGAGCACACATCCCTTGTGTCTCTGTAGATTGATCTTGCAAAATAAAGCTGATCTCTTTGCCCAAAGGATAATGCTATAATTAATTGGCTTGTTCATAGGGCAGAGAACCCCAATTTTGTGCAGTAACAGTAATAACCCTTTGCTGTATAGCCCTCTGGTTTCACAAATACACAAACACATTTCTAGACATTATGTACATATATTACATTTTATTAACAGCAAAAATGGGGTAATATATGACATTACTCTGCCACTTTTTCCCTCTACATCTTGTCTTCTCTATATAATGTAAACAAGGATATACATATGTATATATGGTATATATTACATTAACAAATATAATATAGGTAGTATAATATGTAAAATATATTATATGCAGTATAACATATCAATATATATGGCAAAGCTTTCCAAATTTGTGTGCATATATGTCTGTAAATATATGTTTATATATATACATATATCTATGTGCCTGCACATATATATGGAAAACATTTGTTTTTATGTATATGTTCTCCTTGTAAATTTGTCCATATGTGCAAATTTTTCATTTCTGTAAGATTAATTACAGTTATACAACTACATAAAAGACAAACATTATTGTTTTTAAGAGATACTAAAAAATATTGTAGAAAGTTATACCTCCACCAACATTTTATGTGACTTTCTACTTCTCCTCACTGTGTCCAGCATTGGATAGTACTGATGTTTTAATGATTGACTATCTGATGAGGCAGATCAACAGATTTATTATACACATTTATAGATGTTGGAACCAAAGCTCAGAGAGGCTGACTGACCAGCTCAAGGTGAAAAATTATTCAAAGTTGTATGGTTTGTTTTCTTAACAAGTGCATGTTAACCTCAGCTATCTGTGATTATTTTAGGTCTCCATCTTGTTCTTTCTCCACATTTTCTTTTTTAAATACAGAACCACCACTGTTCCATTTCCTCTTTCTCTAAGAGCAATGCCCATTAGGACCCTGCCTCTTCTTCTTTCACCTGAATCCTCTTTTCCATCGTGGGTACAGATTCTTGTCTTAATTTTGGTATCTGAAAAAGGCTGCTTGGATATGTATTCTGATGCTGACCCTGATATCAGTTTCCCTACATTAAACCCAGTATATATGGGGTTAAAACCAAAACATGCATTTCCTGCTTACTCCCTGGCTTCCTGGCTCCAGAACCCACTATCCTCCATGGAGACAGACACAGCCAAGGACAAGCAGCTGGATTCATTATCTCCTCCCTGCAAAGAGATACAGGCTGTTGGGAAAGCTGCTAATCAGCAAGGTCTTGGGCTCCCTCCTCTCTGCAAGTAGTCTCAAGGGCAAACACAGGCTGGTGGGAAAGCTCTGACCAGTAAGGCCATGTGCTTCCCCCTCCCCTACCTAAAACCTCAAAGAAAAACCCTTCCTTTTAGCTTTTTGGGGAGTTTGGGATTTCAGTGTTAGCTGTCCTTTCTCCTTGATCAGCACTGTGCAATAATAAAATTCCTACTTTCTTCCACTACACTTGGCGTCAGACATTGGCTTGCTGCACAACGGGTGAGCGAACTCACTTCAGGTTTGATGTCAATTCCAACCATGACTCAACATATGATGTTGCTGTTCTATGTGCAGGTAAAATTGACTCAATCACTTTTTTCTTTTTCTTTTTTGGTGAAGAAGATTCACCATGAGCTAACATCCGCTGCCAATCCTCCTCTTTTTTTGCTTGAGCTAATATCTCTGCCAATCCTCCTCTACTTTGTATGTGGGACACCTCCACAGCATGGCTGATGAGTGGAGTGGGTCAGCACCGGGATCCGAACCCGAGAACATGGGCTGTCGAAGCTGAGTGTGCAGAGCTTTAACCACTCAGCCACAGGCTGGCCCCTGACTCAATCACTTTTCATTGGGTCAACACGCTCTCTGACACTCTTTTGGTGTATGTAGAATGTTTGAACAAGTGTCTCCTGCCCTTCAGGGGTACACTTGCTATGTACTTATAGATTAAAGCAGCCTCATGTGATAGAGTTATTGATGGAATTAATAGGTTGAAAGAGTATTGCTTCCCTGCTACAAAGGCCTGATGAATATAGATTTTAAAATGTTATGGCGAGTTGCTGGTTCATGTGCAGACATCTGTACACACAAGGGTTTCTCCCTCACCTGATAACTTAGGAATGGTCCTTCTGCCACTTTCTCTAGATGTGAAGACAATTAACTTAGCTCACATAAAATTTTTCTTCCTTGGTTGTATTATGTTGTAAAGGTTAATTTTACTGCACGTGCATGCTCTAAGTATAATTTTTTGACATACACTATTTTATTTATGAAAAAACTATTTACATAAATGTCAAATGCACATTATTGTAGGAGTAATCACCTAAGATTAAAGGCACTCCTCCTTGTTTGAATTCTTTTAGCTCCTCTATCAGTTGCAATCAGGAGGAACCGCTTTTATGAGACAATAAACCTATCAATTTGAAGTTTCTCTGTCTCTATCTTTCTGTTCCCAACACCACCTACTCAAGTGGGGTCAAAACAGTGGTGGATTTTATGAGTGGTACAATGAAGTAAAAGTTATTTTTAAAATCCGACGTATTATAATTATGTTATTATATTATTAAAAGTTTAAATATCTATTAGAAAATGTTTTTACACGCCAAAATATTGATGCAAACACTTTAAAATTTAAAATTCCTAGGTTAGTAATATACTGTTTTTCTCCACTCTCTAAGGAAACAAATCAAAGTTATAATAAATGCGTTTAAGAGCACCCTGTTTTTATACGTTTACGTAATAACTCATGGGTACCATTTTACAACAGCTTTTTATAATGAGGAATATGTTTCATGTTCACAAATATTATATGAAAAAATCAATATCCCATTTTATTTTCAAAGTGATGCATGAAAAGGAGTTTCAAGATTTATGGGATTTTAAAATTCCAAGTTACATTAAAATCTTCAAGTCTAATGATCCCCACCCAAAGCAGACTTTTCTCTATCGTATTCAATTTCTGCTTGATTATTTTTAGAGACAGTCTTTATACAGCAGCTGATTCCAACTTCAGAAAGTTTGAAGTATTGGAAGGTTTTCTTTTTCCTCCGTCAAAGTCAGCTTCCCTGTATTTCCACTCATTGGTTCTAGTTCTATTCCCTGGAGCCACACAAGACACATTTCATCCTCTTCCCCATGACAGTCCTTCAGATATTTGTGAATAATTCTTCCCATAAGACATTTCTGCTCCAGCTAAACATTTCACTTAATTAAATTTTTCCCCATATAACAAGTTGTCTAACTCTTTCATCATCATGGTTATCTATCTCAGCACACAAGCTTATTTTTTTTTAACGTTATGAGCAAAATTTATAAGTAATGTTATCGATTTTCCTCACAGAATGTGGAAGCAGCCACAGTGTAGTGAGTGAATCTAGGAGTGAACTGAAAACAACACTTCAAAAGATGTCTGACCGAAGAGAATATTCCAGACTAATAGCTCCCTTCATCTGAACATTGTGCTTTTATCACTGTGGTTAGTCCACGGCTACATCAAATTTTAGAAAATCAACAGTAGATTGTAAGTTCACATTGAGTTTTCAGTTGTCTAAAAGCTGATATTTAATTTTCATAACTCAATGATAAAAATTATACGTCTAATAATCATGTTCAAAATTTCAATTTATTTGCTAGATGAGAAAGCAAGGAATTTCTATTAATAACAAAAGCATATACGTAGTTCCTTTTCTCTTTACATCAGGCAGCCACCATTATGTCCATTTAAGTAACTTCTTTCTTAACGTAATAGAGGATTTATCCTGTCACTCATTTATACAGCCATTCACTGATTCACTTGGCAGATACTTATTGAGGTGCCACTGTGTGTCAGATCCTCTGGCTGATGCCAGGAATGTAATTGTGAGCAAAACAGATACTGTGCCTTCCTTCATAGAACTTATATTCTAGAGTATGTGTGAGAAGATTGACATTAACCGAGATAATTATTGATTGTCTGAAGTGCTGTGTAAGAAATAGAAGATGTGAGGTGATGGTAGTGATTCAAATATATAGCCAGAGCTGAGTACCTTTTTCCCAGGGCAACAGAGAGGTAGCTTATATATTTTTATGATAACTAACATTAGCTAAAGAAGAAAAGATATTACTTATGCAAGGATGTTCTGCAGTTTAATGTTTACATTTTGTTTAATATCCTGTATCTGTAAACTCTTTGAGAGAGACACAAATCTTGAATTTTTAAAAATAAACATTTGTTTATTTATAAGATAAGTCAGTTAACTTTATTCAAGTAAAGTAAATGGCAGGGAGAGTTAGTTGTACCCTATAACCCATAATCATGTAGAACTGAAATGATCATTTAAAACCTGAATATGTTTTTCTCCCTTAAAACTCATTGGTGATGATATCAATAGGGAGGGAAGACCGAGGATCTCCAGAAATCCTCTCCTCCATAAACGCACTGAATATACTGGCAAAAATATCTGAGTCAACAGTTTTCAGAACTCTGGAAATTAACCAAATGGCTGCAGGAATCTGAGCAGCATTTATTTAAGAACAGTAGGATCTCTGTAAGCTGGTGAGTTTGTGATGTTTTCACTTACTCTACCTCCATCCCCTTTTCCCTACCTACATGGTAACTTTGGAAACAGCCCAAATAGTGAAAACCAGTAGCCTGACATCCACTGGAAGAGGCAGAATGGGTTTGGAGCCCCTTCAAAGCCCCATTCCCAAAGAATTGCTATTATTTGGCCTGTCTGGTAGTTCTCTGGAAGACCACACTTGCAATCCTCTTCTTTATTTGATCTAACTCAGAGGTCTACCAGTGTGAACAGCCTTTTCTCCAGGGGGCATGTGTCAAAAACCATCATCAGCAATTGATCATCATCAGAGCTGTTTAAGAGAGTAGGTAACAGTTGAGACAAACACCAGGCTAATCAAAAAGCTGAAAAGAAAATCTTAGGAGTCAGATGTTTGCAGGGGCTTTGAAAAGCTCTGGAAATCTAGAAGGTCACTCACATGTGTAAGGCTCTGCACTTGCCCTGGACTACATGCACATTCAGGAAAAACCTGAGCAAGCCATAGGTTCTCATCTCTGGCTGCCCCTGAGCCTTTGCATAAGCAAGAAGTGAAGGTGAAGGCAGAGTTATCAATGCCTGGCTGAGAGTTAGAGCCACGCCCCAACACACACACAGCCCCTCAGCAAAGAGTGGGGTCCTCATTGGTTCCAGGCATTTAAGCAAATCACTGTCTAACAATTAGTTGACCACTAAGTTAATCAAGCAGACAGTTTGATGGCCAAAAACATCAAGGAGTACAGACTTTAGAGAATTAGTTCAGAAAATCACTAACAAAACAAAGAGCAACCACAAAGACAACAACAGCAAACCCTGAGAACAGGAGAAGATCTTCCCAGATTTCTCATATTAAACTGTCCTGTTTTCAACAAGAATGACAAAAATGTGACATGCAAAAACAGGAAAATATGCCCTGTGTAAAGGGAAAAAAAAGCACTCAGTAGAAACTGTCCCTGAGAAAGCCCAGATACTGGATTTACTGGATAAAAATTTAACTATTTTAAATAGAGGAACTAGAGAACTAGAGGAAACTGTGTCTAAGGAGCTAAAAGAAGTTGAGAGAGTGATGTATCACAAAGAAGAGAATATCAATAGATAGATATTATACAAAAAGAACCAAATAGAAATTCTAGAGTTAAAAAGCATAGGAACTAAAATTAAAAAAAAAAAAAAAATCACCAGCAGGCCTCACAAGCCTACTCTAGCAGGCCAAAGAAAGAATTAGCGAAAGTGAAGATACACCAGTTGAGATTTTCTACTCTGAGGAAGCTAAAGAAGAGAGAATAAAGAAAAATGAACAGAGCCTCAGAGACCAGTGGAGTGCCATCAAGTGTACCAACATGGGCACTATGGGAGTCCCAGAATGAGAGAAGATAGAGAAAGGGGCAGAAGGAACATCTGAAAAAATATAGGCTGACAGTTTACTAAATTTAATGAAAAACCTGAATCTACAGATCCAAGAAGCTTAACAAACTCCAGTGGGATAACTGAAGAAACAATCCGCATCTAAATACATCAAATCAAGATGTCAAAAGTCAAAGACTCTCAAAAGCAGAAAGAGAGAATTATTAATTAATTATGTACTAGGGATCCTCAACAGGGTTAATAGCGGATTTCTCATTAGATCAGGCCAAAAGACAGGGGGATGATGTTAAAATTACTGAAATAAAAATGACTTTGAGACAAGAATTTATATTTCCAACAAAACTGATTTTCAAAAATGAAGGGGAAATTAAGACATTACCAGAAAAACAAAAAGCTTAGAGTTTGTCACTAGCAGACTTGCCTACAAGAATAGTAAAGGGAGTCCTTTAGGCTGAAATGAAAGGACACTAAAGAATCAATCAAATCCATATGTAGAAATAAAGACCACCAGTAAACATAACTACATAGGCAAATATAAAATACAGTATAAACATATTCATTACGGTTACATATCTATATCAAAAGACATAAACATTATTGTTTTCAAGAGATACCAAAAAGAGATTGTAGCAAATTATACCTCTACCAGCACTTTATGTGACTTTCTATTTCTCCACACTTTGTCTAGCACTGGATAGTGGTGATATTTTAATGATTGGCAATCTGATGAAGTGCATTGAATGTCATATAGTTGGAATCACACCGTATGTAGACTTTTCAGATCGGCTTCTTTCACTTAGCACTATGCATTTAAGGTTCCTCCATGCTTTTCATGATTTTATAGCACATTTCTTTTTGGCACTGAATAATATCCCATTGTCTAGATGTACCAGAGTTTATTTATCCACTCGCCTACTGAAGGACATCTTGGTTGCTTCCAAGTTTTAGTAATTATAAATAAAGCTGCTATAAACATTAGTGTGCAGGTTTTTGTGTGAACCTAAGTTTCAACTCATTTTAGTAAATATCAAGGAGGGTGATTGCTGAATCCTATGGTAAAAGCATTTTTGGTTTTGTAAGAAACTGCCAAACTGTCTTCCAAACTGTTTCTACCACTTTGCGCTCCCACCAGCAGTGAACGAGGGTTTCTATTGCTCTCCTTTCTCACCAGCATTTGGTGTTGTCAGTGTTTTGAATGATAGCCATTCTGATAGGTGTGTAGTGGTATCTCATTGCTGTTTTAATTTGCATTTCCTTAACGACACGTGCTGTGGAACATCCTTTCATATTTGCTATCTGTGAATCTTCTTTGCTGAGGTGTCCCTTCAGGTCTTTCACCTGTTTTTTAAATTGGGTTGTTTGTTTTCTTATTGTTGAGTTGTAGGACTTCTTTAGGCATTTTGATAACAGTCCTTGATCAGTTATGTCTTTTGCCGTTAAAAATTTTCTTGCAGTCTGTGGAAGAGAGTCTTCTCACTCTCTTGAGTAGTTCAGTATTTTAATTCTGTAGTTTTTAACCCGACAAATAAGACATTATTGTTATTTACATTTTTATTACTATGTTATAAACACTTGTTTGGATTTACCTGTACATTTAACGTTTTCTGTGCTCCTCGTTTATTCTTGCCTCTCACACCTTCCTTCTGGGGTCATTTTTCTTCCTCTCGAAGGGTATCCATTAGAGACTCATATAGTAATATCTAGTGGTGACAAATACTCTCAATTTTGCATTTATGTGAAAGTATCTTTATATTCCTCTTGTTTCAGAAAGTCAGTTTTGCTTCCCAGATCCACAATTGAAGGATAATAGTCTTTTTCAGAAATATTTTGAATAAGATATTTTTATACAATATTTTATGTCATAAAGACTGTTTTCAGACTAATTGTGTTATTTTAGGTGGTATTTTTGTTTGCTTTGTTTTGTTTTTCGGCTGCTTTTAAGTTCTACTCTTTGACTGTGATATAACAGAGTTTCACTCTGATGTGTCTGGATTTTTTTTATTTTTATCTATTGATCTTAAAAATTCTGGTACATTGTGCTTCTTGTTCCTGTGGATTCATGTTTTTGATGTTCTGGAAATTTTCATTTTATTGTAGATTCATATACTTTTTGATCCCATCCTAACTCTTTTCTTGTATGGGACTCATTAAATAAATAATTGACTTTCTTCTTCTCCAAGTTTCTTAACTTCTGTTTATATTTTCTCTTATATATTTTCTTTTTCTCCTTCTTTCTTTCAGTTCTGTCTCATCTCTCTCTCCTGCAAATAAACAATCCAGATATTTCAGGTCTTTCTTCCAAGTCAATGATTCTTACTTAAGCTGCCACTAATTTGTCCATCCACTGAGTTCTTAATTTATACTATTTTATTTTTCATTTAAAATTTTTTTTCTTCTTCCAAACTTTTTGGTCTTTGTTAGTCTTTTCTTTATGGACCTTGTTTAAAAAAATATATTTTATGTCTTTTAACAGTGGCACACATAACTTTATTTTATTTTCTGTACTTGATATTTTTTAATAATAAAGTGCCTGGGAATCTGAATTATTTCTTGCTGTTTTTACTATCTCTTACTTGTTTGGCTTATTCCTTCGTATGTCTTGTATTTTCTTTGGTTGTCTTGTTTTCAATCATAATATTTCTTATCTCAATATACCTATAAATATATTTATCAATATAGATAAATATATCTATACATATATTTAATTTAAAAAAGCAGAAATACCACTCATGATGTAACACAAAGCGTAGTCAAATAAAATCTTTCTTGGAACGTTTGACTCAATCTAAATAGTCAGTCGACAGAGCTCTTCAGTTTTCCAAGGACCTTAAATTGCTTTCTTTATCAACACATGATAAAACATTCAGCAAAAAGCATTTGAAAAACTATAATACTTTTATGTCCAAATGTTTTGTTTTGTTGACACAAATAATCCATAACCAATCTATAAATGAAAATTTGTGTGCCCAAGGAAGGAGGGGAACCAAAGAACTGGGGTGTACAGAGTGGCTATATACCCTCAAAGAGCGTGTTTCACATATGATTGAAATGTTCCTTTTACAATAGTCACGAGACTGCTCTGTCAGCACAGCGATTGATGGATGCAGCAGGTAGTAGGTCTGCTGTCTTGGTGGACACAGCAGGGTGGCAGGTCTGTTGTCTTGAGCTGGGTGGTCACAGGTGAGCTCAGCAATCAGTTCCTAGCCTAGGGAGAGATGCTTACCCTTAAGGAAATGTCATTGTGGGGGAAGTTGCACCTTTATCTTAAGGGCGTTTGTTTTTGTCATATGAAATGCTTAAAGTGGATATACAGTGCATGCTCAATGGCCATGTCAGGTCCTTTTGGAAAAACAAAGTCAGGTCCAATTAGATTTACACAAAATGGCTTCCTCATATACTCCAATATATCCTATTGTTTGCCATTTCTATTTGTCAGTTTCAGAACCACCTTTTAATTAAAGATAATTCTTTTCTTAAATGAAGACTCACAAAAAGTAATATTTTCCCTGTACAAAGATACTGTTTTTTGGTAGTATCAGTAATTATTTGTTGAATTTTTCCAATGAATGATAAAATCCTTAAGCTGAAAAAGGTCTGAAGAAGTAGGAATGTTTACATTCTGTTTTTAGAAACAGGCATAGCAATGGTTAGATCCCTTTGATGTTTTATGGACGGCATTTGCAAAACTGTATAACACATAACTAGGTAACCCTTAATTCCATAATTTCACTTCTAGGTATTTTCACCAATAGTATGTGTAGAGATGTTCACTATAGCATTTCTCATCAATAATGGAATGGTTTCTTTAAGTTGATATGCCCAAACAATAGAAGACCATACAACTAGTGGAAAGTAAGCATAATTTTATATGTTATGATAGGGAAATATGTCCATAATATACTAAAGCAGGAAAAACATGTTGCTAATGATTGCAATCTCATTTTCACTAAAAAACTTTATATGAAAGTAGACATTCTTGTCAATTATGCACTGTTCCCACACATACATATATATGTGCTATTTTAACACAAGCCTAGATGATTAACCTTTCTAATTCCTTTTGGCTATAGTAACAGGGAAGTCTTCATTTACATTTTGGCCTCAATGTAGGATTGTTACCATAGAAATACATAGAGAAAGACATTGCTCAGCCTTGACTATCACAATTGACTTTTGAAGTCCATGGCAGAGAGAGGAGCTTTGAGAGAACAAGGCTTTGTGTTATAAGAGCCATGATGCATTCGGTGTGAAAAGGCAACATTTATATCATAAATAATGGATTTAGGAAAGAACAGATGAAAAGCCAAATGACTCTAAAGCAGAGGAAAATGTACTGAAAGATGCCTGGCTTGGGGATCTCAGTGGACAGGATCATGAAGAGAAATCAGTGTGGAGTAAGAAAATATATTGGGAACGCTAAACCCCAAAGTGTTAATGGCAGTTACGTGTAGGGGTTTGTATAATAGAGAAACCTCTTTTTCAAGTTTTTGCATTGCTGTATTTTTGGCAATCTCCAATAAACAGGAATTACTTGTGTGATTTTAAAAATGACCTTAAAAAACATGAAACATAAGGAAAGAAGTATGGAATTTGGGAAAGAGCAAGAATAATCTACTAAAACTCCCGTGTGCATTTTGTGATTTGTTGAGTTTTTGTGAGGTTATTTTTAAATAAATTTTCTTACTCCTAGTTATTCTCCAGGAATTACTAAATAATTCAATCACTAAAACAAAAGAACTAGAAGTAAATCTTTCATAATTAGCAACAAGCTTTGTGAGAAAATTTGCTTCATGTTCCTGAGTTATTTTTGAGAGGTTAGAAATAGGCGGAGGAAAGAAATGAATTACAGGTGAACAGAAAATAGACCCACAGGGCAGTCCCAGGAACCTACTGAAGACGAATGGAGGCCGCGAGTCCAGGGAAGTGACCTAGGATGGAAAAGCAG
Organism: Equus asinus; assembly: GCF_041296235.1. Lineage (NCBI taxonomy): Eukaryota > Metazoa > Chordata > Mammalia > Perissodactyla > Equidae > Equus > Equus asinus. The sequence continues at coordinate 10,005,863 of NC_091796.1, forward strand.
ACTTCAAGTTTGCGGAAGGTGAGCTTTCCTGAGAGAGCTTGCTAATGAACCCAATGGTAGCTGTTATCTGTATCTTACAAATTGTTGAAATCAATGAGAAATACAGCACATTTTATTTAAAAGAGGTTGAGACAACTCAGACTATATGCATGTCGCTGAGAATTTGCCAAAGCAGAGACCACTTGCAGCATGAGGACATTGTAGGTGTGGTGAGTAGTTTTAGAGCTGGTGGGGAGCAGGTGGGGTGGAGGCAACTGGAGTTTAACAATGTGCTCAGAGAATTCCTGTCATGGTATTCTGGGGAAAATATTTTTTTGAATGAGAACGTGACATAACCTGGAACACAATATGCCCCAGAACAATATTGCTGGTTTTGAAATGTGCATTGTGACCATGGACAAGTTCTCTAGGCATTTCCTGAGAAGTTGCTCCCTACATAAAATGTCAGAAATATTCATTTCCACCATCACCATCATATGTATGTCATTATGGTAAATGTGATGGCACTTTTAGAAGCAGGTAGACTTCTTTAACAAATTATTTTAGATCATGATTTAAAAAGAGAAAAAATTCTATGCAAATATCAGCCTCTTACCGATGATGAGGAAGCTACCTATTCTACCAAATGGTGGTAATGTCTCAGTATGTAACAAAATAGTTATAGGCAGCACTTTTTGAAACCAGCTGTTCCAGCTTTATCAAATATGCATTGGAAAAATCCTAGCAGTAATTACTGGAATATTTGAAGGTGATGACCTCTATTAATACAAACTTTATTGTTATAAATTACTCTATTATTAATTTGATCTTGGGAAATAGCATAGAGCAAACCTAATTAACTATAATTAGTAAAATAATCATCTCAACTCTTTAATCCAGAAAGGAAAACACTTTTTTTGCTTTTAATTCATTTAATACTTGAATAATAATTGTTTTTCTCCTCCTTCTTTTAATCAAGAAATAATTGCTTCAATGATTAAGTAAATAGTCTTCATGGACTATAAGCTCCTCCTCTGAGAGAAAAACAACACAACAAGTGAAAAAGAATGAGCCATTAATTAGCATATCACTCTGTGCAATATCTAAGCAGACATACCATGGTGAAACTTTCTGTGAAAAAGCAAGAATATCTTTCTCGACCTCAGTTTGAGTTTTTTCACTTGGCATATATTTAATAGGGCATGTTATTTTTCATCTAACTAACTTTGCTCAATATGCACATGTGTGTTTAAAACAATAGAACTAACGTGGGATGATGAGTTGAAGTTGTGAAAAAGGAGACAGAGGCGGATCGGAGAGCTCTTTCAGAACCACATATAATATTAAGTAATAGAATAGCCGTCTAAGTACTTTAGGCTTCATTTCTCTAAAACGAATTGCTATGCTTTGATTGCTGTGGCAATTATGCAACAGGTTTCCTGGATCGCTGGAAAACCTCATGCATTTGTGTGAATTCAGCACTACATTTTGAAAAATAACCATTGAACAACTCTCCTGTCCATTTGTTTTGAATTTGCCACGCATGATTTAAAGTAGCGTGTACAGTGCATACTGTGCAGTGTTGCAGTCTCTTATCACAGGGCTGAATGTTTAAAGCATGGATCTAGGTGTCCTTCAGGGCATTTCATTTACTCTTAATAATCCATTCTTAACAATTGCCTCTCTTAAATACTCTGATAGTATATGTCATTTGATGTCTCCATTTCATAAATTATTTTCCTGCTGCAGACAAAACATAGGGGGAGAGACTCTATCTTTGGCATAATTGAGAAGTCTAGTTTCATTTGAGCAGACCTGATATTCCTGTTAACTTAGATAATTTCCTGAGGTTTTTGGACCCTCCCCGCCTTTGAAATCTCCTACCTAAAATACCTATCAAGTGTAAATGCTCCCAGGAAATTCATCTTCATCATTTCCCCTTTCTCACCCCACTGATGTGATCTCTGCTTCCAGTTTCTTCTCCTACAGTTTTCCATAACTCTACAAGGTGTATATCTTTCTACAGTATAATTTGATTCTTACTTAAGAAAATACATAAAAAAAAAAAGAATCAAATGGAATCTGGAGATCTTAAAATACAATAACTTTTAACAACTTTTAACGTGCAATAACATAAAACAACTTAAAAAAAAAGTTCAGTAAATGGGCTCAACACAACGTGGAAGGAACAGAGCAAAATCACAGACGGAACATTATAAATCTTCCAATCTAAACAACAAAGAGGAAATCAACTGATTGATTTTTCTTCTTCACATCTATTCTTATTTAGTTGTAAGAGTGAAGACTGAGGAGGAATGAGGCTACTTCATCTTGGTCAGAAGCAGAAGTCCAAGGCAAAAAGTTTGTTTTAGATCTCAAGCATTTTGACACCACTGCACAATATCTTTATTGCATAATCCATACTATATCGCCTGTCATTTATGGTTTCAGTTTATTTGAAGTGTAAAGAGAACTTAACAATGATTGCAGAACAATTTGAATGCAGAATCCTTCTGATTTTCAAAACTTTAAAGTTTTTCTCCCACATTTAAGCCAATCACACATCTTTTTAGCAACTCATTTTTATTGAAGCTATAAAGTTAGGGATAAAAAAAGTAACTCTTTTCATACTTGTTACACACACACAAGCATATTTAAGCTGTGCTATTAAGAAAAACATATTTCTTGTTTATCCTGTGGTACTTACACTAAAATTTACTGCTGTAATCGTTTAGGGCACTTGTAGAAAAGCTTTTGTCTAAGCCCACCCTGACCCCGTTAATTCAGATTCTTTGAGGAAGGCCTAGGATTTGAAGTTAATTTTTAAAGCTTCCCAAGTGATTGTAGAAAAGCTGTGGTGAGCAAGATTGAAAAAAGTCAATTTATTATAAGTAGGATGAAGGCCAAAAACAACTTATTTTAAGAAACATTCAACTCAATTTGTGGACTCAAAAATAACGAGATGTATTCAAGAGAGTATAGCCTGTCAGTCCTAACTACCTAGCCTGCTGTGAGCATATATCAGCATGCTGTAGATGCAATGGGTGGTTTCAGTGTCGTTAGGAGACTACATGCTACTTCTTTGCTCATCTACATCTTTAGAATGAGGATCCGTTCATCTGCTCTGCCTACTTTAAAGGTTTGTCACAGGAATATTGAGATCTGTCTTTTAATGAGCTCTAAATATTTGTTAAACTTAGCTTCGTTATTGTTAACCATAACTATTTCTGTACGAGGTGGCATTTGCCCTCATTTATAGTGGGTTGGGTGGGGCCTTGCACGTATTGCCTAGTTATAAATGTCAAAACTCAAGTTTGTACCTTTCTTCACTACTCATTTGTATTATTTATGTAATAGTTTAGAAAGAAGTGCTTTGGGATTTATAAAAGGCAAGAAAGTAATACATTGGACTTAGATTTGTATAATATAATGTTATACCTCATCTCTTTAAAGGAAGAAGTTATAATTTAATGCATAAGACAAAAGTGACCAGATCACGTATGGTTACTGTTCCTTCAGTTTTCTATACCTCATCTAAGGTAAATCGCTGGACTGCAGCAAAAACACACAAGGGACATCTTATAATTGATGATTCTCAAAATATCTGTTTCATGCCTGGGAGAATTAATTCTTCCCTTCAAGGTGAATATTGCATCCTTACTTTTTGCCACAATATCTAAAAGGACCATTTTTATGCAGCAAGGACATTCTTTGACATTCCAAGTCTTTATTCACTTTCCCAGGAAAGGGAATTGGCAGATTCATCTAACAGAGCTGATGATTGCTGGCATGGAATGGAATTGTCAAATGAATTTAGCAAAACAGATGTTTGAAGAATTTTCCAACCCCCATGAATTAGGCTTTCAACTTATGTTTTGACTTTTTTATTGGAAATATGTTCCCAGAGTTTGAGTCAAACCCACTTTTAAGTAAAAGCTAAAACTTCTTTCTGAAACATAAGATGAAAGACTTTGGGTTATCCTTGTTACTTTTAATTGGTTTCCTGTTGTTCTTTGGGAATGAAGTAAAATTGGCTTTAAGAAGATAGAGAAGAATGTCCTATAGAATGAATACTGTATGATTATGGTGATGGTTAATTTTATGTGTCAACTTGACTGGTCTAAGGGATGCCCAGATAGCTGGTAAAATATTATTTCTGGTTGTGTCTGTGAGGGTGTTTCTGGAAGAGATTCTCATTTGAATCAGTAAACTGAGTGACAAAGATCACCTCACCGTGGGTGGGCATCATCCAATCCATTGAGGGACCAAATGGAACAAAAAGGTACAGGAAACTTTCTCTGCTTGAGCTGGGACATCCATCTTCTCCTGCCCTTGGGCACTGACAGTCCTGGTTCTCAGGCCTTCAGACTCAGACTGAATCAGAGCATCGACTTCCCTGGTTCTGCACGTTTCAGAGGGCAGATTGTGGGACTTCTCCATCTCCATAATTGAGTGAGGTGACTTTCGCTCTGTTGGTCCTGTTTCTCTGGAGAACCCAGCTAATATCACTATGTACCTATAATGAGAAAAACATACACTTTTGAGAAAATTATAAATGATAGTTTAATTGAGCTGAAAATATCATGCTAACACTCTGGTATGCAATATCTGGTGAATAAGCTTTGGCATTATTTTTATTTGAGATGTTCATAATATTTTATTCTTTATGTGATTTCTTGGCTACATGATAATTGTCAAGCAATTTTGAACTCTGTAGTAGCAATTGGTGGATTTTTTTATCTAAAGAGACTGTGCTACTTAAATTATGGACTATTAATCCCTGCTAGCAAGACATTAATGATATTTATATTTACTAAGATGAACTTGAAAAAATTTATTTTGAATCAGAGGTTTTGTTCATGATCTTGTGGTGAGAAGTCTAGTGTAAAACACTGGCAATTTGCTAACACAGCACATAAACTGGGCAAGTTCGAGAACGTTGATTTGAATTACTTAAGCAAGATCTTTTTCTGCTACAATTATCTTTATAATGAAAGATTCTTTGGATGACTGTAAACACATTTTAAGGACTAATTAGTGTAAACCCCATCACCATATATTACTAGGTTAACAAAATTAACATGGAAGTTGTGGGCCAATGATTGGCCACTTCTTATCCATGCATCTAGCTCTGTCAGTAAACCACATACAACAATCTACAAGAGATTTCTGCAATGGTATATTTTATTTCTTTACAAATATATGTTGCTTTCAGTGTTTCAAATATTCCTGAAATTCAGCTTTTAGAAAGCACCAGTTGTAAAATCCAGAGCTATTATTGGAAGAGAGCTTTGTCTAATTGAGACTAAAAGCTTCTAGACATCTCCTTCTTTCTCTGAGTGCTTTTCAAAGGACACCAACTCCTACAGTGAGCTTCAGGGAGGATAATTTTAAAGCGATTTCAAAAACAAAATCATATTATTTTTCCATATTGTTTTTTTAAATGTCTGAATAATTGAAACAAAGAAACTATATTTCCACAACAGAAGGGGGTGTATGGATACTTCTTCAATTTTAATTGATTAGAGCTAATTATATTCAAAATATTCTGGTGAAATTTTATTGTATAAGAAGATCCTATCCTATTTCTTATGGATGGCCAATTCACTATTCCAAAAAGTAAATAAAAGATACTCTTTATTGTGAGTTTGCAAAAGATATAACCATTGTAAGTAAAGCTTATGTAAAAATAATAAAGATAATAAGAAGTGTTTACTTAGAAAATTCAATATGATTCATTGGTAAATGTGTATTATAGGTATATAAATTGTACTTAAATTACCCCAATATATTATGATGCAGATTGTAATACTAATAATTTAATAGTCACATGCAAGGAACTAGAAAACTGAGAAGGTAATGAAAAAACAGGAACAGTAACAGCAAACCATTGTCAATGACATCTGGTAATGAATCATCTGATTTGCTGGAGTATGGGTTTCATTTGGCAAGTCTTTGCAATCAAAATTACATTTTCAAAGTCAACATGATTTTGCTTATACAGATTTGAGATTATAATTCTAAAGATCCAAAATATGTGCACCTGTGCTAAAATTGTAAATGAAAATAGATGTTCCCAAATGACATCTTTTAAGGATAGGATATCTAGTAATTTGATATTGAATACCAAACATTTGTAAACCAGTGCCATCACAGAGATATTTTTACATAGCTTCTTTGGGAAAATATGAAAAACTCATCAGTGTTCTTGAAATTTTATTCAAATAGGAAATCTGGAACTTTAAGCTCTGTGTATGAACAGAGGATATAGAGGCGGGTGTATAGCAAGCTGGAGGAGGAGTCGCACATGTATTTATTCTTGAGTAGTCGAGTGTCTCTGAGAAGACATGTTGCTCCTGGAAACAACTCAGAAAGGGAGGAGTTGGTGAGGCATCATTGATGAGTTCCACTGCTGGTCCCAAAAAGAACAGGAGAAAGTTTCAGCTGGAGGTCAGGGTAGGGTTTGGGAGGTCAATACAATAAGATAGAAATTAAAGCAGAATATCTTAACATCAGAGAGGAGAGTGAGTAAATGTTCATCTTGCAATATGTTCCTTCTGAACAGGAAAAAATATACCCTTCCAGGAAATACAGTGGGAACAGAAGCTTTTAAGTGCATTGTGTGAGCTGGAGGAAACTATGGAAACCAACTTTGAATTGAAACCCAGTTGTTTGAGTTAGAATGGAAGATCTGGCTCAGGCAAAGAACGTGAAAAAATATGTCACCACTCTTGATTTTATTCTTTTATTATTTTCTTCTTCTCACAAAGTACAGGCTTTTGCTATATCAAAGGTGGATCTCTTATGCAGTCGAAGAGGATGTGGCTTGATGAGGAACACTGCTGAGTTTGAGAAGGAGAACTCTGAAGAGAAGCAAGGATGGCAAACACAGGAGATAGCTGTCCTTCCGATTCTGACAAGAGCTCAGTGTTCTATCAAACTGCAGTTAAGAATGGTGATGTTAAGCTAACGTCTTTGAACAGACAGCTCTCAGCTCATCTCTAGGCAAAAGAAGGAAGTGGAAAAATGGTTCCTTTTTATACATATTGTTTTTGTTTATGGAATCAGGTGGCTGTATTCTTTTGTAAATGAGGAAACATGTCTCGGTGATATTGCAGTGTGTGTGATCTGATGCAGCCCAGGATAAGGAGGCAGCCTGGAGCATCTACACAAATGGACCCCCTTAAATCAGTAAACATGGTGGGTGGGGTCTTGGCTCTGCCAGTGCTGAACTATTGTGTGACTTTATTCACATCATTTAACCTCCCTGTCCCTCTTGTTTTTCTCTCTGCAACATTGGGGCCTTGGAACAGATAATTTCAATTGCTTTTCCATCTAGAATAATATAATTGAATCCCTCCCGTTTTACTTACACGGCTATCTTCTCTGACATTTGCCATCAGGGAAATGGAGCATTTTCATAAAGCATAGTCCTGAGAGATTTGAGAATGACCTTAGGGGCTTTGTGCTGTCATTCAGCGTCGTCAACAGCCAATTGAGTCGTTAGTTTAGCATTGATTGAAGGAGCAAGTGTCTCCTCCAGCACTGATTACTAAAATGAGAAAGTCACCCAACCCATCATGGCCGAGTTTCCTGATTTTTGGCTGATCAAAGTAAACTATATAGTACACAGAATACCTTTACAAACCTCACATTTTCTAAGAAGTCTTTATAATAAGTGATGAAACAGCACTCTAAAACTAAAATCATTGCTGGAAATTATTGATCTATTGTGATGTGCTAGGCACACATGTTGTAGGCACATTCCACATGTTAACTCACTTATTTCCAACAGTCACCTGTAAGTTACGGGCATCTTTCCCCATTTTATGAATAGTGAAGTATGAAGCCCACAGAATCATGGTCATATGGTGAGCCTGAGGGAGAGGGTATGTGAACCCAGGCACTCTTACTTAGGGCCTATTCTCTGAACCCCACGCTGCATCTTTATGAGCCCAGGCTACTAATTTCTACTGTTTTTTAATCCTGTTATCAAGGTCCTCAGTCGAGTTCTCGCTTATATTATCTTTCTTTTTGTATCCAGCACTTCGCACACACAGAGATGTTTTAATGTCTGCTCTTATCTTTTGGCCTGGTTGGTCTGATGATGCAACCTCAGAATTACCATGAAGCTTTTCTGTGTGAAATTTTTAAAATTCATTTCTTTCAACTCTGTAACTAATGGCCTTATTTTTTCTTCCAGAGTAGTAACCAGTTCTGTCCCATGCTGATTCTCATTAAACTGAAGAAGAAGTTTTTACTCCAATAGTCCATTCTCTCATCCCAAAACTGTTTTCTTCCCTGCTGCTTCTAGACATAGCTCTCCTGTTTTCATTGGCTTTATCTCTGCAGTTTTAACACACTCTACAGAAAAGCCCTGTTCCCTTTGCTTCTGTAGTCAAGCTGGATTCCATCCGTGACCCCTGGGGGAATTTTCTGCCTCTTGGTCTCTAGGAGGCAGCACGGGCTGTCAGTCAATGGCTATTGACAAGTTGCCTTCTAATGGGACCCAAAAAATCGCCTTTAAGAGAACACAACTTTGGAGGACAATTATACAGAACTACCAATTCTCTACACTTGCAGACTGACAGTAATGGCATTTTAAAAGTAGTTGCCTGCAGAGGGACTGCTCACAAAGAATGAACCACAGAGGATGAAATGACAGATCATCAGGAGTGATATTTTTGGGCAGGCAGGCTCTTTGGTGTCCCTGAAACTGTATTATATGTATAGCTCTTTTATGAAAGACACTTTGATAGAACACCTGTGAATAAAAGATTTTAGATTTTTTCAAAAAAGCTGCCGGTTCTATAGAACCTTCATTTAAACAAAAAATACACTATATTATGGCATTTTCACTTTGTCTCTAAGCTAACAAAGGGATCTGGGTACATGTGGGATTTTATATGCTTAATATAGATTGCCTTATTTTTCGTTCTTAAGCCTACAAGGGAAAATTTGTATTTTTTTGTGAAATCTTGAAACAAGCTGAATAATCCATAATGACACATAATTTAATTTCTATTAGTTGATATTTTAAGTGGGTCCCAGAATATTGTAGTCTTAACTTCATGAAAGAAAGTTTTAGTAAAATATAACATTTATCATTTGGGTGATAAGATCTGTTTTTAATTCAAAAGTCAATTAATGTTTTGCAAGTGTTTTTGAAATGCTTTTTTCATGTTTGAAAATGTATGTATTTTTAAAATACATAAATTGAATTTCTTTTGTAGGTGTTAACATAACTTGATGAGGATTTTTAAGCTGGTTAATTTTAAAACTTCAGATGAGAAGCAGGCTCCGAGGAGTGAAATTTGCTTGCCCTTTGACCAGAGACAGTTGCATTTGTGAAGGAAATCTCCATGCCTCCCTCTCTGCCTCAGGAAGAAGAGGGGATGGCCTTATCTCTGGAAACTCTTAATGGGGAAGGCAAGGACTTAAGTTGTTTACTGTCTGGCAACCTCATGTAACTGACCTCCCCCCCCCACCAAAATCCTCTTTTGTCTTTAGCTGAAGATAATACTTAAGTGGTGACTTCTGCCATTTACTCAATCCGGTTTAAGTCTTATCTAAAAGTTGTGGGACTGCCCAATCGCCAGACCCTACCGGCACTGGTACCATTTTAACATTTTTTTGTCTTGTAAAGAGATAACTCACCTACCTATGCCTTAAATTTAGCCTTACTCTCCACCCAACTTTGCAGCAGAAGCAGCAGCAGCAGTGGCTCCTCCTGCCCGTGGGCCCTGTCCCCACGCAGCAGCCTGACTGCCCATGGGTCCTGTCCCCATGCCGGCAGCAGAAGCTCTGACTGCCCATGGGTCCTGTCCCCATGCTATTCTATTCTCTAAATAAAAGAGCACTAGTGCCAGATCTTAAGAGTCTAAGAAATCTTTCTTTCGACTCCTCGGCTCACCGACCCTGCATCATAACTCACCTGGATTCTTTTTTATAGTCTATGGATGGCTTTCTATGGTTGATATAGTCTATGGTTGATAAGCCCTGGGGAATTGTATGGAAAATTTTGTGTGAACATGAAATTTTCTGGATAAAAGATTCACAGCTTTAGGGGCTGGCCCCGTGGCCGAGTGGTTAAGTTCGCGCGCTCCGCTGCAGGCGGCCCAGTGTTTCATCAGTTCGAATCCTGGGCACAGACATGGCACTGCTCATCAAGCCACGCTGAGGCAGCGTCCCACATGCCACAACTGGAAGGACCCACAACTAAGAATATGCAACTATGTACCTGGGGGCTTTGGGGAGAAAAAGTAAAAAAAATAAAATCTTTAAAAAAAAAAAAAAAGATTCACAGCTTTAATAAGGTTCTTCATGAAACCCTTGAGCTAAAGGCTAAGAACCAACAACCTAGATGAAGCACTCCTACATCATTGTTTTTATTCCCTTTCAGTACTTAGTTTCTTACACCTCTCCAAACTCTGGAATATATATTGTTGGGCTTTGTCTTAGGAATGATTTCATTAAAATACAAACAAATCAAATAGAGCCATCTTGAGAAAGGGCACCTTTTATAAGGACTCAGGAGATCTTATGGAACTCACAGGTGGGAAGTATAGTCATGCTTTGAGGGACCGGAACCAGGATTTGATCAAGCCATCAGACAGCAAGGTTTGCTCTCACTTGTTCTCTTTACTGTCTCATCTCTGCTTCTCTCTGTGTCTATTTCATCCCATCCTACACATGTTCCTTTATTTACTTCAGTACAAACCAGGTTCAGTTCTAGGAATCAACATGAGATGTCTTTATAAGCCACTGTCCTGCATCAATAGCTTATGAAATTAAGTTTCTAAGTGTTAATTCCCAATTTCTGGGAGATAGAATATGACTGGATTAGCTGATACTCCCCTCTAGATCCCGGTTGAGGGGTCACATGGGTGCTTGCTCACCAAGGAGGGACTGTGAGGCTAGTCTCCTTCAGAGACATGCCTTTAGCACAGTCTGATTGTCATATTGGTAACATTGATAGTGAAACCTGTACCAAATATGATCGATTAGAATCCAGTCAGGAGCCATATTTCTGAGAACCATCACTTTCAGTGTGAGTAGGTGAATAGAGTCAAATTGCCAATTCTTCAAACCTGCTGATTCTCTACCACCACCTGGCCACCTCTGCTAAGGCTGGCCATGATGAGGATTATTTTGGGCTGGTTACTTTAAAAAACTGCAGACACGAAAGAAATTTGAAAAGTAGAATTTACTTACCCTTTGTTAAGAGACATTTACATTGTAAAGGAAATCTCTATCTGTAAAGGTGTCTCCCTCATTGTACCAGGAAGGAGGGATGGCCTTATCTCTAGAAACTCTCACCAATGGGAAAGGCAAGGACTTAAATATGCATAATAATCTTACTCTTGTTTACTGTACTTGTCTGGTAACCTCATGTAACTGATTCCCCCCACCTGCACTGATACCACTTTAACCATTTTTTCATGATTTTTCCTTTGTCTTGTAAAGAAATAACTCACATACCTATGCCTTATAAATTTAGCTCTAATCCTCAACACATTGCAGCTCTTACTGCCCATGGGTCCTATCCCCCATGCTATTCTATACTATTCTTCGAATAAAGGAGCACTACTGCCAGACCATGAGAGTCCAAGAAATGTTTCTTTTGACTCCTCGACTCACCGAGCCCCCATGATGCCAGACCTCCCATAACACAACTGCTGGTACAGGAGGGGGCCTCCAGAATCCTTTTCTAATTAGTCATTGCCTGTGCCTAAAGAGTTGTTAAATATTTTTACAATTCTGCTCATTTTTAGAGGTCTCTGTATTTCCCAAAGATTCTGAGAATTATGGTGAGAAATAAATTTATATGTTGCAGCTGCTGCCTCATAAAGACATCGGCTTCTGTTAATGTCAAAGTAGATAAACTGGAGCTTAGAGAGTAAAATACATGCATAGATGAGAGACTGTGAGGAGAAAGGAAGAAGGTGTGGCTACCATAACTATAGATGGCTTTCCAGTTTACGATCTAGTCTTGCCTGAAACTTGAGAGCACTCCCTCTCTGTGACTTTTGTGATTTCCCCTGGTTTCTCACAAATAAACCTCAGTCTGAATAGAAGTGAACTAGATTTCTATTTCTTATAACCAAATCATCCCTAAAATAAGTTCAAGAATATGTAGCCTAGTAATGGGGACCTGGGAGAAACAAAATATTGGAATGGACAGACTAATCGGCAGATTAGATACAGCTGAGGGGAGAATTAATAGCTGAATAGATTATGGAAAGTTTAGCATACATAGATAAACATATAGAAAATAAATATCAAAGGGACTTTGAGAATTTTGGATGATAGAATAAGAATTTCCAATGAACATCTAATAGAAATTCCAGAAGGAGAAAATGGAGAAAAAAGAATGTGGGCATGAGGGTATTGGAAGACGAATTCTGAGAATATTCCTAAATTGATGAAAGATACAAATTCTCATATTCATTAATCCTGACTAAGAAGAAGATAAATAAATAAAAACCTAGGCACAACAGAACAGAGTTCTCCAGAACTCCAGAGATAAAATGAATGAATCTCAGTAGCACCCAGAGGGAAAAGATAATACCTACAAAAGAATAATAATGGTTCCATATCTTGTAGATGATAAGCTCTTCTTATTTTTTAGTTTTAGAGAAACTAGCAGGGGTAGCAATTTTTCCACCCTGAAATATTATGCATTCTCCCAACAGCTTCTCTACATATCTATGTTTGCAACACGTATTTGTAATGCAAGGCTGTTATCTGTTTCTCTAGAGACTGTGAGGTCCTTCAAGGGAAGAATTGTATCTTATGTGCCTTTGTCTCCAGACTGCCAAACCAAAGTCTGGCAGCTAGCTGAAGCTCTTTCAGTGTTTGAGAGAATGAACAAATGACCCATTCCATTGACTTCTCTCAAACTGCTCAGTGAAGATGGTTCAATCTTTCTCATAAGTACTATTCTCTTCCTTATGAGAGTTTAGTGTGACGTGACGTAAAGGCGATATTGAGGAAGGCCGTCTGTATCAACATTTCTCATCTGCTAAGGCTTAAATTTGATGATTTGCAACTATTAATTCCCCTTTTTTTATAGTTATGATCGTATCTGAGGACTTCAGACTATAAGAAAGCCAAAAAATTAAGTCTGTTAAACTTAGGGTTGATTTGTATTTAAGGAACGTTTTTTTTTTTTGACACTGAACATAGTGAGTAGAAAATGAAATTGACAAAGAAATAAAGAAAAGGAACAAAATCAGTTGGGAAGGCTGAAGACCACCTTTTGCTACTTCATAATTTTGTGTAGGGCCAGTTTGACTCCTTGATAGTCAGGACCTTAAATATCTTTATATTATCCTAAAGTCTCTTTCTGACTCTAGTTAATGTAGAAAACAAACAAACAAGAAATAAATTCCAGAGGTGGGAAATTGGAGTGAAGCAGGTATCTGAAATAATATTATTCTAATCAAATTATAGATTCAAATGTAGTAATCATGCTTAGTATCATTGAATTCATGAGCGGGTGATTCCTTATTTTAGAACTCAGTAGAGAACAATTGCTTAACTGTGTCTCTGTTTTGTTCCTAAATAAACTACCCACTGATATCTCAGAAGGTCTCGTTAATTCTGAAAGTCGTATTGACTAAATGCTCTTTCTGGTTTTCAAAATGTCAATTTATCTGGATATCCAGGCAGAAATGCTCTAATCTTTCAAGAACTTACATCACAGAAAGCTGATTAGACTTCTCATGCTGTTTGCTATATTATAGACAAACAAGCATTCTCAAGTGCAAAGTATTACTTCCCTGAGTTTCATCAGTTTTAGGAAATTGAAATATTTGTACAGTATAGTCTTGGATGATGTTCTCACATATTTAAGTTTTTTTAAAAAACTCCAAGAAATTAGAGTCTTTATATTTCAATAAATACCAGGTGCTCTTTTTAAAAATGCCTCAGAACTTCAGCATTTTCTCTACTGTGTTCCATTTTATTTAGGTAATTTACATTATGTCTTTGGACAATCAGTATGGAAATGCTTCCATTTAGAAGTGGCTTAGATGGTGAAAATCACAGCCACATATGCAACTTTGGAGAAGTGCATGTTTTAGTGACTATTGATATAATGTTCCTTATGTTTCATCGAGTAAAATCCACCAGTGAAAGGAAGAGATCTTCTCTTGTGACTGTAAGTGTGGAGTTCAAACTGGCAATACTTGGGACCAGCAGTCGTTACTTACATTCACTGCAGCTGTTTGCACTTAGAAAAAGTTATCTACTTTAAATGAAAAAAAAAGCTTAATTGATTTTCCTTCTTCATTTGAACAGCTAAACAAAAATAAAATGATATAAAGCTGGGAGGAATCTGCAGAGAAAGAGCATATGAAACATAGCACCATCATTTTATCTTTTTATTTATAACTATATTTGTTATCATTTATGTCATAATGGAAATTTTTCCCAAGGGATAATATAACTCCGTTAAAACCATAGATTTCACATTGCTATACCCTTTGCTATTTTCAAGTCAGCCCATCGTGACTGTAGAGAGCAGATCTGCGGCACTTTCTCTTTAAGCACAAATTTGAGTCTCAGTGTGAGATTGCTCCCTTCTACTTCCAGTCTGTTCAGATTTTAATCCATTTACCCCCAGCCAACCTAGAAAGGAATGAGTTTTCTCTCTCTCTCTGGTACTTCACTTGCTTTTGTGGCAGCAAACATAGGTAAAATGGATATACTGCTATAGTTATTGGTAGTTATAACTGAGACCAGGCAAATTTCATCTTTGCCTCCCCTCTCTTTTGAGTCTTTTCTCTTAGGATCTTCAGTTATCTGGACTTACTTCACATTCTGTCCCTGATAGCCTAGGATTCCCCAGTATAATTCTCATATCTTAGGATCTTATAAACTCTTCCCTTTCAATGATATTCTGATCCAAATGGACATGGGGAAAGCTAATAGAGAAATGAGATATTACAATATTGTCTAATATAGTCCATGCTTCTGTGTTCAAAATGCATGCCTTTAAATGCTGGCTAAAGAGAACTTCATTAAAATTGGGGGCATTATGACAACACAGTCACAGAATATTTCTAAGGAACATAGTCTTTGAGTATCCTTGAAACATACTACATTGACATGTGCCACATTCCATGCTCATCAATATATTTCTTGTGTAAATTAATTTAAACTTGTCAATTAGGAAATCTGTGGCTGCAGCCCATGGCAAAAATGGATGAGGTTGACTTCGTTTCAGTCCTTTCAAGGTGTTGCTCCCTTCTTTGTAATATATTGTTCTACTCTCCAGAATTTTTCTACGTCTTTAGTTTTTGTCACCTTTTCTGTGGTATGTCTAGGCATAGCTTTCCTAGTGGATAGTCTGCTTGGAAGCTACTGAGACTGTTAAATCTGTGAATTTACATCTTTCAATGAATTTAGAAAATTTTCAGTCATTATTTCTTCAAATATTTTTTAGACCTTTTTTACTCTTCTCTCTCTTCAAGGCTAATTACACATCTGTTAGACATTTTGGAATTGTGTTATAATGATTGCTAGAATAGAGATGTGCAAACTTTTAAAGGATAACAGGTGGTAAAACTCATATTTCCAATTTTCTAAGAACTGAAAATACAAGAGCAACTGCCTGGTTACTTTGTAGAGTTATCAAAAATCTCTATAGTTACTAAAAGTGCTCTTGATCCAAAGACATATGGAGTTATTATGACCATATCTTTCCCCTACCCTTTTGTCCGACAAATCCTCCAACACCCTTGAATTAGTATGTGAGTGTGTGTTTGTCTGTGTGTGTGTGTGTATGTGTGCCTGCACCACAATCATTTGCTCTATGGTGTTTTTAAAGGTTTTTTCGTAGTTTGCTCTCTTTTTTCTCCCCCTTAGCTGGCAATATCCCTGGAATGTTTAGATGTTAGACTTGAGTAAAGTTGAAGAAGTGTTTTCAAAATAACAAAAAGAGAAGTCCTGTTAGAGATCCAGTGTTCCTCGTGGTGAATATAAAGGGTGTGCATTTGGGAATTGACAGACACAAAAGAGCATGTGAAATTGTTTTCTAGACTAACCCATATCAGATCACAAGTGAACTGTTATCATGAGTCACTTCATGCATGTAGATAGCACTTGTGTTGGCTGGGTCTGGATAATAGAGATGGTCCTAGACTAAAGAATACTCAATTATCAGTTGACTTGATGTCATCACTCAGAGCTGCTCTACAGTTAATGGTAAGATTTTCTTCAGAGAAAGGTGGAAAATGCCAGCACTTCAACATCACTCTTCCTGCATTGTCCTATTATTCTCACTAGGACAACAAAAGCCCCTAACTGTGAACTCTGACTCTAGGTTAGCTCCTAGCTCAGAGCCTGATTTGGCCTTCTTGGTTTTGAGCAGCTTTTAGCATTTTAAAGGAATCTTGCTCAGACATATTTCTGAGACTATATTCATACTGTAAAACTACTTTACAATGATTTCACATTAGGTCACTGTATTAGTTTTCTAGGGAGGTTGTAACAAAGCCACAAACTGAGTGGAGTAAACAACAGAAACTTATTGTCTTACCATTTGGAGGCTGGAAGTTTAAGATCAAAGTGCCAGGTCGTGCTACTCTGAAGGTTCCAGGGAAGGCTCTGCTCCATGCCTCCCTCCTGGCTTCTGCTGAGTGGCCAGCATTCTGCGACACTCTGGTTTACAGCACCGTAACTCCAATTTCACTTGGTGTTTTCCCTGTGTGTGTGTGTGTGTGTGTGTCCATATTTCCCTTTTTTGTAAGGACGCAAGTCATATTGGGTTAGAGGCCAACTCTACTCAAGTATGTCCTCATCTTAACCTAACTAATTGCATTTGCAACTACTCTGTTTACAAACAAGGTCGCATTCTGAAGTAGTGGGGATTAGGACTTAGAGAAATTTTAGGGGACACAATTCAACTCCTAACAGTCATTGACACATTAATATTCATTTAAAACCAGTTTATGACTGGACTTATCTATGGTTCTCAAAGCTGAGAATTGTGAAAAACAGAAAGTCTGCTGCAAGAAAATTTTCTTGTTGGTCTAAACAAGAGAAGAGTTAATTGGAAGTAGAAACAATTGTCATCAGATCAGAAGTTGGAATCTTTAGATTTTTTAATTGATTTTTTTCTATTCATGGAATAAGAAAATAAGAAAGCCTCTCATTGCCAAGGAGGCTTATTATGAAAGAACTTGGATTTTAGATTATTTTAATTGTTTTTAAGTATTTTTGTTTTTGGCTAAGAATGTTTCTACTTTAAAAAAATTATACTTTCTATCCCTCCTTTTGAAGTAAAATTGTTATCCTTGTTTAACACAGACCTCTGTGCTGGAGAGATATGAAGTGTATTTTCTTCTTCTGGGTTCAAAGGGTATTCACAGCTTTTCAATGTTGACATAATACAGCAAGTAGCAGCAAAAAATGGCATAGATTGAATTTAAAAAGGAAACATCAGAGTTTCATTTAAAAATACTTCTATTATGCACTGTTCAGAATTTGAAGAAAATGCAAAGAATGTTGCAAGGGAATGGAAATTCTATTCTTGAATAAAGATTATGCCAAAAATAACATGAATTTTACCTTGTATCTCTTGCTTTGCAATACATGTATTATTGACTGGAAAGAAAAGAGAAGCATTTTGTGTAAAATGTTTCCATCTCCCTAAATAGCAGATTTTTAAAATATGATTTTATAAAATTAAATTGATATAATTTCATTTTTCTTTCTTTTTTGTTCTTGTATTGTTGATCGGGGGAAAAAATCAAGAACAACAAAAGAGCAAAGGACGTATTTTGGATAGTGGAAATGAAACCAAACTCATTCTTACATAATTAATGCCACCAATATTTATTGAGCCCCTCCACGCATAAGTCATTGTGTCAAAGTCTATGACCACTGCCTTGAATTGTGGGTTACAATCTAGAAGGGTGTCTACAAACTTCTTGAACAGGAAATTATAATACAAAGCTGCATTTCAAAAGTACAAGATTAAAAATTTCCCTGAGTTTAGAAATACAAAGAATTATTTCATCTGAGGAGATCAGAGAAATCTCATGGTCATTGTCCATGTGGGGCTTTATAGATCAAGTACAACATTTTTCTTTTTCTTTTGGTGAGGAAGATTCACCCTGAGCTAACATTTGTCTGTTGGCAATCTTCCTCTTTTTCTTTTTGCTTGAGGAAGATTAGCCCTGAGCCAATATCTGTCCCAGTCTTCCTTTATTTTGTGTGTGGGATGCCTCTGCAGCTGATGGGTGGAGCAAGTCTGTGCCTGGGATCTGAACCTGTGAACCTGGGCCACTGAAGTGGAGTGTGTGGAAATTTAACTACTTGGCCACAGGGTTGGGACCTGGTAAAATTTTAGTGAATGACAGAGAGAAAACATTTTGAAGGACTAAACAGCATTTTAGAAACTAAAAATTAAAAGTGGTAAGAAAATCTCAAGGAATATAATTTTCACTAAAGGTCAGAAATTGCTGATAAGACTCAAGGGCGTATGGGGGCAGAGAATGGAGGGCTGTGAAGGCCAGACCAGGGTGTTTAGACTCCATTTATTGGAAAACAATATGACAACAAATACTTTTTACAGCTGGGTGATGTATTAAGGATGATGGCGTTAACATGGCACAGGGCACACACAGTTGGAGAGGTGACGGACATAGAAAGACTTAATATTTGTTTGACTCACTGGCGCTGAGAGAGGAAATAAGAACCTTACCAGTTTATAAAAGCAAAAAAGGAAAAGAGGGACAATGGGTCCTTTTTTTGTATATCTGTTCTTTAATTTGATGGTTCATTAGTCATTTATTTATGCAAATACATTGTACCGGCTTTCCTAGGCAGCATATCTTGTGGGTTAGTAGGACTAGCATTATTGAATTCTAGACCTCAAGGAATTTTTGAAGATTTATTCATTCAGATAACTTATCTAAATGGTTTCTGTTCCTGGTTGTGGAGGACACGAGGGTGTGCCTCGCCAGCCCCTGACTACAGGGGGCATCATTGATCCAGAGCTCCAGCTGCTGTGCTTCCAAGATCCGTGCCGGCAGTTGCCATAAGGCTACGCTTCCTGTGAACTGCCCCCAGTAGTGACTGTGTGCCACGTGTATACTTAAGGCAGACCTGCTCCTGGTAGACCCGGGAGTCCTCTGATGGGCGACTGTGGCTCGAGGATTCCCCAACAGTTTTAGTGAAGCTTCCTTAGACCACATGGCAGCCTAGAGCACTTCCACCCAAACTTCTCTTCCTCTCTCTTTCTCTCTAGGTTATATCTGACTCATGACCTGACAGGTCGCCCAGCTTTACACAGTGCCCTTCCTATTTTATCACACCAAGGCATTTTCCTTGATAAAAATCATTGCATATTTAATGGCATGTCTGGACATCTGCTCCTCAGTAGACTCAGACTGCTGTGAGTGGTACTAGGAGTGGTCTAGCAAAACATGAAGTAAAATGGGGTTTGGAACTAACTCTCACACCACCTGGTGGGCAAATAGGACACTGTCCTGGTTGCCAAGGCCGGGCACACGTGGTTTCTGGCACAAGTTGACAGCTTAAGTGCTAATGATATCTCTAGAGGTGTTTGAAAATATCCTGGTATAGGGGAACGCTGTGGTAGGTATGATGCTGCAGACATTTGAAAAATATGGGGGAACAATGCTTACAAAGACAGTGCCATTGCCTGGTGTATTGGCTAAGTTGTATTGATACCATGCAGAATGATGAGAGACTGAGAGTCATTAACAAATGCTTAATGGCTAAGCGTGACAGCCAAAGAGTCTCTGTGGTAGCGTATAAAGAGGTCCTTATTACCTGTAGTGAAGAGGGGGCACACAGTTAAATGGAAGGCTGAAGGCCTAAGTATGAGAACTATATGGTACCAGAGACTTTTGAATCAGAAGGTAAGTAGATCTGTTCTTAATAAGATGAGGGCTCTGACAGAAAATCTGGAATTCTGAAAATTGGGATGAGAACATCTGGATGGATGCCCCTGGGGATGCTGACTTTACAGCCCTGACTGCCTGGAACTTCATCTTGCCTAGTGAGGGTTAGCACTTCCGTTGCACTTGAAGATGCTGCACAAGCCTCTCCCTCAAGGCAACAGAAGCCTCTTTTCCTGGTGGCCAGGTTGAGAAGTAGGGTTAAACCTTAGCATAACCCTGCTGGGATATGTGGGGCCTGATAAGGGAGCAAAGGGTATATATACCTAAAAAATACCAAAAGCTCATCTGTGTGTACCAGAAGGAGCCTGAGAAGTATCCTTGAGATAGAATTTGGCAAGAGCTTGGTTAAGGAGGCCAGAAGAAGGTAAGAAGGTAAGACTTGTGAGCAAGAATTCATTGGTTTGGGAGCACTTTCTTGGGACACAGGATTTAAGACACAATCAAGGACAAGGGATAGGGAAATCTTACTGGAAATGCCTAAAATGTCTTGACAGACAGAAGAGGAAGGAATACCAGGCTGAGGCAGGTGGACACCCTGAGACAGATATATTAGGTAAGGCCTGAAGATCCACCAGAGAAATCCCAGAGGATACACTATTCACCAAGGCTGTGGGATGTGCCCAGAAGTTTGCTGGTGAACAGGGATGATAGCAAAAGAGGTGGTCACATACCTGGGCACGATGGGACACCAAGAAACAGAAGGCAGGTGGTGACACTTAACTTCCAGATACCAGGAGGTGGGAATTACTATTAAAATTGTCAAGGTAAGAGGAGAAATCTAAGACAATTAACCTGCCATGGGTGGCAGAGATGGTTAACAGAACCTGGTGTCTCTAGGGACAAATAAACAGGCAAACAACAAGGGTGCTGCTTAATCTCTACAATTGAAAATGTAAGAATGGAGGAGCTAGAGACTGAAGGACGTCACCCCAATAAAATGTCACCATCTGTTGTGCAATTGCCAGATCCGACCAACTTTTCATAACTGGAACCCACTGAATTAACAGATCCTATGTGGAAAACACCTTACAACATCATGAAAAGCATGTACTCTGTTGATTCCTCAATCCTTCCCCAAAGGTACCTATAGCCACTTAATCAGGTGCCTGAACACTGGAGATAAAAAGGAATAAGCAGAATTCTAAGACTTTTGGTCACAGGGTTTGAGTTGACCCAGATACACAGTGTCATCAAATCTCTCTGTTAGTGTGAGGTTGTTTTATATTCTTTCATGAGACGGCGTTTGTGGGTTCTGAAAGCAGCACATTCCACACCAAGTAATATGGCTGCAGTCTATATTTCAGGTGACGTGGAAGGATGTCAGCTTTGAGTGAGAGCCAGAGAAGGAAAGGTTTCTGCAGCAGGTCCAGGCCACAGTGCAATCACTCCTGCCATGTGGACTATAGGATCCGATACCCACTAGAGTGTTGGAGGTGTCAGCGGTCATAAACATGCGGCAAGCTCCATTGGGAGAATCCCAATGCAAGCTCCCGAGATTCTGTAATGAGGGCATGCCATCAGCAGCAGAGAATATGTCCTTTGAGAAACAGTTCTTAGTGTGTTATCTTGGATTATCTGGATGCATCCTTGTATTCGTCTGCTAGGACTGCTGGAACAAAGTGGCGTAAACAATAGAAATGTATTGTCTTGCAGTTCTGGAGGCTAGAAGTCTGATCTCAAAATATTGGCAAAGTCGGTTCCTTCTGAGGGCTGTGCGGGAAGGATCTGTCTCCTTGGCTTGTAGATGGCAGTCTTCTCTCTTTTCTTCACATCGTCTTCCCTTTGTTTGTATCTGCATCCAAATTTACTGCTTTAATAAGCAAATCAATTCTACTGGATTAGGAACCACCCTAATTACCTCATTTTAACTCAGCTTTTTCTGCAAACACCCTATCTTCAAATACACATTCAGAGGTCTTGGAGGTTTGGACTTCCACATGTGAATTTTGAGGGACACAGTTCAATCTGTAATAGCCCTAAGTGCCATCACGTGAATCCTTATCAGAGGAAGGTAGAGGCAATATGATCACCGAAGCAGAGACTGGAGTGATGCAGCCACAAATCAAGAAATGTCAACCACTGGAAGAGTCAAGGAATAGATTCTGCCCTAGAGCTTCCCGAGGGAGCATGGCGCCGTGACAGCTTGATTTCATCCCAGTCAGTATTGATTTTGGACTTCTGGTCTGCAGAACATGAAAAAATAAATTTCTGTATTTGAAGCCACCAAGATTGTGGTACTTTGTTGCAGCAGCCTTAGGAAACCAACACAGGTGCCAACTGCTGTGCTCTGAAATCCATCGACAGCTTGCTCCCATCAATGATCAGGTGTGGCATGAAGACTCTTATCTGAGAGACTGGGACTCAGCTGACGGCAGATTTGAGTTCAAGCTCTCTCTGCTAGCTTTACTGAATTTTTCTTAGACCCCACAGAATTTTAGGTTGCTTTCATCCAACTTTATGTCCCTCTCTTCACATGGCGTCAGGCTTGCTTTGCAGGCTGATGGCTGTCCCAGCCTTAAGTAGCTGCTTTTCTGTTTTCTCTCATACAGCCGTTTTCCCCAATAAAACCATATGAGTTTAATCTGTTCCTGCCACCTGCCTTTTAAAGGACCAGGACTAACACAGCGGAATTCTGAGACTTTAATTTAAGAACTGAAAAACAAGTCTAAATGTTTCACCCCAAATTTTTCTCCTACATCCCAGGCTTACATATACTACTGCCTGATCCATAGAGATTTCTCACAGATGCTTCATATGCTACATTCTGTCCAAAAATGGACTCAACAAGTCCCCAGCCCCTCACACAAGTGCATGTGTAAACACACACATACACACACACACACACACACGCATCTTCTGTCTCTAATCTCAGCAAATGGTATCATCATATGCTCAATGCCCAAATAAAAATTTATCCTTCTGTACTCTTCCTTTTCCTCACACACCACGTTAATAAAATTCCGAGTCCTATCAATTCTACCTTAAAATTTTGCTCAAATTTGTCCATGTCTCTCCTTCCCCAATGCTAATATGCGTTCTGGACCATCATTATTTTATGTTTAGATTACGACCTCAGCTCCCTAACAAGCTCCTCTACTTCTAGTCCCATTTGCCTCCAATTCATTCAAAGCACTGAATTTAGCTGGATTAAGCTAAAATCCAGATCTGCTGGATTAGGACACAGTGTAAATTCCTAACGTGCTTCCACAGGCATCCTGACCTGGCTCTTGCAGATGTGTGGTCCCCACCAGCCACCCTTTCCTCTCTTGCTCTTTATTAGTCAGTCCTACACAGCACGTGCCTTTATCAGACTGTGAACTCTGCCTTGCCTTCCTGGCTGTCTGCACATAGTTCTCTCTGCCTGGAACACTTTGGTTTTATCCTAAATGCTTTGTCCCCTGAGAGGCTTTCCATAATAAACCTCTAAAGGAGTAGCTTTCAAGTAGGAGTGATTTTGACCCCCAGGGGACATTCGGTAATGTCTGGAGATGTTTTTTTGTTGTCACAACTTGGAAATACTACTGATATCTAATGGGCAGAGGCCAGGGCTGCTGCTGAACATCCAATAGTGCACAGGTGGTTCCAGCCCCCAAGAATTATCTGACCCAGAATGTCAAGAGTGCGGAGGTTGAGCAACCCTGCTGTGGGCTGGTCTAGTTACCTCCGTTAAGGTCCACAGATCCTTCTACTCCCTTGATTGGGCAGCATTTCCCACACTGCATTGTCTTTGCTTCTCACTGTCTGTATTCCACACTGAGCTTCCTGAGGGCAGAGGCCTTGCCAGCCCGATTCATGCCTGTGGTCTCACTGTCTATCACGGTGCCTCAGCACATACCTATGAATGAACCAGTGAAACTCAAGTGTTTTCACCACCTTAGTGAAAAGACACACACGTTTTATGCTTCCTTGTCTTCTTAATGTGGTGCACTGAAATAATTTGGCTTTTATAAAGGTTTTATTTCCCACTTAGCTCCACCCACAATTCAGTGTTGGTTACGAGCTGGGCTTATGATTTGGTGATAATCTCAGGATTTTAACACAGCCCACACTTCCCTGATATTCTAGGTAACAGGCCTGCTAAAATGTTCTCAGGGATGATCAGAGACCTAGGGATAATTATCTCCATGAGGAATGATTTCATTGCTCTGCCTTTCCATTTCTAACAGTATTGGAGCCTTCTTTTCTCATTGTGATCACTCTTTGCGATCCTAACAGAAATATCAGCATGGAGACGATGAGCTGCCACGTGTCACTTGGCTCAGTATGGCTGAGTTGTTACTTTTTGTACCTGTGGACTATCTGAAATAACGTAAAGAAGGATCAGTATTAGCTTGACTTGCATAGCATGAGAAGATTTCCTCCAGACTGAGAGCAAATTGTCCAGGCAAGAAATTTTGATGAGCTTGAGAGGCCCATCTGGAAAGCCCAGCATTCCCAAGAAAATGCTTGAGCAATGTTTGATGCTAATGAAATTAAGAGCCCTTTCTGAAAGACAGATTCACACCCTCAGCTGACTTTGAAAGATACATCAATCTCTAGTCAGCTTTGTGACTGTGCTAATAATCCTAACTGGGAATCTTTTTGTGTATCAAGTCTAAAAATTATTATCTAGCCAACATTTCTTTTTCTTTTAATGTGTCTCTACCAAGAAGAAATCTTTAAGTTGGCTTTCTCAGGAGCATTTTTTTAAATTATAAGCTTGAAGTAAAACTTTGACATAGGCTCAAAAACAATTCTTTTGAGAAGCGCTTTAACAGGAGTCATTCTGGGCTTCTAGATATCAACCAGCTTCATGGGAGCAGGATGCACAGATAACCCTAACTCAGAAGGGTACACTTCTCCATATTTCAGTAGAGTCGGACCACTTTTCATATTGTAGCATCCTCTTCCAATTTATCTTTGTCTCATTAATAAAACAACATACCAATCCAATCTGTGTCCCTTAATACTCAGTAAGGGGCATTTTTAATATTGGCAGAATATACTGCTGGCTCTTTTGCAGTGTATATCACCTTTAAAAGCTCCATACGCCTCTGTGCTTCCTGACATTTTGGTGCTTGAGTATGTCAGATGAAACTTAAATGTGACTCCCTCACATCCAGCAAAGGTACACCAAAATCCCTGTTACACGATTCCTACCTAGTAAATAGGAGGAAACAGGCGCGCTCTCTCAAAACCCTGATGGCTAATATGCTGTAACAAAGTCTTCGGGTCATGAAATAAGATTATCTCCAGCTGGTTGTCCTTTTGAAATTAAGGAAGTTATTATTGATTTTTACCAAATCTTTGAAAAAAATTAAAAGTCTGAGAAAGAAACAATAAAGGAGAGTAGCATTCAGCCAAGGAAGGTTCAGCTCTGTAGACACTTAAACTCTCTACATGGGAGATCTAAAATATCTCACTTCAATTAGGTTTCAGTGGCTTTATTTTAAAATTAATGCAATAAAATGGAGTAGATTATGCAGCCCAAAATAGGGTCCCAGAACTTTTAAAGAAGAATAGCTAAATACATTGTGTATGTATGTATGTGTGTGTATATATATACATGATGTCTCTATAGTCATGGTATCATCAGGATCTGCTCACTAATACCATGTTTATGACCTTTGTAATCCGTTTTTAATATGAACTTGGGATGAAAATCCTTAGCTGTTTACTAAAATCTATTCTTTCTTCTTCCTGGGCCTACAGCTAGACTACATTTCCCCTCTTCTCTTGCAATTAGCTTTGACCAATGTCATATGAGCATAAGAATGTGTGTCATTTCCAGGGCCAGGCCCAAGAAAACCTCCAGTGGGTGACTTCCATTCTCTTTTCCCTTGATGGGCTGGATACAGATGACCTCAAAGACTTAGGGCTTGTGGAGCCACCAAACAGAAGGAGTTTGTGACCTGAGTTATGGAGCAGAGCAGGCTCTGTCTCCTTCCGCTGACTGGAGCCACGAACCATCTCATCCTCCCATGACTCTGAGCAAAGACTAAACTTTTCGTGCATAAGCCACTGAAATTTGTCTAAAGGTTACCACAGGCACGACCACCCTAACTAACCCGGCAGTTTCAGAGCTTAATTTCTGCAGTTGTAATTCTTTTCCTCTTTTGACACTTGTTTTCTTCTTTCATCTCACTGTGGCTTCTTGGCTTCTTCTCTCTAATAATTCTTCACGCTTTTTCTCTCATATTTTGGTACTTTTGTCTTAGTTCCCTCCTTTCTTGACAAGCAAATCTCCCAGTCTCTACAATGTTATTGATGAGGTCATCAACAAGGCAACAATGAAAGGAAGGCAGAAATACTATAAAACAGATATTTTACTCTTGAAATCATGTTTGGATAAATTTGAAAATTTCAGATTTCAATATATCTTTACCATTTCATGTTTCCTCTTTCATATTTTAGTAGACTAAAGAGATTCCATGGAGGAAGGGGTATAGTTTTGAGTTTAGATAAATATTTATTTGACTTTACATCTCTGACAAAGTTTCCTTCTTGGTGAGAAATGAGAACATACTAGATTTAGAGAAGAGATATTTCCCACAACAAGGTGATGGATCTAAAAGTAAAAACCCTTCTCAATAAACTTGTGGTGTTAATATTATTGACTCCATTTTATGAACTTCAAGCAGTTTTACTACATGAAATATGCCACCAATTATACAAGAAAATTTAAGAAACCATATTTTAGATTAGCAAAACTTATTACCAAATAGCATAATATAAAATTAAGTTTGACAGGCATAACATATATATTTTTTATCCTTGTGATATTTGATATTGATTACGTATTTTGAATTTTATATTTAGTTTATTTCTATATTCTATTTTTGTGAAGATGTTTTTAGAAAATCCAGTTTCACGCAGCCAGTTGGTGTGCAGTACAATGTTCCGGAGAGCTTATTCTGCCACGTGTGGAAATTGTGCTCTGTTTTTGCTCAGAATTTGATAGTCGTCGCCTGAAAAAGCCAGAATTAAATCTCCTCTACTCACACATATTCCATTACTTAATACTCTGCTTCCTAACAACTTAATAGCACAGAGCCTGTGCTGTTAAATGGATCGAGAATCCAGACACAACATTTAGTTCAGAGGGCAAATATTCATTTAAAATAGATTGAAGTCTAGACATGGGAAGCATTATGTAGTTCTTTGTTGAACCATCAAGCTTGAGATTATGCTCTGAGAAGTCATCCAAGGTGACAGAACGACTATTCTCTCCATTTGCGTGTGTGTGGACGTGTGGCAGGCAGTGTTTGTGATTGTACGGTTGCTGAGGAAGCCCTAGTTCTCTCTGCTGCTCCCTTTTCCTGGATCTCTTCCCTTTGCCTTTGTCGGAGATAACTTCTCCTATCTTTCAGTAGCAACTCACTTTTACTTCCTCAGGGACAACTTCCTGTTTTCCCCGTCAGCACAAACTCCCTGTTAAACGGTCTCCTCTGCAGCGTGTTGTCATGATTGTAACTTTATGTTTTGTTTCTTTAGTTATATGACTAGTGTGGATCTCATTTATTAGACCTTTTCCACCGACTGTGTGGCCCATGTATACAGCATCATGGGTGTCACTTGGGATCTTGTTAGAAAAGCAGAATATTGTATTTGATCTCAGACCTATCGAATCAATCTATATTTTAACAATACCCCAGTGATTCATACACACATTAAAATTTGAGAAGTGCTGCACTAGACTATAAACTTCATGAGGCCATGGTCTGTCAATTCCTCAGTACTGAACACTCTCCTAGGAATATATTTATTGACTAAGTTTCTTCATTGAATTAATATATGTGTAATGTACCAGAAGCATGTGGGCTCATTGAAAAATAAAAAAAACAATCCAACTAAAGGTGATTCTTCTTTTTTTTTTTTTTTTGGCTAAGGAAGATTCACCCTGAGCTAATGTCTATTGCCAATCTTCCTCTTTTTGCTCAGGAAGATTGGCCCTGAGGTAACATCTGTTGCCAATCTTCCTCTTTTTGTATGTGAGCCTCTGCAACAGGAAGGCCATTGACAGACAAGTGGTGTAGGTCCATGCTTGGGAACCAAAGCCAGGCTGCCAAAGCACAACATGCAGAACTTAACCACTAGGCTGCCGCAGCTCCCAACGTGATTCTTTTAGAATTTTCCCATGTATTTATTTGACAAATATTCAATTAATGCAAATCACAGGCTAGGAATGGTGCTATTAAGAGGTGCTTGCAGTGTATTCATTTGCTAAATTATCATCTAATACTTGCTAACAGGTAAGTATTAACATACGCCAAAGGTTTAAGAAAAATGTGTCAGAATTATTTAAATTTGGCCAACTGGTTTAATTTTCTACTAACCTGGAAAGACTATGGTAATATATTTTTAGTAATGAAACACCTCAACTGATTTTATAGAAAAACGGTATTAACTGAGAGCACGGTTTATGGATCGCCCTTCTAAACTGTGAATTCATGACAGCAGGAGCCATGATGAATACATTCACCCTGTTGTCCTTGTCTGATGCATAGTGCCAATAGGTACTCTTTTGGAACGGGGTAAGGCATGAGTTTTAGGAAAGGAGGATGAGGTGAAATAATCAGAAAAAAATCTCTAAATTGACGTTAAAATAGGACTTCTTCAACTTAGCATATAAATCATTTAAAAAATACTTATTAAATTGTCTGTCATCCATCTACTCTAGCGAACAATGCCAGATCTGTAACTTCTTTAAAATAACTAGGTCTTTTAAATTCTGAATTTTGAGTAGGTCTCAAAGGTCACAGCTTAGGAAAAAGACTGAACCAAAATGTGTGTGATGGGCATTCATACCCGTCGCCTGGTTTCATTGCAGCTACACAATGTAATGACATCAGTATGCAGAATACACTACAAACTACAGGTTTGTGGAACCAGCAATCGTTAGCTCTAATTAAGTTGGAGTACAGCAAACTTTTCTAAACTTACGCTGTAGACTTATGTAAGTTAGATTTTTTCTCCTTAGAAAAGTTGCACATGTACAACTTCAAAACTGTATGTACAACTACTTATCATTGCTAGAAATGTAAGTTTTTCTCAAAGGATCTAATTAAAGTTCTGGGCATCTATCCTTTTGATATGATACAGACTCTGGGATCACAGGGGGTCTGAACAGGTCTGATAAAGCTTCCAAAAATATTTCAACAGTTTGATAGCATTTTGAACAGTTGATTTTTTAATTAGCTGAAAAGAAAAATTAATAAAACTACTTGAAAGAAAATATATATTGATTATTACATTCTCATGTGGTCAGGTTTTTAATTCCTTGTTAAATTTTAATAATAAAATCTTGATAGTATTTTTTTTTGCAGAGGTTGAATAAATGCAGAAAAAAATATTCTCATAAGATATGCGTTGTGAAACAGTGATCATTTTAACAGGATTAAATTTTCCTGAGAAAATGCTATCAGACTCAAGTGTAATTTGAACTAAATTCAATTTATAAGAATTAAATGCATGCCAATTTTTAAATTATATGTTTTAAAAAGAAGGAAGGCCTTTAGAGATTGATTGGGTAATATTTTCATCTTTTCCACTCTAATTGGAGCATTCTCCACTGCCTTGATCTCTTCATTTGCTCTAGAATCCCAATTAAAGCTGTACTTTTTATTGCTTTGCTCATGTTAATTCCCCAAACTAAAATTCTATCTCCAACCCTCTCTGTCAATTTAAACTATATGCTTCACTATTCATCTCACACTCTACAGCGGACTTCCCTCTTCTGAATTATTTTAACAATATAATCCATAAAACTCACCTATTATATAATAGCAATTCAACCAATAAATATTTTTTAAGTGTCTGCTATCCATGTGCTATCATTACACTCTGTATGGATCTTGTGTGTGTGTGATAGAAAAAGAAAATAAACAAACATATCCTTGTATAGGAGGACATGGTTTCCTACTGGTCCAGATTTTCACTGGTGTGATTCTCACTTAATATTGGGATTAGCTGAATTCTTTCACACATATAGAGAAAAAAAAGAAAAATGCTGTTTTTATGATGTCCTGTTGCATCTAATTTCCTAAAAACTCTAACAAAGTAGAACTACTGGCCCCTAATTTTTCTCAGGGTTGAAACTGAAACTCAAGGAATTATGACTTTGTCAGAGGTGAGACTTGAATCCTAGTCTCTCTGAGTCCACGAGCTTCTTTTGTATGTACAATGCTGCCATCTCAGTCATTTTTAATTTGAGGAACTATACATGACTTACTTCAGTGCTCTTATTCTTCAAAACATGGGAATTTTTTCCAGAGTTTAAAGTGGCATACAATAGAATACATTTACATATGTATATAATATTTTTCTGTTATTATTCTTGAAATAGACAATACTGAGAAATAATGTTTCCTTATAACTCATTGTTTCCTCTCATTCAAACCTGCTCCTTCTTGGCAAATTAATAATTTTCTTACCTATACTTTAATCATAACTTTCAAACTTTTCTCTTTCGAATAGTACTTCAGTTTTCCTGTTTACCAAATTTAAAATAATGGAGCCATCTTAAATTTGCTCTTTATTCACTTTTTAACATTTCTGCATTGCATTTCTTCCTTTAGAGTAATGCCTCATGAATTTAATCCTTTGTATTTCTCTTGTGGCTACCCTCTTTCAAGTCCTATCATTTACTCATGAATTGTGTTTCTTTTATCTTCTAAGTTTTTCTTTCCACAGCTGTCAGATTATTCTTCATTAACCAGAGTTTTCGTTGTATCACTTCACTAAAGCCCCTGCATGGATTTATATAGCTTACCCATTCCTGTCTAAAATTTCTAGCTAATGCTCAGTAGCCTTTGTTGTTTTATCCCTCTATCTCTAACCAATATTCAAATGAACTTCTACACCTCGATCCTTAGTGACTCTCATACACTAGTCCTAATAACTTTTCTCTCTTTATTTAAGCTCTTTCTTTTGTCTGACATCCCTATTCCTTTCCACATGTTTAAAATCTTGCAGAAATGGGAACTTATCAGTGAAGCTTTTCTGATTATACTCACATGTGAATTTTCTTTCACAGCTCTGAATTCTAGGAATTTACTCATTGGAGTATATACACTGCTTTGTACTTTTAGGATCTTGGCTCTGTCATGCATCTGATGTGTGACCTTGAGAAAGTTGTTTAACTTACTTTGTGTCTCAGATTTGCATGTGAAGTGGGCAACATAGTAGAATCTATCTCAAACAGCTGTAAAAATTAAATAAGTTAATATATGTAGAGTCCTTAGAACAGTTCCTATCCTATATTATGTACTCAACAACAGTTGTCTTTCCTTATCACAATTGTTCTGCAAGTCATCTTCCATGCTCCAGCTCTATGATGTTACCACACTGGAGACTCGAGAGGAGCAGTCTCACAAGCTCCCGTTCAGCTTGAGGTCATCTAATTAGAGTAGAAGGCAGCATCAGGGAGGAAAGTGTCAACATTTAAAGACACATACAAGAGGTTAGACAGAGAATTCAATCAGAGTTTTTGCCTACAAGGTTCAAGGGAAAGGTCTAGGAAGAAACTAGGTGAAAAATAAGAAGGTCATTCAGCGCATGGATTATGGGACCTAAAAGACCCCTTACGTGAGCTGTTGCTCCAAGAGTTCTCCGTTCTCTGTGGTTTTCCCACAAATGCTCAAGGTGAGGCTGTTGACTCTGCCCCCATGATAGAGGATTCCTTAAGGTATTATCCTCAAGTAAAGACAAAAATCTCCCTTCTCAGTCCATGCTCCATCCATCCATCCATCCGTCTGTCCATCTGTCCATCCCTCCATCTGGCCATACATAGTCCAAAGCAGGCCACAAGTTCTGAGCACATTTGAATCTCCATAGGAGTTTCTAAATTCTGTAAGAATCTCAAAGATTTCAGAATTTGAAAAAAGCAGTCCTTTTTTGCCAACTTTATTACACCATAGATTTCTCCTGTGAAACAGAGCAGGACAGTGTTGAGTTTTGAGCACTGTGTCAACTGCTCCACACAAATTCAGCATTTTATGGAAGCCAGAGGACTGGGTGTGACCCGGGCTTGGGCACACCTTCCAGGCCTCTCACCTGAGTGAGCTCAGAGGAGACACTTCAGCTTCTCTTCACCAGTGAGCTGCATGTTATTCTGAAAGATGGACAGGCACTGCTGACTGGACTACAAAGGCAAAACCATTTTGTCTTGGAAACAGCCTGCTCATCTATCTGTGTCAGCAAAGAAATAACTTTACTTCAGAGCTCTGGAAGGAACCTTGAGGCAAATTTTCTTAGCTCTTATTTCTGCAGTTGTTTTCCATTGAATAAAAACCAACTCACTTCAGATGTCTTCCTTTATCTCAAACTTGCTCAGTAATTCCTTCTTATAACTTACTGATTTCTGCTCTCCTCCTTCCTAATCGTATCTTCCCATTACATGCCTAGTTTCAATAAACCATAGTGAATCAAATTTTATTATTATTTATATGAACTTGGGTAAGTTGTCTTCCTCAACTCTGGACAAAGATAACTTATAATCACCAGCTAATCTCCATGACTACATCCTGGGCCCTGTCAGTTTACAGTGAGTCACTTCCAAAGCATGAAATTGCCAACGCAAATGACGTATTTAGTTTTTGAGGAAAGCTACATTACTTTTCAAGATTAGCGTTATAAAATTCTATGGTCTCCTTACTTGTTTTCTTTTTTTTTTTTTAAGATTTTATTTTTTCCTTTTTTTCCCCAAAGCCCCCCAGTACATAGTTGTATATTCTTCGTTGTGGGTCCTTCTAGTTGTGGCATGCGGGACGCTGCCTCAGCGTGGTCTGACGAACAGTGCCATGTCCACGCCCAGGATTCGAACCAACGAAACACTGGGCCGCTTGCAGCGGAGCTCGCGAACTTAACCACTCGGCCACGGGGCCAGCCCCATTGTTTTCTTTTTTCTGAAATAACTTTCTCTTTCACTATAAATATAGATAACTCTCAATATATATGTAAATAACTATACATGTGTTCACAAATCTACCCTGTTAGCAACCAGAAGAGAAGTTAGCTGCTTAAAGGCCCTAGACTCAGGATTCTTACCAGATGAAAACCAAACACAATCTTCCTTCAACCATTGAAAGGAAATAGTTAAGAGATTAATCTAATCCAATTACCATTGACTAGAATTGGCAGAGTGAAAAAAATACCCACAAAGAAATAATGTCTAGTTGTGAGAAGCAAAATGATATTACTTTCATCTTTAATATGCTTTTACTCCTTTTTATCACACATAATGCATATTAGGAAATGTCACATTATTTTTTGTGCTGCACTGATGAATTGGCCAGTTGAAAAACAGAATCACAAATATTCTTAAAGTCTTGCCCAAGGTCGCAGAACTGCTGTTAAACTCCATGTCCATTTCATTTTCCTTTTAACACCTTGCCTCTTCTGACAGCTAATTCACATATTGTCTTCTTGGGCCGGATGTGGCAACTATCCAGTTTGAGAAGTAAAATAATGAGATAATTTAAATAGATTGGGGAAACTGCCCTTACGCAGATTCTGAAGCTACAGAACTTTTATACCACTACTCTTCCATCCCATTTTTCAGTTTTTTCTCATTCTTTCATTGAATTCTTCTTTCTCCTGCCCTCCCCTCTGATTTTCTCCTGTACACGCTCATCATTATGTATTCACCTATTCAGAAATCATTGTGCACTCACTAGGCAGCAGGCATTTCCTTAGGCACTGGAGGTACAGTTTCTCACGTGGTTCCTGCTAATGCGGAGTACACAGTTTACCAGGCTTCCCCACCTTCCCACCACCTCCACTACCATAGTATGCACACACACACACACACACCCCTGGATTCACAGTGTCCCAGGTGATACCCAAGCTACCTTTAGTAGGTGATGTTCTATCAATTTTTCACAAACATTGGTCTACTAACCAGCTTCATCAGCGTCACCCAATCTTCTTAAATAAAAGTAGGTTCTGAAGCCGCACCCTTTTAATCTACTACCAAATGAGCGTCTCTGGAAGTTAAGCCTGAAAACTTTTCTTTTCCTTTTCTTTTTCTTTTTTTTTTTTTTGAGAAAGATTAGTCCTGAGGTAACATCCGTGCCCAGCTTCTTCTACTTTATATATGGGATGCTTACCACAGCATGGCTTGCCAAGCAGTGCCATGTCCCCACCCAGGATGCGAACTGGCGAACCCTGGGGCTCTGAAGCAGAACGTGCGCACTTAACGGGTGGGCCACCAGGCCGGCCCCTGAAAACTTATTTTTAACAAGCTTCCAAGAAATTATGGTGCAGAGCCAGATAGGGTAAACCACTCTTAGACTGTGAAACTCGATGTCTTACTACCAATGTCGAAACTCACCTGCCCTGTTCCTAATAGAATAAATGTGTCAAAATGAACCATTAACCACTGCTAAGGAGAATTTGCATTTGAAAAAGAGACTCTTGAGGACAAATGTCTTATGCTAATAGAATAAATATACAATGTGGATGTTTCAGGACCTGTAGTACGCTAAGAAAGAACAATATTTTAGGGGAGCCAGCATTGCAGGTATGCTTCAAAATCAACCATGGGATGGGGACAGTTTCCTACTTATAAAGCAGAATTATATATTAAAGGAGAAAAGTAAAACTTTTGTGTGTACACTAATCAATCATTTTTATTACTCAAGTTGTGGTGTGTAATGGAAGGGGAAAAAGATTTGAACCAGCCCATTAAAATGAAGTGGTTGAGTCACTGTTTGCAGAAATGCATTAAAATGAGGTTGATGACTCAAGTGCTGTCTCCCTTTTCTGGCGAGGCAGCTGCTCACCATTAATGACCAGCAACAGTGAGGAACGATCCATCTGCCCTGTTCTGGCGCCGGGGAAACACCACCTGTTCAATTTAGAGCTACAGCTTCCACGAATCAACATGAAAATGAAGCCTCTAGATTCTTTTAAAAAATTGTTGGGATTGCCGAACCAGAATGGAAATAATATGTAGCTTTTATGTAAAACATCAAGAAAATTCAAAAGCCTTTGTTTGCTCTCCCCAGTTAGTGTTACGAATTACTTGAAAGAAACAGCGCTGTCGCTGTGAAATGAAAATCTTTGACACAATGCAAATTGTGAACTCAAGTGTTCCATATTAATAGAGTGGTTTCAGATTCATTACGAGCTAAGTGTCCCTGGATTTACCCTGACGAACACCTGTGGGAAAAGCAATGCAGTTTGTGAGTTTGAATCTGATGTAATCTTTTTAGTCTTGGAGAAGTAACAGAATTCAAAAAACACAAATAAGAAAATTGTTCAAAGATTTTAAGATCATAATTTTCACTGGGTGTTCAAGTTTACGCCATACAAAACAATGGACTCTCACGATTTTGTTTCCTCTTGTTCACTCCAAATAAGGTTATCTTTTCTGGTAGTAGATATCTCATTTTTTTCCTTTACAGATTTCTGTTTTTCCATAACTTTGCTCACAATATCCTCTCAGCTAGACTTACCTCACCCCATTGTTCATGTTAGCAAAGTCACAGACACCCTTCAAGACTTTGGCTAGCCTACTGTCTCTTCTCAGATGAGCCCTCAAAGCAGCCTAACTCAAGGGTATTTCTAGCTGTTTTAAATATTAATATTTAGAGATTCAATTTTTCTGAATCATCTTAAATTTTTGACTTAAAAATGATAGAAACTTGGAAAATGACAAATATTTTTATATGCTTTTTGGTTTTCTAGATACTGGAAAGACTGACTTTATTTTTCTTTAAGGAGCTAAAATTTAGTAAAATTAATGTGCATTGTACAAATCAGTATGCTCAAAATATTACATTGTAATACTAAAAGCAGCA
The DNA here is from genome assembly GCF_041296235.1 of Equus asinus. Classification (NCBI taxonomy): domain Eukaryota; kingdom Metazoa; phylum Chordata; class Mammalia; order Perissodactyla; family Equidae; genus Equus; species Equus asinus. The sequence goes on from NC_091796.1 coordinate 10,041,564, forward strand.
GTTCACTGGAAGGCTGTCAAGTACTGTGAAGATTTTACACCACTTGTAAGCTAACAAGTTAGTCTGCCATAGTTTCATGGATCCTAGAAAAAGACATGAGACTCCTGGGTCAGAGACAAAGGAATTTATTACTTACAGCACAGTAGGAAGTGTGAACATCTGCATATTTGCACCAGTTTCCCTTATCCCCAAGTCCTATGTGGATATTGCAGATGTACTCAGATGGATGCTTGCACATGTTCTATATGAGAGAAATCTGAGCTTAGGGACCTAAGTCATTTGTAATGGGTAGTAAGCATGCCTGACCTTTGCCGCAGATCAAGAGATCGTGTTTGTTATATTGGACAGTATGCATGACTGCTTTTTTCCAGAACAAAGACCAATTAGTATCTCTGCATCCAAGATGCAGAAATGTGAGAAATCCATGGAGAATTGTTTTTATATTAACTTCCGAGGAATTTTCGCATAAGTACGCTACTATGTCAACCACTCTAACAAATATGACCAATAGAAGTTGAAACCACATCTTTTCAATTCATCTCAAACTGCCTTTATTTAAGGCTACTAACAACAGGACCTCAACTGTCAGGATGAGGCCAACTTGCAGAATTGATCTCAACTACCCCTGTGTTGAGGAACCCCTATAGTTCCAGACCCAACTGAATAAATCTCACTGGGGTCTTCCTTAGAAGTACAGGTATCTTTCTTCTTAAGTTTTTGTAATTGACATGAGATATTAATCCAGGCACCCTAGGAAGTATTAGAGTGTTGTGCAGACTCCACATTGGCCAGCTAGGAGGTATAGGGCAATTGTATCATCCATAACTATCCCGACCAGTGAACTGAGGGTGGTCTTGATTACAGCCCAAGGGCAAGGTGGTATAATTCGTCATGTCAGATAAAGTCAGGGACAAATGTAGTAACACCCTTTCTACCTAGAGGACTCCCATTGTAGCGATAAGTGCCCACAGGGTAAACACAAATCATAGTAATATATGAGTAAGTTATACCTTTGGGAATCTTCCCTCAGTAAACAACGTTAGCCTTATTTTTGAGAGAGTTCCACAGTCATCTGAGGCCTACATGATCTATTGGTGGTATTTCTATGACCACCCCTACAGTGCAAGCCACTGTGTTGGGGGGAAGAAAGGAAGATAATGACAGGCTTTCACACAAGATTTAGTCTTAGGGGTGCACATAATATCCTGGGAAATAAAAAGTGTTGTTTACAATTGTTGGTGCCCCCCAGGAAGACCCAGATCAGTTGTGGAGGGGTAGGGTGACTGCTTCCCACGTGGCATTCTGGTCAGCTGGCAGGGTCTCTGTTCAGTTTGAATAATTGAGTCTAGTCTTTGTTTTTGGAGGGATGCCCAAGGGTAATAAGTCCAACCTGTTCTGATTGTTTACGTCATCTGCCTGGTGGCATTCATCTGCTTCACTGATTGATTGGTAAATGGCTTTGGAAATGGGGCTGGAGGAGACATCCAGAAATGCCATAATGAGTCATCTTCATCTTGCCCCTGTTCTAAAAGGGGAAAGCTATCTATATTTTATGTTTATCTACTTATCTATCTATCAATCTATCTATCTATCATTATCATCTATCTCCATTTAAAGACACGCTTTATCAGACTTCAGAAATCTCTAAAGGGGATCAGAGGATGGGAGGTTGGAGTGCGTTCTTCACTTCAAACCTAGCGAGAGGTGTTTAGTGGGAACAGCGACAGCTTAATATGTGTCTCCTGGTGGCTACACTACTGTTCACCTGCAGTCTAGGATTTGTTTGGGCAAAGGATGTCTATTTTACATGGACTCAATATAGGCCGAATACAAAAGAGTACTTATGTGAAGTTGTATTGGGTTCTGTTAAATAAAGTCACAGGGAAAGGTGAGGCTTACTTAACTAAGAGAAAGCGAAGTGTCATTGAATTTCTAGAGGCTGATGAAGTATGAACTGACCAGTTAGAATAGGAATGCAACCTACTGCATGAAGGACACTGCAGGTCAGAGAGCTCTGGTGATTGGGGCAGGTCTTCTGATAATCGAGATGGAACTGCTTGGGACGGAACATATTTATTTATTTATTTATTTATTTTCCTTTTTCTCCCCACAGACCCTCAGTACATAGTTGTATATTCTTTGCTGTGGGTCCTTCTAGTTGTGGCATGTGGGATGCTGCCTCAGCGTGGTTTGACAAGTAGCGCCATGTCCGCGCCCAGGATTCGAACCAATGAAACACTGGGCCGCCTGCAGTGGAGCGCGCGAACTTAACCACTCGACCACGGGGACAGCCCCAGGAGGAAACATATTTAATCACTGAATTGAGATTGTGTTTGTTATTTTAAGTGACTGTAAGATTTTCTATTTTATAAGACTGACGGGAGAACTGGATGGCTTGAGTAAGTTTTCATACAGGGCCAGAGGAAAAATGAGCCCCGTTGTGTAAATTTAAAGGGGAAAAATAAAGCTACTTTCTGATCATATCTACAGAGTCATGCTTTACAACATTCTGGTTACATAATATCGTGTGCAATTTACTTAGTAAAAATAGAAATACATACATGTTATATATTACATGTAATACTACAAGCTATGTATGCGTTATATATTGTTGTTGAGATAACTTCCAATTTCTACCCATCAGGAATTGATGAAAAATCTCTAGCCACATATGGTGATGAAAATTTTCCATATTCTCATTCAGTCTATATGCTATATTTTTCCTGACATTCTTTTTGCTTCATACCCTCAGATTTATTGGAGCTTTTCATAGTAATAGTTGAGAAATTGGTCTTATATTAGTTTTTAAGTCAGTAATTTTTAAACACTCATTGTAAATAAATAACCATATATTGTCTGGTTTAAAAGTGTTTTTTTCTTTCCCTTTTCTTTGGTAGTCACTGAAAAATTCCTATTGCTAACTACTTATTAACCTTAAATGAGTTTTCTCTCCTTTTGTGTGGCTCAATGACAGTCTATTTTCTGTGTTTTGAATAGTTTGAGCTATGTGTCTGTGCCCTCAGTTCAGCCGCGTCTATAAAATGCTATGATCTGCATCATGAAGTGGGTTTTATAGCCCCACTTTTTGGCAAAAAGAGTCAAATTGGAGTTGGAACTTGATTGACAGTTGTGGTCACCTTGGAAATTCCTGTGTGATTCTGTTAAAGGTTCCTTAAACTGTGGTATGTTGCGGTTTCATTAATTAATAAACATTAATCATTTTTCTCCTCCACATGGGTTATATTCATCATGATCATATATTAATTGTCCCACTTCCAAGAATAAATACTCTCTGTTTCCTATACTGATGCCATATACAGTGATATCAGAAAAAATTCTTTGTTTTTAAATATAAACGTGCTTTCAAAACAGGTAAGTTATTTGAAAAGGAAAGATAATTGTTGGGTATGCTTTAAGAAACCCTCAATCTAAGACATTATTTATGAAATAGGTGTATTAGAGGAAGAATCATGGTTCATAGTTTTCATATTAAATGATTTTTTTAATTCTATAATTACCTGGAGCTTTTTTTTGTTTCTTCTTCTCCCCAAAGTCCCCCAGTACGTAGTTGCATATTCTAGTTGTAGGACCTTCTAGTTGTACTACCTGGAGCTTTTGAAGTTTAGTTCAATTTCACGCGATGTCTGTCTAGCAGGAGTTCGGCTGCTAAAGAGAAGCTGAAGTCATAATGGAATGTCAACATGTGACTGCTCTCAGACTCCTTTCTGAGCCTGCCCCTAGTGGGGCCTGGAGCACAGCCCTGCAGAGTGGCAGAGACACGTGCCATAATCCAGTGCATCCCATCTTGCCTGAGAGTGTGCTGCTGAGCTGTGCTTCCCCTCTCAGAGCCGGTCTGTTCACTCACATAGAACTCGATTTGGTCTGTTTTCTGAACTCGAGTGTGAATTGATCATTTGCAGTTTACTTGACCTTGCTTACTTCTAATCATGTTTAGGAGAGTTCTGAAAAACAGCCATTGAGAAATTAAATTGGGGAAATAATATATAATAATATATTCCCTAAATTCCAATCTACAATTAGATTGATTTCGTTAGTCATGGTGTACCTCATTGTTATTTATTATTTACAGACTATATGAAATAGTCCATTCAATTCTACCAGGTGTCCCTTTAGACACCAAAAAATGCCTTCCAACTGCAGGACTGTGTTTAAGGCATGTCAGAGCATCTTAAAATATTTTTGCCATTTTATGATATCAATCTGTGATCTTTCTATGATTTGAAAACAGTCTGACATTTCCAAGCACGCGTAATGGACAAGTTCTCTGGATAGCCAATATGTCTTTCTGTTTGTTCATTTATTTTGACATCTCCTCCGAATCCATTTGATCATTCAGTATATGTAATTTGGGAATCTGCTGTGACATCAGAATGGGAATCTTCCATCCTGCACACTAACTGCTCTGCCTCCTGCATGGACAGTGCCTTACAGTTGCCACTCAGGGAATGATGAAGTGCCGACAAATACACAGGGAGGAGGGACCTGACTTCCTTGTAGCTTCTGAGAATTTTGTAAGAATTTGTGCATATAATTACTGTCATTTTTCTATTTGTCTCAAAATATCATTAAAAATTTTTGAGTGCATTGTATTTTAATATTATAACTCTATTCTAGGTCTCTAAGTTAGGAATACTCTACCAAAAGTATTAAGCTTTCTTTATAAGATATAGGGGGAGCAGAGATGGAGAGAGAGAGAGAGAGAGAGGAAGATTTTATGATTAACTAAAAAATATGAAAATGGGAAAATGGCCAGGATTAGACAGATCACCATCAGGGTTAGGAAAACAAGCAAATCCACGCTGGGCTGTGTTCACCATGTTCTTCTTAGGGTTACAACGGGCAGAAGCTCCTGTTCCTGAATAAAGGAACACATGGCTCTTACTTTATTTATTTTTTTTTGTGAGGAAGATTCGCCCCGAGCTAACATCCATTGCCAATCCTCCTCGTGTTTTGCTTGAGGAAGATTAGCCCTGAGCTAACATCTGCACCAGTCTTTCTCTACTTTGTATGTGGGACACCTCCACAACCTGGCAGGTGAGTGGAGCAGGTCCACACCCAGGATCTGAATCTGTGAACCCTGGGCCATCGAAGCAGACTACGAGGAACTTTGACACTAGGCCACTGGGCAGCCCCCATGGCTCTTACGTTTTGTCATCAGGACTGTGGTGAGCAGCCTCAAGTTGCACACCTGTCTTCATGGCTACCTTCTGCCTGTGCTCCAGACTGGACTCCCAGGAACTGTTGTCCACCATTTGTACATCAGATGCTAGGTTCTGATCTGAAATTTTTGGTGTCATTGTAGTTTTCTATATTTTAAAAAATCTAACTTTTCCTATAATATCCTGAAAATATATTCCTAGAAATTGAAATTCTGTGCCCCAGAGAATGGGCATTTTGTTTTTTCAGTTGGACATTTGAAATAGCAATTTTACAAGCAGTTTTATGTGTATTTTAAAATGTCAGTTTATGTTGTGAAAAATACATTACAAAGAGAAGAGTGTATTAAATATATGCGTACCTTTTTAAAATAATGGAAATAAAACAAATGCTCATGTCACTACTGTACAGGTTAAGAAATAAAATACTGGCAGTGTCTTAGAAAATCTTTCTTCCTTTCTTTCTTTCTCTTCCTTCCTTCCTTCTCTCTCTCTCCCTCTCTTTCTGTCTCTCTCGCTTACTCTCCTCTCACACACACAGTCCCTTAAGAACACGGACTCTGGAGTTAGACTGGCTGTATACAAAAGACATCTTGGCCACTTGCTTGCTGTGTGAGCTTGGACACAACATTTAGCCTCTCTGTGCCTCATTTTATGATTTATAAAGTGAGAGATAATAATAGTAACTAACTCAGAGATGTTACATGGTTGCTCTGAGAACAACACTAACATACACTTAAACACTCCGTAAGTGTTCATTTAAAAAATTCTCTTTGCATATTGTGTTGCCTTTATCACTACATTGGGGTAGGGTTTGAAACAAATCCATTTTACAGATATGTTTATATGACAGAAATATAGAATCTCCTTTATATTGGTTTAGAGAGATTTTTAAAACAGGTAGCTTGGTTAATATGTGACAGATAAGAATTATTAATGAAAAAACACAAGGGTGTGAAATATCTTAAATATGGTTTTAAATGAAAATTCAAGTTACAGAAGAGTATAGAAAAAAAATCACCAGTGTTCAGAATATCTTTGTGAATTCTGTTTTTACTCCTATTTATTTTGGTTCCACTTATGTCGTAATACTTCACTTAATGTACACTTAGACCATATCAAAATAGGACATTCATATTTTTGTTGCATCTTTGACAAGAATATCTATAGAAGCCATACTGGGCTTGAGAAAGTATATTTCACACCCACTTAATTTATTCATTTAATTTTCATTTCAGAAAAACGGTATTTACGTCTTCGTTGAAAATCAATTTTATTTGATTGATTGTGGCAATTTAATTGTACAATTGAATTACTAAAAGATCCCATTCCTTCTGAACAATACTGGTAACAGGTAAAGTTTATAATTTTTTCAGGTTTCCATATTTCCGATCTTAATTTATCTCAAGTTGAGGACTCCAGTTTCCTGATGCAATTGAGAGCATCATCGCTAAGTATGTCATATTGAAAGGCATGATATTAGTGGGAATGTTATGGAAATAACGTGTTAGCATCGTCTTGCGACATGCAAGACTGCATCAGCCATTTACTAAGATAATCCATGTGAAGAGATTTAAGATAATTCACACGCCGTAAGCATCCTATTTGTAATGTTATCATATATTTTTTTGAGACGTGGGGAAAAACAGCATAACACATAAACAGCTGGTAAACGCAGACTGAAGAAAGCTGAACAGACTTGCCCTGGTGCGATGGCCCAGTTACGTTGAATGGCCCCTGACTGGTGGGAACAGGCAGTGTCAGCCAGATGGACTTGCCACCTTGTAAGGAAAGAAAGTAAAGGCACCATGCCCTACTCAGGAGGAAAGATGGAGGACAAACAAGACGTCCTGGCATCAGCCGCTGGAGGGAGACTAAAAATCTTAGCTGACTGCCGGTTTCTCACGTGACCAGCTCTGGGATTCCTGAAACTGATTTATTTGTCTTCCTTCCACGTATTTTTTCCCTTTTCTCCATTTGCTTAGTCATCCGTCAGCATAATTATACCTCTTCTCACAAAGAGGCTACCAGCAGATCATGAAGACTGATAAAGGCATTTGAAGGGAGAAAAGTACACTTCAATCCCAGTGCTGAGACTAAGTGATAGGCCATAATCACTGTCCACACCCATTCTTGCCCATTCCGAATATTTTTCTTTCTTTTGAAAGAGATTATAGGTCCTGGTCGTCAGCACGGACCCCTGAGGGAAGGGTGTAGTGAGGACCAGGCTTATTGTTTCCTCCAGGATTCAGACAACATCAAGTGAAAGCTGAGAACCAGCACACTGACTTCCGCATGGATAAATTGGTGTTGTAACCTGGATAATTGTGTCAGTAACTTGAACAACAACAGGAGCAACGCCAAAGCCAAAGTGACTAAATGTGTAGACGTGCAGCAATTCAAATCCCAATTATCAATGATACCTTTCCACACACAACTTTTAATGCGAGATGTAAAATCTAAAGGTAACTAAACGTGAGTTCTTCCATAAGTAACACCACCAAAAACGAAGGTTGCAAATAGAACCAATGTCAATATATCAAGTCTACACTCATCATCATCAGAGTCACTTTTTTATTGACACAGCCCTTGTGTGACAAAGTCTTGTCAATTGAAGAACTTAGTGGCGATTACCTTTTATAGTCAAAATACAACTTGGAGTCAAAAATCATATACTTTTTTGGCAAAAAACTTCTTGGGAGTAAAGAACCTGATAGGCATGTCCAAGGGAGAGTCTGGGCAAACAGGCGGGGACAAAGTCAAGAAGAAAAAAGGTACATTTTCTAAGCTACGTTTCTTCCTTTTTGTGTCACACCTTTAAAATTTCTTTGTTTCTGAGAAAAGTAGAAGATCAACGTGCCACTCTGTATTCCTTAGCACTAATTATAGGTACATCATACAGCTGTTCACTAACATAGTTACTTAGTCAGTGTTGTTTTTCTAGCTTTTAACTCCTGGCATTTAATGGCAGGTGCTAAAAGCTGCCTGTGAAGCATGAGTGACATGAGAAAGGCAAAAACAGCATCAGTAGCCTGCGTAAAGGGACTATTTGTAGTTCCAAAGCACTTTATTCTTTCAATTTTTGCAGATGTGGGTGAGGATTTTTGAGCTTTAGGTGAGAATGGGAATCATTCTGAAAAATATATGATGCTTATTTTCAGAGGATGATGACTCATCAGGATTCATGAAGGCAATTTTTCTTTTAGGGTGATGACAGATTAAAATTAAAGCTATTATTTTTCGACTAGATGCATATCTGTTCTATTAATTATGCATTCTACATGTCATGTGCAAAATGAATTAAGGGATAAGGATTAATGGATCAAGAAAATCACAGTTGTAAATAACAAAAATATCTTCTTAAATTGTTTCATAATTTTATGCCGATTTTAATGTAATGTTTTTATTAAATACATTTTTACCCAGAAAAAATCGCAGCTCAAAAGTAAGTAAGCTTCAGTGCATTGTGACCATAGCCACAAAAATTCGCTCTCTATATATTCTGGTATAAATTGAGCAAATTTCTGTAGTTGGAATTTCTATCTACCAGACCTGTTGGGCATTCATCAAAGCCTGACCCTAGGTCATTTGATGCCTCTCACTCAGCATCCGCTGCTACTTTGCTGTGGGATATTAGGTACCATCAGACTGATCACCCGCCATGTTGGTATTATCTAGAACCGCACTCCACGAATGTGGTAGCCACTAAACGCACGCGCCTATTGAGTACTTAAATGTGGTTAGTCCAAACTGAGATTTAAGTAAAATAAATACCAGATTTCAAAGACAGTAAAAAACAGAAATGTGAAATATCTCATTAATAATTGTTTACATTGATTACATCTTAAAATGATAATATTTTAGATAGATAATATTTGGATATATATAATACTGGATATGTATAATATTTTGGATATATTATTAAAATTAACTTCACCTGTTTCTTTTTACTATTTTAAATAGAGCTACTAGAAAACTGATTCCTATGTAGCTCACATTTGTGGCATACATTATATTTCTACTGGGCAGCACCAATCTGGATGTTTTTGTTGGGCTGTTACACGTATACGTTGTGTTTTTCCCTGATTTTTAAGGCAACCTTATAATTTAAAACATTATTGTATCACCTCTACTTCCCAGTTAGCTCATACCAGCTTCATGAATTTATTTCTCTCTTAGCCAGGTTAGTTTTTCTAAGAGATTTCCTACAAAAAGTTTCCTGTTATAGATATGAGGATTTTATGATTGATAGTATTCTTATTTTGCTCTTTCATTAAAAAACTTATTTGACTATAAATTCTATATTCAAAGTTCTTTTCCTTTAACACTTTCAAACTATTTTTTTGTTGTTTCTCTTACATCTTGATTTGCCATTGAAATGTTTGATTTAAAAGTTAATTCTTCTGTGTGTGTGTGTGTGTGTGTGTGTGTGTATTGGGGGTTGTGATGGTTAATTTTATACGTCAACGTGGCTGGGCTACAGTGCCCGGATATGTGGTCAAACATTGTTCTGGATGTTTCTGTGAGGGTGTTTTTGGATGATTGACATTTAAACTGGTGGACTTAGAATAAAGCAGATTGTCCTCCACAATGTGGGTGGGCTTCATTCAATCAGTTGAAGGCTTGAATAGAACAAAAGACTAACCTCCTCCAAGCAAGAGGGAATTCTATAGCAGACTGCCATTGGATTTAAAATGCAACACCAGCTGGTTTTTGTATCCAGTCTGCCAGTCTGTCCTACAGATTTTGGGGTTGCCAGCATCCTTACTCCTCTGAACCAATTCCTTAAAATAAATTTCTTTTTATACAGTCATGTGTCACTTAATCATGGGGATATATTCTGAGAAAATGCATTGTTAGGCAATTTTTTCATTGTAAGAACATCACAGAATGTACTTACACAAACCTGGATGGTGTAGCCTACTACACATCTAGGCTATAAAGTACTAATTTTATGACACCACTGTCATATACGCAGCTCATTGTTGATGGAAACGTCATTATGCAGCACATGACTACACATACATGGACTATTCATTTTGTTTCTCTGGAGAACCTTGACTAATACAGAGTCTATTTTTTTTTTATGAACTACTTTAGAAACTTTTCTTGAATCGATGCCATTACAAGTCTCAAAACTTTCTCTAGGGTTTTACTTTTTATTTACACTATGCGTCTCATGACCAGACTTTTCAGTTCTCCTTTTTTCAAAGTAGTTGGTCACCACTTCTTCAAATATTTTCTTCATTTATTTTTCTCTTTATTAAATCGATGTTGACACTGTTTTTCCTTCACGTTGCCAATTTTTCTTTTGTTTCTTCTATTACTTTTCCTTGACCTGACAGTTTAGCTCACTAATTCATTCTTTGGCTGTTTCCATTCTGCTATTTAGCTTATTTGTTGTATTCTTTATTCCGACTACTATTATTTTCATACAAAATATTTCTATTTGGCCATTTACACTTATACTTGCCTCATATTATTTTTATCCTCCCTTGTTTCTTTGTAATGATGATTTTAAATTCTTATTCTATACTTCATTCATTCTCCCTTGTCTGGCACGTCTACATAGTTTATTCAGGATTTTTAAAATTTCCTATATACGTGTCATGCCCTTTACACAGCTTCTTATTTCTCTGTCTCTCAGTGGTGTCAGCTCTCATAATTGATGATATGGTTGTTGGGAGTTCTCAAGCCCAGACACTAGTCTGCAGACCTTCTACTAAATTTAGATGAGTGTACAGCAGGGGAGGGGGCATCTCAGACATTACAGTCTAGTCTCTGGTCACTCAGTTTGCAGCCTCCTTTCCACTAGGTGACCCTGAAGTCAGGGAACATCCTAAAAACTCAGGAACAAGATAAGCAACAGCTAAATAATTTAGAATTTATCTTGCCATTTGTGATACACCGACAATTCTCTGTTTCTCTCCTCCGATTTGACTTTGTAAAAAGTTTTTCTCTCAATATCTCAAGAGGCTATAGCATCAGGGTCCTCTGGAGTGTGTTAAAAAATTTAAATTTGAAAATGGACGCTAAACTAAAGCTGAATCATCTCAGCAGAGCACTTGAAGATTGGTATTAATATGCTCTCACAAATCCCTCAATGGTGCTTACTGGAAAAATACTTTTATTCCATTTCTGAATCCAGTAAATGAAAGCATCTTACTGTTAGCTCTGCCCTTGGTGTGAGAGCCAAATTTCTTGTTTGTTCTCCTCTGGTGCTTTGTTCTCTATTCCCTAATGTGATTTTGTTACTGCAAATCTTTCTTGAACTGACAGATAAAATGGATTGGGCCAAGGTCCCTGAATCAGACAATTTTGCTGCCTGAACTTGCAACTTCAGCTTAAGTTGTTCCAGTTGGCTCTTTCATGCCTTTTGAGCCTCCACTCAAGGTGATTAATTTTTATTCTTTTATCTGTTTAGGAGAGAAGAACATTGTCAGTGGTCAGGAATTTTCATATTGACCCTGAAATCTCTCTTTGATTTTACTTGTGCTCTTAAATTTTGTATTGCCTCACATGTATATTTTCAATCTGGTTTTATTATAAATCTGACAGAGGCTTGTTATATGCAGATCATGCATTACAGCAGTTGTAGCCAATAATTCCCCTAATCTCCTCAATTGTAGTGGTCTAGGAGGAGCTGTAAATTGTGCTAAAAAGAGAGAAGAGGGGAGATTGGCTAGCAGCCAGTCAGGAAATGCTGGCCAGAATTAAATCTCCTCAAAGGCAAATATTTTGGTAAAAGTTGCAAACAAAATACAATTTAAACTCTGTTCTAGACCCTGAGACACGGATGTCAATACTATATATTCACCAGTTCTTCCTTTGCCGTGATATTTTTGAAATTATCTAAATGTGTTGGGAGATTTTCTGCAAATTTTTTCAAAGATGTATCGTCTTTGCGCATGTGAACTTACAAAGATGACCATTTTTTAAATATAATTTCTGTAGAAAATATTTGCAAAAATTCTTTCTATAACCAAGCTGCGAATTTTAAATGAACAAAGAAAAATCCCTGGACCACCAATTCTTTGTCACAATTGGTTTAACTTACATGTTTTGCTCACTAATTGGAGTACCACTCAAGTTATTCTTCAAAAGGTGTTTTCCTATTTTACATATAATTTAACGTGCATAGGCATTTGATTTTATGTCCTACAGCACATTAGATATAGAAATTTTTCGGGATGTAGAAGAGGAATCTCAATCAATCATATTGGTTAAATGAGAAGCTAAAAACTTAACAGAAAGGAAAAGACAGTAAAAGAAGACAAATGCCCACACATCCCCCCTACACTAACACACACACTTCAACATAGACACACATATGCCCACACAGCACATTTAACACCCACCTATAAACAGCAATCTCAATGCATACACACAACCTAACACACATACACACACACAGACCTCAATCCCAGTACACACACAAGACTTCATTTTAACATACATGCTATCTTAAATCCCAACATACATGCAGATAATATGTCCAATCCTTATAGAGACACAAATACACAGACCACAGCCAATGTCAACAAACAAATATTATTCACAACCCCAACACATTCGCCTTTAACACACACATATCGGTATTCAGATCCAACAGTATACTTCCTCGTTTCTCTCCCCAACCTTCTTTGAAATTAATCTTTTACTTCATGTTTCCTACACTCTTCCCATCCCCTTCACTACTCTGCTGAACCCTCTCTCCTATATCTTCTCTCCCACATCAATCACCCATACACACCCCCATCCCATTATTCCCACACAAGCATAACTGAATGCATACACATAAAATTTAGTGGATGACTAATATCCCTACAAATTTCAAGGGTATCCCTTCAAGGGTATTATAGTATAAATCAGCATATTGTCATAAGCTAATGATCCAGAAAGATTAAATTACATTCATTCTACTTTATTTTAGAAGGTAAGAGAAGATTTAATATGTTTCAGGAAGATTCCCATTAAATCTATGACATAACAAAACTTTGCAATGATTAAAAATCTACGGGGAAAATTTCAACTATCCAGAAAGGTATGTCTTAAGGTTTGCAATTTTCTGATGTATTATTTCCTGGATAATCAGAGATCCTTACCTGCTGCTCTAATAATCACACCATTTATACCTCAACCCCTGTCTCCCATCATAAGTTGACTATACAATGGAAACATTTTTGAGTTCAAAAGCGGAAACTATAATTTTGCCTTAACAATAGACATAACTCAGGACTCTGTAGGAAAAACTGTGGTTAACCTTCCTATACAAAAGCTTTAGATACTATCACTTTCCAATAACTGTTGAACCCACTCTAATCTGAGTCTTGCCCTCTTTACTCCATGGAAATTACTTTTGTGATGCTCATCAAGGGTCTTAATGAGGCAGATATTCAATGAACACAATTCTCAACTTCTTGATCTCACAGTTGAATATTTTATTCTTAAAATACTCCTTTCTCTTGGCTTCATGACACCACACTTTCTTGCCTTTCTTCCTTTCTGGGTCATTCTTTTGGGGCTCTTCCTTCTCTACTTTATTCATACATATTGAAGTATCCTTGAATCTCCTTCTTAGACTACATTTTTGTTCATTCTCTGTGTTTGTTCCCATGGCTATCTCATACACTTTTTGGAGCTAAATATGACCCCTCTAATGCCTATGACCACCAAACTTATATCTGTATTCCAGAAAGCTGGTGTGTTCACCCTCACCTGGATGTCTTAGAGACATCTCAAGTTTAAGATGGCAAGACTAAACTCTTTAACTTTCTTTCCCTATATTTCAACTCCAAACCTTCTCTTTTCCTAGGGTTCTCCATTTCAAAAATATCTTTTTGATGTACCCACACCAAAAGTCCCCCATAACTCTTTCCCTATATCTCATCTATCATCAAATATTGTCCATTTTATGTCAACAATGTCCCTTGAATACATTCCTTTCTCTATCTTCACTGACGCTTTTCCTGTCTGAGCTATGACGACCTCTACTACAAATGACTAAATTAAACTCTCTTTTATCTATTTCTATCCTTGTCCACCTCCTAGTAATTAACCATGTTGCAGCTTACGTAGACGATTTACAAGGAAAATTCATTCATGTCTTTACCTTCATCAAATCCTTTGAAGATCTGCTGCTAAATCCACCTTCTTATGTCACTGTCTTTGTTTCCCTTCCTTAAAACACCCCTTTCCACACCAGGACCTTCATATATACGGTTCCATTTGAATATGCTTTCCTTCTCTTTAATCTGATTATGTTTTGTGTCTAAGTTCCCCTTATAGTCCAAGGTCTAGATTAGTCCCCAATTTATGCCTCTCGAAAACCATATATTTTCCCTCACCACATATATCACAGTTGTAATTACATGGTTACTGGGATAATGTTGTTAAATGTATTTTCCCTCTACTAGATTAAAGTTGCATGTCTCTTATCTCTACCATTGTATTATATATGTCTAGCACATAGCAAGCACTAAGTAAATATTGGTTGAATGAGTGAGGGTTGTAAAAATCTAAAATGTAAAAGAAGTACTAAATAAGCTGGACTCAAGATGTGCAAACAGAAACAAGCTTATTTTTTCCCACTACACTTTAAAATTTTTTTTGTTGGTTCTTTCTTTGTCACCTCTTTGATAAAATCTCAGGCATACCTTATAGTTTGATTTTTGGTTTCATGTAACGAGAAGTCTTCAAATCAATTAAAAACTACAGTCCAGACTAAATACTTGCTTAATTCAACTTAAAATTTAAGATTTTTCTCCTCCTCTAGCCTGGTCAATATCAGCTTTGGAAACTTGCAGTGGAACAAGTTTCAAGGACAGTTTATTCTCTTTCTCTTGATTCATATTCTCCTCTACCACCTTCTTCTTCTTCTCCTTCTCCTTCTCATCCCTCTAGGTCAGGCCAAAGGGGTAGGGGACTAGCCAAAAGGGGTACAATATGGAGTAGCTTCAGTTATAGCCTGGCGTCTGTGCCCGTGGATGGGATGGCAGCTACTCCTTATTTGAATATGTTTGAAAGCTATGGGAAGAAGCCTGTGGAGGGGTACAGGTATACCGTGCAGGAATATGAATAAGTGATCTATATTTTGAAAGATAATAAGGCTCCAAGGGCATTCTTGCAGGAAAGGATCAAGGACACTAGTCACCTAGAATAGAAGGAACACTGTTTCATTTGACACTGCAGGAAAGGATATAATTTTGAGGACAGATAATTATAGCCTTGTAGATAAGTGAAGAGTAGGGGGTAATGAAATGATTTTTGCTCTTGACAATTTCATTTTATTCTCTTGGAGTTTGGAGGCAATATCATCAGTTGATGGGGTGTGTGGGTTATGGGTTGTTAGAGCAAAATTTCTTAGAAAAATTGATCTTGAGCACACGTCAAAGTATATTAACTTGTTAATGAAGGAACTCACAAGAAGATAATAGAGTGTGTCAGGTCAAAGCAGTATTGGGGAGAAGGATTTTATATATCATAAATGAGAAAATGTTTATATAAGTAGTTAGGTTGCTAAGGGTAGGTGCTGGTTTATTTCACACGGTTATAAATCTGTTATAGCTGGAAAATTACCTGACTCTATCAGTTGACATAGGTTAGACTTGGGAGCTCAGCAATTAGAGCCAAGTTCCCAGTGTTGCCAGACACGAATCATTATTCAAAAATAACAAGTCATATATCTGAGAAGCAGACAATATGCAATTGACCTGTGACTGTTAATCAGACGCATCAAGTTAGGAGTTTCCATTCCCTTTCAAGGATATATTTAGCACAGGAATACCAAATGGTATCAAAGAGAGACTGTTTAGGAGAGGCAGCCATCATTAAATTTCTGCACCTTGCATCCAAATATACTAACGACACAATTTGCTTATTTTTCAGGTTTACAATTTTATTTCTGTTTTTGTCCCTCTTTTGGGCCTAGACCACCACAGATGTATCTTGACCATAAATATGAAAATCTTCATTGAAATTTTGTGCTAAAGCCATTTAAGAAATTTCCTGCCTATAAATCATGTTCCAGAATTCTTAAGCACAATGGTAAATTAAAACATGCTTACCTAATACAATAGGATTATAATCATAATTACCAGCAGCAGTTTTCCAAATTGCGTATTATTACTTCAACTCAATTTATAATATGGAAAGAAATTTCCAGTTAAAATACAAATATTGTATATAAGACTGAAAGAAAGCAGTAGGACACAGAAAAAGAGCTTTCTCAGCAAGGGAATCGTGGGGAGACATCTCAAAAACATTTCTGAGAGGCTTTTTTTTTCTTTTTTCTATCGAGTTTGGAGACAATATGAGTTGATGGGATTCAGAAGTTGTGGTATAACGGCATCAGAGAAAATGGTGAAATTAAACTTGTCCTCAAGAAGTATTAATCTTTTGCCTATTCTTATTTTCCAATACTATTTTCCCATTGGGCACCTACTGATCACATATTTCTATCCCTATTTTTTTGTCTGTACTTCCTACAGGAACAGGAAGGTTATAGGGGAGGTTCAACCAAATTTACTTTTATATAATTTTATATTTACTGGTTTTAGCAGATTTCGCCAGAAACAATAGACTTAGAGAGTCTCACTAAAGTTATACCCACTCTCACGGGTCCTAAATAGGCTTGAATAGGTCAAGATATGCTGGGTTCTGCTCTGGTAAAAGAAGGCCCTCCAAATTTCCATGGCTTTAGAAAACAAAATTTTGTTTCTTGCTTATGCTACACGTCCATTGCTGGTTTAATGTGGGCTCTCCTCTGGGTCATCCTCCAGGGTGCAGGGCATCATGCGGAGTATCACTCTAGCACAGCAAAGGAGGGCAAAGCAGTCAGTTGTTCTGACAGGTGATTTTTTTTTTTCATAATTCATTGTCTAAACTTAGCCATATGGTCACAACTAAACACAAGGGTGACAGGAACTGCAATTTTACTGTGTACTGGAAGGTGGAGTGCTGGAAATATTTGGTAAAGGACGTTAATGACTAATAGAGTGTGCCCTTCTGGCTACAAAATATGCATGCATTCTCCCTTCCATGGGAAAAATGAGCTTCCTCAATCTCAAGAGGGACAACTCATAAGTCCCATAACCCATAACCCATCTAGTTATGCCATTAAGCTCAAAGTCCACCATTTCTCAGTGACGGACCCCTATATTAGAAGTATGACTCTTGATCTACAAGCATATAAATTAAAAAGCAACTTACCTGCTACTCTACTCCCAATATACAAGTTGGAAGAGGGGAAGGATCATTCCCACGGGAAGGAAGAGGAATGTGAGATACACAGCAGTCACTGTTCTGTAGCAATTCTGTCCCACGCAGCACAAGAATCTCTTATCCTGAGCGTTCAGACATTTCTTGATTAGGTCCTAATGCTCCTAACACTAGTACCAGATTCTATTATCTATGGCACTTGGCTTTGTCATCTGGAAGATTATTCTGCTTTTTTTAAAAAATAAAATTTTGAGTAGTTTTAGGCTTACAGAAAAATTAAGAATATAGTACAGAGAGTGGCCTTAAACCTCACATCCAGTTTCCCCTATTATTAATGTCTTACGTAAGTATGGTGCATTTGTCACAACTAATGAAACAATATTGCTGCGTTGCTATGAACCAAAATCCATACTTTATTCATATTGCCTTACTTTTTACCTAATGTCCTTTTTCTGTCCCAGGATCCCATCTAGCACACCACATTACATTTAGTCATTGTGTCTCCCTAACACCATAGGTTGAAACCCTAACCCCCATGTAACTGTATTTGAAGATGGGGCCTTTAACGAGATAACGAAGGTTAAATGACGTCATAAGATTGGGTTCTCTAATCCAATAGGACTAATGTCCTTATAAGAAGAAGAAGAGACACAATGAGTGCGAGAACACAGGAAAAAGACCACATGAGGTGACAGAGAAGGCAGCCGTCTATAAGTTGAAGAGAGAGGCCTCAAGAGAAACCAAACCTGGTGGCACCTTGATCTTGGACTTCCAGCCTCCAGAGGTGTGAGAAAATAAATTTCCGTCGTTTAAGCCACTCAGTCCAGGTATGTTATTATAGCAGCCCAAGCTGACTCATACAGTAAACATGGTACTTTTAATAAATAATTTTGCAAATATATTTAGAATTAACTACTTTATATATATATAAATATGTTTGTATATACACATATATAAATATAAATACATATACATATATGTAGGCTTTCCAGAGATGTGTTATTTTATAAATTTTTGTAGGGAAACGTGTAATTATGTTTGAAATATGCAAATTCATTTGCTTTGTGTAACTGAATTGCACAGAGGACTGCAGCAAAATTTATCTGGCAGTATTTGTGTGAGTTGGGTGGGATCATGAAATTGATCTACTGTAATGTCCCTTTCAATAATTATAGAAATGCTCTATTTTCCAAATCTTAGTCTAATAAAGGACTTAGTAAGGTTTACACATTTATATACACTGAACTGAGATTTAAAGAGCTCAAATAAATGTGTTAACATATATGTTTATTAAATCCATATGTACTTGAAAATACATTAGCTTAGAGATTCCATTGTTAAATATATTAATTTATATTGCCACTCATTTTTGAAAGGACGAAATATTTTTTATAAATTCATTTTGAGCTTTTAAATAAATTCAATGTGTTCTACGTAAAAGGATATTTTCAACACAGAATGGTGGATGTGAAGCGTTTTCTATTTCAGCATTATGTTTAAAAACTTTTCTCATTACCAACATCTTTTTAGTTAGTATCATGAGATGAAACAGTGTAACTAAGGAATTTTCTATAAAAATTATACTTCTAAAAATATCTGTTTCTATCTGCTGTACAGTAAGTCATGAATACACATAGGTTATACCTTGAAACATTTAAATGTAGTACTTACAAGACTTGCTTGTATGCTATAAATTCATTTTCTGCTGTCAGGAACCTGAACTATTTAAATGAACCCTCATTAGAATGCTTTCTTTTGTATTTTCGTTATCTACAACTAGTTCAGGGTAATAGTAATAGCAGCAGTGCTATTAATGCTGATAAAGCAGCTAACATTTGCTGATTATTTTGTAGTGGCGCGACCTTGTAAGTAGTTTGCACTGTTTCACTTAGTCTTATCAAAAACCATATAATTTAGGTATAATTACCAATCTTATTGCATAAGAGAAAATGGAAGTGAGTGGAATTAACAGGAACTTTCTGAGCTTACCCATCTAGTAAGCGGAGTCTGGATTGGAACTGAAATAGCCCATTTCACGATCTCTATTCCTTTTTGTGTGTGTGAGGAAGATTGTCGCTGAGCTAACACCTGTGGCAATCTTCCTCTATTTTATGTGGGATGCTGCCACAGTGTGTCCTAACAAGCAGTGTTAGGTCTGGGGCTGGGATCTGAACCCAGGGCGCTGAAGCGGAGCTTGCGGACTTAACCACCATGCAACCAGGCTGGCCCACATTGTCACTATTCTTAAGAATTACGCATTTTCCCCTCAATTTCCTACACTCCCATATCACTGGGGAGTTTGCTTCTACTTTCATTCCCAGCGTCTACCCATGGAGATTCTGATCCCGAAGGTTTTGACTCAAGACATTCATCTTTGGAACTACAGTTTGACAACTACTGCAAAGTGATACATTCCTTTTCCAAATGGTAAACTCTCACTTCCAACAAAATGAAGTTTGAAAATCCATTACAATTATACTGTAGTAGACTGAATCATGGCCCCCAAAGATGTCTACATCCCAATTCCTGGAACCTGTGAAGGTTAGCTTATTTGGCAAATATTTTGCACACGTGATTAAGTTAAGGCTCTTGAAATGGGGATATTATCGTGGATTTTCTTTTTTTTTTTTAGAAGATTTTATTTTTCCTTTTTCTCCCCTAAGCCCCCCAGTACATAGTTGTGTACTTTTAGTTGTGGTTCCTTCCAGTTGTGACATGTGGGACACCGCCTCAGCATGGCCTGATGAGTGGTGTCATGTCTGAGCCCAGGATCCAACCCAGCGAAACACTGTGCTGAAGCAGGCGTGCAAACTTAACCACCTGGCCACGGGGCCGACCCCTATCGTGGGTTTTCTGACTAAGCTGAAATGCAATCACAGGTGTCCTTATAAAGGGAGGCAGAGGAAGATTTCAGACAGAAGAAGAGAAGGCATTGTGACCACACAGACAGAGATTGGACCAAGGAGGCCACAAACCAAAGACTAGCAGGAGCCACCAGAAGCTGAAGAGGCAAGACAAGATTACGCTCCAGGGCTCTCGGGGGAGCACAGCCTTCAGCCATCTTGACTTCTGCTCAGCGATACTGATTTTAGACTTCTGGCCTCCCAAGCCAGGAGAGAGGAAATTTCTGTTTTAAGCCACCAAGTTTGTGGTAATTTGTGATAGCAGCCATAGGACTTTAACACATGTACCACATGACGGCTTCATAAATTGCTTGTCGCTCTTGAAATTAGTGAATAGTTAACATATGCTGAAGTTCACCTTTAGAATAACTGTGAAGAAAAACTTTGCCTATCAAATTAGTATTTCTAGTCTCTGTGCTCTAGCTCATTGCACATGAATGGACTGCCAGATTTAGCAAAATAAAAATATAGGCTGCTCAGTTAAATTTGAGTTTTAGAAAAACAACAAAGAACTTTTAGTATAAATATGCTCCATGCAATATTTAGGACACACATTTAGTAAAAAGTTTTTGTTGTTTATCTAACAGTCCAAGTTAACCGAGTATTCCGTGTTTTTCTGGCACATGGAGCTAAGTTAG